>NC_139968.1:21087297-21787297 GCF_963993115.1 Abramis brama | reverse complement strand
CTTAAATTATTGAACATAACTAAACTTAGGATGTGTCTCAATCTAGCTCATGTATCACCTGGAGTGGGAGATCCATGTAGATTGATGGACAGCCCCATCTTGTTGATGTTGGCATGTGTTGCTTGCGGCAGGGAGAAGATCACTTCCTTCAGAATTCTCTTTGCTCTTTCTCATAAATGTTTCAATTGCCCGGCAGATGCACAGTCAATAAATTATGCAAGGATCCTAAATGCTTCCCAAATTGCTGAGCACAACCTGAGTCCCGAAGGACGGAGACCAAGGATAATGTGTTGCAGTGTCATTTATCTATGCATTTTGTTCCTAAGGTAGCTTGAGAGCGATGGTAGAGTTTGTTAAGGCATTGCAATACAGTTGCTAGGGGGTTGCTAAGTGGTTGCAAGGGTGTTGTGGGTGGTTGCTAGAGGCCCAAGTCAAAAAGAGCCCACCTCCAAGTCTCTGTGATATTGTGGTTTCTAGATGTGGCTCAGGGTTTCTTGTTCTATAAAAGTACATGTTTTTGAAAAGTATATGCCCGCGTTCTCCACCAAGTTTTATCCAATGCAAATATTTGTAAAAGTACACCTTTCCTCAATAAAGCAAAGGTACAGTAGCAATCATTCATGTCTGTAGCATAAACGGTGCAAGGCGAGTCTTAGCAAGCAGCGTTTATGAATATGAATAGAAAAAAAGAGAATCAAAGAACAGTTTCCCTACATAATTCATCGTTCTTTCGTCTGATGACACATTGACTGGAGAGATCAAGTGTTAGATTAGTACAAAATGTGGTCAAAAGAGTTTGCAGTAATATGCAATTAACCTTGTGCTTTTGGCTGTAATTAATATTACGCACACTGCTAACACGGAACGCTCCGCCAGTTGCCAAGAAAAGCCAATTACTAAATCACCCGAAGGAACTTGCGACGTCCAAAATTATCGGAATTACATCAACATTGTTTTCTTCTGAATGCCATTTACGTCACAAACCTAAAATGGATCCCTAAAGCAGTGCAGGATTGTATAAAAATATGTGTGAACCGAATAACGGGTTATTAGCAAACACTTCAGTTAGCATCACACTGTAATGCTTATTAGCACAAGTGCTAGCGACAAATCAACTGTTCGTTGTAGTTTAGCATAATTCACATATCGACTCTGCAGTTGGAGCGTGAAAAGATTTACATTTACATATTTGGCAGATGCTTTTATCCAAAGCGACTTGCATTGCATTTCAAAGTACACATTTACATTCTGATCAGTTATTGCTTTCCCTGGGAATCGAACCCGTTGCAAGCACCAAGCTACAGGAAATATTGATAATGAGACTCGGGATAATGCAGCTTTGATAACCTTCGACCTCTCCAACATAACACAGCTGGGACCTTTGACATCCAGACGGCTTTCCGTAATGGCACCTTATTAGGGCCTCAGCTGTCTGTTCGGTCTATAATGGTCATAAGATGAACACAAAAGCAGTGTTCCTAATACAACAGTAAGTCTAGTTAGAGATAAGCCAGCATTTTATCCAGCATTACAAGTGTTATTATAAGTGTTTGTTCAGATTGTCTCCTCATCCTCCCTTATTTTTCTGCCCTAAAACTGTTTGTCAAAGACTGTAATTGTATAACTAGGTAGAATGGTCCCAAATTCGCCCACTCAGCTGTACATACTTCAGTCAGACATTAGGTGGTGCTATAATGATCAGATTTACCCTTTCGCTAATAATTCTGGAACTGTGTCAGCTAGAATCAATTTATTTGATATCTCCTTGAATCGGTCAATGTTGTTCTTAAAATGTTACCGCCATTTTGAAATTTCTGAAAAACATACTTTTCGAATTCGTCCTCGACTGTTTATCCATTTGGCACAGTATTTGGTGCGTTTCATCTACAGACCGTCATGGCACATATTTACCAAAATAATTTTGATTCGTCATTTCATTTTCATTGATTCGTCATTTTGTTTTTTTGGGGTGTCGGTCATTTTGACTAAATTAAATATATCTTCTGAAAAACAAATGCTATGGGTGGTTGCCAAAGCCTTTTTATCATATATATGGTGAAAATTGTATAAACAACAGCAACATCCTCTTTTCATGATTCAATCCAATTTGAATGGATAAAATATCCTACATTATTACTACCCCATTTTGTGAATGTTAAGTGCTTTGTAAACACTGTCTTTTCATGTTCTCTTCAAGTGGGTACAGTTCTAGCTGCTCCATATTATTCCTTTCTTTTCTACCTATTTATCTCTCTCTCTTTTTCTCTACAGCATAGCCTTGCCCTCCTGTTCAGAGTGTGCTCTCATTTTCTCGAAACCCTTCCAACCTCCAGCGCAGCTCTCCCTTCACCTGTTCCTGTTCTTGTCTGACAGAGAAGAATGAGCTGTGTGCAGTCCTGTCATATCACGCAGCCACTTCCCGTACATGCCAACTCACAGTCAGCTTCTGTAAACCATCTTCCCCAGGGGTTCCCAATTTTTGCTGTTAGCTGAGCCCCTATAGCCTAAATGATTTACCTGTACCCCTTGAGATTTTTCAAGCTATTTCAAATTGTATTACTAACAACAACAACCACTACTACTATTAGTACTAATAATAATAATTAATATTATTATTATTATTATTATTATTATTAGAGCAAAGCTAATTATTACTATTTATTATTTCTAATTTGTTTTAGTAAATATTAGGGCTGAGAAATAATTAATCGCGATTAATCGCATCCAAAATAAAAGTTTGTGTATACATAATATATGTGTGTGTACGGTGTATAATAATTTTGAATATATAAATACACACACATGCACTTGTATTTAAGAAATATTTGCATGTATATACTGTATATAGACTTAATGTATATGTAATGTATATTTTATATAAATATAAACATTTTATATATAAATAACACATTTTTCTTAAATATATACATGTGTGTGCATTTATATATACAAAATAACTATACACAGTACACACACATATATTATGTAAACACAGACTTTTATTTTGGAATTAATCGTGATTAATCGTTTCACAGCCCTAGTAAAAGTATATTAAGTTATAATCACCAACAACAACTAATAATAATAATAATTCTGTCATGACAACTCTCGAGAGATTGGATATGGATATGGATATGGCAATGTTAATGTATTTGGTCTTGGCGGAATAGATCTGCTACACTGCTGCTGCTACAGAGCAAGTACTGAGACTTGCTACTGCCAATACATTCACAGACATATGCTGTGAGCATGTAAGACAAGCTGCTGCTGCTGCACATGTAATGTACATGAATTAACCCCCGTAGCAGATCTATACAGGTGGAGCTGGGGAAGGTGGAGGGTTTCTGAAAACGTGCTGCAAACTGCAACCGCAACACTACCGGTATTTGTTTGAATGTCAGCTTTATGCTGATGATACAGTAATTTATACATCTGCTAAGTCATCTGCCAAGGTTGCTGCAATTTTTAATGAACAAATGGAAAGGATATCTATATGGCTCCAGGAAAATCATCTTACTTTAAATGTAAAGAAAACTGTTTTTAAGTGCTTTTCTAATAGAAAGCAAAAAGAAAAAGTAACAATTCGGTTTCATAATGAAGAAATAGATGAGGTAGATGAGTTTAATTTTTTAGGTATTGTTTTAGATTCACAATTTAAATTTAGACAATACAACTTATTAGACAATACATCTCAATTGAGGCAGCTCATCTTTTTATGCATTTGATGATTTTGTCCCGCATTTCGTACTGTATTACAGTTTGGACCTTAAACAAATGATTCCCTAATTAAAAAACTTGAAATATTGTATAATCAGGCTCTTAAAATAATGGATAAACAGCTAAATCGATGGCATCCCTGCCATATTTTAAAAAAAATTAAATATGCTTAGTTGTACACATTTTTAAAAATTTGTCATATATAAAATTCATTTTTAAATGTTTGCACAATAAGGCACCATCTGTTCTATGTAAATTGATAACGAGAATCACTAGGAGTACAGCAGGTGGGAATTGTAGGATTGATTTCCATAGAACTACACAAGGGCAAAGAGCCTTTTCTGTAAAGGGCTCACAACTCTAAAACATGTTGCCAAATGAGTTTAAGGCAGTACGTGAAACAAAGTATTTTACATTGAAGGTAAAGCGGTGGTTTAAAATAAACCAGAACTGCACGCATATTTAAATTTAATGATTTTTTGTTTTAATTAGTTATTCATGCCAGGGTTGGAAGCATCCTTACAATAGGTACAGGCCATTTAGGTATGTATTTGTATGTGTATAAATGACATGCTGTGTTCTATGATTAATAGTTTTTTTTTATTATTAGCTTATGCTATACTCTCGATGTGCAATACATATTTTCCAGTTTTTCGACTGGAATCATGTTTTTTTGTACTGTCCCTATATAAAAAATAAAAAAAATGCAACAGCAACCAATCAGCTGTGCTATGTAGATAATGAGGTGATCGCTACCAAATGAGTTAAAGACCTAGAGTTAAAGATGCCCTGCACCATCTAGAGTTTCATGACATAACTAGGCAATAATAATAATAATAATGAAGCCTATTATTATTATTATACATAATTATTATTACTATTTCTTTTTTTAACAAACTATTTACAGTTCCTTTATAACCCTTAATTGGGAAAAATGAAAAAAAAAAAAAATGAAAAAAGCATCTGATCTAGATACTGGTAAATTAAATTTTGGATGACATTTTAAGTCTTCGACTTGCTAATAATCATATTCATTGGTTCTGCATCAAGGGTCAAAGGAATAACCCCCAGAAGAAGCGCTTGCAGTGGTTTTATATCCTATTTTAGCCCTCTGCATAAATTCAAGAGCACTTCCAGATCTGCTGTGGGCTCCTTCAAACGGCCTTGACCTCTTTTGTCCCGACCCTGACCTCTCTCTTAATCCACTTACCGATCTCGCAGCTCTCTCCTGAATAGCCCTG
This sequence comes from Abramis brama, assembly GCF_963993115.1. Taxonomy (NCBI): domain Eukaryota; kingdom Metazoa; phylum Chordata; class Actinopteri; order Cypriniformes; family Leuciscidae; genus Abramis; species Abramis brama. Next base: position 21,782,339 of record NC_139968.1, on the reverse strand, counting down.
AGGGCAAAGGCAACTGTATCCCTCCCCCTCGGTCAGACAGCTCCCACCATGCAGGCACGGGTTGGTCTGGCAGGGATCATCTTCTGCTGTAGAGAGACAACACAAGAGAAGAGAACACGGGTTAAAACATTGCACGGCAGATAGAACGTTTTACAGCCAGATTCGAACCTGAATCTCCCATATGAGCACCAAGGCTCAATGTTTCCGGATAATGTAGTGCATATGTGCGACCAACCCAAGTTTGGGCCTCATTCATGAATCACGAGCAGAAAGCTTCCATTTTCCCAACTGAAAAAAACGGAGCTTAAGCGGATGACTTTCAACAAGGTGAGAGATTAGCACAAGTTTGATATCATCCCCCGTTCATCATGACAGATGCTCCGGAGGGAAGGACAATGTGATTCACTATGTCCGCCTCTGATGATCCCCGGCCTTCATAAATTATCCGATCATCGCCTAGAGTAGCGGCGCACACTTTTCTCTATTTTTATGGCACATTACCATACCGTTCTCGGGTCATAAACACACTTTATTTCTGTGAGCTACGACTCTTGAAAAACCTGTACAGCAAAATGTTTAGGGGTGTGATGATGAATGGAAAATTTCACAGATTAAGTCATAATTACATCAACTTACGGACGGGGAACTTTTACAAGGACGTCAGCGCACGACTTGCACTGGAAATTGATTAAGTGCTGCTTTATAATCCGTTTCCAACCACAAGACGCAATCTGACAGTGCATCAAACACACCACGTCTCCTCCGGTATAATTCCAAACACGCAATTATTTACAGCAGGGGAGATGAATCGCAACACGAGCCATGTGGGTTAGACTCCCCGCATCTTGTCGAGTTTTACTTTGTTACAGGCATTGGGAGCTCTTCAACAGAAATTAAATGTACTCTGTTTGTTTTCTGTTGTGACAGCTTGTCTTATTTCTCTCCTCTAACATATTTTTCTTAAAGCACACGATTCCTCAAGAAAACAAAAAGTACACACACAATATGGGCAAAGTATGAAATCAGATTGAAGGCAAGATTTGCAATTGTGTTCTGTTGCTACTGTGCATACAACAGGAGTGCAACATTCTTGAAAAACAATAAGCTGAGTGGACTGCCATAACATCAATGAACAACATCACTGCAGGCTTCAACATGGCTGTGTTTACGATTAGATGTCAAACAAATTTCGCCTACGTAGGCGATTGTAGACCGTATCTGTATCTGTATGCATTAGACTGTCTGAATACCGGCAGAATTCACATTTTTGTTGTAAAAAGAGAAACATTATGCAGAAGTATAATCTGCTGTTATGTTTGTTTGTCAGAGCCTGCAGTTGCTGTGTGACGCGCTTTCGCTGCGGGCGTATCGTGACGAGCTGGACGTGCTCCGAGAAAAGACCGTTAAAATCGATTCCCTATTTTCGTTTTCGAAACTTGTGTTGGTTGGTCCGATCGATTGTGCAATCGATTTTCGAATGTAAAGTGACAGCCCTAATAGATAGATAGATAGATAGATAGATAGATAGATAGATAGATAGATAGATATTAAACAGACAGAGAGACAGACTGACTGATAGATAGATAGATAGATAGATAGATAGATAGATAGATAGATATTAGACAGACAGAGAGACAGACTGACTGATAGATAGATAGACAGATAGATAGATTTTTTTTAATCCAAAGACAACAGACAACAGACAGCAGAAACCCACAGTTGCATGGCTGAGATTGACAAGTATACGACACATGAGTGACTGCTGCTTCACGGCAAAAATGAGTGGATAAACATTCCCTAGCTCTCTCATGAGCTCTCAAAGCAGGCTCGGCTCAGAAGGAGGCAGCTGGGCTATTGTGAATTCTCGGAGCAGAGCACGATGACATAAAGATCCACATTGACCAATTTTAATGAATGCCACCCGGACCGGAGCCTCCTCTTGCGCACAACTCTATGAGAGCGACAGAGTTCAAGGACTCCTCGTCACCATCATGATGAAATAAACTCTTCAGCACCCACTCAAGAGCTTTTTCATCCCAAATCCCGTCAAACGGATCGTTTTCTGAGAGGATGGAGAGTTCTTGTCGCTAAGCTGGGAATGGTGCAGGGGGAAAAGACATTCAGTTCCCAAACAATTAGTCACGACGTAGGTCATTTCCATTCCCGACGGAGATTGGTTCCTTAAGCTGTGGATCAGGTGGAAACACCTCAGGAGGTGGTTTGAGACGTAAATGCATTGGGTTATTCAGGCCACAGATGTAAGCTTTACTCATCCCAAATGGAATTACACTAGCATGGAAAATTTTGGAATTTCGCAATGCACAAGTGATCAAGCAATCATGGACAAAGCAACACTAAGTCTAAATAGGATGAAGGAGGCGCTCAAGGGAAAATTGTGCTGTTCAGCATTAGCTTGAAGTTAACATGGAGGTTAAATTGGTATATACTATGGTGCAGTAGAACGCGTTTGAACGCGGTTCAACCAATCATAATTAAGGAACGGAAATATCCATTTTTATAAAAATTAATAGAGAACTTAGATCCATTTTGCAAGTGTAAATTATGTACACACCAATAAGACTGATTAATACGCATTAAGATATGACGGTTGAAATCTGGCCTTTGCTGTTTTCTGTTCCCATTTCCACTCACTTTCAAACCGGTACCGTTTCTGTCAATAAAAAGTGACAATGAAAACATGTACAATTATTTAAAAAAATATTTTTAAAATGGTTTAAAAAATGTTATAATAATAATAATTATAAATAATATTATTAATACTTAAATTGACCGTTTCGGTCAGTAAAAAGTGACAATGAAAATTATATATATAAAAAAAACTAATTAAAGTAATAATAAAATTACAATTAAAACTAAAAATAATAATAATGAAGATAAAATGTGATAAAAAGTGACATGAAAATAAAATTATAAATAAAAATAATAATTATAAACAACAATAAAATAAAATAAAACAAAGAAGTAACAGAAAATGTCACTGCCTTTAGCATCATCATAGAAATGATCCGTTTTGTAGGTGTAAATAGATGGAATAGCGATGTGATCAATGAAGACGCATGAAGTGACTAAGCATAAATAGTAAAATGTCTTTTCATGTTGTGAATGAGCAAACAAAAGAATAGCTAATGTAGTGAATGAGCTGGAGGATGGTTAAACAGCAACAAAAAAAAAAGGGATGAGAGCAATAGCAGTTAAAAGCCTTTTCTGTTTCGTGCGGTTGGCTTATGATTAATTACACAGCAACCTTAAAATAGTTCCATCTTCCCCAATTCCGTCTCTTTCTATTTCTCCCTGACTTTCTTACTACAGTCCATGCGCTGTTTGTGGTCTCAGCGGACCCTGAATGAAGCTCATCCTGAGATGGGAACGACTGCTCACACTATCAAGTGGATAATAGTCCATTTGCCATGATAAACGCCTTATTACAAAATATTTGATGCATCAAGTGCCTATATCGCAACGTCTACTGAGCAGCATCTGAATAGCATGACAAGTCACTTAAAAAAGGCTCACAAATGGGTCTCAAACTTGTGAATCATCAGTTTGAACAACTCCCATCTCTAGTGCTAACCAAACACAAACAGCTACCCTGAAACAAAGATAACAAGACTTCTTGTAGAAATTGCAAGGTTTAAGAAAAAAGCAACTGTGATCTCTGCTGCTGAATGTCAAAAACACAGTCTATGGGGCAGTCTCTAGGAAAATAAAATACTAATACAGTGCTTCACTGCCTCGACTCTTAAGTGTACATTCTCTCATAAACAAGCTGTTTATGATGCTACACTGAAGGCCTTGTTAAAGGAGAAATACTTGAAGACTTCACCGCAGTAAGATCCAATCAAATCCCTTCGAGATCTTCACACTTGAAAACAATAGATGGATAATTTTAGTGGCTGGACTGCACAAACAAATCTCTCTGAAGGAATAAAGTGTTGCGAGAACTTCAGCGATACTTATATCTCGTGTCCACAGGGTGATATTTTGTTAACACCCTTTCAACATCTTTCACATCCCCTCCCATTTTCCTTTTTTAAAGGGATATTTCACACAAAAATGAGTCAGTCACTAACACACACACACGCACGCAAGCACACAAACAGGAAGAAGAGGATTTATGTGACTCAATGTAACTTATGTAACTCAACAATTAATTCCATATTGCAACTTATTGTTTGCTGCATATTTGTTTGTTTTTAGTTGTCAATGGACCAAAGTGATTTGAACATATGTGACGTCATAATTGCGACTTTCCAACTCGTAAACACTGACGTCCCAGGAGGACTGCTTTTAACTTGTAAATATGATATTTTGACTTGAACTGCCTTGCGTTATGATTTCTCTCATTATTCATTTTTAATAATTGGATCAGTCTCTCCCATAGACTGTAAAAAAAGATGGACGACGCCCCTTCGCTCTCTTCCACTGATGAGAACTGAAGCCGCCAGTGTCCCGATATGGCGCTGACATATTGGAACTTGAGTCTGCGCAGTAGCGATCTCGGGACCAGACCTGCGCAGTAGTGAGCAGGAAGTAAAGCCGCGGAATCAACGCTCCGCCCTCACTCTCGCAGAATGCACTCAGGGAGAGTGCATTCTGCACACTTTTTTAAAAATTGATTGCAGTACGACAAGAGGCTTGTTAAAATAAAGTAAATACAATCTCCTCAGTCCTCCGAAGATCCCGAAAAAAATGTCCGTTGGTGCTTCAGTGACTACTTCGCTCAGAGAACCTGTCAATCACAGCTGTCAATCATGACGTTACGCCACCGCATCACGTAACTAACTAAAAAACAACTTATTTTTGAAACAGACACTTGAACTTACATCAGCGTGATAAAAACGACAGCAAATGAAAGAAACCACTTTTGGAAAAAAGATATTTGAAGTGTATTTAATTGTTTAGTTGGTCTCACGTCCCATTGAATAACACGGGGAGGCGGGGCTTATGATCTATACTAGGACCAGTCACCGGGGGGCGATCGAGACGTTTTGGCTTCACTTTTCAGGGCTTGTGCGGCACGCTTGGTCTCTCCATATAAATGTATCATAAATTTAGCTACTTTTGCTCAAATCATGAAAAAATTAAATAACTTTCAGGTGCATAGTGCAAACAAAATTGACAGGTTCTTTAAACTCAAAGGCGGGACTTCCATTTCAACAGCCGCCACATGGAGCGATACAAAGATATTTGTAATTTTGTAGACATTTTTCAAAGTTGTCTGTCTGCTTCCTCTTATTATGTCTATGTTTGAAGCTTGAAAAATTTATACAGCTTTTATGTTTCATAGGAACGTTTCACTCGGTTGCACAGAAATCAACCAATACTTGGAAATCAACATTATTCCAGATTTTCTGTATTTGAGCTGTCCCAATTTCACTGAAACACTGCATACTAACTATTGCTGTGAATAAAAACCCGCTGTGGGTGGTGAATCATTAAGTCAATTAAATGCTACAATTAGTCACAATCCAAACAAGCGCTCTCCAAATGCAAGAAAAAGCACAATCACACATCATTTTGAGGCAAATTACAGATTTTCACAACTCTAAATTAGTATATCACGGTTCTCGCAATGAAGTTTATACGTGACACAATCCTCTGAGCCTAGGAGGTCAAATCACCAGCACTCATCATTCACTGAATGTGAGGTTGCAATTACTGTGGAGGTAAGCTGAGTGTGCACCTAGGGATGCCAAGGACTATTTCTACCGCAACACAGATAACTCTGCATCCCTGTGGACCACAGCAATCTACTGGCACAGAGCAAGCAGTGATTTAATGCTGCTGGAAGAATGAACCAGAGGAAGGCTGGAGTTTCCATCTACCACTGGTGAGATGACGTAACTTGCACCGCAGTGGAGCGAACCCTTATAGCACTCAGTATTTGCTGTAGAGAGTTTGCAGAAATTGGCAAAACTAGGTGTAATTAGTTTGAAAGTTCAGCTGATCACTATAGTACTGTTGGGTTGAGTCCAATCAAATCGATGGCTTGTGAATCTGAATCAAATCGAGGAATCTGTAATAAAGATGCGATTCTTTGATTCTAAAGTGATAAGATAATTGATTGGAAACCTGAGCATGCCAAGGTAAAAAAAAACTTGTGGTTAACTCTTTCCCTGCCACTGATGGAAATTTCCATCATTTGTGAGACAACGTTTTCCCGCCATTGACGGAAATTTACGGCTGTCCGTGTTTTCACTGTTATACGGTAGGGGGCGCAATTATGCAACTTCTGAAAGAATACTGAATCTCCTGATCAAAACACAGGTAAATAAGAAACAGAAACAAGCGATAGCATATGTAATCATATGCATATGTAAAATAACATGATCATCAACAGCATATACATCTAAACTACCTAATGTTACTGAATGAAATGCGACCCAGGACGAGGTATAGGACTGTAAAGCTTTGGGGTTGTTGATGAACTCGATCTACTCCATCTGTGTTTTGATCATCGTTCTGAATCAGATCCAGACCTAGTCTTTGACAAAAACGTGATTTTCTCGGGTTTATGCTCAAAATGTCGCCTTTTTTATGAAACGTACCCACATTCAAGTGTTCATAAAAAAAAATTAATGCATGAAGCCAGAATAAAACATTATTATTATTATTATTTTAAAGCAGAGGGTCTGTTCTTTTTTTATATATATATATATATTGCATATTCAGATATTCATACAACAAAATATTCTGGGGCCATGAAAGTTTTGTGAAAATTATTAAAAATTCTGGAGGTGGCTGGCAATTTTTTTAAAAAACGCTGGCGGGGAAAGAGTTAATTCATGCAAACTGAAGCAATTTACTGGAATGAATCACTAGTGATCATTACTGGAAAAGTGACACTGTTTTGAGATAGCTGAGCTACAGTCACTCTACAGAAAACTTTACTTTTACATCATTACCTGCCAGACTGCCCCAAAACGCAAAACTATGTTATATATACAACACATTTCTGGTAGAAATGCTAAAAGCAAACCTGATGTGCCAACATTCAAGACCACTGGGCCAACATGACAACAGTAAATCTCACCACACAAAAACACGCTGAAAAATCTTAAAATCCTCCAGCCAGGGATTATGGTGTCTGAAAATGCAAGTGAATCACAGAAATAAGAGTTGACACTATGTCAAAACAGCATGATGTTCTCTTATTTCTTGGTTTTTACCTGCAAGCGGTTTCAAAAATCTTTTTTTAGACCCCAAGTAGTCAAAAAATACGATTCTTCAGAAGAGACAATTCAAAGCGCTTACGGGCACATAATCCTCAAACACTTAAAACCTACAATTCGAGGTCAGATTTCAGCTAGAAAGGCACTAAACTTCATCCTGGCAATGAGAATCCTAAAATAATCCTGACATTAAACACCTCGCCGTTCCAATAATATCCCCGTCTTGACGTACCTCACCACTACAACGAAAAGATTAAAGTCTGTCGGTGTCACGCGCATCCTGAGATTTGCATAAATAACTGAAAATCTCACATTAAACATCCCTATTAATAGGGTTGATGCTAAAACTAAACACTGATATGCAAGAGTTTGGTGCAAGGGACAAGAGCTGATTTCATCTCCCTATGAATATGAAATATAGAAGACACAAGGGGATATGAGAGCGAGAGAGAGAGAGAGAGAGAGAGAGAGAGAGAGAGAGAGAGAGAGAGAGAGAGTGAAGAGTATCTGTGCTATTGTTAGTGCCTGGAGAATCTGACACACAGTTAATGGTTGAAGCTTCTCCATGCTGTAGGCTTCAGGCTGCTAGGCACATCAACAGTCCTTATTGTTTGTGCCTCTTCTCTCTTTCTTTCATTTTTCCCATTCCATCTCCTGCTTGTCTAGGCTGATGTGCCCTGCTGAACATAATTTGATGTCACTGAGTTTGTATCTGAGGAGTATTCTGTTAAAGCTGCTGTTGTTTATGCACAAAACGCATATGCACGCTTGAAGTGAAGTTGATTGAAGCTTGTATCAAGTGTGTCCTCATTCACTGCTATTAAACTACTATTGAAATGCTCTTCTGAGTGATTCATCCGACCATGTACATACTGAGTTCAGTTATTAATGGGACTGACAACTCAATTGATGAGTAATGTGCGGTAACATTGTCAATTTTCAATAGTGAAGCAATGTATGAAAGTCACTTCTTAAACCAAGCAGCTTTTTGTTGGTCATCACGGTGAATCCACGTGGGGAAATCTAATTATCACGCAAAATTCATATTGAAATTGCTGGATTTCGGCCACAATTTTTTTTTAACTCACTTTCAAACCAAGCAGCTTTTTGTTGGCCAATGCGACAAATCCGTGTGACTAATGGATTAATCCAAATCTGTGCATACAAAGTTAAGTTATTTATGATGCTAAAAACTAGGAGAATTAATAAACAGCTTGTATTTGGTCATTCTAATGAAGACAATACAATGGAGATTCTGTGGTTTTCATTTTTAAAATACTTTTGACAAAAATATGACGAAATGCCATTTAAGTCTGAGTAAAACTAACCAAAATGAATATGACATGACAACATACTGACTAAATGTAAATTATATTGTCATCCAAAGACAAAACTTAAGCCTTGAACCACGGTCACATTAGCAAAATTATGGGGAAATTTCATGGGCAAAAATGTCTATTGAAAGTAGTGTTGCGATGTATAAAGTACAGCTCTTTTAAAGCAGCTTTTTGTTGGCCATTGCGGTGAATCCGAGTGGGGAAATCTTATTCACACGCAAAATTCCTGATTGTGTAGATTCATATTGAAATTGCTAGTTTCTAAAAAAAAATTTGTCAATTAATAGTGAAGACAAGACAATGGCTGTTTTGCGGTTTTAATTAAAAAAATGCTGTTGATGAAAATGACAATATTCCATTTTAGTCAGAGTAAAACTAAAATAATGAATATGACATGACATGACGAAATAATGATTAAATGAAAATAATATTGTCATCAAAAGATAAAAACTATGACTTAGTGAACAAAAAAAAGGTCCATTGTCTTTTGTCAATAGTGTTGCGACGTATGAAACAGCTCACAAGGAAGTCACTTTTTTTTTTTTTTTTCAAACCAAGCAGCTTTTTGTTACCCTGGTAATCCAGAGTTCTCGCGAGAGCACAAGTTGAATTTGCTCAGCGAGTTACTCTGGTGTCGAATAATGATGCTCATTAAATATGTCCCTTGATCTGAGCTGCACCAATCACATCGGGTTATCTGATATAGGCGGGCCAGAGGCGAGCTAAACAGATGACGACAGCGCTGCGACGTTGAAGTCATTAGTAAACATTGCAAGATGGCTATGGATGAACACCATTTGTTTGAAACGGCTTTGGCCGCTACAATGAAAGACTTAGACTTTTTCTCTAAAAGAGGAACAGAAAACGGCGCTCGAATTGCGTTTTTGCTGTTTTGCCGACCGAATACGGTAAGAGTCTAATCTACCAGTTAGCTCCGATGGTAGCTAAGCGATAACTTGTTGTGATTGGTCGTAGTGTTATCCAATTGCGTGCAGTGAGATTTTCAAATGCATGCTTGGTGCCGCCCTTCGAGCTTGCCGATTTTCATTAGTCGACGCCAGACCATTAATCTTTTAGATTTAGGTCTGGATTTCCAGGCTAGCTTTTTGTTGGCCATCGAGGCAAATCCATATGACCAACTTGGATTGGTTGTGAAATCCGTTGTGAAATCTGGGGAAATATAATATAATGAAGGAAAACGTGAAAAATTATGAAATTTTTGGGTTTTGCCCACAAAAATTTGCAGAACAGCAGTATATGTGACCATAGCTTAAAACAACAACAACAAAAACTGTACAGAAACAAATATGGCGATAATTAAATGGTTTTAACTTTAAAAATACTGTTGACAAAATGCAATTTTAGTCAGAGTAAAACTAACCAAGAATAATGAATTTGAATTGACAAAATACTAACTAAAGCAAATTTTATTGTCATCAGAAGATTACATTAGTGAAATTTTGCGGGGGAAAAAAGGTCCATTGTCTATTGTCAATAGTGTAGCGATGTTAGCACAGCTCACACAGAAATCACTTTCAAACCAAGCAGCTTTCTGTTGGTATATGTGGCAAATCCATGTGAACAACTTGACTCCATTGCGAAATTCCTGATCACATAGATTCCTATTCAAATAACTGGATTTTGCCCGCAAAGACGCACTTAAAACAAACAACAAAAATAGAAATTTTAACACTGCATGACGGCTTGTTTGCGTGCATGTACATTATAAAGCACATTAAATGCTGAAACACTTTCTCTCTTATACAATGCCATGTTGCTAAAATAAGCATCTCAGTGGGGTGTGGAGGGAGTCGGAGCTGTCTGGTCTATTCAGTTCCGGCAAGATACAGCCCAGTCGGCAGGGAACCTGAAGCAGCACGTAAAATCAGATAGAAGAGGATACTTCATCACAGTGTTCCCGACTCAATCCAGGTCAGCGGCGTGACAATGAAGCCGTTAGATATCAGGAACATCAGGCTTTTGGTTCAATTTCCGACCTGGCAGAACTCGCACTATGTTTATGAAAACACTGAGCATGTGATGATGAAAGATGATTTTGAGTTTAAAAAATAGCTTATGACAGAAAGAGGAGTTTAATATCAGGGTTTTTATAGTTAACTAAAAATTGTTACTTGAAATAAAATAAACGTTCACTTAAATAAATACATTTTCTCATTTTCATTTAGTTTAACTTAATGTATTAAAGTAACTCAAACTAAAACTGAAATAAATAATAAAAACTATATAGACATATTTAAAAAAAAAGACAAAAACACAACTTTTAACTAAAATGAAAATGGGAAATATAAAAATGAACATTTCGGTTATGTTAGACATTGACAAACTTTAGACATTCTGTTGACTATTAGGAACTTTGCAAGTACATGTCAAATTATTGTACTAACCCGTTACTCATTGCCAACACAATGTCTAAGGGGAAACATCAAAATAAAGTGTTACCAAAACTTCTAAATATTAATAAAAAACTATAATAGCATCTCAATAATACCAAAATAACACAATGCAGTACATGCAAACAAGCTTTAAACTAGTAAGCAAGCAACATGGTTGCTAATGAACTTGCGACGACACCGGTATTATCGATAACACCGTGGGGGGTGGGTTGTTATCGAAAACGCGATCACACACATATTGGGAGCCGCTATCAAAATGCAGGGTATTGAAACTGCTTTTGAATGTGTGCTCGCTATCCTTTTGCCCAGTACACATTGAGTGATTTTGGGCTGTCCCAGGTGAAAGATTACCAATCGTGGCAATTTCTGTGGTCGTGGCTCCTAAACGGTGGTCCTGCGTCATACAGTGAGAAAGGTTCAAAGACGGCCGTTATCACGGTCTTGCGACCAAAGATAGCCTGTGATAATTTTCTGACAGTGTCAGAAATTTAGCATGATCATCTCACTAGTCTACTGACTAGCCAATTAAAATGCAACATGAAATGGCGTATTGAACATACCAGAAACTTAAAACTAATACCTCAAACTCCATTTTCAAAATTGTCTTGCTAAGTTGGCCTCTTTTCCCTAGCCATAACCGTGTCCATATTCTCCTCTTTCTCAGCGCACATAAAAACCACAATTGCCAAAGTGCGATTCAACTTGCTCTATTTGTTTACCACTAGCGCATGCTGATGACGTTTTATTCTTCTATACTAACTTGTGTTGTAGCCTACTATTCAATAGGTGTCAATCGTACAGTCTACATACATGTCATACCCAAGTTTATTAGGTTAGTGCAGTACAGTGTGATTCGTAATGATCTATACTGAACAAAATTATAAACGCAACACTTGTTTTTGCTCCCATTTTTCATGAGCTGAACTCAAAGATCTAAGACTTTTTCTATGTACACAAAAGGCCTATTTCTCTCAAATATTGTTCACAAATCTGTCTAAATCTGTGTTAGTGAGCACTTCTCCTTTGCCGAGATAATCCTTAGTTGTGTTGCAAATGATGCATGTTCGAGTCCCAATCTTATTCCTGCTCTTTTTCTCATCTCACCTCTGTACTATCTTATAAAGACACAAATGGCACAAAAATAAATAAAAAACTATAAACAGATGACAGAAACATTTTCTTCCCTGTCCTTAAATTAGTATCTTAAAAAAATATATCGAAATACTTGCGCTCTGAGAGCTGGCATTTCAATATTTACAGCCGCTTTAGTGCACACATATATAACAAACATCATGTTTCCTTAAACATAAGACCACCCAGTGGATCGTGTGGGTGGTGAGACAGTAAACAAACCATCTGAAGGAGGGGGTGATGTTCACCAGGAGAGAGCCTGGCAGCTCAGTTAGCTGCAAGTACAACTGTTAGCTTGTCGACAAACAGTAGAAGCGCTCGGCGCTCACATGATCAAAGCCCGAACGCAGCACGCATGGCTTCCATGGAGACTGAAAGCTACATTGGAAGCAGTCGTTCTAGCTTCCTCGCCTCTGATGCAATCATTATCTCCCCTGAACTCGCTTTCAGGGCTAGTGTGAGAAACTCACAAGTTATTAAAGCCAGATTCATACATGCAGCGCACTACTGTGGCATTATGCAGAATATTTAATGAGGGCAAAAAAGTAGGGCGGGACTTTTCCCCATGCTAACTGTGAGTTAATAAAGATGATGTTTAAGAAACTTTTCCTCACTGAATTTACTACAGTGATCATATATTCATTGTGTATTACCTTGTAGGCAGTGTGATTCATCTTAAGGAGCTGGAGGGTAATAACTCAAAGGCTTTCATGTTGTCAGTCCGAACACCTTTATATTTTAGAGTCTGGCAGTGAGCAGAATGCAAGTTTTGTTCAGAATATATTATAAAAGAATTAAATATGTGGTATATGTGAAATCTAATAAATGAGAAGCCACAAAACAATAAAATAATTAATTATTGGAACCAATGAAAATTAAATATTAAAATTTCAGCAAAATAAATGTTAAATTACAATAATTTGATTTAAAATACTATTAAAATGATGCATATTAAAATAACAAATAAAATGTATTACACTATATAATTTGGTCAAATAATAAAGCGGACAATATCATACTGTTTATTATAAGCGTGCTGCAGTAATGCCGTCTGTCGCTTTAAATGCACAAGCACTTTAAAGTCTGGTTCATTAGCAGAAAAAAATGATCTGAAAGTGATTCCAACAATATCATTTCTCTGTGCCATTATCGTTATAATTGTGCACGGTAGATAAAAAATTGCTGCCTTAAATGTTTAAGTACAATCAAATTGGAAGTTTAAGTAATTTCAACTTAAAATTAATTAAAATAGTTGAATTTTGCACAACTTATAAAAAAAGTTGAAAATTGCTTATTTTGATGAGTTAAAGCAATGTAAAAAAATATGTTGTCATAACTTAATGATCATTTAATTTTTTTACAGTGTGGTGTGGACTATTCTTTTATATTCAGATCAGTTTCTACAACTATATCCTTATTGTTATAGTTATTGTCCTTGATGTGAACGGGCCTTAAGAGTGTATGTAGTATTTTTGTTTGAGGTTGTTAAATGCCCCTGTCTGTCCCACAAAGGCCGATGAATATGTCTGTTTACATGTGCATCATGCTTTATTAAAATTAAATATTAAAATAACAGTAAAATTAAATACAAAAATTTAAATAAAATAAGAAAATGATTTCAAATACATAAAAATCCACAGTAAAAATTTTTACCCGCAGAATAAAATAGTGTGGGTCTGTAAGCGCGTATGTAGCATGTGTGTGTGAGTCTGTAGACTGCTGCCTGTCTGTCGCACAAAGACCGATGAACACGTCTGTTTCCATGTGCAAACAGCTCCAAGCCGTGTCAGAGAGAGTGATGGAACAGCAAAGTCACAGCACCTCCTCGTCTTATCACAGAGCGACGTGATTCCCTAATTAAGGGCAGGCCGGTCTGGTGCTGGTGTTGGTGTTATGACTACCGTGACGGCGGCTATTTTTCAAAAACCACTTCTCTGACGCCTAAAAGGCCTCGGGGGAGAGGCAGAGAACAGCAGCCTCTCTACCGGCAGATCATTGATTAAAAAGGCTTATGAACTTCCACCTGCGCTGCTGGAAAAGGAGGACAAACAGGACTCTTTGCTCTCTGAGCTCAAAAGCAACCGGGTTTTTGTGAAGAAATCCTCTGGCAAAAATCCACTCAAATGCTAGTTTCTTTCTGAGCTGCACTGTCAGTTGAAAACTGACTATTAGTTGGAGCGGAGCTTCAGTTTTTTTGTCATGTCTGTTGCCATGCAATCCAAAGTTTTTCACATTTTTATATGCTTAACATTCAAAGCACTGATTTCTTTATTTTTTTTTAACAGACATACAAAATCTGAGCTTGAAAAACCTTTTGTTGTTACAAATGTTGCATCAAAAGCAAAATGTACGGTCGGGTTAACAGATTCATTCTTTTGTATTTGTCTGTTTATATTCATTCCATGCCAGAGCCCTACTAGAGCTGCTTTCAAGATCCTTACTTTGTTTGCTGAAGAGTGTTTCTGAGGTCTTAGACCCTTGAAACTTCCACCCTAAGAAAATCGATTTGAACAAGGGGAGGTTGAACTTATGTACAGAGCACCATTTTAAACATGCATATAGTCTTGAGTGAGACTGGAGTCAATTACTGAACACATCTACTGGCTTCTGTCAACATTGATTTGTTTTAGACTAAGATCTCTGCCTTACCGAGACTATCTAATTGCACTGGCCCAAACCCTTTAATTACTCTGTGGCTGCTGCAATTTACTTCTTTGCAATCTGCAAAAAAATAATCAGTTTGTTTACCACGCAAAGAAAAAAAGAACAAAAGAGAAAAATACAGAGCAAAAGAAAGTATGGACGAATGATGGAAAAAATAGAACAAAAAGGACAAAAAGATTTAATTAACAAAAGGAAGAAATAGCAAACTAGCAAGAGAAAAAAAAAAAAAAGAAAAACAATGAAAGGGGAAAAGAAAGAATGGAATAAAAAGTGAAATACTAAAGAGAGAACAGCAAAATAAAGAATGGCCCAATAAAAAAAAATGAAAGAAAAGAAAAATAGAGTGAAATAAATCATGGAAGAAGGAATTGAAGAAAGAAAGAACAACCAAAAAGAAACAAAGAAGAATGAATTATAGTATTAGACGGAAGTAAGAAAGAATAGGTCAAATAAAGAATGGAAGTGCAAAAGAGAAAAAGGGTGAAAAAAATAATGTTATAAGTAATGAAATAATGAACAAAAGAAAGAATGAGCAAAGAATAGAAGGAAAGTGAAAAACAAGACAAAAGAATGAGCAAAAGAAAGAACATGAGAAAGAAAGAGGAAAATAATGAATGTAAGAAAAAATGAAAAATGAAAGAGCAGAAAAGGGTGAAAGGAACAAAAAAGTAAATGGACAAAAGGAAGGAATAAACTAAAAAGAAAGGCAATGGGAAAGAAAGAATGGTAGAAAGAAACAAGTGAAAAAAGAAAGAACAAGCAAAACAAAGAATGAAAAGAAAACAATGAGCAAAAGAAAAACAAATGATGAAAGTAGAATGGAAGAATGGAAATAAAAGAATGAAAGAACAAAAGATAAAACAAATAAACCTTAGAACATTTCATTCATTTAGATTCTGCACTTCCATCAAAAGAACACAACTGAAGACCGATTTACCTGAACTTCTGGAGGGGCTGTTTTCCCACCCAGCGACAGTTGTGTTTGTGGTGTCTTTCTCTGGACTTCCTGTGGTCTGGGATGAAGGTTCCTCCATAGGAACCCGTCTGGATGTTATCCAGCCATGAGCCGACACAAACGACTCCGAACCTCCAGACCTGGACTCAGCCTGATGGGAAGCATTGTTTGGATCTGGACTTGTCGGCTGAACCGCAAGTCCAGCTTGGGTCGTTGGTACCGTAGGAACTGGTGGTTGTGACGAATCTACTTCCTCTTGAACCACAGGTAACCACGTGCTGGAAACAGCTGGATCCGGAGTACATAAAATGTCTTCGGTAGTGGTTTCTTCTCCAGACTGGGAAGGGGTGATCCCAGCAGTTGACGTAATTGCTAGCTTGTCCTTGCTGGGAACGACAGGGCTCGGTGTGGTGGGCATGTTGTAAGTGTGAACTTCCGGTGCCCTGGTCAACTCTATGTCTTGTTTTCGTTTAACGAAAGGTACAATGACTTTGTTCGAGGGATTGTTTTTGCGTTTTTCAATGGGCCAATGGACGTACGCAATTTCCCCCCTGGCTTCCTCAACCGTGCTGGCCGGTTCCACGTGCTTGGGTTCAGAAGAACTGGATGCACCAGTAGGTTGAGTCGCCTGGAGACTCATAAGCTGCCATTTGACAGTGGTCTCCACCGGGACGCCGTGGTCATCGGATCCTTTCATTTGGCTGTTATGGGTGAATGGTAAGTCTTTCCCTCCACTTCCCTCTGCATCTTTCTCTTCCTCTGCAGATAATGATGGCAGAGGACCTTTGGGAATAGGATAACTGTCCTCAATCAAATCTTTCCCTTCCCCGGAGAAGTTCTCAGGGTTGTTCCTGGAGAAAGGAATGGTCATGATCTCCAAACCGCCTCTTTTGGCTTCCATTGGACTGCTTGTTTGAGTTGTGAAATGCCTATTATTGCTTGGGGCGACTTTCAAGGACTTTAGCGGCCAAATTTGTTGACTGCTCCTCATTGAACTGAAGCTTTTAGATGCCAAAGGACTTGAAGAAAGAGTCGGGTCTGCCATTCCTGATCCAATTCCTCCTGCAGGGATGACAAGACAATGTGATTAACGTAGCTAGGGAGGAGATCGTTTCATTTAAATGTATGTTTAATTAGTGGGCAAAATATGCTAACTCCCACCCCAGAACTATGGTAATTAACTTTAATGCGTGCAGCTCGATATAGAACTGTCATTATTTTTCCATCAATGCCCTGGAGATATCCAGCAATTAATCTACTGGTCTCAACACACCTATCTTTTAATCAAACCCCTGTTTCAAAGGAAAAATGAACTATAAGCGTAGCTAAAATGACCTTTATTTTCTTCCCAGAGGGTAACATTTGACTCCCGGCTGAAATGGGGATGAAATGTACATTCGTTTTGAAAGCAATCCAGGTGATAAGGCTTTTTCTCTTTATGTTGCCCCGGCACAAAGGACTCATACATCATGCACCTGTCCAGTGCCAATGCTTTCTAACAGTAAATCTAGACAAAATAAGACCCAAATCATTATATTCAAAAAGCAAAAAGATATTGATTTACGTCATGAATTGTGCAATAAAGTAAAAATGTCGTAAGGACTTGACTCATTATTATTAAGTCACTGCTGCGTGGAAGAGATATTCGGTTAGCTTAAAGGTGTAGTTCACCGAAAAATGAAAATGTTGTCATCATTTACTCACACTCAAATTGTTCCAAACCTGAATGAGTTTCTCTCTTCTGCTGAACACAAAAGAAGATATTTTGAAGAATGTTGGTAACCAGACAGTTGACGGTAGCCATTGACTTCCATAGTAGGAAAAATAATAATATTGAAGTCAATGGCTACCGACAAATATCTGGTTACACTCTTCAAAATATCTTCAAAAAATTTCATTTTTGAGTGAACTATCCCTTTTAGTATTTACTTTAAAACTTGTGCACGGATAATTCAGAGATCTGCTTGGGTAACATGATTTGCCTTAAAGGCAACAAGCAGCATATAGCATTTATGCCATGAGAATAGATATTCACAGACCATATGTTTGGTACACAACATGAAATATTAAATGATAATTAATTATTCAGGACTCTGCTGTTGCAGTCTCACATTGTGCAATTTACATAACCAAGTAATTGAGCAATTAA
Organism: Abramis brama; assembly: GCF_963993115.1. NCBI lineage: Eukaryota > Metazoa > Chordata > Actinopteri > Cypriniformes > Leuciscidae > Abramis > Abramis brama. The sequence goes on along the minus strand of NC_139968.1, from coordinate 21,764,496 downwards.
TGATATGAATAACTGATTACTCTCTGCCGTCACACGATTGTGATGATATTAAACATGTCCAAGTGATGTATAAAAGCAGTTACTTAAATAGAGTCTCCCATTAAATCTGGATTTAACAATTGGACAATTACCCATATACAGTAGCCCCAAATAATATTTGGACTTGTAAATGAGATCAAACCAATTGTCATCCACAAAAAAATTCTACAATAGACTTTCACAGAACTAACTTCACTTTTCATAGCCATTTTTGAGACACAGCTGATTTCAAGGTGATTTTTAGTCACAATTGAATGATTTAGTTGCATTGTGATATATACATTCCTAGTTATGTGAAAACGTCATAACTGTGAGCTATAGTTGTAATTGTCAGAAATGAATGTCCCAATTTTGAGATACAAAGTCACATTTAAGAGATATAAAGTCGCAATTAGGAGAAAAAGTCATAATTGGGAGATAAAATGTCCCATTTGGGAGGAAAGTCCCAATTTGGAGATGTAAAGTTGCAACTGGGAAAAAAAATCCCAATGGTGAGACAGAGTAGCAGTTGTGAGAAAAAGTTGCAATTGGGATGTTCAAATTATAAGACAAAAATTCACAATTAGGAGATAGAATGTTGCAGTTGTGAGATATAAAGTCAGAACTGTAAAGACAAAAAGTCCCAATTATGAGACATAAAACACATTGTTCTATGGGATGTATGCATTTCAGATTTTCTTCATAGCACAGCTTTATCCGCATTCAATTTATTTTAGAACTCAAGGCACGTGGGCGGCAACTTTAAAAGACGGCTGGATTTTCTGAATTCTCTACAGCCTCCATGTAGTGCAACTCTAAACAAGGGGAGAGACGGAGAAGCATGCAGCGAAGGGTGAAATAGCCAGTGAATCTGAACTCTGCTAAATGACCTCTGCTGGAGGAAAAACGAAAAGAAGCAGCCAGATTCAGTCTAGAGTGTCTTTTCGCACACACTCCTCGTCCCTGACGATGATCACGCCTCGTATAATTGGGAGAGACTTGGAGTTTGTGGCGGTGCCTGCGGTTTTGGCCAAAGCACATTAATTAGATTCGTAAGTAAATAATGCATGCTGACTAAAGCTGGATTTTCACCCGGCATTAAACATTAATGTTCCCTGTTGAATTTGGTTCGCGGGGAAGATATTTGTACTGATGATACCCTGAGAACAGACCGCTGCCAAAAACCTATCGCAGTAAAACCACACCAGTTAGACATGCTTCAATCCCAGCCTAAGGCTCGTAGCGGTCTAAATTTTCAGAGGTTGGATCCCATTTTGCTTTCTCCTACTATGCAGCTTTACTTGGCACAGATATGACAGACATTGATATCCATTAAAAGCCCTATAGCAGGAAGCAGGAATACATCTCAGCACTGTGACCTCTACAGTGACCCTCCCACTCTCGGATTCCAGAGAACGAGTTGTGTCGGCAACCTTCCTCTTCGACGGCCTGCACCTAAAGAACCATTTGCTGCTATATTGTTTTTCTTCAGAAACAATGAAAAATTCAACTGCAAGTTGTTGTAGGACATACCCTGTAGTATGCTGAGGGCAATTTTTGCACCAAGTGGACGCCATATTTGAGGGTTAGAAGAACAGTCCATTCAATAATGAAATGTGTACATGGGTTTTAAGTACAATCAACTTGGATGTTTAAGTCATTTCAACTTAAATTAAACATTAAACTGACTTATTTTGATGAGTAAAAGCAATGTAAAAGCATATGTTGTCTTAACTTATTGTTCATGGGTGTTTCTAGCCTGGTCCTACCAGACTCTCGTACATTTAATTTGTACAGAGAGTCTGGCCACTCTCCATTGACAAGCGTTAACTTCCTTGAAGTACTCTGTTGAAGTTTAAAACTATTGGATCTGCCCAGAGCCACTCTGGATCTGCCATAACCAATTGCTAACGTTTGGTCGTAACGTAACCCTACAACTCAAACTAGCACACGACCTCAACGTCATCGTTCTCAGCCACTCTCTCTGTTCGCTGATTGGACCGGTAAAAATTTGGCCGGAGAAAACCTAAGAATATACCGCAAACTCCCAAATGGAGTACTGAAGGAAAATGAAAATTGAAGTACGTAGGATGGCGGAGCCAGGCTAGGGTGTTTCTTCAACTACTAACAAATTTGTTCTTTGTATAGGAAATGATACCACAAATGAGTGATATACATCATTTAAAATGGAAAAAAAATATATAAAATTAAATTCACACAATAAATATTCTAGTTGGTGTTTATTTAAGTTTTTGTTTGGATTATCAGAATGTTAAACATGTAATCATTAATTATGATGGATTTTCATATTTTAAGACCGAAAATTTGCAACTGGAAAAAAGCTAAACAAAATCAATTTGAACAAGTCTTTTGAAAAGTCTAAGTACTTTTAATAAAAATCAACCAATGGGACATAAAGTTGAAGAAACACACTTATACCCCCAATGATCGACAGAGGACCTAAAAATCAGATTGACCTCTTGGCCGAAATTCAACAATAGAAGAAACTCCCACTTTAGTAGTTTCACATCACCCAGTTCTATATAATACAAATTTAAAATAATACAAAATGTAAAAAAGCCCGACTTGAAGTAAATTAAGCACATGCATCACCTTAGACAAACTTCAATTAAGAAGAGAAACTGCATATTCTTGAATAATTGCATATGCTTAAACTCTTGTGCTTAAATTCTGCTTGAGCCTGTCATACCTTTGGATGGTTCAATGGAACTGTCTGTGAAGGTCTGTGAATATGGATGATCCATATGAGAATTGCTTGGACTCTTTATCTCCTGCTGTGCAGCCACTAGGACCACCTCCTTCTCCTGTTCCAAGAGCTCTTCTTCTAGATCTGATGAGGAAGGGTTATATGAAAGTCCCTTAGTATTTGGCTCCACAATGGCATTTTCAGCACCTCCTTTGGTTGTTTTCCCTCTACTTGGCTTCGTCCTGGCAGGTGGGACCGTTTCTGAGGTTCCTCTGTAGAGGCTGGACTCTGTGGCTGGTATCTGAGGCACTCCCGTCCCGGTCCAGTACCTAAATGGCTTCATGATTGTGTTCACAAAGTTGGAAATGACGCTGTTGCTGGTCTGAGCTTGCGTAGAGGAGGAAGGAGTAGTTGAGGACGGGTCAGGAGATACATAGGGACCATCGGGATCATCAGTCTCCTCTTTCGCAGAACCTCCTTGAAGGTTCTCCTGCTTCTCAACAGCATCTTTGGGATCGTCTTCCCAGTCTACAGACCTTTCTTCAGGTCCAAGATGGATTACAACATGCTCCTCTGAGATTTCCGAAGATTCGTTGTTTATGATGGACTTATAATCTTCCTTCTCGAGATCGACCAAACCGGTCCAAGTTGAAGGTTCGGGGAAGACTCCATTTCTTTGGAGCTGCACCTCTTCTTCGCTTGAAGAGTTCAGAGTGGAGTTCTCTAGGGTCTTGTGGAGTATCGCAGCCTGCTCTTCGAAATTCTTCTCTGAAAGAGTAAGATAGTCTCGTTAATGGCGGCACTGAAAGAAAATAACTACAAAGCAGATATTCGTACGGAAGTCCATGAAACGAATTTAACCTAATCCTCATATTATACATTTTTCAGATGCTAATGAAACTCTTGATGTTACGGGGTATAAATTATTCTGAAATATGTTATCAAAATTATAGATACCAGATGTAAGAGAATTCTTTATGAAACTTTTAAAGTGGGAAAAGAAAATTGCTTCAACTCATAACTGAGGTAAAAAAAAAACGAAAAGAAAAAGACGTTTGTATGAATATATGCCTATAGAAACAGAGAAAGCCCACTAGTTCAACAAACCTTGATAGCAGTAGGCGTCAAAGAGATCGGTAGTGTCTGGGAAGCCGGTGCGGTTAGGGTTGTGGTAAACGGTCCGTACTCCTGGTTCATCCCCTCCGCAGTTACGCCGGGGCAAGTTGATGGGGTAACGCACGCTGCCGTCGGCCAGCCAACCAGGGTCGCAGCGGTCTAGGCCACCCTGCCAGGCCAGGTAAAGCTGCCCGACTGTCGCCAGTTGAGCTCCCAGAGTGTGGCAGTGAGTGGATGCAGATGCCAGGCTCAACTTCTCCAGCACACTGGTGTGGTATACTTCACCTGGAGAGAGAGGAAAGACGGAGAGCACATGCTATGTATGAGTGCTAATTCCCCATAAGAATGCTGCTGTTTGCAACATGAGAACTATAAATAAACCTTATAAATAAACTAAATTTGGTTGTAAATTTATGAAATTGTTTACAGAATCCATTAATACAATACCCATTAACACAGGTGATTGCAAAATTTAGAAAAGACAGAGTATTGTTCACTTATTTGATTCATTTATTTTACTATTGATACAAAAAAAATTCTGGTGTGAAGTTGAATACTGAAGTGCTTTTACGGGAAAGCATTTAAGGGAATGTTTAATTATTTTCACGATAACAAAGTTACTAGCAAAGTTTGAAAAACCTTGAATGTCTTTTTAAACTTTATATGATATACTTTTTATACCATCTATCTTCTATACTTGGACCACTTCTATATTTCATACTCTTGAAATTGTATTTTCTTTCTTCTCTTCCTGACTCTAAACTAGATGCTTGTATTAAAAAAATAATAATAATCACCACAAGTTAGAAGTAATATACAAGGACAAAACAAAATTATTTATATTCTCCCGATGGGTGGGTGGATGGATGGATGGATGGATGGACAAACAAACAAACAAATAAATAAAATATAATTGTTTTAATAATTTATCAATTTAAAAAATATATATATATAGTGAATATGCCAGGCATTAAACTTTTAAGACGATTTGGAATAATACTTCACTGCATGAGGCAGGACTGTCATTCCTGCCTGAAACACATGGATGTGCACTTTAAAAAAGTTATGGCATAAACCGTGGGGCTGAGCTGAAAGGATGGTGACCTACTTAGATGTTCTGGGAATTGAGACATAAGCAGGTACATGCATCTACGACGTCTGAGGCTCATGAGGACATTTAAAAGACACAGTTTTTGGATGACTAAGCTGTAACTGAAGGCATCTGTGGTACCTTGCAGGCTGTTGGCAAAGCAGTACACATCAAACATCTCATCGGGGGCTCGGCTGCCGTAGTTCCTCACGCCAGGTGAGTCCTCCCTGTCGCCGTAGCAGCCAGGCCGAGGGGACTGGATGGGATACCTGGGTAGAGAGCCAAAATAAACCAGGAATTATTTCCAAGAAGGGGAGGAGTGAGTAAGATAAACTGTGCAATTACTCGAAAGCACATCGATTTGGAAGGCGCAGGGGTGCCGGCTAAACTCTGATTAAGAGATTATACACGGCACTCCAGGGTTTCCGAAGAGAAATAGCAATGGGGGTTCTTGCGCAGCCCAAATATTGAACTCAGTTATATAAAACCATTAAAACAGCCTGCATATTTTCCATCCCAGTCTAGAGATCTCTGATGTCTCCATACGCTTGCGCTAATTGCGCGTTTGCGTCTTCACTGATGTGTAGCCAAGCTTCTCTGGAGATGGCCCAATTAGAGCTCTTCCAGGCAGGGAGGGAAAAGCTCGCTCACGCTTTTATGCGGTGAGGGCCAGGCTTCGCGCCTCAATTACGAGCTGACAATACGCGGTAGATATGAATGTTGAAATCAATAGCTGTCTGACGTTCAGCCATGGAGAAGTGGCAAGCCTGAAGAAACGGGGCTGTAATACAGTCAATAAATAATAGAGATTACGATTAATTAGAACGGCTGATTATTAAATCCCTTTGAGGCCAGGATCCCTTCGGAAGAAAGTTGCATTATTCTGTTTCATGCAACGGGGACCAATTTAGCTCAAATTTTTGTCTAACATGTTCTGATCTACAAAGTGATAGTTTTAGAAGCGGAATTAAAAGGAAGATTAAGAGATTCACTGGGGAACAGAATTATGTAAACATGTTCAAAGACTTATGTAAATGCGCATATATGTGCATGTTTCTGAATCTGGTCAGTAAAGATTTTTTATTTGTTTACCTTGTATACTATATAAGTTATAGACCAGTAACCAGGGCTTGACATTAACTTTTTTTGCTCACCAGCCACTGTGGCTAGTGGATTTCAAAAGTTATCAGCCACTCAGCATTTTCATATTTTTTAATATTATCTCATAATTTTGCAGCAGGTATATTTGGCTGCTGTCACTTTAAGACCTGACACACGGATCCATTATACTGTTACACATGCGTTTTTGTTCACTTAACTGACTGTTTACGCGAATACTCACCAAGAACGGCGTTTTGACATTATGTGTGTTCGGCATTTGTGTGTATTTGACTGTTTAAGCGCAATAATCAGCGAAAAGAACCAAATTTAGCTCTAAAAGAGGTTGCTTTATGTGTGCACACTTTGGTTGTGAGCACAAAATCTGCGGGAATGATATCTATGGTGTTAATATCAAACCCTGTCTGTAACCTTTGTGACCTGTATTATTTTTTGTCATCGTTCATTTGCAACCATAATAAATAATAAAATACTGGATGCCTGTAAAGTTAAAAAATAAAATGTAATAAAGTATAGAAATATTCAATAAAATTGCCATGTTAAGATAAATATAGAAACTTTGTGATTCAGAACGCAATTACACAAACATGTTCAAAGACGTCATAAATGAGCTACTTAATATACATGCACGTTTCCGATTCTGGTTCACAAAATAACTGACTAATGTCATTCTGACCTCACACTCTGGTCCGACAGCCAACCGGCATCGCAGTTGTCGTATCCGTCATTAAAAGTGGCCTGCAGCTGGGCCGGCGTGGCGATGTTCGCAGAGTTCTCCAGACAAACTCTCTTGGCGTCTGAAAAGGTCAACGCGTAGCGGTCGTGGGGTGCGCGGTAGTGGAAAACCACTCCTGTGTGGGAGAAAACAGATAGTGAAGTGCATGATGGGAAGTTGGAACTATACCTTACATAAACTATTTCCCCAATGAACAGCAATTATAGGTGTTTAACTTGATGCAGGTCTCTTGAGATCCACTAAATAGCTTTATTTCCTGAATTTCGCTTTCATTCCTACTTTTCCTCCATTCCTCAGTCCTCTGAGAATGACAACAGACAGGAACACAGTACAAAGAAGTGAGAAATTAGATCTCAGCACCAGTTCTTTGTACAGCGGACTGGAAGCCCGTCCTCTGACTGGTCAAAGAAATGAGATTCCTGGGATTGAACTGTCCGTCTGCTATTCCCAGATCACATCGGTTTGGAGTCTCTTTCGTCCTCTACTCCAAACTCCACGTCTATAACCTCCACTGTCGGCTGCCATCCCGCAAGAACGAACAAACATGAAAGGGACAAAGGAAAATCCTCAAAGCTAGGTGGGCCAATTTATGGCGAAACACTTCAGACGACGTCTTGAGGGGAAAGATTTTAGTCTCCTGAGCAATACGGCCCGTTTCTTACCCAACCGTGCCAGCTACGCATGACGCCCCACTTCAAAGGGGCATGAGAGGAAGACTGAGAGAAGGAAGAAGAGATTTCCTTCCTTCCTTCAAATTTTTGTACTTCTTCTCTTTTTTGCTTCCCATTGGAGTTCAGGAAAGGCTCTGAGCTTTGAAAAATATTCAGTCTGTGACAAACATCTGGGGATGAGATATGTGGGACTCTCGTCCTCTGAGGGATGCCGCATCCTATTAAAAAAAGGGGTCAGAGTTTCCAAGTCTCATTTCCCGAAGACATAATCAGAGGAGCCGAGGGTCAGATATATGATCAGTTAGCTAAACTGTTCTGTTGAATGTTTGTAAAATATCACAGAATATTTCTGTAGGTTAGCAAAAGATTCACTCGTTTATTGTGCAACCTTCGTTTAATCATATGCAAAATTAATTATGTGCACCTATGTGCATCAATCGAGAATATTTTCTGAAGACGTGTTTATAAGCAAACACGGATTGCCATAAATAAATATTCCTGTAAACTGTCTTGACTGTTTTGTTCCCTTCATTATCAAGTACTTTGAGTTCAGAATTCCAATGCTGTAACACAAGGTGTGAAAACGACTAAGGGTGGCGGATGCCATTCAAACACACATAGGAGTATGGAAGCATATGGGTAGCAATATTCAATTTGAAATGTAATATGCAAAATCACAATGCGATATGTAAAATGGCAATTTCTGTATTTAAATTTACATTTTCCATTACATTTGTGCAAAATGAAAATGAAAAATCAATTATATAATTTACATTTGCCATTTCATGCACTAGTTTTAATATGTAAATTTAATACATATTTTAAGTTGCAAAATTAAAATGAAAATGTATTACAGAAATTATTAGATATGTCTAACATGTTCGAGCAAAAACTGTAGCAAAATGATCATTTAAATGTTATTTTTCTTAATTGCATTTACACTCACATTTAAGACACTTGTGATTGCATTTTCATTAAATGTCCAACAATGAATGTAGCGAATGTACTGATCACGTCCCCAGGCAACAGGTAAACATAGGCTATGTGTTACGTGTTTTGAGGTGTTGGAATGAAACGGTGGCGGCAGAGCTGATACGAGTGTTAAATTTACTGGCAGATGAAGTGGAGCGTGAACAGAGAAATGGTAGTGTTTCCGAAGATTATTACGCATCTGGTGATAGAACCAGAACGATGTTGGAACGTCTGGGATCATTTTCTGCCTTATCAGGCGTCGACACCTGTTTGGTGTCAACATTATGCTGCGCTGTTGTTGTCTGATGCTGGACTGTGTTAATGATGGTTTTATTTGGTATAAAATATTCTCATTGTCTGATACACATGCTTATCTTTATTCTTATTACTATTAACTATAATTACCCAATAATGTTAGAGATCCTACAGTTTTTCCTTACAAATGCATAGGCCTATTACTCTGAGATTACAGAATATGACAAAGCTACCGAAAATTATGACCACTCTTTATTTCTTCATAACTGACTGTAATGTTCAATAAAGTGACTCATGTGATGTATGACCATCTCCCATTTCTATTTTATTAAGCATATTGATCAGATATTGATAAATTAATAGGTACAGTAGGGTCACGGTATCTGACGGGTCAAATTCATAGAGGACTAGCCTTTTTTGGGTGAATGTGGAGCAGGTCGGGGGCTTGCGACGTCATCGTCTATATTAATTCAGTGTCTAATATTTTAAAAAACGAAGCTGCACAAACACATTTTTACCAGCACAAAACAGAGACTATTTTGCGTGAATTTGGAGCATGTGGGGGGCTAAGTGACCTCAGAATAACAAATACAAATTATTTTAATATCTAAGAATCGAAGCAGCACAAAATAAACGTTTACCGGCACAAACAATTGAGCCTATTTTGGGTGAATTTGGAACAGGTCGGGGGATGGTGATGTCATCATCTATAATTCGGTCTAATATTTTAAAAACCGAAGCAGAACAAACTAAACTTTTACTGGCACAAACGAAACACAAACAAACAAGACTATTCTGGGTGAATGTGGAGCAGGTTGGGGGGCAAACAAACAAAGTAAAAAAGAATGAGCCTTTTTGGCGACATTTGCATTGGGTTGGGGGCAGGGCCAATTTCACGCAGTGATTGACAGGGTGGGAGGGCTCGGAATGCATTCTCAATTTGCACATTGAATTTTGCTACATTCATTGCGGGACATTTAAAGAAAATGCAATCGCAAGTGTCTTAAAGGTGGGGTATGTGATTCTCTTTTTTGTCCATTTTTTCAAAATCACTTGAAATCCTATTCCTAACCCACTTACAGCCACTGAGTTAGAAGCACTGAAATGAAAATTAAGCAATTTAATCATCTGTGGAACGGGCAGGACTCGAAAAACTCCAGCCAATCATTTCCAAGACCACCTAGAATCATTGGACAGTGAGTTCGTCAATCAAACGGTCGTACCATACCCCCCTCCCCCCATCCCACTCCTTCCACATGAATGGGTGGAGTCAGGGCCAGCGTTGGAGGAAAGAAGGTAGGACCATTTGAGTTGTGTATTTTCAAAATCTGCCGGCCGTTTTGCAAATCCCATACCCTACCTTTAACTGTGAGGGTAAATGCAATTAAGAAAAATAACATTTAAATGATCATTTTGCTACAGATTTTGCTTGAACACATTAAACATATCTAATCATTTCTGTAATACATTTTAATTTTAATTTTGCAACTTACAAAGTGTTAAAATATATATTCAATTTACATATTAAAACTAGTGTATGAAATGGCAAATGTAAATTTTATAATTTAATTATCATTTTCATTTTGCACCAAACGTTGCACAAATATAATGGAAAATGTAAATTTAAATACAGAAATGCATTGCCATTTTACATATTGCATATTACATTTCAAATAGAATATTGCTACCTATATGCTTCCATATAGGAGGAGGTTTCTGTTTTGAAATGAAAAAGTAGGCTACATGAGTATCTGCTTGTATAGTATTAATAATGCACTTGTATCTCGTAATGCATTTTTAAGAGCCACTCTCTGTTGAGAGAAGTAATCCTCGTTAGGTTTTGCAATCACAAATTACGTTTTAATCATAATGGTTCATTTCGTTACCCTTCTCTGGTGGAGGCCACTTAGGCCACATTCATCAAAAACGTGTTTATGTTTAACTTTACTTTTGTTCATTTATTTCACTTTAAGAGTTCAATGATATCCTTTCCTTTTTCTGTGATAAATGGTGTGCTTGTTTTCTCTCCCTACTAACTTTTAGTTTTTTATTAGTGCTGCCAAATCGATTAATCACATGTAACATAAAAGTTTTTGTTTACATAATATGTGTGTATTTTTATTTATTTAAAATTAAATATAATTTAAAAAATGATATTTTTAATACTATTTTTATTTCATTTTATATTCTTTTTTATTCCTTACTATTAGATTTTTTATAAAATGCCATTTAATTTTTTTTATTTTTTTGTATAATTTTTATTATGAATATTATTGTTTCTCATTATGTATATTCTACAGTGTGTTTTTTTTTCTCTTTACTATGATTATTACATATTTTTACTTTTGGTTTTTAAATATTTTTATTTATGTAAATTTAACTATAATTCAAATAAATTTTTATTTTTACATTCCTTTTATTATGATTTTTCATTACATTAGCTTACATTTACATATTCAATAAATTTGTCATAAATTGGGAGGTTTGCGCTATATGGCACAATAGCGCTGAATTTTGGGCTATTTTCAATAGCGCTATAATGATCATGATCTACTTTTGCGCATGAATGAATGACACCGACTTAACTGGAGGGTCACTACTGCAGTGCATTTAGCACCTGGTTACACCAGTTTGCTTAGTGAACAAGACGCAGGTTTTCATGCTGAAATGTGCGAAAAACACAGTTTGACGAATTCGCCCCATGCACATTTCCGCTCCACGGCCTCATGCAAACACAAGCACTGCGGTGCATATTGGCAGCGAATGAAGTCTAACTAACTTCATCAAGGTTTTTGGCAGGAACCTGAGCATGCAGAAAATGCAGCAGCTGTTTGGTCCATGCCTCCTTGGACTGATCTGATGGAAAACGCCACCAGATGTGCAGGAAAACCAATCCTTAGCACTGAGGACTGTAATTGCACCAGATTTTCAGATTAAATAATACATCAAGTCATTCACCGAGCGCGTTTCACCCAGAGGCCTGCAAAACCACTGAAAAGGGACGTTAATTGCGAGATAAGTTTTTGCACAAAACACAAACCAGAGAAGAAAGAAGTCAACTGTGAATCTAATTACTATAATCACAGCTGCGTGTATTAGCATTCTGCAGAGCACTACATTACCTGTGACCTGTAGAGGCACCGTATCTTGTTCGTCGTTAATGCCGACCACGACCTCACAGCGGTACATTCCCGAGTCGCTGGATCGCAGGCCTGTCAGCACCAAGCTGGCGTTGTAGCGGTTCTCCGGGTAACCCGGCAAGGTGACGCGACCCTGGAAGGCTTTCTTCACCTTGATTATATTGTCTTTAGCCACAAGGATCGATTGCTGCTTTTGTAGGCCGTCCGCACCGCGTTGACCCCACAGTTTGGTCCATTTGATGCGGGGCGGTTCGTTAGAAGGACTCGGGCGCAGGGTGAAAACACACGGCAGGAGGGCCGTACCCGACAGAGGCTCCTGGACCCTCTGGTGAGTCACTTTACGCATGTTCACCACAGTGTCACAGCTCACCATGCCTGAGGAAAGAGGAAAAACGACAAAACTGATCATATACAAGCATTTTAATGAAGGTTTTCAATAGATACAATAATAAACATTAGGCTGCTGTTCAAAACTACCCTAAAAAATCTACACTGTAAAAAATTATCGTGATTTTAACGGTAAAAGACTGTTAATTGGTTAACAGAAAGTTTCCGTACTATATACGGTAAATAACTGTGATAGATCTAATGGTACATTTAATGTAATTTTACTGTAAAATACCGTTAAATTTTTACGGTTTTTGCAAGTGAAAAAGAACAACTCATTGTATAATTTACAGTGAAAAACCGTAAATTGACATTCCCACAATTCCCTGCGTGACACTTCACATTTGATCTAGTTTTGTTAAAATAACTGTTTCTTCATAGTTTTCTTAGTTTGTTCTAATCAGTTATGTACATTAGGGTTTTATGTTACATTTAATGTTGTTAAATTAATGTTTATTGCATTTTTTAAATTTCATGTGTGTTACCATGATGGTGTTTAATGTTTGTGTGAATGACACTGTGCAGCTTCTATTATATTAGTAATACATTTCTTGTGGAAGAGCTGCTTGTGATGAGCTTTGATTGATCATGTGACTCTCATCACTGCTGTGATTGTTGGTTATCAGTGTATGGTTATCAGTGTATTAGAATGGTACAAAACAGATATTAATACTTCAATAGGACGTTAAATTCACATTATATCAGATAATTAATTACGGTTTATTACTGTAAATTTTAAGTTAAGTCTGTAAAACCAATAACGTTGCTACCGTATTTTTGACGGTAAAGTACTGGCAACCACAGCTACCGTTTTTTTACCGTAAAAATCACGGTTTAATTTTTTACAGTGTAAATTTTGAGCACATTATACTGTACCAGTCTTTTTTTATGAACCATTAAACTTAGCATATTGCGCCAACAGTCATCCGCCACAGAGTTAAAGCAGAAATAAGACCTTGAAATATGACATACTGCCCTACGTACAGTACTTGTTTTACTGTACCAATCTTTTTTGTGGAGCCTTCAACTTGGCAAATAGGACAAAATTTACATGATGAGGTCATGTCGTGTGACAATACATGTTCAGAAGTTTGGGGTCAGTAAAAAATGTTTTTATTTTTTAAAGAAATCAATACTTTTACAGCAAGGATGCATCAAAAAATGCTGATCTTTTGATCTTTCTGTCCATAAAGGAATAATATCACAGTTTCCACAATTTTTTTTTACCAGCTTAACTATTCTCAACATTAATAATAATAAGAAATGTTTCTTGAGCAGCATATCAGCATATTAGAATGATTTCTGAAGGATCGTGAGACAAGACTGAAGTAATGATGCTGTAAATTCAGCTTTGACATCACAGGAATAAATATTTAAAATATATATTATTTTATTATTTAAATGGTAATAATATTTCACAATATTACTGTTTTTATTATCAAATAAATGCAGCTTTGGTGAGCATAAAAGACTTTAAAACATTAAATGCTGTTTGTATAATGTATTATTTTCTACTATTGATAAAAGCAGGCAAAATACAGATTTGTGCTCTTCGAGAGAGACATACAAAGTTATTTAGCTAAAATCAATATTAATACATTATACAATAGTAAACGATTCATTATTTATACTCTCCCTATTTATAGTGTAACATAAATTCAGCAGTGACCGCACAGACAAATGGAGGTATTTCACTAGTAATAATCCTTTTTGCCTCAAAGGTGAAAAAAAAATTAAATAAAAAATCAATAAGAGGCATGAGCAAAATGGGGGTTGATGCATAGACGACAAAAAACCCAAGCGCAGCGCACTACAGCGTTTTTTCACATCACCAAGTGAAAAGCAATTCCTATTATGTACACTTGCATTATAGCTTATTATTGGTTCAAATGGGTATGCGGGGCCAGTCATCATTCTCATTTGCATATGGGAAGGTGAGAATATAATTGCTGCAAGACAGATAGAATGAATGACATGAGGTAAGGCGGAAGAAGAGAGGGTGCCGACTATTCCGAGCGAGCACGCTAAAATTCACTGATTTATTTTCATTAGAGTGGGCTTTTGCCCAGCACCTCGTGCCTGGCCTTGCCCTGCCGTAATTTGATTTGATTTAAATGTAAAGAATGGAGTCTTCTACCAGTAAAGGGAAATGTCATCTCTCCCAGCCCAACAACTCCCCACCATAATTACACAGAGAGATTGGGACGCTGGGTGAGGGAGATTGCACTATCCTGACTTTAAAGTGCTTTTTCATTTACTCTTTTTTTTTATTAATTGATTCAACTATTTTAGTGTACTCTGGATATTTTTTATAAGTGGTATAAATGCCAAGAGGAGTTATATATCAGGGTTGGAAATTAACAAGGGCTTGGGGCAAAAATGCCACTAAATGAACAAAAATGGCCCCTAATTTCAAGAACTGTCTCCGCACAATTAAGCTAGATCTATTATGGCTAGATCTATTAAAGTGAGATGTGAAATGAATGAAAAGTGCCGATTGTGGCGTTACATTTACAGTCGGTTTGCTCACGTTGCATCAGATTTCTTTTTAGTCGTGGTTTGCACCATTGAGCATTAAAACCAATCACACACGTTTCTGTTGAGCGTATGAACGCAATGTCCGATCAGAGGCGTTTTGATTCGTCACTTCGGAGAACGCCGGAGTTGTTCACAGACTGAATTCTCAATCTGAATTTGTAAATTCTCTCAACATCATAAACAACAAGTGATACACAACTGTTTTTCAGCTCTTTTCAAATCAACCAAATTGTATGTATTTATTTACTAGGCCTACATATTTTTACAAACGCAGCTAAATCTGAATTTGAAAGCAAACAGCATCATCACTACCTAGCCATGCTGTTGCGGTGCATATTTACAGTAAATGTGATGGCATAAATTCATCTATGATGACATTTAGCTGAAGCATGGAGGATAATGTCCTCTCTAACGGGCAACAGTCATTTGCAGGGAGTAATAGCGAATATCTTGGTAGAGATGATGGCAGCCCACTCGTCTAACGACACTTATTTTCCGTCCCCACAGAAATGGATTGTACATCGGTGAAAACGCTAGAGAGAGAGAGTGCTTGACAACATCAATGGGAGGGCCAAATGGACCTGCAATTTTCTTGTTGAATCAAGACACATATCTTCACAAACATGTTACGAAGGAAATCGGTTAGCTGAGAGGAAAGGTTCGAATTGAGTGTGCTCTGTTAAGGGGACCGAAATCAGTAGTGGTGGTCGAAATATATATATATATATATATATATATAAACATGTAACATATATAATAATAACAATAATAATAACACACTTTAAATCACCGATTATTTAAGTGAAAAATAAATGAATAAATAAATCTGGAAATAAATATATTTGGGAATGAATGAATGAATGAATGAATGAATGAATGAATGAATGAATAAATAAATAAATAAAACTTAAAACATTTTTTTAAAATAAATAGAGAAAATACTAAATGAAGGGAAAATGTAATACAAAAAAATATTCTGAATTAAATTAAAAATGAATAATATTTGTTTCATCATGTCATTTATACCATTATTTATTTTCATATTATATATTATATATCCAAATATTGAAGTTTTATATATGAATTTGCATAATTGTTTTCGCATAAATGTAATGCATATAAAATACACATATTTAAATATTCAAGTTTTATAAATGTATTTGAATAATGTTTTTATATTATATTATATTATATTATATTATATTATATTATATTATATTATATTATATTATATTAAACACTATAAATAGTAGATTATTTAATAACATTTTGAAAAACTGTTTGCTGGTTTGAAAGCAGCAGCACAACTGAAATCAATAGATTATAAATTAAAAAATATTTGCATGTGAGCTCTGGAGAGGGATCGACAACTCCTCCTTCCACCAGATCTTGTCTCAAAGCCCATGCTTTCCTTCCTTTCTGTCCTCCATCTCCGGGGAAGTCATGCTCACGATAAGGGAAAGGCACAGAATTACCTTCCTGTTGCCTGAATTCATGCTTGAGGAGAATATAAGCAGTGAGACTGCAGAGCATGACTTTTTGTTTCCCCAAGCCCTCGATGCCAACATGCAAACACTTATAATTGCATTTATGCATGTTTCTCAGACGCATTTAAACAGATATGTAGTAAATTAGGCTGCTCTCCGGATACAGTTGTGCCAACAGTGTGTAAATTGTTTCTTCTGTAATGTTTTGTGTGCAATCGTGATCTAATTTGCCACGTTAAATAACCAGAAATCAAATGCAGATACCTCCTTAAAAAACAAATTACACCTCGGAGCCAAGAAATAAAAGATTGCTTTGGTCCCACATGGGTAAATAATGAATGTAAGAAGCATAGCAAAATATGCCAAATCTGCATTTAGATGGAAATGTTTTTACAAGCATAACCCCCTGGAGATCGTCCTTTTGTTTGAAATCCTGCCGTTGTTTTTAATCTTTCCTCATCCGTCTGAGGTCGAGCCAAAAAGAGGGTAAAAATATTGAGGGTTACAGGGGGGAAGGACTAGGAAAGAGTTTTAAAAAAAAAAGAAGTGACCACTTGCTACTGCTTTTCTTGTTCATTGATGTATTTTGACTATTTGCCGTCCTCTTTGAACACCTGAAATGCATTAAGTGCTGTCAGAAGCTTTTATCATCCCAGAACAGGGAACACAAGACAACAGCGTTCGTACGCATCTCCTACATGAATGTTTTTGTCCTTCTCCCTTTCTTTCTCTGCAGGCTAATGTAATTGGCTGCTTGCTGACAGTGGCCTTATTGTCTTCAATTACCCAGCAGTCACGAAATGACTGATCGATTGTGGGCCGGGGTTATGCTGACGATCATGCCTTCTGTAGTTATTTCCTTGAATCCTTTTGACAGTGATATTTGAGGATTTTATAAAATAATGGGCCTTTTATTACCACGCCGTCCGAAAGGAACACCGCAATTAATGATAATAAAACATAAAAGTCATATATAAAAGGTATAAAATAGATATAAAAAAGGTAATAAAATGACATTAAAAAGAGCCTGATTCTATTAAGTGAAAAAGCTAACTACTTTCTTCACACAACCTTCATCTTAAAAATAACAGGCGGCATTCGGTGGTGTTAATGCAAGCTACGAATGTCGCATTACCTACTTCCTTACACATGCCTTAATTATTGCTGCGACCACCAATGTAGAAAAGATAATGACCGTCAGAAAGAATGTGTACTGCCATCTCTCTTTACTGTGGAGAGAGAGCAGTGGCTACATATCTACAGGCATGCCATGCCAAAGAAATTTCTTTTGTTTTCTGCATATACATGGTGTATAATAATAAGAATTATTATAATAATAATACAAATAATAACAATGAGACAAGAAAATAAGAATAAGTTATTATTTAATATTTTTTAATTTATTAAAAATAAATCATTCCACAAGATTTTACTATTGTACATCCATCCATCTTCTCCCGCTTATCCGGGGCCGGGTCGCGGGGGCAGCAGTCTAAGCAGAGATGCCCAGACTTACCTCTCCCTAGACACTACCTCCAGCTCTTCCAGGGGGACACCGAGGTGTTCCCAGGCCAGCCAGGAGACATAATCCCTCCAGCGTGTCCTAGGTCTTCCCCGGGGTCTCCTCCCGGTGGGACGCGCCCGGAACACCTCCTTAGGAAGGCGTCCAGGAGGCATCCGGAACAGATGCCCGAGCCACCTCAGCTGGCCCCTCTCAATGTGGAGGAGCAGCGGCTCTACTCTGAGCTCCTCCCCAGTGACCAAGCTCCTCACCCTATCTCTAAGGGAGCGCCAAGCCTCCCTGCGGAGAAATCTCATTTCGGCCGCCTGTATCCGGGATCTTGTCCTTTCAGTCATGACCCAAAGCTCATGACCATAGGTGAGAGTAGGAACGTAGATTGACCGGTAAATCGAGAGCTTCGCCTTGCGGCTCAGCTCCTTCCTCACCACGACAGACCGGTACATCGACCGCATAACTGCAGAAGCTGCACCGATCCGTCTGTCAATCCCCCGTTCCATCCTTCCCTCACTCGTGAACAAGACCCCAAGATACTTGAACTCCTCCACTTGAGGCAGGAACTCTCCACCAACCTGAAGCGGGCAAACCACCCTTTTCCGACTGAGAACCATGGCCTCGGATCTGGAGGTGCTGATTCTCATCCCAGCCGCTTCACACTCGGCTGCAAACCGTCCCAGTGCATGCAGAAGGTCCTGGTCTGAAGGGGCCAACACGACAACATCATCCGCAAAAAGCAGAGACGAAATCGTGTGGTCCCCAACCCTGACACCCTCCGGCCCCTGGCTGCGCCTAGAAATTCTGTCCATAAAAATCATGAACAGAACCGACGACAAAGGGCAAGAGTGCAACATGCACCGGGAACAAGTCTGACTTACTGCCGGCAATTATTATTAATATTATACTAATGTGTGTAATAAAAATAAACCACAAAGAAATACATTGAAAGACCCCATATGAACCGAATTCTTTACATGGCCTTCCCTTGAAAAAAAGACAGACAGCCTTCAGTGATGTTAATTTGACCTCCTTAAACGCTCTTTAATGGTTTCCATGAGAACAGATATACAAAGCTAATGCAATGACGAATCCGTAAGTGTACTGCGATTTCTCTTTAGTGCCGTGGCCATTTTTACAGGCCACCTTTTGTCAAACTGCCCATTTTTGTCGGTATTCCCCCTTTGCTCTTTCTTTCAGTTTCCTAACCACAGGCCGAGACTGTCCTGTGGCGTCTAATTGCACAAGCAATCGCAATGCACGCACTGAGCTTGAAACATTCATATATCCAAAGCATTTGTGACAAACTCGCGACAATATTCGCAACAGGAGCCAGTAGCCTTGAAGTAAATCTACATATGCATCATTTCCACAGAATAAGGGCTGTTTGTTTGATTACCACTCTTAAGTAGGACCTCCAATGGTGTCTTTCATCCACTGCCACCGCAGATACAGCCTCCTCCAAAACGGTGTTTGAGAAGTGGAATCATTGGATTAAAAATGAACAGGTGTGCTTATGTGGTGTCAAGCGCACGCAGGCCGTCGTAATGACATTCCCTTTCTGAAAGCGTCTCGCATGAGATGCTCTCCCCCGGAAACCCCCCAGAGGTTCCCGACATATTCACAGCGCCATGAATATTAACCGAGCCCAGGGTGTCTGAGCTCAATATCTCCTGTCTTCCTTCCTGTCTCTTGCTCAAATACACACACATACATAAAGATAGAGTCCAGAGGCTTGACTACATTTCCTGCTCTCTGCTAGGTAATAGCACATTTATTTAGCGTGATACGGGGATGCTAACTTAAGTGTGCCCAACTCTCGCATAAACTGTGGCAGCAGCTGCGTAACTTATGCATGAGAATTGTACCATTAAACTTACTTGAAACTAAATAGCAGACTGATTGAATACTGTACATTATAGAACTTTATGATTCAAGATCTCAGACAAAATTTCAACAGGGTTTTCATGTAAAAAAAAAAAATTGGTCAAAACTCCATTTGAGATTGATTTTGGTAGAATTTTAAAAAATATAATGACCCATGCAAGTGTCTGACCATATATAAATCCACAATATCAACTTTCACACGGTGTTTAAAAAAAAAAAAGTGTGTTTTTTCCTATTTCCTGAAAAGTAGTGGTTTTGGACAAACAACAGCGACAAATTATTACTTAACAAATAAAAATAAACTAATTATTGAATTTTCCACTTTGTTGTACTAATGTATTGCTCCTGACTAATCTTAGATACAATTTCTCAATAGTTTAATACTTTCGTATTAAAATACACCACTTGGACAACAAATGTTACCAAATATTACTAAAATAGTTTTCATGATGGACGACTGGTGCAACCTTACCCTAGTTAGTAGATGATGAGAGAAGGGAATCAGATATTTAACACTCATGGAGACAGTGTCCTTATTTACACCATGGATGTCCCTTGAGAGGGGTTTCGATGGAGAGTGAAGCTAAGAGTGCGAGGAAATCTTTGTGCATATTATTATGAGCAGCCTCTATTTATCTCGCTCACTGCTGCTGACGCTAGAAAAGAAAAGTGCGCGGTGGACCTCAAGTGCCAGACCAGACACCAAGCAACTGGTGCAGATGGCAGCGAGCAGGTCAGGGACCGAGAGACTCGGCCTGCAACCCTGCGAGTGCCCGATAAGAACCTGGTGTCATCTGAAATCGGAGGAGGCCGGTCTGTGAAACAGTGCTTGCAACACAGCCTTGCCAAAGTTCTTACTTGGGACCTGGTCTCGCACAGCTGAGCGTGAAGCTTTTGCATGTACAAAAGGCTTTAGACGCCGTATAGGATTCAGCCCCGCACAAGCTTTGCATCAGTGTCTTCCTTTTTTATGGCACGTGAGCACGGTATCACCGCCACTGAGAGCCAATACAGGCATTAGAGTGAGTGATGACAAGTCTTTAGGTGGCAATGTGAGGAAATGAGGCTTTCTGCAGATGAAAGTGTTCCTTATGCACTCTCTATTTACTGCAGATGGAAGCAGCGGAGGGCAGAATCCAGCCGAGGGGGATTTATAACCGATGTCCAAAAGGGCTCATCAGTGAATGTTCAGGGAAAGGTGTGCGCCGGTAATTACCACAAGATGAAAGGACTAGAGAGAATTTTTTTTTTAAAGGGATGGTTCACCAAAAAATGAAAATTCTGCCATTATTTACTCACCTTGTTACAAACCTGTATTACTTTCCTTCTTTAGTGGAGGACAAGAGACGATATTTTGAATGCTTGAACTTTTTGTGCATACAATGAAAGTCAGTGGGGTCCAAAAACAACATCCCTCACTGTATGGACAAAGAAAAACAGTTTTTGTTCTACAAAAGAAATAAAGTCATACCATTTTAAAATGGCATGAGGTTGAGTAAATTATGACAGAATTGACATTTTTAGGTGACCTATCCCTTTATGGATAAACACAGAGTCTCTTTACAAACGACAAGCTCTTTCAATAGGGTAGGTCACCAAAAAAGAAAAGAAAAAAAATGCACTAGCAGTCTGAGGTTTCTTTGACAGACCGACAGATATATAGACAGACAGACAGACAGACAGACAGACAGACAGATAGATAGATAGATAGATAGATAGATAGATAGATAGATAGATAGATAGATAGATAGATAGATAGATAGATAGATAGATAGATAGATAGATAGATAGATTGCATTTCTTTTTGTCCACTGTGAGAGAAAAAAGCGCTAATTCAGCTGTTGGTTTTGGATTTTTGAAATTTGAAAAAGTTGTTACTGAATCAACCAGGGCATTTGATTGACAACTGTGCTTCCCACGACTGAACAGATAAGAGTAGATGAACACTCAGATTGAAGAGAGAATGACTCACTGTGTTCCAGGGTGAAAAGTAGACACACAGCCAGGAGAGGCTGGAGCACAGTCAAGCGGAGCTCCCCCCGCATCCTGAAGGACAAACAGAGAAAAAGACACAGAGAGGTGGATTCATTATCATTTCAGTCATGTCAAAATTAATTAAAATCAAACCACCAAAGCCTGCTAGTGCATTTTCAGTCTTTTAATTCAGTTTATAGGAATTCAATAACCTATCAAAGGCTTGATAGGTCAAAATATTCAAGCAAGCCTCTCAATCTTGATGTCCTATTGCAAAAAACAAACAAAACATTTGTGCTGACCTTAACCTGAATGTGGTGGCTCTACCATTTAAGTGTTGTACGTTAAGCACAAAAATCATTAGTTATCACTGCAGTTTTCAAGAGTACAGCATTTTTACCAGTTTTTTACAGGACGTAAACAGCAGTGAAATAACTCTCAACAGATCGCTTTCATGAATCTTTCAAAGACAAGCATTTAATTTTTTAGATGTAATACATTTTCAGAGTACTGGCTGATCAAACCTCAAGATAGAAAACCAAGATGGATAGAATCATAAATATAAAAATACACTGGGCCCTATCTTACACCCGGCGCAATGCAGCGCCAAGCGGGATGCAAGTGTTTTTTGCTAGTTTCAGCCCGACGCAGTTATCATTTTCACGTCCTGTGGCACGTTGTTTAAATAACAAATGCATTTGCGCCAATGGGCATGCTGGTGTGTTCTGGCACATTGTTGGTACGTTACTATTTTGAGGTAACAGAAATAGACTGTGCCATTGACCAACTGAAACCTGGTCTAAAGTTTTTTTTTATTTATTTAAAGAGCGCGTTAGTAATGTGCGCCTATAGGCGGGTCCACAACGCGCGTACACTCTGCTTATTACACACACAGGGACGCACAGCAGCACACAAACAATAAAAGGATTACAATGTAAAACATTATTATTGTGTACATAAAGATATGGTGGAATCAGGCTTGTCCCGTAGATAGTTTGCTTGCGCACTTCTACCTCGCGCATGAGCAGTTTCGTTTGCGCTCTGGAGACGCGTTCGGTCTTTCCACTATCAAATTCCGTCATGTAAATAGCAAATCTGCCATGGTGCGAGTGCAACTGGCATTTAAAGGGAATTGGAGATGAGACTCTCATTGGTTTAACGCACGTAAATCCCAAAACACACCCATTACTCATTAAGAGAATAGGGACAACAGGGTTTTTCCTGGCTCAAAATGATGCGGAGGTGGAAAATTTTGTACATTTTAAAGATAAATTCATTAATCTGGTGCACTTTGAGGCACACAAATCCACTGTTAAAAATAAATTAGATAGATAGGTAGATTAAATGCCTGACATCCCCAATCTACATTATTACAGGCAGAAAGTCTTCAGTACAAACCAAGTGTGAGAGAGACAAAGAGCCGCCAGTAAATAATAGATTCTGCAGATTCGACTCGCTGTAGCCAAGGGCGAAATACAAGCCACTGTCTGAGAGATTGGACAGGGATAACCAGTGTACATTACAGCAGACCGCTCACCTGCTCTGATTCAAAGACGAGCGCAAGGACAAAGAGAGAGGTGCGCTTACCAGTGCATCAAAACGAATGAGACAATCGGTTCATTTGCGACCGCACAGTCGTTTAATCGCTGGAAATTAATTTGATCTCATCTAATGGGTTAAATGGACAGCTTGTCAATTCAATCAAAGATTCTAGCATCTTTCTTCTCATACCTCTTTGTTCATTTCCAACATGTGGAAGGTCTATTTTCTGTTCCTGACCGTGTGACCACCGTTAACTTACATCTCTGCCGGGAATCATGGGAGTCTATCTCGTAATTGTATCTGCAGGTTGGAGCTGTGCATTTTTTGCTAGCTGTTACAGCCAGGTGACAGATGACAAACCAAGAACCTCCTACATGGAGGTAGGCGAGCGCTCACAAGCAAAAACTAAGACAAACCCACACACATACTAAAAGAAACTGATACTCAAATGAAAGGAAGCCAATATGCTTTCAGACAATGGATCTGATGGAAGGTTTGGTGTATAAATGCCTACAAACACGGAGTGTCCCTTACAGCTCAGTCCATGAATCTGTTTGTATCGTAAAAGATTTTCTTTCTCAAAGGTTTTTCAAGAAATAGCCCGGTTTAGATGCTGCCCACTTCCTCTTCACAGTGGGAAGGCAATTGTGTGCTGGCATGCAGTAATCTTGCTGTTGTCTTGCCCAGCCTGGGCTCTCTGATCCTGGCAAAACATCATGCCAGACCTCTGTAGACTCCCACAGCCTCCGGCCTCCATCAACTCATCCCGAGTCAGTCCTGTACTCTTGTTAGGGCTAAAGCAAGCATCACTTCTGTTTAAACTCGGGGTTAGAGGTTGGTTCACATGAGGAGAGGTTGACATGACCCAACCTTAATTATTGACCAGAATATTTAGGGTTTTGGGTACCTCAGCTTCTGCACAAATATCATACATATAATTACCCGTAGCTCTATACAGTTGAGTATACAAATGTTGAGCAGCAAGCTCATTGGCTGCAGATGTGGCATGAACCAATCACCTTGTGCCGTGTAGTTAACAATGTAAATATCATCAGTTTGCATTAAGGACCCATCAGCCTGCGCCATCTAGAGTTTCATGACAGAACTTGGTGTGTGTAAATATATATTTACACACACACACATATATATATATATATATATAATTTTAACTCGTATTTGGCACTTGGCGAGTGTTCATTTAAATATATATATATATATATATATATATATATATATATATATATATATATATATATATATATATATATATATATATACAGGGCCTAAAATGAACACTCGCCAAGTGCCAAATGCAAGTAAGAATTTGCGTTAGCGAGTATATGAAATGGTGTCACTCCCCAGTTGGCCAGTAACATTTTTATTAATTCTAACCATGCATGAATGTGAACAGTTGACGGGCCAGCACTGTCATCACGAAAGTTTAAGCCTTGACAATTTAAATATTCAACCACAACAAGACGCAAAAGGGAGCTTAAACTAAAAATATAAATCATGTGTGTTAACGCATTAATCTGACAGCACTAAAATATATATATATACATGTATACACAACACAAATACAAAAACTCACAGGAGAAATGAAAGAGAATGTTCTTTGATTTTTTTTTCCCATGGGCAGAAACTCAAGGAGAACAGTTACAAAACATCTTAATGCATCCGTCATTGGCAGCCTTGCCACTGTGAGTTATTGGACACGGTCATGAATCAAGCTAAAGTGTTGCTCCCTCAAAACACACACATACACACCACACTTCAATACAAACACAGGAGATATGAGCATCCTTTTTTCCATGGCAAGACATAACAGAGTTTTCTGTAAATGTCTTTTACATGGTGCATTTGCAAAGCGGGTCTTTTATCAGCTTCCCTGAAATGTTTATTGTATCTTTTTGCTTTGTCTCTACAAATCGTGGCGTTTCTCCAAGACAATTCACGAGTGGGTTAAAAGCTCACGTCTAAACCCCCAGATCTCTGTTTGTGATGCAAGACAAACACATTGTGCCTTGAGGGGCACCATAAATGCACCAAACAAACAAATAAATGAATCACAGACATTCATTTCTGTGTGTTTGTGTGCAAGAGAAAAAGAGAAAAAGAAAGGGAAAAGAAAAAAAGAAAGTGCACCACAATATGAGCACTAAAACTGTGCATTCAGTCTATTGTATGGTTGATACAGATGGTGGGTCAGCCTGTCGCCATTAGCAACGACACCGGTATCAACACAGCCAGGAAGTGTCAATCACTCTGGGGAGTGACCTGGTCCAGAAGGTTAAAAAGAAAAGAGAAGAAAAAAGGAAAACAAAACAAAGACCAGCATTCATTTCCATGCCATTGCAGACTGGTTGAAGGCTCTGAAACCTCAGCGTTATAGCGTCCTGTAAAAGCTAGGTCTTACCAGCTTAATGTGGTCAAGCTGCAATTTGGAACTGGGTAGATGGGTTTATGCTGGTCTAACCAACTTAACCAAGATGAATTACCTTGTAAAAACCAGTTGCTAGTCCACCTGACCATCTATCCTGACCAATTAGATAGCTAGATAGATATTGGTCAGATAGATAGAATGATAGACCAATAGAACAATAGACAGAGCAAATAAAATGAACAATAGATTGATAGAATAATAGATAGAAAGACAGATAGAACAATAGATAAACAAAACAATAACAGAACGACAGACTGAACAAATAAATGATTGACTGTTAGGTGATAAAATTATAGGAAGATAGAACAATAGAACAAACAAGAACGACAGATAGAGAATAGATGGAACAAACAGACAAACTTTAGATAGATAGAATGAAAGGCCCTGTTTACACCTGGGGCCGGTTTCACAAAGATAGACTTTGACTATGGCTTAGATATAGTAGATAGTCAGACTTCAGATAGACATCTAAATCAGACCGTTGCACAAAGCACTTAAGACTCTGACTATCTTAAGTAGTACTACACTGCAATGCATTCTGGGTAAAATAAGACACTTTTCAAAACAAAAAACATGGCGGATCGAGTAAGCACATTCAACCGCTCAGTGCTGTTTACCCCAGCGGAAAAAATGTGTTTGTTGGAGGAGTATAAATGACGGCGTATGTTTTTATGTTTCCATTGTTCAATCGCGCCCGTGCCTCTCTCTCTCTGACACACACACACACACACACACACACACACACACACACTTCAGCATTGCAATCTTGACATCGCAGCCTGTTCTTATGCAGCATTCACACCAAACGCGAATAGAGCGTCAAATTCGCGTCTATCGCGTCTAGTTCGACGCTTGAACATTTTGAATCCATTCGCGCGTCCAAGGCGAATAGGACGCGCGTATAAAGCGAGCGTTTGAAGCGAAATAGAAGGGCGTTCAGAGCCACGACTCCACTATGACTCTACTACCCCCAGTTGCGTGAGCGGTGTATTGCATTTCACGCATCGCCCGTGACGCTTGCGTCCACTGCTCAGACTATGAAAAGGAGCGCGTCGATCGTTGCCCGCGTTGACTATGTAACGGCCCTAACAGTTACAAGGACATTTTACTTGGGAATGTAATAACTGGAAGAAATGTTTAAATTATGAGCCATTTTCCCTTTTCTTTTGGCAGTTTGTAACTGATTGTTACTGCTGGTTGCCAAGGTAACATAGAGTCTTAGACCTAAGTTAGCCTGGGGGTAAGGTGTCTAATTTTTTTGGTCTAAATTAAGTCAGTCTTTATTTTTGTGAAACAGTCTAACTTGCATTAGACTAGTCTATGAGCAAATTTTAGACTTGTCTAACACTATAGACCGGTCTAAAATAGCTTTGTGAAACCGGCCCCTGGTATTAAGATGCGTTTTGATCGATCAGATCACAAGTAGAAGTGGGAGACAAATTTTTCGTTTACACCTGAGGTTTTAATAAGTCTTTTGTCCACTTTTGACCACTTCAGTCCTGATTTCTTCGAGGGGAGGGATAATGGGCGGGTAAATATATGGGCTTTTTCATATCTTTCAATTTAATGTACAAAATAAGCTCACACAGTTTGAGGCTACGTTTACACGTGGCCGACTATTTTCATAAACGGACATTTCACCCCTCTCCGTTTTCAAAAATAACATCGTGCACACCTGTCAGTTTTCAGAAAAGTGTTAGTTTACACGAACCCGTGTATATGCCGTCAAGAGCAGTGTAACGAGAAGCTCAAGCTCACATCAGCCAATAAGAATCCCAAAAATAGTCACATACTGTGACGTCGGCTCCCTAAAACTCAGTTTTTCTCAGTTAACATGCAAACGTGCAAATGAAGTTTTCCAAAATCTCCACTCTGGCCGGAGTTTTTAGAAAGAATCATTTTCAGACGCGAATTCTCCGTTTGCGTGTAAACGAAGGGCACAAACGAAGGGAAATGTCTCCGTTTTTCAAAATAACCATGTACGTGTAAACGGGGCCTAAATATGAACACGCCCGAAGACGAGGGATTAACATACGGAAAGCAATGGCTTTCATTTCTGCTCTGATATCTGAATGCGGTGAGTGTGTGCAAGAAATAAGGAATGGTGAGAGAACATTGTGCTTGGTACATTTTTAGTCTTCAAACCAACTTTGGGTCTCCAGCCGACAAAATTAAAAATCCCGTCTGGCTAGCGCGCTTTCCATAATGTTCACGAATCACGCATTAGGCCAGTAGGCGGAGAGTAGGAGGTCTTTTGCGGCACATTCGAACGCATGAGCGATTACACTACGAAAGCAATCCAGTCGAATGCGTTTTCGACAACCTCTGGAAGTTGTCGAAAGTGGACAAGCTCAAAATGTTTTAGACCCCATTTACACCTGTATTTAGCAAAACAAACTATCAGATAGACAGAATTAACGACAGAATGTATGTCAGACAGTCATAAAACAAACAACAGAAAGAACGACAGTCATAAAACTAACGACAGAATGTAAGTCGGATGGATGGATGGAAGGATGGAACATCAAATGGATAGAATTAATGACAGAAAGAATGAACGATACAAACAATTGAAAGCATGAACAATAGACAAAGAATCAACAATACATAGATTGATAGAATATATAGAATGGCAGAACAATAGATAGACAAAACAATAAATAGAACGTAAGAATGAGAGAATGACAGAGCGAACAAACAAATGAATGAACAAACGAATGATTGATTGGATGATCAAATTACAGTTAGAACAACAGAACAAGAATGACAGATAAACAATAGACAGAAAAAACAGACAAACAATAGATAGATAGATAAAACGCTTGAATGATAGATAGAATGTTAGAATGAACGACAGAACAAACTTTAGATAGAATGTCAGACAGACAGGCAGAACAACAGAATGTAAGTCAGATAAAAAACACGAACAAAAGAAAGAATGCAAGCCGGATGGATGGATGGATGGATGGATGGATGGATGGATGGATGGATGGATGGATGGATGGATGGAACATCAAATGGATAGAATAAATGACAGGAAGAACGAACAATACAGACAATACAAAGAATGAATGATAGATAGAAACAATACAAAGAGAAACAACAGATAGAGAGAGAATGAATGATAGAAACAGAATCCGGCTCTAAATTTATTGTGTAATTGTGCATCTTTTTACCAAGTTTAAAAAAAGCAGCAACTCTAATTTACATATTCAAAAGAACAAATTGCAATATATACCAGCCTGGCATCTGGGACATACTGTAGAGTGCCATGAAGAAGTTGGATACTGATGCGGAGTCTACGCTGCCATCTGGGACAATGAGACTGTGCAGTAAAACTCCTGCATATGCATTTAGACAAGTCACTCAAGCACACCATATGGTCAGACACACAACACTGGGGATATTCCACTCCCTGACCAGCATGACGGATGAATATTTAAGATGTTTGCTCTCATAATTGCCGTCTTAGTCAAAAATTTGATTCGAGTGGATAGAAATATAACAGTGTGAATCTCACCTCATTACTGGACTTTTCAAGCATGTGAACACGCAGGTGTGTGTTGCATTTGTCTGGCAGCCTGTCGCGCATGTTTACGTGTGTGTGTGTGTGTGTGTGTGGGTCCTCTTTAACTGACATGAAAAGATGCAATTAAGCAGCAGACGGACATAGAGGCGGTCGACACATTAGCACTGCGCTAGTGCAAGTATGCCGTCACCCACAGACACAAACTGAAGTGGTTTTCACACATCCCGTTGCGTGATCTCAATGGGCACTGATTGCCTTTAATGTAGCAGTATGCTGCCAGCGTGCCAATGAGGGAACGGGAGTTCGTTTCCGCTGCGAGAGTGTCAATATGTCCGTTCCTTTCACTTTTTTTTCCTTTTCGTCCTTATGATGTTCACAGACTTGTCTCTAACCCTGCTGAGTAAAAAAGGAATGTTTTTCTCACCATCCAGATCGGGAGATTTTGACACAGTAAATATGTCTGGCTGATGTAAAAACAAAAGGGCCAATTCATTTCTTATAGGCTCAATTTGCATCTTTATTTATGTCCGAAATAGTATGCGAGATTAGAATTATTGCACCCCAAATCATAGTGTTGAAAATAGTATGGCAATGGTGTACAACTGTATCGTATTTCCAGTACATTTTCATCATGTGCATAAAAAGTATGTAAACTGACGGGAAAAAGCATGCATGGTATTGAAAATACCTGTGGAATACCATGTTCTAATCTAGCATTCTATTTTGGATTTAAATGTGTATGCAAACTGTAATTATATGCATACCAATATGCAAGATTAGAATTGAAAATCTACTAGAAATAGTATGCCGTTCTGTGTAATAGTACACTTTAGCTTTGGTATTTATAAAAAAAAAAAAAACTGTATAGATCTAATGGGAATTTCATGCAGTTTTACAGCAAAATACTAATAAACGTACAGTTTTCGGAAGTGATGCAGTCATGCAGTGAAAAAAACATAAATTGACATTCATCTTTGTGTGACAGCTTATGTTTGATTTTTTTTTCCATTGAAGTAACAGTTTCTCCTGAGTTCTTTCTTATCAGTTATATATATATATATATATATATATATATATATATATATATATATATATAGTTATATATGGCTTTAAGTTTGAATAATTTGGTTTAACATTAGCTCCTTTCACACACGGTAAATTACCGTAAAATTGCCAGAACGAATTTACCAGTAAATTCAAAAATGTGCTGTTCACACAAACAACAGCGTTCAGGCTTTTTACCGGTCACAGACCATTCACACATCAGTTCCAAAATACCGGTACACTCTGTGATGATGTCATTAACCGGAAGTTTACGCCTTGTTCCTAAAGAAGGCTAGTTATTTTATCATACGTGACGGTATCGCTAACTGTTGTTGCCAAATCTTTTCATAGGCCCGGACGAGGAGAAGCACTGTCGGTAGTTTCGTAGTAGTTTCGGTCTCACTCCAATTTGAAGACATTTGTAAACAGTGCTAAGTAAACGCATCATCTGCGTCATAATTTTATGAATGGCCTGTTGCTCTTTCAACAGCTTCTGATTGGCCAAAATAATTTCTTACGTCAGTGCGTTCTGACCTCATGCCGCCATAGTCCAAAATGCCGCCGCTAGAGTTCTTACTAGATCAAGAAAATATGATCATATAACACCAATTTTATCATCACACTACATTGGTTACCTATAAAGTTCCGTATTAATTACAAGGTATTGCTACTGACTTATAAAGCCCTAAACGGTTCCTGATACTGTTCGTTGCTCAGACTCGCTCTCCCAGTTTAAAACTAGATTAAAGACGCATCTTTTCAGCCAGGCATTCATATAATACTTTTAATCTTACAGTTAAATCCGACCTCTAGTTCATAAACGCCAGAGGAGAACTGGCCCCCGACTGAGCCTGGGTTCTCCCAAGGTTTTTTTTTCTCCATTAGGTCACCTGATGGAGTTTTTCGGTTCCTTGCCACTGTTGCCTTTGGCTTGCTCAGTTGGGGATATTTGGGATATTTAATTTAATTAATCAATCAACAATACTATTGATCAGCATTACCAAACGTGGACATTTTCCACTAGAAACAAGCATTGATGTATTATTTTAATTTAATACTGTGAAGCTGCTTTGATACAATCTGTATTGTGAAAAGCGCTATATAAATAAACTTGACTTGACTTGACTTGACTTGACTCATAAGTGCAAAACACCGGTAATCTTCATTCCACGTTCACACAGCACATATACCGGTAATTTACTGGTAATGTTACAACATCGCTTGCTGGAACCTACTGTATTTACCAGTATATTTGAAAAGGTACAATGAAATATACCTTTGTTTTACTGTAAATTGTACAATAAAGTGTTGCTGCCATGTTTTTTACACTGTAGATAGTTTGAGGCATGGATTCAAACCTGCATTTTCCAAATGAGCACCAAAAGCTCATCGTATCTGGAGTAGAAACTGCTAAGCCAAGACTTAATCATCCAAACCCAAGTGAAATGAAACTATTGATTTCAGTTAACAAGCACCATTGAGTAATTTACCTTTTATAGACCTTAGAAAGGGCGTCAAGGACAAAATGTGGCATCAGGCGTCCTCCCCTTTCTGCAACCACCAACTGCAACCTAAAAGTGATTGACTACACCTTTCCCTTCATTCAAATGGCCAATCCAGCAACTAATTGAGCTTGGCAATAACTGCTTGACTGGTCGAGGGAGCGGACTTGTCTCCAAAAGAACCAAATGAAATGAGTTTCTCCATCTCAAGGTCCCGGAGCCGAAGCTGTAGCTTTGAAAAATGAGGTGACAGGGAGCTTACATTGCGGGGGCTCGGCACTGGCAATTTCAAACATTTCCTGCTTTTAATTTGCGCTTTCAGGCACGCTGACACTTTCGACAGCCGACGACGGGAAATATTTAACTTGCTCTTCTGTGCATCAAGGTCCTTCCCTGTGGAATAAAAAGTGACTAGAAAGCACTGTAAGACATGTTGATGTTGAGCAGTCTGTACAAATGACACGTGTGTACTTTCCGCGTCACGTACATAAGCGAACAATTAAAATGTCGCCACTTTGAACCAAAATTCGGTCCAGAACCGCTGTGAGAGGAAACGACCAACAACAAACAGCAGATAAAAATGACCCAGCTCTGCCTGCTTCTGACTGGGAACTGTAAAGGTACCTCGGTTAATCAAAGTTCCTAGACTGTCGGCTTTGAATCACATCTAGGAAGCGCGCATAAAAACTGTGGCTTTGAACTCAGAGCCACGCTTTCCCTGGCGCACATGAAAAATCAGAAAAAGAAACCTTTGTACAAGAGGAAACTCGTGTTATGTCGCCAAATTCAGCAGATGCGAGACAGAAACTGACAAAACGCCATTGCAGCAAACATCAGGCAAAGATTATTACACATGCCTGGCAGCATCTTCATATTGATACAGGTTTCAGGTTTTTGGATCCTTTTGCGATCTTTCCCATTACTGAAGCCACCATTTTTACATCTTCAGTTATGGGAGTTAGAGTTTTTGGCTTCTCAACAGTTTTGCAGGCAAAAAATGTATTGCCAATGTTTTCACATTCATTTTGTCTGTTGGATCGGATTGGCAAACATTGTCTTTATGAACTCAAATTAAATTAAATGAACTTTTTTTATTTTTATTGGTGCATATAAACTTTTCCAGCGAATGAGTTATTTTTTAGTCATTTTTTTGTTTTATTATTTTTATTTTATTTTATATCCTTGTGTAATTTGGTCTGTAATTTGGAACAATGGCTATATAAAGATAACAATATCAGGGTCCACAACAATGCTTAATATCATTCTGTGTATTATAAGCAGTTATATCATCTGCCGCTTTAAATGCTCGGGCTCTTTAAAGCAGGGTGGATTCTGATTGGCTGCCAATGTCAATACCAATTTTATTGTTCATCAGCTGGAAAAAAAACTTTCTTTAGTGATTCCAACGATATCGTTCCTCTGTGTCATTCTCATTACAGCTGTAGACTGCAATATTCTCTTAGCGTTAGAACAATTATATACAGTAGTTATACTTATTTTCCTTGGTGTGAAGTTCTGTGAACGGAATTTTAAAGTTTGTAATGAGAAAAAAAATCTGATTTTTTTTCCTCTCAATGATTGTGTTTACATGTACAAACCACTGATTAAAAAACAACAACAATGCAAGAAAATGTCATATTTGTGCTGTTTTAATACTGCCAAGTTTTTCTCCAGTTTTGACATTAAAAAAACTAGGCTAATTTGTGTGCAACTCAGATTTTAAGTAAGCCATTCATGACCTTTACACAATAAAAGAATACAGGGATTTTAAGGGATAGTTCACCCAAAAATGAAATGTCATTAATTACTCATGTCATTCCAAACCCGTAAGACCCTCGTTCATCTTCGGAACGCAAATGAAGATCTTTTTGATGAAATCTGAGAGATTTCGGTCCCTCCATTGACAGTCTACGCAACTACCACTTTGACGCTTTAAAAGTTCATAAAGAGATCGTTAAATATGAATCGGGAGGTTTAGTCCAAATTTTCTGAAGAGACTCGATCACTTTATATGATGAACAGATGGAATTTAGGCTTTCGTTCACATATAAATATTCATCAACTCAGACATCAGTTGTGGTAAACAGAAGCTTGTAGCTGGCAACGGAGGGAAAGGTCTCAAGATTTCATGAAAAAGATCTTGGTGTTCTGAATAAGAACGAAAGTCTTGCAGGTTTTGAACGACATGAGGGTGAGTAATTAATGACTTTGGGTGAACTATCCCTTTAAGAGCTTTTACATTACGTCTTTTTTTTTAAAGATTTCAGTAAATTACACCTTATATTCAGTCTGTTCCTGATGAAAAGCTATTATTTAATGTCAAATGAACCACTTGTTCT
This sequence comes from Abramis brama, assembly GCF_963993115.1. Lineage (NCBI taxonomy): Eukaryota > Metazoa > Chordata > Actinopteri > Cypriniformes > Leuciscidae > Abramis > Abramis brama. Next base: position 21,730,487 of record NC_139968.1, on the reverse strand, counting down.
CTTCAGTTCTCATTCACAACCATTATATGGAAAAGAGCGCACCACTTGGGTTCCACAAAAAAAAAAAAAAAAAAGGGTTAGGACACGAAGGTGTGCAAATGGTGACTACTTCTGCAAGTATAATCTGTGTAATTTCATGCGCACTCATTGTTTGAGTTCGTCAAATGTGGGAGCCACGAACCGCGATTCAGCCACTGGAGTGCCAGTGCCAGTGCCAGCTTTGTCTTGCTGGTGCATTGAATCCCACAAACTGGCTGGAACAATGGAGCATGTAGGTGTGTGTGAGTGTTTATATGAGCCGGGCTCTCCGAACAGGTGTCAGAACAGCTTTTATCCATTCAGCCCGCTCCACTTCTCCGGATCCCTTTATGAAAACATGACTCCGTCAGAACCAAACTATTAAACTGGGAAGCATATGGTGAGTCCACTGCGTGTTTTCACCCACTAAAACCACACAAAACTAATCGAAATCACACCAAAACACAAATGAATTCCCCTCTGACCTCCGACACACACTGACAGATGGGGAGGGACGGAGGCCAACCACCCCGAAAATCACATTCGCACATGTCCGCCGCTCAACAGTACGTCACCCGCCTTTTCATGCTGAATAGCTGCAGTGTGCGACAGCTTTGAATCGTTTTTCATGAATTTATGACACGTCGGGTGAACAGCGAAACATCTGACATCAAAAAAGAAGCTGACCAGAAAGTTAATTGCAATTTTGAAACGACAAGCAGGAAGATTCAGGCGGAAAATAACATAGTCTAAACCGGATCTTATTTTGACGCAGTGTTGCTGACATACCAAAATATAAAACAATGCGTTATATATATTTATCGAGCACTACTGTGGCAAGCGCTCAGATTCAATTTTCTCCGAGACATGCGCTCGGGGAGAAAAAGAGCTGGCAGGGGAAAGACAAACAATCTAGCAGAAATGAAGTGATGGATGCGTGTGTGTGGGGGGAGGGGGAGAAAGGGTAACAGTGAAGTTTTCAAGAGGTCCGAACAAAAGACAAAGAAGGCTAGATAGGATTAACACTCAAATAGCCGTCTTAGAAAGTCCTACTTTATCCTGCCTGTTTATCCGTGCTCATTAAAATAATCACACTTAAAGCTCTTAATGAGTTTCATGAAGCTGTAAATGTCTCCGGTGTTAAAGGAGGACTTTCAAATGAAAACGAGAGGTGAGAAAGAAGACAAGAGGAAAAAAAATACGCCGGAAGGAAATCGCTCAAAAGTGTAAGGGTCACACCAATATTCCTTTGTCTCAGTCAGATGTAATGGACCCCTGGTGCCATATTGATTGAGAAGCATCGACTCGTTGCGAAAAAGAGAGCAGCGGTGTGAGCTCCATTTGCAGCTTTTTATTTACTTATCTCCAGCAGTTTGATGTAAAACCTAATAAGAGCATCCAACAAAGCAACGCTTTCTCATTTTCCAGGACGTATGGCAAACCGCCATGAGCGACATTGTCAAAATAAATGGCATGTCTTGGATATTCCCCAGCAAACAGAATGAAACAGAATTCGTTCAAAAGGATAGTTCAGGCAAAATGACTGATTTATTCACCTTCATGTCATTCTAAGCCTGTATGGCTTTCTTTCTTCTGTGGAACACAAAAAAAGAAATCTGGGAGAATATTCACACTGCTCTTTTCCTACTGTATCATATTTGATAAGCGCATTTCTAAGGCCTCTCGACTGATCGAAACTTTGTCGCATGCAGTCTACTACATGCCTTCTGTCGTCTGGTTGATAGTTTATTCCTTTTTATTAATAAAAGGCATTTTAGGATAATTGTAAAAATGTTCACCTTCAGGTCAGGGTTCACGTGTGTTTTTGATGTTTTTTATAGTAAACAAGAATAACTTTTAAATAGTAATATATTAAGATGGACGCTTACTGAACTGAAGCAAATTAGGTTTACTGGATTATCATACCTCTTTTTTTTCTTCTTTTTTTTCACGTTAAAATGATACATCGGGCATTTGAGGAATGTTTATTTGCTCAGCTCTCAATCATCATTGTATTGCATTTCATTATATGTTTTGCCCCCCACTATAAAAACTACAGAGCTTTGATCATAAAATCAAGCATTTAAATATTATCTTACAAAGACAGATTATTGGGAGATATAGAGTGAAAACTGATATTTATATGCATTTATGTGAGTATTCTGCTATATTGTTATAAAGATCTCTCATTTATTTACATTAAAAACGATCAGAAATTAATCGTACTTTCTGGTCACATAAATATCAGAAATTGCATCAAATTGCACATATACAGTATATACAGTATATATATATATATACTGTATATGTGAAATTTGGTGCAATTTCTGATATTTATGTGACCTAAATATCATATATATGTATGTATGTATATATATACATGTATATATATGTATGTATTAATATATATATATATATATATATATATATATACTCATTTTAAGCCTCTGAATAAAATGCATTGTTTGTTTTTCCTCCTTGAAATATTAGCTTTTTATTCTCCTAATTTATACTATATAAGTCATAAAAGCTTGATGTTTCAAATATGATACTCAACAAAGAACACATACGAAAACCTTTTCTACGTGTGTTTTTATATTTTTCTATATGTTCTATATGTAACTTTTCCACTTAAAAAAAAAATGATTATGATTATGATTTCATATGACAGGCTTTACAGGGATACATTTGATCTGTTTCTCCACAAAGCTATTGGGTTCGATAGACAAGGTCCTATTCTGGTCGCTGTGTTTTTATTGGTTAAGAGCGGCGTGAACATTCTTCAAACCATCTCCTTTTGTGCTCCATGGTAGAAAGAAAGCCATATGGGTTTTGAACGACTGAATTATCATTTTTAGGTGAACTATCAATACTAGGACACTGATAGCCAGACAAAACATGCCATCTTATGGACCTCTTGCGTCGCAAGTAAGTCACTAGAAATCCAGGGCACTATTTCTGTCTTAGTGAGAGAATCTTGACTGCTGGCTTTTGTTCCCAAGGGCACAATTTAACCAGCCCTTCTGCCCTTTCGAATCTTCTGTCTTGGAGCATCAGTGCATGTTTTTCCTCAGTATGTTTTTCGAAGCCACACGGCAAAGAAAGCCAAGTAACTGGGTTTAAACAGTTCAAAGGACTCTCAAAGAATCAAAGTTTCCAATGTATTTATCAAGCTCTGCCTGCTTTCAATGATGAGGAGGTGTAAAAAGTCCATGAGTCCAACAACTTACATTATAATACAAACTTTATACTTGTCGTGACCTGTGCATCTTCTTATCCTAGCTATCCAACCCGACCAATATAGATTTTTTGATGGCCGATGCCAATACAGCTGATATAAAGCAGATATACACCATGGAAAAATGAATTAAAAAAGAATTCTGTAAAATAAACAGACTTGTACTTTAGATGGCAACGTCTTGATTCTGTAATCTTATTACAGTATTTTTCACAAATAAAGAAATTGTTAAAAACAAATATGAATAAAAAGATTTAAAGTTTGTCGATCGTACGTCTCCAGCAACAGCTAAACTGTCCTGTCCGCGTTCAATTCGCACGGACGGACTGTCACGCATGAACCGTTATCCAGGCTATACAAATACACACTTCAGAAGATCTCACAGCTGCATTCGACAAAGTCTGAAAAGTTTGTGAAATGAAATGTTCATTAGATATTCAAAATTGTTTAAATGATATAAATGCATATTTGCTGAATGCTGACGGTGAACGAGAAAGTATTATAGCGATCGCCTTTGGATTACTAATAATATAAAAGCAAACGCTACTACTTCTTTGTATACAGTTTACTTTTGTTTAACAGTTCTATCTTATAATGTATTAGACAGAACGGTTAACTAACAGAAACCATAAATGAATAAATGGGAAGCACTGTGTGTTCAGTCGCTGGCATTCTCAGTGCCGCCAAAATAAAAGTCCTACTTCCTACTAAACAGAATCGGCCTTGTCGATATATCGATTGACCACAATCCTAGATAAACGTATTATGATATATATTTCCATTTATGATTAAGGCATAGCTAATGTTCTCTGAAACTCCAGGTGTGAACAAAATCTCAATATGTCTTCACGTTTTTTGTGCGGTTTCACTGAGAGGAGAAGTTCGGCTCATCTCAAGTCAAATCAAATCAAATCAAATCAAGTATATTTGTATAGCGCTTTTCACAATACAGTTTGTATCAAAGCAGCTTCACAGTATTAAAATAAAATAATACAACAAAGTTTGTTTCTAGTGGAATTTATTGATTGATAGAATAAAATTAAATAAGTAACAGATCTGCGCTGTTTGACAGAAATACGCACAGAAAAAAAAAAAAGGAAAATAATCTAATTATCATTTGGACATGAAATAATTAAAATAAATATTCCTTATAATTTTTTGTACTTATGGTGGTGGGGGGGGGGGGGGGGGGGCAAGGTTTCATGGTCAGTAAAATAAATAAATAATAAATAAATAATATAAAAATTAAATAAATACAAAAAGGTATAATAAAAAAAGCAAATAAGAAAATAAAAACAAATATTAAAAATAATTGGAAAAAGTAAGTAAAAAATATTAAAATAAATAAATAAAAATAGCAAATAAATAAATAAATATATAAAAAATAAATAAATGAAAAAGCAAAAAAATCAAAGAAAGAAAGAAAGAAAGAAAGAAAGAAAGAGTAAGAGAGTTTATTTGCTGGCACTCAGGATATAAATAAAGATGTTCAAAGATGTTTGTAGTAAAGTACCAGTTCATTAGTGCAATATTGTATTGACTTTTCTTTGACATCTGTAGGACTCAGTTTTGACATGGTTTGTGTCAAGGAACATAAGTTTATAGTCTTTCTAACACATTTTTAAAAGCATAAAGCAACATGCTGGTCTGTCTGACAGTGTCAAGCCATCTGTCAACAGTTTTAATATATTCTTCCAATAACTCAGACCGCTGAAACAGTATTGTTAGCGAGAAATAGAGACAGAGTGTTCGAGAAACATCAAGAGAGCAAGAAAGTGGTAACAGTTTCTTTGCAAGTGCATCTCAAGGGCTTTGTCTTGGTTGCTCGCGACAAAAATGGTAATGAACAAATTTGCAAACATGAAAACAGCTGCTCCACATTAAATGTGACAAAGTGCGGTTTCTCCACGAATCTAAATGACGTGATATCACCTTATTCAGAGCTCTAAATCTTTATAACAATGTGCAAAGCCTGTTTTATTTGAACAGGGAATAATTTAATACACCGTGTCCCCATTTAAAGTCTCTCTTTACAGAAGTCTGGCTGCTATTTTTCAAGCGAATGAATATTAAAAAGATGTCTCTCAATCATTTTAAAGTGTCTCTTTACTTTACATCACAGGACGGATATCGCACAGATGACCATAAAAATCTAAGGACCAGCAATAAAGTTTTTAGTTTGATTCCTTAGGTGCAAGTGAAACAGGTTTCAAAAAAAAAAAAAAAAAAAAAAACCTCATATTTAATGTAAGCATATTTTAAACAACAAAGAAGAGGCAATTCCGTTGGATAAATTTACATATGAGTGTAACTTCCATATTAGCCAAATTAATATCTTATGCTCCCATCTGATTTTGAACTCAATATTTTGCACTCGGTTACATAAAAACCAGGCTCAGAAATGCACTGCCATCATTTTAGTCATTTAATGGTCTTTTACCCAAATATCACGCAACAGGTTTCGGGCTCTGGCCTAATTAACGCGATATAAAGCGAGCGGCGCGGCCCACATGGCACATGCGCTGCATTGATCAAAGAGACAGTGTTATTGATGAGACTGGAAGGGTAGGGCAGATGTTCTCATTCATAATGCTGCCGCCTGATCCCAAAGCATGTGGGACTGAAGGTAATAGCATTTAATCCTACTGTGTGTTTAATTTATCTCCTTTAGCAAATGCAACAGAGGATTACACTAGTATTTCTCGGATTAGGAAATCTGTCGTGATGATTTGTTATCGGACATCTACATATCCACGGGAAGAACGTGACCCCGCGAATGCGTTATGTGTCTTTAATAAGCTGTCGATCTGACATTTTCACTCCCTTCGTCATCTAAAAACACTGGTTTATAGGAAGCTGCATTTTCGGTGCAGTGTTGCTAGGCCACCCCTAAACATCATTTAAAAAAAGCAGTCTTTTTACATGCTCATCATATTGCCCTTCCTTTCTTATGGTGCGTTGATTTCAATGTTAAGTCAATGCAAAGACGCGTTACGCGCGTAAAAAATTCCTGCGGCGCGAATGAGGCGTAGAGCGTGGCGCGGTAGACGCGAATACACCTCATTCGTGCGTCAAGTTCGCGCGAATGGCGCGAATTGAGCGTCTGGCGCATTAAGCGCATTACGCGCAAATGATTTTATGTAGTGCTTTTTGTGCATTCACGCGTTTGACGCGAATTCGGGTCTTCCGCCCGAGTTGAAAAATCTGAACTTCTGCGTCAATTCGCGCCGCGTTAACCAATCAGGAGCCTGCTTGCTTCACATGGCATAAAATGACATAGCATAACAAACTGAAAGCGGCCGTCATCCAGGCGCAGCTCCTGGAGCAAATGGCGAAACTCGCCAAACTGGGTTCGCCTCCGAAGGGTCTGGTGGACCCAAATACGGCGACGATGATCCCTACGCCGCTGTTCTGCTCTCCAGAGCAAATACAGAGCGGTGACTCTCTCGATAAATGATCAATCAACATCAGACATCTTGTAAAAAGATGGCCGCCAACGGGTTTCGAAACTTTCGCCTCTGACGCGCGTGCCGCGTCTAGTTATACGCTTGACCACTTTGTGTCCATTGACACGTGCGTCGAGCGAAATTGACGCGCGTAAATTTCGCTTCAAACTTTTGTTTTTACGCGCGTCAATTTCGCTCGACGCACGAATGGACACAAAGTGGTCAAGCGTATAACTAGACACGACAGGCGCGAATTTGACGCGCTATTCGCATCCGGTGTGAACGCACAGTAAGAGGGCAATTCTTGGCCTGAAAAATGCTGCAATGAGACCAGACGTCATCCCACCAGTCTTCCTCATCTTCATCAACTGCATTTTTTTTTAAGGACTGCAGCGAGAAGGGAATTCAATCTGGAAACCTTGTGCTCGGTACCACAGATTGTGACAGGTACTGTCTATAACATGATACATAGTCTCTCCCACTTCACCTATCTGCCTGGATTGTCTCTTCCCGTCCAGCTGAGAACCATATGAGTGTGTCAGATGGTAGTGCAGAAGTCTGATGAATGGTAACACCACGAGGGATTCGCTCAGATTTCCACCAGCTATACCAACCAGCATACTCCCCCACCCACTCGATTATTTCCATCATGACACAGACTGAGACAGAAAGTCAGTTGATAAGGTATCCATGAGCAGAGGAGACATCAGAAAGGGAATATTTCTTACTCATATTATTATAGAGTCCTCGTCTTGCAGGTCAAATGTAGTTATCGCCATAATGTATTCAAACTTGTGCAAGCAATGTGTTAACCTTGATATGTGAATAACCGGTGAGTGCAGTAGCCCTCAAAAAGCCTTGAAATCTCTCAAAGGATTTTACTTTCTAGTGGAGGTCACATATTTCGATACCTCGGTACAGATTTCTTGATTAGATTCAGATTTATATATAAATAAATCATGTTTTAAATAAAAAATGCTCAAGAGAGAAATAGGCAATGATGGTAAAAACTAAGTTACTGGCTAAAACAGCCAGTAGGTGGCAGTAAATCACTGTCTTAATGGGTCATTGATTCGTTCATTCATTTATTCAGTAACGAAGCAAGGCTGTATTTATCAATGGGTTATTGAATCATTGACTCTCCCTATTCGTTCAAAGCTGCAGGTGTGTTCACGAAACACCGCTGTTTGTTGGAGACGCACAAGAGTTCTACTGTGGCTTTCGTTGGAACTAGTATTTTGTTTCAAATAAGAGCAAACAATACTAACAATACTGTTTAAAATGTACATCACTTAATATGACCCTTTTGTTTGTTGGACTGTTGTATAAAATCACTGTCACATTTGCAATTGTGAATTTCTGGGAAATATTGCATTCATGCTAGTAAGTGCCAAATCCCCACTTTTACAAAGGCACATTGTCGAGAACAGCAGTAATGTAGCGCGATTTGCTAAGGCATCATAATCTGACTGCACGCAACCTATCATATGGACGCTGCTTGTGTGGATGCAGTCAGTTTTGACCGCAAAAGATGAGGTCATTTGATTGGATGTCATGTATTTTACCTTTTGTGGCATTATGCCTGCTTTTCTTTTTGAATTACTCATCATAAGAACTAACCCATGAGAGTCATCGGCTCATAATTTGTTTCACGAATCGAACTATACTGCTCATGTTGTTTATTTATGATTTACTAAAAAGAATCAGCTCAAAAGAGTCATTTGTTTGTGAATCGGACTACAGTGGTTGCACTGTATATGCTCTTGATTCGTTAACAAGAAATGGCTCATACGAGTAATTTGTTCAATAATCAGACTACACCGGTCATTCTGTCTATGTTTTTGTTTCGCTAACAAGAAGCGCTTGGAGTCATTTGTTTGTGAATCAAACTACACTGGTCACGCTGTACATTTTGATTCACTAACAAAAAGTGTCTCATAAGAGTAACTGTTCATGAATCAGACTACACTTGTCGCGCTGTTTGTTTTTGATTCACAAAAAAAGCACCTTAAAGGGACTCCTTTGTTCATGAATCATACTACACTGATCATGCTGTATGTTTGTGACTCACTAAAAAGAACTGGTTCATAAGAGTCATTTGTTCATGAATCGGATTAGACTGGTCAAGCTGTATGTTTTTGATTCACTAAAAAGAAGCAGCACATAAAAATCATTCGATCGTGAATCAGATTACAGTTTCCAAGCTGTAGGCCTATGTTTTTGATTCATTAAAAAGAACCGGTTCATAACAATCATTTGCTTGTAAATCAGCCTACACGGCTCACAAATGATCGGCATAAAGTAAATGATCAAGCACGGGATTGTAAGAATAAATATCATTCAGGATCGTTCAAAAGAAAATCTATATCTGTACCCAGCTCTATATTTTATTTAAGAGGTGGACATTTTAAAGCTTTCATTAGCACACAACAGAGATGTTGCAAAGACTCAGGATAAACCGCAACAGTGTGACACCCCAGTGTATTACACAAATCAATATCCCATCACATTCGGTTGCACTTATTAAACTTTAAAAAAGCGAATCGAACAAAGGAATATATTTCAATGCCCTTCACCAGTCACTAACCTTAATCCACCATGTCACATGGTCCCTCACCTTCCCCTCTGCCAACTTTGTGCTAGAACTATTCCAGCCGAGATCCGTGTTAATCATCTCTCGCTGTTGAAGTCCCACTTCCACGCCAAACCCTTCACGCGGCTCGCCCGGGGAGACAGCGTGCGATTCCTCTCTCTATCCGCGCAGCCTGAAACAATCCAGCTCTAACAGGTCTGATGAATGTCATCCTGTCAGAGACGCCAACTGTTTCAGCCCCTTATGGGAACGCGTCTCAGTCTTTATTGATGCTTCAAACGTTCGGAAAGAGTTTGTTTCCTCATGCTACTAACAGCCAGAAAGTGTATGACGGAAACTATACGTGAATTACAAATGGGAAACGCATATTTTCATCAACAACAAGTGTTATAACACACTAATATAATGTTCAGTATACCATACGGCGCAGCGAATGAGAATGCATTTTCAGAAAGTGGTATTTTGAAGTCGCAACTTGGCGGTCTAAACTTTAAAAAGCTGAATCGGACCGCTGCGAGCGGTTGGGTTTCATGTCGACTTTATTATCTCATAACGGGGTTTTTTATTTATTTATTGGCCTGGCAACTGGACGGTTTGCTGCATATGCTGTTTATAATTAATGAAGGGAGAACAGCTCTACTCCCAACACAGTGATACATAATCCCGCTCAAAGGAGGGAAGACAGGGCTACTCCCCGCAGGCTAATTAAAAGCGAACAGTGTTGCTGGCTACGAAAAAGTGAGGGAGGAACACGAAGGGAGTCCAGTCAAACTATTTTGCAAATACAAGTTTGACAAAAGCCTCATAAAACGGCCTATAACTTCGCACTGAGACTTCCTTTGAAGCAGCCATGCAATTCACTGCAATAGAGACTGTAAGACGAACAACACTGTGGTATTTGTGTATTAAAGCAAGGATGAGTACAACATCACCAAACATTTCATGTTTAATTTGCTTTTAAATACACAGAATACGTCTCATGAATCAGACTACATGCTTCACGCTGTATATTTTTAACTCGCTAAAAATAACTGGCTCATAAAAGTCATTTGTTTGTGAATCAAACTGCACTCTTTGCATAAAATTGATTTGTTTGTGCATCGGACTACACTTGTTGAGCTGTATGTCTTCAATTCACAATAACCAGCTCATATGAGTCATTTGTTCATGAATCAGATTACACTGTTTTTGACTCACTAAAAAGAGCTGCCTCAAGTGAGCATTTGCTTGTTAATTGGAATACACTGATTGCATAAGAGACATTTGTTTGTGTATCAAACTACACTGGTTGAGCAAAATGTCTTTAATTCACTAAAAATAAGCAGCTCATAAGAGTCATTCTTTTGTGAATCAGATTATGCACTGTATGTTTTTGATTCCCTAAAAATAAGTGGCTCAAAAGAGTCATTTGTTTCGTCATCGGCTCATGATTTGTTTCGTGAATCGGACTACACTGTGTTTTTGACTCACTGAAAAGAACCTGCTCATAAGTCAGTTGTTTGTGAATCGGAATGCACTGTTTGCATAAGATTCATTTGTTTGTGAATCAGACTACACTGTGGCTGTTTCCGAAATTGCCCCCTATAGCCTTAAATAGGGCACTATTTGAGGGGACAGCCATTTGTAGAGGTGTCTGAAACCATAGTGGACATTATTGAGTGCACTCATTCAATCCCACAATGCACTGCAATAACGAGTGTGCAACTAATGTACGCTCAACGGCTAGAGAATACCCATAATGCACTGTGAGAGTCTTGTGCCGAATGAATTCCCTTGTCTGACCAGAAGATGGCGTTTACAGCTGAATCATCCATCCATCCATCCATTTTCCAAACCGCTGGTCCAATGTGGCTACAGCGTAATATCATACAGGTATAAATTCCTTTTTAATTGATTATTAAATTGTTTAATTAAGGTTTATACATAGTTTCCATGACAGAGTTCAATCTTTTTATCTTACTACTGGAGCTGCCAGTTTACCAAGTTTCAAATAATTATTAAACAGCAAGCACAAGCGATGCAAAAGAGGCGCACTCAGTGTCCGAAATCACTCACGCTTTTTCAAGTGAACTATATTAGTGGAGTAATGTAGGGAATAGAGAATGAGGGAATAAGAGGTGATTTCGGACACAGCCTATATGTTTTTGATTCGCTAAAAAGAACTGGCTCAAAAGAATCATTCATTCAGCTTTGACTTTTACTATTGCAACACTACTAAAGGAAAGCAAACACATCATCCGAACTCTGAGGACCAAGTGGAAAGATAACATACTTTTCGTTTAAGTCCGTTAAAGTATGGTTAATTACTTCACAGAAGTCATTCCAGTCACAGTGGTCCATCTGACCAGGCATTTATGAATGTAGCCCCTACTGTATGAAGAGACGTCTTTGATTGCAAGACGAGAACAGGGACAGTAGTTTTGTGCGGTGATGATGAATGCCAGTGTAATCAAGCGGCATGATTGCATTTCAGACGCTAAACTCCCCAAAGCAACATTCTGACCTTCTCATCACGACCAAAAGGAGATGAATCTGTTTCTTTGCTGCACTGAAGATGCTATAATAAATTATCACTTATCAACAAACAACAAAAGAGAGCACATCATAATAGAAGCATCCTGCAGTGGTGCGGCATATATGTTGATTACCACAAAAATGTATTCCATCCCTTTTCGTACATATCCGGGTTTGGTCACATTTCTATGAATTTTCATGGGCGAAATCAAATTATTTCAGTAGCAATCCACACAATCTGGAATTTCGCGCGAGGGCGAAAGATTTCCCCACGCAGATTTTGATCATGCAAATGCAACACTGACCAACAGAAAGCTGCTTGGTTTGAAAGTGACATACATCGCTACACTACTGACAATATACTTTTTGTCTGCGTAAATTCGCTGAAATTTCGATAATGTAACTGTACCTTCACAAAGAGGCAGTTACAATGGAAGAGAATGGGGCCAATCAATACACACTAAAATAATCACTGTGTCAATAGTACAGCCACAACACACAAAGAATCCCTTACTAATCTTTTCTATGTAAAGTTATATCCAATTTTACACTTTGGTGCCATTGGCAATGCCGTTAAGCCTTAAATTATTTGTGAAAAAAATATTTCGACAGCTTTATAGCTCAAATAATACACATTTTTTAACAGAAGAATAAATGTAAGCACATTTATAAAATGATAAGCTTCAAATTCTCAAAACATTGTCCCCATTCACTTCTATTGTAAGTGCCTCAATGTAATAAGATTTTTGCTTTCGATTGAACTTCATTTGCTTTGAACCCAGAATATTCCTCTTAACAGCCCAAAGGGCTCAAAGTACTTGATGTTAAACACTGATTGAGTAATGAGAAAAAGGCATTTAAATGTTCAATTCATATTGTATGCAGCACCATGTGTGGTTCTGCATTATTGGCTCTGATATTATTCCTCCATATTGATTGACAGGAAGGTGTGGGCAGTGGATTTTCTTCATCAGTCCGCCATTAATGCAGTATGAAACTGACTGACAAGCAAACTAGAAGCACTAATTACCTTCATCAGTGTTCTTTCTATTGCTTCACAGTATAAGGAGAAACAAAAGAACGATCTGACCCATCTCTTCCTGTCAGAACAATGAAGGTCACTGAAAATGAGGTGGAATTAATATCTAGCACTGCAGGAGGGTTGGTGGAGTTTTTGACAAATGTTAGAAAATAAAAAAAGGCTCCTTTGTAAAATGTTAGGTAGTTCCATTCCATTTCTGTGATCCAAGTGTCAGTGTATTCAACGGTCATTCTATGAATTTTATAAACAAACATTTTATCAGACAAATAAACAATATTTGGGGTTTATAAATTGTTTTGTACCCTCTCAAGTCAGTGTTATTTTAGTATTACTCATATCCTATTATAGTATTAATATTTTGAATTAACTTTTATTTTTATATTTTTAGTTGATTCAATTTCACTGTAAAAAATGATCGTGATTTTAACGGTAAAAGACTGTAAAAATGCTACAGTGAAAAACTGTTAATTGGTTAACAGAAAGTTTCCGTACTATATAAGGTAAATAACTGTGATAGATCTAATGGTACATTTACTGTAATTTTACTGTAAAATACCATTAAATTTACAGTTTTTGAAAGTGAAAAAGAACAACTCATTGTATAATTTACAGTGAAAAACCGTAAATTGACATTCCCACAATTGTGTGACACTTCACATTTGATGTATTTTTGTTGAAATAACTATGTTTCTTCATAGTTTTCTAATCAGTTATGTACATTAGGGTTTTATGTTACATTTAATGTTGTTAAATTAATGTTTATTGCATTTTTAAAATTTCATGTGTGTTACCGTGATGGTGTTTAATGTTTGTGTGAATGACACTGTGCAGCTTCTATAGTATTAGCTTTCTTGTGAAAGAGCTGCTTGTGATGAGCTTTGATTGATCATGTGACTATCATCATCACTGCTGTGATTGGTGGTTATCAGTGTATTATGGTACAAAACAGATATTAATACTTCAATAGGATGGTAAATTCACATTATATCAGATAATAAAATACGGTTTATTACTGTAAATTTTAAGTTAAGTCTGTAAAACCAATAACGGGTTGCTACCGTATTTTTGACGGTAAAGTTCTGGCAACCACAGCTGCCGTTTTTTTACCGTGAAAATCACGGTTACATTTTTTTCAGTGTACTGCTTTTTTATATTTTAAATATTTCTATTTAGCTAAACATTTTTTTTTTTTTAGTTTTAGTCATTTTAGTCAACTTAAACTGATTTTATTTTAATTAATTGCAAAGGCAATACTTAAACATTTTGTTTAAGTTCTTCTAAACTTCATATCTAAACTAGTAACTTATATTTTAGTAACAATAACAATAATAATATAATGTTATAGTTAAACTACAAGGTTCTTATTTGGAAGAATATAATTTTTTTAACTGATTACCATGCAAAATCATGGTAACAGGGTTGACATTTTAAGATTGTTACTGTATTAAACATCCCTGATCGATGCAAAAAAAAAGAGCAAACAAAGTATTCCCACTTGCCCTATAGTCAAGCACACTTGGCATAGGCGCCATAAGAAAAGTCAAAGAGTTCGAAGTTTCGGCTCTAGATAATTAAAACTTAGACAGAGATAAATTTCAGGGCCTGTTAATTACACAGAGGTGGCCAGAAATGGCAGAGAGCCCACCAGCGGTGGAGACCGAGACCGGTTCTTCCTAATATTTTACATTTGTAGAGCACGCGTAAAAGACACTCAGAAGGGCACTGAAGAAAGCCACTCTGAATTAACTAATGAGAATAAATGGTTGTAGATAATGGTAACACATTTTGAAGGAGCAGAAAATGAAAAAAGTGGGTTGAAATGCATCTTAAATGCTATTTGGATTATGATTATACGTGTGAGGACATTAAAGTGGGCTCTTTGAAGTTGGGAACTAGAAGTGCACTTCAAAGTGTGCAAAAAGGCTCTCTGGTATCAATATGTCAATGACCAATCTGACAAATCCCCTTCATCCTGTATATTTAAGAGTAGCATATGAACAATTTTGTTTTAGAGTAAGACTGTAGGCCTGTTGATTTCGATGACATCGCTAATAACAGTGTAATATTCTAGAAGGTAATTGCAATTCCAAAGCACCATCTTTCACTTCATCTTCAATAACATTGCATCTGAAAGCATGAACATAAGCTTCTAAATGACTCTACATGCACGACTCGTGTCACAGTTTCTGACTCTGACGTAAGGCAACACACAAATCTTATAAAAGCCGTCATTTGTGCCTTTGTGCTAAACTGCTCAAGTGTGGCAATGGAAAATCGCATTACGTCCCACTAAAAGCGAAGAAAAACCTCTGTGGGAACTTTTGACCCGAGAAGCACTGAGCAAATTGAGACTTGCAGGTTCAGTCAATGGTGTATGTTTCAGTCTGGCGAGGTTGTCAAGGTGGACAGACTGTTTCTAAAACAGCTGATCCCAGCTGTGAACTGATACAGGGAGGACAAAAGAGGTTTTGACATAAACTCCTCAACTGTCACGTCTCAATCATCTAGTACATCTCAGCAGGCCCTTAAGCATTGCTTTAGGGATAGTTCACTTAAAGGTGACATATTATCACAAGATTTATAAATCTATGGTGTCCCCAGAATGTGTCTGTGAAATTTCAGCTCAAAATACCCCTCAGATCATTTATCATAGCTTGTCAAATTTGCCCGTTTTTGTGTGTGTCCCTTTAAATGCAAATGAGCTGCTGCTCCCCGACCTCCGTTCAGAAGACGGCCGATCCTTTACACGAGCTTCGGATACTCCAGCAATAACAAACGCGAATTTCACTCATCCAAAATCTCAGAAATGACCACCAGTAGCAGAGTGAAGCCTTATGGAGAGACTCAGGAAGAGGTTGTGGATGGTGAATGGTTAGCGGATACATTTATGTAGTTTTTGTGGAGTTACTGATTCATCTTATCGACTTGTTTACGTCATGTTTAACTGTTTAACGTCACAAATTGACACAGTTCCCTGAGGTCTTTATAAGACAGCTATGACATTTTTTGGTCAAAATACCACAAGGATGAAGCCTGAGCGACAGATTGCATGCTTTGCTTGAACTTCTGCCATTGCGTTAGAACTGGTTACACTGTTGTCACTTGCGAAAACCAAATGGCGGCGCTGTGAGAGGAAACAGATTAAGGGGCGGATTGCAGTAGTCCGCGGATTGCTCAGTTGCCGTTGTTAACTAAAACAGAAACTTTAAAAAAATAGCAATATTTAGGGATCCATGATATATCAGCCACCATATCGGTATCAGCCGATATATGTTATTTTATAATTTTATCGTTATCGGACCGATGAGAAAACATGGCCGATATATTAAAGCCTATAAATAATGGATTATTTCCCTCAGCTGAGACACTTCAGATTCACACTGTTCACCGTGATGGTTTTGAATGGCTTGAAATATGATTGGAATCACTTCAAAAAAGAAAAATACAGTTAAGTGCAACATGTTCAGTGCAAGTCTGTCATATAGGCTACATAAAATTCTAATGAGAACATTATAATTGTGTGCTTGGGATATGGCTTTTAATGGTGAGACTTTTGTTTTTGTAATCAGGCTCTCAAAATTATATATAAAATTTGGATTTCGTTTTATCGACCAATCGGTTTTCAAATATAAAGAATTATCTTATCAGTCAAAATTTTCATATCGGTTCATCCCTAGTAATATTAGTATTATTCAAAGTCTTCCAGGCCATTGAATGACTTATGGGGCCCTATTTTAACGATCTGAAACGCAAGTATCAAGCGTGAAACGCAAGTAACTTTGTGGGCGGGTCTTGGGCGCTGTTGCTATTATACCGGCGGGATAAATGACTCTTGCGCCCGACGCAAATCTAAAATGGGTTGGTCTGAAGTAGCTTCATTATTCATAGGTGTGGTTTGGGCGTAACGTGAAATAAACCAATCAGAGCGTCATCTCACATTCCCTTTAAGAGCAGGCGCGCTTGTCCTATAGCGGATTCCTATTATAACGGCGGATTTTTCAGGCGCACATGAGGAGCGGTTCACAGCCGAGGAGACCGACATTCTCGTCAGGGCCGTAAAACACAGAGAAGTGACGTTGGGGATGGAGAAACACACCCAAATTAACTTCGGTTAAACAGGCGTATGATCATTTGGGTAAATGTTTAAGCTAGATGTATGCTTTTATAATAAACTATCTATCTATCTATCGTAATAATGTATGATTTGCAAAAATGAAAACTGCTGCTTCTGTGTAGATGAGAGAATCAAAGTGTATGCGCGTTGTGCACACGCTACATTGATTATGGCCAAGCATGCGCCCTTAAAATAGCATATGAATAACATGCGCAACGCGCCACTGACTTTAAACTAGGTTTTTTCGGTCAGTGGCGGAATTGTTTTCTAAACCTGCAAAATAGCATGAGGGAACGTTTGCGCCGGAACACGCCTCCTCTTTGCGCTGAACCGCCCCCGGGAGCGCAAATGTATTTCTTAGTTAACTGACGTGCGTCTGTGGAGGGAAAATTCCGCTGTGCGCGGGTGCAAAATAGGAATGATACATGCGTTGGTGTACAAAGTCAATTGCTCTGGGTGCAAGATAGGGCCCATGGTGTTTTTTAGGGCTGTCAACTTTAGTCGTTTAGTCGACTAATTGGTCGATGCCGTCTTGGTCGACTGACATTCTCATTGGTCGACCAGTCGCATAATTTTTTTTTTTTTTTCACCAATAAAGAAATTTTCATTGATTTACTCCTTGATATTTATTCCTTTATAAGCAGTTATATATTACTGTATTCTAAATATAATTAGCCTATGTTTTATCCCCAACTTTAAAGGGACACTTCACCCATTTGCATTAAGCTTTGCATTGTTAGAAACCCAGTCATACTATTGAATGGTCGTGCAACACTCTCTCATTTTCCCCTGAGACGGGAGAAATCCGTTATTTACCTCTTACACTTCCTCCTACAATGACGAAAAAATCGTCATTTTGCGTCATTGTAGGAGGAAGTGTCAGAGGGGGGAATTTCTGTTGAGACTACAGACACTCGTTCCTCATCTTTCCAAGGGGCGGGACCCGCTCACGCTACAGACCTATTACAGATCAGTGGGTGGGACTTTACTCTCTGAAACTGAAAGCAATATCCTCCATCTTGTTTGAAGCTAAGCTAACAGACGCTGTGGAGACAGATGTACAGTTATGACAACAGCGGAGGAGAGTGCTCAATATGATATAGAGGAAGAGGATTTCGGAAGTCTGATGCTTGAATCAGGTGTTTGTGGCTACCTTTACAAGCCGCATTATAGCGAAGAGCAGCCGAG
Organism: Abramis brama; assembly: GCF_963993115.1. Classification (NCBI taxonomy): domain Eukaryota; kingdom Metazoa; phylum Chordata; class Actinopteri; order Cypriniformes; family Leuciscidae; genus Abramis; species Abramis brama. Next base: position 21,712,334 of record NC_139968.1, on the reverse strand, counting down.
GCAGAAGACCTGCCTGCCGTGGACGAGGAGCCCGGACTGGCTCGAGTTAGGGCGGACTGGTGGCGCCGGTGATCTCACTATGCAACTACGAACCGCTACGAACACAGATATAGAGTCCGTCTGCGGCAAAGAATTTCAACGATGACAATTTCTCCTGGACGAAATCTCTGAATCAGACGAGGACACGGACGTTTGTGTTGAGAACTATCCTAGTTTCGCACCGCATATGTTCTGACTGAACATCCAGGTACCATGCAATAATTCACCTTTTCGAAAGAAATACAAACGAGGAGTAATGCACTAATGAGTTCGCCAACTAACTAGACATTTTGTGTGAAATGAATTTTAAGCTCTGGTGGTAGCTAGTCTTGTAGACGGAGGAGTGATTTCTCTTATAGGCAGATATGCGCTTTCTGGATTAGTGGGAGTGGCTTGCGGAGCTGTGCAATGTGGTGCATTGTGGGAGTTGTTGTCTTTCATACAAATGCATCCTGAAGTTATTTTTTGTCTTTTCTCGGTCACGAAGGCACCAAATTCAAAAATTATTTTACATTTCGACTACATATATGACCCACTTTAAATAAAAAACAATGTTCAAATGGGTGAAATGCCCCTTTAAATGCTTTAATTTAGGCTATTTTGTAACAGCGCCACAGTTTAGCGCACCACGTAGAACACTCGGGAACCGCACCTGTGGCTGGCTGCACTGCTGCTTCGCACTCAGTAAGGAATATAGGTAGTAATCTCTATGTGTCTGTCTGTCCGTTTGCATTTTGATTATTTCGAGAACCGTTCATCTAATCGACTTAACAAGGGAGTGCAGTGTCGTATTTGGTGCAATATAGACAGACACGCGAGACGCGACACGTTCAGAATTAATAGTAAACTACAGAACAGCGCGAGCGGGAAGCGGCGCACCTCACGCGAGCAGGGCTATATTCTCCGAGGACGGACACTGCACTAGTGATATAAAACGCACAGTCTGTTAACTTAAGCAATACTTTTAAGGTAGTCTAATATTTTTCTGACTAACAAATTACTGACACAGTAAAGGGTAGATTTAAATGAAGAAAAACGAAATTTAAATAAAGAAAAACGAAATTTAAATAAAGAAAAAAACGAAATTTAAATACAGAAAAAATGAAATTTAAATAAAGAAAAACGAAATTTAAATAAAGAAAAACTAAATTTAAATAGGCCTAAAGAAAAACTAAATTTAAATAAAGAAAAACTAAATTTAAATAAAGAAAAAACTAAATTTAAATAAAGAAAAACGAAATTAAGTTAGCCTAAATTAAAAACGAGATTAATTTAGATTGATAATAACGGGTAAAAAGTCTAATACATTTTGTTTCTATTATTCTATTTTCCACAATGTCAAAGCAACAGCAGCAATACAAGCTCAGACATGCACTTCGGTCCATACAAACTCCGCTGTTCTGCGCTCTAGCCAGAGAACACTCCCGTTGCTGGAACACTCAGGCGTCGGTTCTATTTCTAGCATGCACGCGTTTTCCGCGTGGCTCGAGCCGCGCCTGAGACGCGTGTCTCGCGCAGGCAGTGTGCAAACTCCAACCTATTAACATGGGAGCCGAAATAAAAACAGACACCCAACGCAGCTGAGACTCTCACGCCAGCAGCCAGTGTGTCGCCGGCCTTATTCAAGCGCGAATGAGAACCGTTTCGCGGGGGATCCCAGGTGTCAATAAATAAAAAAAAATAAAAAATAAACGTTTTTTCGTTGTTGTTTTATAAATGCTCTATGACAATTGTTTAATAGATGTTCAATCAAAATGCAAAACATTGCGTCTTTTTTATTCTTTTTCTTTTTTAGTCGACTAATCGTTGTGCAGGACAGGACTTTGGTCAACTAAGCTTTTCTTTGGTTGACTACAGCCCTAGTGTTTTTACATTGTAATTGCATGGAAAAGAGAGAGAACAACATATTTTGTGTTCCTCAAAAGAAAATGAACAATATGATGCATTTTCATTTTTGGGTGAACTGTCCTTTTAAGAGAGGTTGCACAAGTTACTGTGAAAAGCTACAGAACAATGCACTGTATCTGCATGCACTGAAATCGAATAAATCTACAAACATCTATCCCATTTAATTAATTGCCGGAGAAACAAATATGTGCTCACGTGTGTCAACATGTTTCTCATCAAGCAGAAGGAATCAATAACTGAAAAAAAAAAAAGAACTGTTCCTCATACTACGTAATAGTATGAACCCAACAACACAATCTGAACCTCTATAAAAGTCATTTCCATGTTAATGAATGATATATTGAAATATCTGGCAAGGAGAAAACCTCATTGTCAAGGCAAACTAATCTCTGACAGAACGCTATGGCATGCGCAGATTACATTTATGAAGCCTGATGGAAACAGAAAGATGGGGTGCAACCAGGAATACAGTAGCTGTACGATTACTGAGGTGTTTCTAATGCATAGACAAAGAGAATAAGAATAGGATTAATAAAAGCAAGCCACACAGAGCGATTGGGTTTGCTTGTTTCGAACCGCCTTGATTTGCAGCAACAGTCTTGCTGTAAATATTTGCATGCTTTAGGTGAACTATCCCTTTAATAAAACGATGCATCATGCTATGCTAGTTAAGCAGCGAGTTAATTCATTGAATGGGAAATGCACCCCTCTTTAACTTGAAGTTGCAATAAAAATCCATGGGGTTCAATGTTGTTTTGGACCCCATTGACTTACATTATGCGGACTAAAAACCACTACGTTTTCAAAAGAAATCTTACTTTGTGTTCCACAGAAGAAGAAAAAAATCCCATACCTCTTCAGCTCATGGATGTTGACAATCCCAAAAAAACAAAAAAAACAAGCACTTGTGAGGCAAAGATGAATGCAGCTGGAGCCACAAGGCCATTTGTCCTGTGAACCACCACTCATCAGTCTTTTCTCAGCTTTGCTGTCATACCGAATGCAAACGCAAAGAGGAACAGGACATTTTCTTCTTGGAGCAAATATCATTTGCAGCTATGCTGCTGGTCTTGTTCATTTTATTAGCAGCCAGCTGCTGTTCACAATGGCCAAAGCCTGGGAACTGTCCAGTGCTGAAAACACAGGTTAAAAATAACAAGAAACAAGGAGGACAGAGCACCAGTAGCACTGTGAAAATTGCTGGCATAATTATCAGGCTTCTTTTCCTTCTGGACCTCTCCCACAGGGTAAGCGATAAAACATTTTCTAAATGAATCTTTAAACCGCAAGGTAGTGTGTTTTTGTCTGAGCGGACCTGCGGGCCAAATGGAATCTATTCAAGAGAGAAAAAGATTTAATGCTGAAAAGAAATTAAAATGAATCTTTTCTTTTCCATCTGCAAAGTTAAACCCGTACAGTCCCATTTAGAATCCAGCAAAACACAGACCAAGTGTCATGATTCATTTAAGGTGTTTAAGAAGGCAAATGCCCGTTCTGAATAATGTATTCCAGGTCTGGGCGCCGATAAATATTCAAGCTTTGGGTGAAGGCGGATTGGCAGCTGACACATGTAGTAGAGACAGCAGCTGCCAACCGGTTCCTCTGGCTCATGGGATTAGACACAGCTACTCTTTCTTGTCAGCTGTCAATCAAGAAAGCGTGTGCACACACTGTGAAACACCAACCTGGATAAGTGCGGGCATAAATTAAGACATTTACAGACTGCCAACTTTGCATAATTAAACACAGCCTTTGTCACGTTTTCGTCACAAAAAGTAATTGTAGTCGGCATTCTTCGAGGTGACTTATGCAGGAACAACAAACTAGCATGAAGTTTCCCTAAATTGCAATTTCCTGAGTAATTTTAGTAGACTTGGTCCATTAAGTACATTTACGACAAGGACATTATCTCCAGAAATTCAAAGGCATTTAGCTGTCTGGATGCTATTCAAGTACAATTTCAATTCCACCTGTCAGCGCAGCGCCCCCCCCAATACCGTATGATTGTTGGCACTAAACTACGCAGTCGAGCGGAAACGCCAATTATTAAAATGTGAGAATCAATCAAGTGCCCTCTAAAAGTCACCCGACGCCAAAACGGTTGCGCTCCAAGGCAATTTCCACTGTTTTCTTCAAGAGACAACATGCTCAGAGGTGTTCCGCTGGCATTTAGGAATATACAGGGAGAAGAAGAGGGCGCTCAGATAAAGAGCAGAATGGATGCCCCAAGGAGATATACTGAGGTTCTGAAGCCAACATGAAAGGCTGCTTGGTTTGGCAAGCCTGCGCTGCTCCACTGGGACTTCGTTTTGGAAAGAAAGGTCTTTGAACCTGAAAGCGACGTATCGGCGCACTCACCCTGATATAGATGCAACCAGTACAGGGTTGCTTGAGGGTGACAGGGTGTGTGTTTAGTGACATAGCCTCAGCAGACACCCATATGTTTATTTGGTGAATTAAAAATAGGGATAGACTAATACTAAAATTGGCAACTCTCAACAAAAATGTTGATGCAAACCATTGCCATTATGAACACCCTAGGGTATATGGTGGTATATGAGTTACTGTACAAGAACGGAAGGGAAGGGAAGGGAAGAGAAGAGAAGAGAAGAGAAGAGAAGAGAAGAGAAGAGAAGAGAAGAGAAGAGAAGAGAAGAGAAGAGAGTAACGCTATCTAAGAACCTTACCACACAGCAGCCAATTTGCTGCAAAACAGCTGCCTGAAATTTCCCAAGGGCACCTGGAGCCACAACTTGCACCACTTTCTATCTCTGATGCTCTTTGACAAATAACACACATCTTCACATTCAAAAGTCACTCTGCTGTACTTTTCTCTCGTCAGCATCAAGACTTGTTGCCGACTGACGCAAGAAGCACCCGGAGTGCTCCGTCAGGTAGAGACTGAACCGAACAGAGACAACAGAGACAGTCATGACAGAATGCCAAGGGAAATTCAGGTCTGTCTTCCTCTCCCACCAGCTACACGCTGTCGTTCGAGGCGGGCACAGGACTGGCAGCGCTCAGCACTTGTCAGCTTTAAACAGCACCCAGCTGACACTCTGCAAATGAGAAAAACAATGCGGGGTCCCTTTCTATCCCAAAGTTCTCACTCGCTGTTTTATGATGGGATTTCTTTCAACCACTTCACATCAAGGCATTGCAGCAAATGACAGCTTGCAGGTGGGGGGTTATATCAAGGCAAGGAAAATGAGTCACTTGTCCTGTTTTCCCCACATATGAACATTCAGGCACTTGTAATGTCACTAGAGTAATGTAGATATATAAAAAGTCTCATTTAATCATACTAGTACTTTCCAAATCACTTAATAGGCTATTTGAGAAGATAAGTGATTAACTGTCTGAGAACAGAACAAAAATTAGATTTTAGACATTATATAGCGCTCTACTTCTCATATATTTTATATCTGACCATAATGTCAATAAAAACAATGCTCATCAATAGACTTCTGCACTGAACAGCCGTTCAATATCTTAGTGCTCCTGGTTTTGTCCTCTTGACTGTCCTCACTGAGGTATTGCGCTAGGCAAGGGTTTTCCTGAACACAAAACATCCTACACCACATTATACATTTATAATAAGACGCAATCATAATGGTATCCCTTGTTCTCACCTTCTCTGAAGTAAAGCGCGTCGTCGCCTCAGACAGTCCAGAGGAATGCCGCGTCGCATCAGATACAGCAGAGTAGGTGATAACAGCCGCTGAGGTAAACCATTCAAAAATGTATAAATCTGTTTAGTCTCACAAATGTGTTGAAATGGACTCCTTGGTTAAAATCATTCAGGATATTTCGATATTTCTCCTCAGCCTGCGTCTCGTGCTGCGCTCGCGCAGAGAAGAGCTCGAAACGGCGCGCACTTCGCCGGTCGCGAGGAGACACTGAACAAAAGCGCGTGCGGAGGCTCAGAGCGTTTCCCCCCTCACCTCACCAAAGAGAACGGAGCAGATGCTGAGGCAAGAGAGTGCGTTAGATGTATAGACAATTCTCTGTGGACTTCGGTGGGGGATGGATAATATTTTGCACAATATATCAGCGATTCCGTCCTTTGTTTGGTTATTTGATTGGGCAGATTTGTTTTACAGGCTGGGAAATATGAAGAATTTGGTGGGTTGATCTGACTCAAATTATTTGAATCCCTAAAAAAGGAAGTAACAACAAAAAGTATGTATTGTTTGTAAACATGCATAGATGCATAGCCTATAACAGTGTTTTCAAATGACCAAATAGGCTACCACACACGTTATATACTATTCACTGTTAAAAGATTATATGAGCAATAAGTTATGACAACATATGTTTTTACTTTGCTTTTACGCATCAAAATAAGTTTAGTAATTTTCACATTTTTTCACAAGTTATACAAGATTCAACCCATTTTTTATTACAGTTTAATGTAATTTAAGTCTAAATGACTTAAACATCCAAGTTGATTGTACTTAAAAAAAATGTAAGGCAGCAGCTTTTTTACAGTGTAGTAGTACGCCGAAATGCGTTCGATGTAACCATAGCAACATCGCTAAAATAATGTACGATCATTTTTTTTTAAACTTTAGCGTTTATCACATATCTTCTCTATGTTTAAACATTTTTTAAAGATTTAAAAATTGTATAAATTTCCAAGATATGTCCAAATTCACCTAAAATGGCTATTTTTATACATAGGGTTATATAAACCTAGAATTTGTATTGTTGTTATAAGTTCATTTTAATCATTTCTATTGCCACCTTGGTTCCTTTGCACATTTTTAAGTGTATATTTATTGCATCAGCCAGGTTATCTTTCCATTATCCCTTATTTGACAAATGTCCACACGAATAGCCGTTCTTTGTATGCCGACCCATCTACCAATTCTTCTGTTTGCAGATGAATAAATCATTTCAGCGTCACGAGGTGCCTTTAGAAAAAGCTCTGAAAAACCTGACCTGCCCCCTGTTTTATGACAGAATAATGATGTCCCTCGAGATGCTGCAAATCTGTTTCTAGGGGCCACGCTGTGGTCCACTGACAAACATTTCACCCTACCCACAAGAAGCCCGCTCACTTAACACTAACCCCAGTTCAGTCGTTCCTCACATTTATCACTGTCATTCGATTACAGATGTTACTGTGTAAACAAATCACAACCAACCACAAAGCCTCTGCTCAGTGTTCCTGTTGTGATGCTGCATCCCATAATGAACAGCTTTCCCTGCTCAGTCTATGGTGGAAAAAACACACTCTTTTTTGCTTTAAAGCCCTCAAATGTTGGAGCTGATCATTAGCGTACATTAGGGACACAATAACCATTATACTTCATTGAAAAGAGATTATTTCTTATACAGAATGTTTGAATAAATGCCAATCATAAGCTAAATATAATCTTGGCAGCAGGGCTCTTTGAAGGGAATGGTGTGGATTTAAAACAGTAGGCTAATTGGCTTCATAATGGCTGTCCGTGACTTTATAGTAAACCAAAAAAGCATGAGCAGGAGAAATAAGATTTATCTGACTAACTGCATGGGGAGAAGATACCCAGGTGACATAAACATAACAGATAGTCTCCCAAAAAAAATATATGCCCTATTGTTCCAGACTCCCTCAAAACGGTATTGTCAAGGGACGTTGGCTTAAGCGTAATACATACTGCCACACAAATCCATTATTTAAACAGCTGACAACTTGACGGTCAATGAACAAAGGACTCGCAGTGTCCGTCCAAAAAAACAACAGCACACACAATATGGACTATTTTCAATGGTTCACTAACGGACTATTTTAATATAATTTCTTTCTTACCGACAATTTCATCATTTCCCTCTCCATCATTACCGCAAATCTGATTTCAAGAACATAACAAGAACATCTCTGAGGAAAATAGCACTTTGTTAGGCAGTGAACAAGATGTAACCAATAAAAAAGAAGCACAGACTTGGCATTGCCTTTATCTGTGGAATTAGATGCATATAATAACTGCTACAAAGCAGAATATGATGCTTGAAGAAAATAATGCGGAAACACAATGTGTTAAAATGTACTCTGAATATTTACATTTATTCATTTTCGCAGATGCTTTAATGCAATGTGACTTATATGGGCAGCGGAGTAGCGGACGCCGGGCATGCAGGGATGGGCTCGCATGTTGGGGGACCCCGCGATAACCAAAAGTTACTTTTGGAAAAGTTACTTTTAAAAGTAATGCGTTACAATATTGCATTACACCCTAAAAAAGTAACTAATTGCGTAAAAGTTACTTTTTATGAAAAGTAATGTTACATTACTTTTGCATTTCTTTTTCTCCCCTGGGCTGGGCTTGCTTGTTTGTTTTTTAATAACAAAAAAAAAAAGTTATATTTTTGGCAAATGCAAAGGCACTTTGACACCAAAAGTGCAAATACAATAGGAAATGCAAATTCACGCCTGTACAATAGAGGGCGCAGCTCAAATAAACCTTTCAGCTGTGCAGAAGAATAGGACGCAGGATAAATTTAATTATTGCAGGTTTGCGTAGTATACTGAGTTTCATTTCACTCTTTTTGTTCATTTTGAGGAATACTGAATATGTTTTTGTGCAAGAGAGAGGAGTAAATGCATGCTCATATTTAGTCTAGAACTACAATAACCATCATGTTCACACACAGCGCACACAACGCCTCTAAACCTTACTCACTATTTCTCTCAACATGGGGACAGGAGAGCTGTCAGTCAATAAATAGGAAAACAAAGTAACTTAAGTTACTTATTTGAAAAAGTAACTTAGATATTTTGTTGTAAATGTATAAATTAAGGCGTTACTTTAGATAAGTAACTATCTAGATTTAGTATCAAGTATCTAGATTTAGTCTAGATAGGCTACTTGAAACAATAATCTAATTACATTAACTCGCGTTACTTGTAATGCGTTACCCCCAACACTGAACTATTTGATCTCTTATTTCAAATATGTGCTATTTGATCTTACAATATCATCAAAACAAGGGTCTGAAACTCTAAAGCCTGGTTTTCAATCGGGGGCCGTGGACCCCTGCAGGTCTAAGAAGCTGCAGGGGGTCTTTTAACATATATAAAACATATGGGCATTTCTTTGATAAACAAATAAGTAAATAAAACTATATAGTTCAAAGTTTGTTTTTAAATGTTATTTTGCCTACAATTTTTTTTTTTACTCGAAAAAGAACTTACTTGCATAATATTCAGCTGGTTTTTCCTATTTCGTCGGTCACCACATTAGTGGCATAAAACTAGCATTAAACAAATCCAAGACATAAAATAAAATAATAAAATGAAAAATCAAGTGTTTTTATTTTGGGGTGCCCCATAGGGCAATAATATTGTTATAAAATTAAAATTAAATTAAATTAAAAACAAAGCATTTTTATACTGCGTCTATAGGGCCCCTGAATTAAAAAAAGCCTTATTTACAAAATTTGTGCTTGAATACTTTCAGAGTTTTAGAGTCTGAGCTGTGGACGTTTCTGATTGATTGTAAATCCATTCATTTTCCCTTTAATCCATTTATCCACTGTCAACAGTGTCGGGAAACCGCAAATCTACAGTTCTACAGCTTTACCTTTCTCCACAGCCACTACCATTGTGGTTGGCGGGGGGTTGACTTGACTCTGGCATGGGGCCAGGCCTACCGCACAGCTCTTTGACCCAGAAACCACTGACACAAGCACTTAACGGTGGTCGCCCATCTCATCTTGGTCACTTGCCATCGGCTCGAAGGGGGGGGGGATGGGGGAACAAAGCTTGGTAATGATGCCTGCCTGGTTAAAGACCTTTATGGGAGCCACGGAGAAGCCACAGAGCGTGGAGAAAAGAAGAGTGTCAGCACAAGATCCTAATGAGAATGAAATGAAGCTGCTTGGATGGGGGGGCCCAGCTGATCCATAATTGATGAGGGTGAAATGCGGAGACTCGTCGGGTGTAAATGATAAACACACTACAGCGGTGAGAAATTACAGCTTGCCTTTGGCTTGCATTTTGGATGATTCGGCGTGCGAGATGTGCCTATTGGATTTTTAATTGCATACCTATATGGACCACTCGTAATTGCGCTCCTCTGTGCGACACTAAAAGAAATCTACAGGCGAACATATTAAAAATTCCCCTCAACACATAAGCAGAGCATTATAAATGAAAGTATTCCCAATGTCAAGAGGCATATTGTCAAAAGACATACAACTTATTACCATTCTGCCTAATTAGCAATTACACAGACTCCAAAGCAGGTAAGTACATGTAATAATGTGCCAGTCATGCAAATCTAGAGCCATTATGGCTTTCATGAGGCATTGGACAATGATTGAAATAAATAAAACAGTAATAGTACACTGTAAAGTAAATAAAGCGTAAATAAAATGTTATTGTAGTACATTTTACAGGAAAACATTAGTACTGTCAAAACGATTAATTGCGATTAATCGCATCTAACATAAAAGTTTTTGGTTATATAATATGTGTGTGTATATATATTATTATATTTATATATTGATATGGGTGTGTGTGTATACTATGCAAACACACACACACACACACACACATACTGTATATATATATATGTGTGTGTGTGTGTGTGTGTGTGTGTGTGTGTGTGTGTGTTTATATGTATACACAGACACGCACACACACACATATATAATATCTATAAATAAAATAATATATATACACACACACATATTATATAGACAAAAACGTCTATGTTAAATGCGATTAATCGAGTTGATAGCACTAAACTTTACTAGCTTCTTAGTGAAAATTGTTTCAAAGTAGATTATAACGGTAGATTATAAGATTGTTATAATTTTTATTTATTTATTACTTTTATTTAAGTATTTTAATTGTATTTAAATACCATAAATTAAACATCGTTTTATGGTGTACTTTTTACAAAAAATTTTTTTTTTTTTTTTTTGCATGAAATATCCCTTTAAATAAACACAACAAAGCTCAGTTTAAATGTAACGATTTGTATTGTGTCCAATATGCCAAGACTAATCCATAAATTCAGATTAGAATTGGGTTGAGGAATAAAAACTACGACAAAATAAATGAAATGTCATGTTTTAACTGTATTCTACCTCACCCGCCCATCTGCTTCAGCATTTTACATTTATCAACTCTATTGCTGACAATCTTCATAAAAATAGATGCAAAAACAGCAGCTTGTCATCCTTACCGTTGTTATAGTCCGTCTATAATAATCACTGTGTCAGTCTATAATTCAGGTGAGCACATGATCAAAATAAACACCAGAAATATTGCTGGTTTGAAAACAACCTCAGGAAGTATATTTAACTGTCATCTGAGTGACAGTATCCCCCAGCACAAACATTAAAAACAAATAAACAACAGAAACAAAGGCGGCGTGATGTGCTCACAGTGTTAACCTTGCCAAGACTTTAACCTTTATCAAAGCTACGTTGTGTCATTGAAGAACAAGTTTTATTTCTGTTGCCCATATATAGAATATGAATGGTGGCATTCGATTTTATGACTTGATATTAATAAATAAGAAATTTTTAATACCACCTGAAAACCAATACGTTACCAACTACTTTTATGGTGGTATACTTTGTGCTTTTTCCAGCTTGCTTGACAGTTTAATGTTTTCATTATATGGAAAAGAACAGCGTGGGCACACAAATAAACCGAATAAACAAAATCATAGAGGACAACTTGAGGGGGAGTAAATGATGACATCTGTATTACTTTAAAGATTGCAGATTAAAGATAAGCATTAAAGATAATATGTTTATTATGTCCTGATCCAAAAATCAGTTTTACTTTATTTTCTATTTTCTTGGATCAGGACATAATAATCAACAATTATCTTTAATGCCGACACAATGCAGCACATCTACAGAATACATCCAGGCCTCACAGCAGATGGAAAAGCCAAACCATGTGGGTGGATGTTGGCCTAAGAAATCGTAATTGGCAGATTTAACCCATCAGGCTTCATAAACTCTCTTCCTTACCTCCAGGCCGAGACAACGTTGGGATCAAAAGAGTGTCCTTGGGCTGAGTTGTGTTACACAGAGGGCAAAGCTTAATTCCACCAGATATAAACACACATGCACACTCTCACCGCAAGCAAACACACAATTACAAATAATAGAAATACAACATATACGCCTACAGCCACTTACGAACATAAATACCCATCATAAACATCCTCTCTAGCTTCGTTAGATTCTTCAGCATGAGGAGTGAAAGCAGGGATGTAGTAAATCATGTAAGATGCACTTTGTTAACAACATGTTCAGTGTTGCACAGACGAGCTCCCAATCCATACGGAGCTTTGCCATCTAAAAAAGAACATGCCTGTTGCTATGCCTTCTTGATGGAGATGCAAACAGATGTACTATTACTTCCTGCCTAAGGGAAACATTGCTTATCTATAAAAAGACAGAAAGAGATTTCATCTCAAATTATCCCTTCTTGTGTCATACTTGTTAACGGAATGTTCCAGGTTTAATACAAGTCAAGCTCTAATGGAACAGATGCTGTTAGAAGGATTAAGATTCATCCCTCAGTTTCTAACAAACAAACAAAACAAGCCATGTTTGCTGTAATGCACTTACAATGGAAGTCTATAAAGCAAAATAAGCGTTAAAATACGCCGTTTAAAAACATTATCTATTATCTATCTGGATGCAAAGTACATCGGTACCATATCAGATGATATTCGAGATTATTTTTTAATTTATCAGAAGATCCTGAATATTCAGTTGTCACACAGACACAGTATATTATAAATGCTCTGGTGCTTACATTCATTTTTAGCATTTTAAATGAATGATCACCTTACACAAAAATATCGGCTATTTATTAGTTATTGGCCATCAAATAAAATAATAAAATAAATTATTGGTATTGGTACAGTCAGAATTTTAAGTGTCATGTGATAAAATAACTTACTAACCGGTCTATGCAAAGTTATATGCAATTTTTCCATGCAAAACTTCTGTGATGACCATTAAAAAACAGATTTTTTTTTTAAATTTGCATAATAATCTGTTATCTGTTACCTCTAAATTGTAATATGGACTCATGCACTTTCTGTAAAGCTGCTTTGAAATGATGTGTATTGTGAAAAGCGCTATACAAATAAATGTGAATTGAATTGGATTGAATAAAAATCACACTGATGTTAATTCATCCAGAACAGTAACCAATTATTTGCTTGTTTGGATGATTTGAAATTGTCTGCAGCGACCAACGGCAAGCCAAAGATGCTGTCGATAAAGCTTGGTTTGTTTTAACCCTTCTATACACCTTTAATCTAAGTAAACTAAACAAGATACCTCAACGGCTGACTTTGGCAAATAAAAAGGGATCGCAGTAAGCAGCGATAGGACAAATGGAAAGAAATTTCCTGAGGTTCAGATTCACAATGTTGCCAAGAGCGATACCTGAGCGAGTGAGGATTTCATGGTTTACAGTTTATCATCCAATGAAAGCAATCCGACAACTGTCAGGCATTTCACAAGAGCAGGGTTAAAAAAAGAGGGAAAAAAAGCCCATTTTCACTGATTCACCCTATTATGTGTGAGGGAAAGCTAGGTGTTAATGGGAAACACTCTGTGATTCTACACGACTGTGTCCTTTTCAGACGCGGAATGGACTCGGTAAGCAGCGTCTATGAGAGCGCTAGTGCCCATTAAGCCAGCAAGGCTAGAAACTGTGAAAGCCGGGGGGATGGCCATAGCAATTCAGGCTGCTTGTCTCAGAGGAAACACTTCTGTCAGTTATGCTTGGCCAAAGCACCTGAAAACAGCCTGAAAAAAGCCCAAGTGCTTCAGTCTCCAAGAGCGAAGTCTTATAAAAATACTCCTTTTGTGTAACCATCTCAACGCAACGCCTTTGCACACCTCTGTGGCAACATGCAAAAAATTGTGTCACCCTACAACACCCTAGAATTATGTTTTTTTTGTGGCAAAAATATAAAAATCTAGTTTTCATTTGCTTTCTCAGACACACTCCTTGGATGATTTATTGGTGTGGTTGTTGTTTCTAAGCGCAACCCACAGAATTTTCCAAGCATTTTGCTGTTATTTTCATCTCACTAAAAAATGCATTTCTAAGGTGCATAAAGGGCTACTGAACTCGTTTCCACTTCACACAATGTTCTTCAGTCTAAAAGGGATAGTTAACATAAATATAAAAGTTTTGTCATCATTTTCTCACCCTTATGACTTTATGGAATTGGTTTAGTTTTGTCATCATTTTCTCACCCTTATGACTTTATGGAATTGGTTTGTAGCAAATTCTCCAAAAGGAAAGTGAATGGTGACTATGGCTGTCAAGCAAGATTTAGCAAATAACTTAAATTTCAGTCTGTTCGCCACACAATACTATCGTACAGCTTCCGAATATAGCGTGAAAGTCATATGAACTTCTCTTTTTGGAGCCAGGTCAGAATCATTGTATGGAAGAGAGCAGCTCAGACATTCTTCAAAACTTCTCCACTGGCGCTCTATGGATGGAAGAACAAACATCATACAGGTCTGAAATGAAATGAGGTTGTTGAGTAAATAATGACAGAACCCTTATGTTGGGCTGGACTATGCCTAAAAGGTCAAGGTACAAAGCAAGTATAGACATAGAGCAGCCTGGGATGCACCGATATGAAAATTTTGGCCGATACCGATAACCGATAATTCTTTATATTTGAAAGCCGATAACCGATATATTGGCAGATAAATCTAAATCCAAGTTTTAATATAACTTTTGAGATCCTGATTACAAAATCAAAAGTCTCACCATTAAAATCCATGTTCCAACCACACAATTAAAATGATGTTCTCATTATAATTATAGCTTATATGACAGACTTGTGTTACTTTTTGAAGTGATTTCAATCATATTTCAAGCAATTCAAAACCATCATGGCAAACAGAGCACATCTGAAGTGTCTCAGCTGAAGGAAATAATCCAATTATTAATCGGCTTTAATATATTGGCCAAATTTTTTTATTGGCCTGATAACGCTAACATTAAAAATGAACATATATCGGCCAATATCGATATGGTGGTCGATATATTGTGCATCCCTACAACATATACCTTCTGGAATTTGAAGGTTTCGGGATGGGGATATATCCCCATGAACTCTAGAGGTACTCCAGGGCTTTTGATACTATAACAATAAGATCTGTCACATCACATGCCCAAAACACCCCCAAAGACAATTCTCTTTTCAAAGCTGTGACAGTACGATTGTTCCCTCCTTTTCCTCTTTCATTTTGACGGCTTTGTTAACCTGACCGCTCATCTGAATCACCCTTTCATCTACAAAGCAGTAAGCTAATTGGCATTGTCCCTGCACAACCCATTAGGACGTTCCTAAAATCCACACAGAGAGTAAAAAATTAAATGTCTAGGCAATGACACAAACTTAAAAAAAAAAAATACAGGCTGAAAGCCGAGGGTAATAGTCTTGTGATGTTAACTTTCTCTCTACTACACAAACTCATTTGTAAGTGTCCGTAAGTTCACTGTAAAAAATGTCTAACCTCCCCAACTCAAACTTTTCTAGTGACTGGTCACATCTACATTTTTTAATTGGCCCAAGTGAAATTTTGTACATTTAATTTTATAATTTACAGAATTTCACTTGGGCCACTTGAAAAATTTAGATGTGACCAGTCACTAGAAAATTTTGAGTTGGGGAGGTTAGAATTTTTTTACAGTGTTTTGGAGATTGTTCATTGTTCTTATTCTTCTGACTAGAGTTTACAACTGATAGTGGGAGTATTTTGATTTAATGATCAACCCTCTTTTGAGAAAACAGAACGCACACGGCTTTGTACTATCCCCGGTCGATGTTTTAAACCAGATGAGGCTTTCTGACACAGATTTGCTAGTCATGCTTATAGTCTGCTTACTCCTAATCAAAGGAGCCCTCTGCAAAAAAAAAGTTCCCATGGCCCGAGGGGAGATTTGTTTAGTCTTTAATGGCGTGAGAGAGACACGCTATGCATCTCGGTGGTTTGTATGGTGCCTAAATTGCGTCTCCGAAGGACAACTCATCATATCAAAGGCAACGGAATGAGTCTCAAGTTTTAATGAGTGTGCCGGTTAGAACTGTGTGCCTCGTGTCAAACTTATTTGTCCCTTTCCCTGAACAATAATGCTTTCAACCCTGATCCTCTATCATAGTAATGAGTCTATGGATCCTTGTGAGCATTCGCCTTGAGAATGAGAAGTTATCTGCAAAAGAAGAATGTAAAAAATAAACACGATCCAAAGCACTGGAGAGAGTTTCAAAGCGTTCATAACTATAAGTGGCGATGTGTATCGAAAGAAGAGAGACGCTACAGTGTGTGATGATCTTTCAGAAATACAAACTGGAATCTGATAAGCCCGGAGAAGCTGTTTGCGACTTTCTGGATCACAGAACAGCTGTGGTTGCTCATAAAACCCATCAAAAGATTAAAGCTCACCCCACCTCACCTCTATCTTTAAAGAAACAGTTTACCCAGAAATGAAAATTCAGGTTACTCACTCTCATTTCGTCCCAAACCCGTATGACTTCCTTGCTTTCAGGAAGATGTTTAGCAGCATGTTTATACAGTTCCTAAGGAATTCCTGTCAATGTTCTGATGACCCTGAATGACCATCGGAGCCTATTTTTTCATGCCACTAGATCCCAAACTTTCAAGGGCATGCACAGCTTCTTACCTTCGACAGTCAAGCATTCTTTTCACTGTAACAAAGTAGCTTCACGAAGATCCCAACAAGATAACAATCAGGTGTAATACATGATGTCTGAGTGTGTGTCTGGCCACTCAAGATAAAGACACGAGTTTCACTACACTCAATGATGGGGAAAGGATTTAAAAGATATCAACCTCGATGGAATATTATGAGCTTTCCATTCTTTCCAAAACAAGATAAGATGTATTTACCACACAACAAATGGTGCACTTCACCACAGTCTTAATTAGTCGAGGCCAGATATTTGTTGTAGCCAGACATGGGCAGTATTTCAATTAAATGTATTTTAAATTCGTATTTAATTACTTTAGTGTATTTTGTAATTTGTATTTTGCAGGTGTGGAAAAAATAAAAATGTAGTTTGTAACAAAATATTTTGAGGGAGTGTATTTAGAGTATTTCAAATACTTAAATACTTAAGAAAAATCACCATATGCTTATCACCATAGTAAATGATTTTGCCATATTTTCGGTCTGATGTTGGCAATGGCAATGTCCAGGTTTGATCACGTGACACCCTGTAGACCGGGCTCCCTCCAAGAAGTGAATGAGTTTTGAACACAGGAGAAGAAGTGGCGCTGCTCCTCTTAAAAACGGCATTAAAGGGTTAGTTCACCCAAAAATGAAAATTCTGTCAGTAATTACTCACCCTCATGTTGTTCCAACCCTGTAAGACCTTCGTTCATCTTCGGAACACAAATTAAGATATTTTTGATTAAATCTGAGAGCTGGATCACTCCTCCATAGGCTTCTAAGACATTATAACTTGCTGGCCCAAAAAATGCATTAAAGACATCGTTAATATAGTCCAAGTGACTACAGTGGCTCAATCTTAAGTTTATAAGCGACGAGAATACTTTTTGTGCGCAAAAACAAACAAAAATAACGACTTTATTCCACTATTCATTTCCTTCTCTCTGGGCCTCGAGTTTTTTCACGTAGTATAACTGCGCAGCGCGTCTGTGTTGCACGTCACACGTAGGCTCACTATTGGCCGACGCTGGTCATGTGTGTGATGCGTGTGACGTGCAACACAGATGCGCTACGCTTAAACACGACGTGAACTAACTAGAGGCCCAGAGAGAAGGAAATGAATAGTGGAATAAAGTCGGGGGGTTTTTTTCGCACAAAAAGTATTCTCGTCGCTTTATAAACTTAAGATTGAGCCACTGTTGTCACTTGGACTATATTAACGATGTCTTTAATACTTTTTCTGGGCCAGCAAGTTATAATGCCTTATGCCTATGGAGGAGTGATCCATCAAAAATATCTTAATTTGTGTTCCGAAGATGAACGAAGGTCTTACGGGGTTGGAACAACATGAGGGTGAGTAATTACTGACAGAATTTTCATTTTTGGGTGAACTAACACTTTAAGATTATTGTGGGAGTATTTTTGTATTTTCAAAATACTAATTACTTGTATTTTATTTAAATACATTTTTCACATCAGTATTTTGTATTTTATTTTGTTACATTTCATGAGCCAGTATTTGTAGTTTGTAACAAAATAGTTTTTGATGTATTTGTGCCCACCTCTGGTTGTAGCAAAGAAATGAAGTCTGGACCTTCTTATAACCAATCAACTTCTTTGTTGCCAGAATAGCTCTTGAATGTTCCTTCATTGGTGAGAAGAACTTTTTGTGACTTTGGGATCCTTGAGTTCTATTACACACCTGTCTGTTCACTTTAATCTGATCCACAAACAATAACTGCGTTCCCATGAAATACCACTGAGTCAGTTAGTTTGTCTGTCTCCAAATCCTGCTCCAAAAGTTGGGCTGCCAAGAAGTCGTAAGGATAGTGGTTATATACAGTATATAAGGGCAATCCAATTTCTCGCCTTAATCCAGTTCCAAGCCATCAGATTTGTGGGCCATGGATTGTTGCGCCGTAATCCTATTAATATTCAGTCTGAATTATTTGACTTGAAAATATGTTTACAGTAACAAGGCCACAATTCTGTTTGATTTGGTATTGGTTTCAAAGGTAATTTAAGTCAGCACTTATTTATTTCATATAAACAGTGCTTTTCATAATTTGATTTGTGTTTTTTGCAGGGGATTCTTTAAAGATGAGATTGGATTCCACACCTAGTACAACAAATCTTTCTCCAGAATGCTGAAACCTTCAAATGTATCTAAAATGTTAAGCAAACATTTCCAACTGCACTCAAAGTGTTTTCCCTTCAGTTTTAACATACGAGAAACATTCAGACAAGCTAATTATGTGTCAACATCAGGATTTATGTCTGTGCGTTATGTAAATTCATCTGAAAAAACGATGTTTACATATCTGTATCTGAAGACTTGAAAGATGTTCAGCATGTTGCTAAGCTACCAAGAACGACTGAGACATTCTTCTGGTCTTTGGTTCAACAAAAGGGTTACCGTCCTAGTGCCAGTAAATTGCTCAGCGTGACTCAGAATGACTCTGAGAATAAGGAATAGACTTACAAATAATTTCCTCTTCTGTCATACAGAGTATTCCGTCCAGTGACATTTCTAAACCACTGATCCGATGACTCCCCACCAAAATGCCAGTGCTATGTTAAATGGCTGGGTTAACAGTGACATGGTATCAGAGATCAAATGAATTAAACCATTTAACTTCAGCTGCATATAATAGAGGAAAGAGCGATTTAAGCCATTCTATGGTTAAAGTCGCAATGTAATGGCAGCAGCAACAGATCTTGTCTTCCATATTGTGACGTAGGCTACATCCGAGTGAAACAGATTATCGAGAAAAAAAGTAGGCCATGGTCTAGTTCAATACATTCAATCGATTGGATGGAGGCTGATCTGAATGCGAGCTTGCAGTAGATTGTAAGAAAGGGGTGGTGATTATGCAGATGAAACGGAGAAGTCCGGCATACGTCACCAGAGAGTAAACTGTCATTTCACCAGAGATCAAGTTGACATTTTGATAAAAATTTATCAAATCAATAAATAAATAAAAATTAACAAGATCAATAACATGCATTTTAGGGATGCACAATATATTGGCCACCATAGTGAGAATCGGCCGATATATGATCATTTTTAATGTTATCGTTATCGGCCTGATAAGAAAATATGGCCGATATATTAAAGTCTATAAATAATGGATTATTTCCTTCAGCTGAGACACTTCAGATGCGCACTGTTCACCATGATGGTTTTGAATGGCTTGAAACATGATTGGAATCACTTCAAAAAAGAAAAATACAGTTAAGTGCAACATGTGCAGCGCAAGTCTGTCATATAAGCTACATAAAATTACATTGAGAACATCATTATAATTGTGTGATTGGGATATGGCTTTTAATGGTGAGACATTTGTTTTTGTAATCAGGCTCTCAAAAATTATATAAAAATTTGGATTTAGATTTATCAGCCAATATATCGGTTATCGGCTTTCAACTATAAAGAATTATCGGTTATCGGTATTGGCCAAAATGTTCATATCGGTGCGTCCCTAATGCATTTAGAAAATAGAAAGGTTTCATTTCCATTTCATGCCAACTTTAATTTATTTGTTGATTATAAGAGGGAAGACTGTGGAACAAAAAGTCATTATTTCAGCCAATGTTAAACCCAATAGCCGCTTTCCGACTGGAGGAACCTTTTCACAGTTCCTAGAACTATTGGCTAAAGTACCTGGATGTCGGCGTGTTCGCACCGCAGGAACTAGGAACGATTTTAGTTCTAGGAACTCCATTTGGAGGAACAAATTTAGGTCCTACTTCAGAGTAGGGTCTAAACCAGCACTATAGGAACTACCCGTGACGTTAGTGTACGCTGATTGACCGAACGCACGCGGTACACCAGCACCCGCCATTTTTAAAACAGCTAGAATGTAAACACACAGATTATGGTCTATATATTTACTCCATAAACTAACTATACAAACATGGAAAACAGTGATAGATGGGTCTCTAAACCTTTATGCTGAAGAGAAAATCCAACGCAACTTTGAGGGGACCAAGCCAAACATGATGTTTATGTTTATCTGCCCAGCTAGCAACACTGGACATCAACCACACGGCATAGGCTAATAACCTTTTTTTCATATACTGTCTACTTTCTATAACAGTTCTATCTAATAACATATTAAACAGTACTGTTAGACAGATCGCTAACTAATAAACACAGAGAATGCGAGCATTGTTTGCTCTGCCGTTCTCAGCGCCGCCAAAATAAAGGTCCGTCGCGCCGTCAAAATAAAAGTCACCGTGCTTGCGTCACTCCCTTACCCCTCCTACCAGTTCCTATGGCCACTTGGCCAGTGCGAACGCAAACAACAAAACCGAGTTTGGGGGAGAGTAGTTCTTAGAACTGTTTAGAAGTGGACAGTTCCTAGAACTAAGTTCCTGTAACTACTTGGTCGGAAAGCGGCTATTGTAACAAAAAGATATGGTTCCATTGGGGTCCCTCAAGATAGCCTTAAAGTACTGGTAAAAATCCTCTTCAAACGTGGTTATTTGCACACATGTAAACACGAGATATTGCATTGCAATGGACAGCGATATCACAGGGTTTCCACAAAGCAGTAGTTCTTAATCACAAGGGCTGACTCACTAGAAACACTTGCATTGTCTGGTTTCCCAATGCCAAGCGAAATATATTCGCAGACCAGGTCCAAGTGTCTGGAAGGTTCATCATTCTCATTTGAGGAGTCTGCAATGAGAGCATAGATGTATTATGTGGGGATGAGCTGAAGAAATTGGATATAAAGTGAAAGAGTTTGAATGGAGTTTGCATGGAAATTGGATCACTTATTAAGTGAAATTGGCGCCATTGAGAATCTAAATCAATTGGATTGTACAATATTGGAGCTTGAATTGAACTAGCAGCAACTGAATTGACCCAGTCATGATGAAGTCCTTTTTGGCAGCTGTTGGACTTCGAGACCACCACCTCTCTGAACCCCTACAAATATGCACAGACTCAAAATGCTCCAGTGGCTCCCTATTAGAGGTGGACTCTTTGCATGGTAAGATATTATCTGGTTCTCAACCAGTAATCCACAAACATTTCATGTTGAGCCGCCCAGATGTTCACTGCTGTCGGTTGGTGTACGTCTCAGTTAATGTGATGGAATCATTCTAATTCAAGGTGTTATTCTGTGATAATAGCAGTAAAAGCAATTTGCAAGGTTAATCTAAAGTTCAAGTAAAAGGCATAAAGCCTGTGCGAAACTAGCAAGGATTCACACCTTTGTTTCTCACGGATGTAGGCGACTGTGTGAGGCAGCTGTTTTCATTCAAGTCATTGGGAAAGAAAATGCACTGGGGAAACTAGTAATCGAATACAACTCACAGCCTGAAAAGCGCACAGAAGGACCTTCAAAAAGAACACATTGGTCAATTTGTTCATATAACAACATGACCTTGTGAAAATTTAGTGCGTTCGGCAAATGATTTGTCTTTTATGTGGAAAGGGTTTTTTGACTAAAACAGCCTTGATGATGCTTTAAACAGCGCATTGAAATGGCACTCATAGTAATTTAATTTGCACTCTAGATGTTTATTTTTCATTTGATCTGCAACACATTACTTACTCTCATGCACAGACCAAGAGTTTAACAACAGGCAAATTGAATCACCATGCCAACAAATGACCTCTTATGTCCTTCTATGAATGCTAAAACAACTAAAGGCATGAGGAATCTGTGGTATGGAAGGCATCTGTTCCAAAGCCCAGTGAGCTGTGCTGCTGTCTACATCCTAGGTAGGCAACTGTCTTCTAAGGGTACGTTTACGTGGCAATGATGTACTAAAAACGGAAAAGGTTTTCCTTTTTGTTAAACGCGCACAGACGACAATGCTGTCAAAATGATCCCCATTCACACGGATCCACAAAAAAGGACTACAAATGCTGTATTATTCATGCCAGGCCAGTAGATGGCGATGTCACTTTGTAAAGAAACAGCATGCGCCTATAGACTGAACACGTAATACATATGCGCATAATGTCGCCGTTTTTACAAATTTGCATTTTTGTAGTTTACGCTGAGGCGATAAACAGTATCATTTTCAAAAACTTGCACTTTGAAACCCATTTTCTAAAAGTTTGCGTTTTCAGGCCCCCAAAACGCTGCTGTCCTGTAAATGAACAGCCAAAATGCATAAAAAGTTTTGAAAACGGTGTCATGTAAACAGCCCCAAGCCAGGATTCTAACACAATTGGAAGCTGAAATGAAATGTCTTTGAAACAAATTTCACTCAGAAATTGCTAGTAAAATTCATAAATAATTACGAATTACGAAGAAATGGCAAGTAACATTAAATTAAACGAGAAATTTTGAAATAGTATTTTCTTGTCAAATATACTCCAATAATCTTTGTTTTATTTACAACTGTTAGCATGTTGCCGTTGAGCTGATGACACAATGCTGCGTTCACACCATGTCTTGATTATCGTAATTACGAGATGACAAAACATGATGTTCTCAGAGCTGTTCACGTTCTTGGACTCGGAAATATGCGTTTCTATGGCAACATTATCAACACCTAAATGTGGTCAGGTGGTACAGCGTTCACATGATACAAGGAGCTCTACGAAAATTTGTTTACAAGTTGTAATTACGAGTCCTACGGGGACGTAAACACTTCTAACAAGTCGGAATCTCATAATTATGATAATTCCGACATGGTGTGAATGCACCTCAATACTCTGAAAAATGCATAGCAGATGATTATCAGTTGATGGTCTATTTTTCTAATAGGATTTAGCCATTTTTATCACTAGTTTTCAATACTAAATTAAATAAATGATATGGTCAAGCTAAAGTTCTGACACTATCAGAAAATGATCGCAGGTTATCTAACGGCCGTCTTTGAATCTCTCTCACTGTACCACGTTGGACCACCGTTTAGGAGCAACGACCACAGAAATAGCCACGATTGGTCATCTTTCGTCTGGGACAGGGCATTAAAATGCTGTCTAGGTAGACAGCTCACTATGTTTTGTAACAGCTCAAACCACAGCGGTAACCTGGCACTAGTCCCAAATGGAGAAGTGTAAAATGTTCAATATTGCAGGTTCTTCTTCTTTTAGCCCTTAGGCGATTTAGGTCGAGCACCAGTGGAGTATTTAAACCAAAAAGGGCACACTTCACAAACCCTGCTGATGCAGGCCGTTTTTACAGTAGAACCAATAGCCAAGGGAATTTACTGCTCTGTTCACAATGTACCATGACAAAGTGCAATGGCTTGACAACAGGACAGTGCTGCTGAGGTCTCTCATTTGCCAAAAGGTGATAGTAAGCCCTGCAGTTATTCTACAGAGATGAAGCTGACATTGCTCCAGTTGTAATCTATTGCTCATGTGAGATAACTTGAGTATTTTTCTCAGGATCAAAATCAGAGAAACAGGAGACTGGAGAAATATTACGGGTTGAGCAAAAGTTAATCTCATGATTTGAGGCATAATACTGAATCAATTAATTTCAACTTAAATTAATTAATTTCTTAAAAGAAACGCAAAAAATTGAGTTACAGTGCGGCACTTACAATGAAAGTGAAAGTGGCAATCCGTTAACATTAAAATACTCGTTTCAATAGTACAGCCACAAGACGCAAACAGTATATGAGTGATTTTGGAAGGGGGAAAAACACTTGTGTAAAGTTATAGCCAATTTTACAACTTTGTAGCCGTAAAAACACCATAAACCCTGAAACAACTGTACAAATTATGATTTGAACCACTTTACGGCTCAAATAATACACATTTTAACAGATGCAAGTGCCTGTTTAAAAAGTATAAGCTTCATATTTCTTCTTTTGAATGCTACAAAAACTGCATGCCTTACCGTAACCTTGATTTTTGCTTTTTATAAAGAAAACTAGGGACAAATTGTAATAATATTGTTTGTAGTAATCAACATTTTGCTGCAAATGCTGTTAATTGGCAGAATCGTCTTTTTAAAATCCCTCCAATTAATCGCATTGCTTGTGTTACCAAGATCTGGCTTGAGATTTTTCTATCCAATGGGATGAAAACAGCTTTCACCATTTGAATTATGGCAAATATGCGCCTAGGCAAATACCTAAAGTTGACAAGCACATTTCAAAGCTGGTTTCCCTAACATCACCATTACAAAGACTAAACCATCCATTAGCAACTGAAAGCTTTCTATTTAACAAACAGTGATTAGAGCACATACTGAATATTTCCTTGTCATCAATCTTCTTTTCTGCGTCCATCCATCTTTCTTCTAATTTAGTGCTGGCAGTAGCACACATGTTCACCATGAATAATGACTGCCAGCCTCTCTAAGACAATGTACTGGAAAAGAGACAATAATCAAAATCTTTTGCTTGCAGTTGTAAGAGAATAAAGCACGGGCTACTGCACTTTCTAACGGAATTAAGCGGCCGAGCATATTGTGCAAATGCTTCGCTCCTAAAGGGTTTAATTATGAGTCGAGCTAATATTGAAGCAGAAAATTCTGGTGCCGGGGACAAGTACACGAGACTTGCCAAAAACCATGGAACGGCTCAGACATATCGCTAATTGCTCCAGAGCAAACAGATGTGTCTTCTATTTGGAGCCATTTTCAGCTTATTAAAGCACAGAGTGCCTTATGGGACATCAAATGGCATCGGAATAATTGATTGGCTGTGAATATCGTTTCAACCTACGGCATGCAAAAAGAAAATGCCATCCATATATCATTCTTTGAGTGGTGATTTTCAACTCAGAGCCATGATTGAAAATCAACAGCAATATAACAGATTTTATGGCTTCTTCATGCTTAACATATTGCACAAATTGAATTTCACTGTAAAATGGCTGTAATTTATTGCAATATTATCAAACAGAACTAAGCCCCGCCTTAAATGTTTTACTGACCAATCCAGTGCTTGAAACCCCAAATCATTTTTTGGTTTCTGTTGATTTTCAGTGCCTTTTACAAACCAATTTCAAATGTTTTATTGAAGGTGTGATCTATTAAACACAATAACAAATGATCTAATACTATTAAATATGAAGTGTCTTGTTGGCTTGTTTTGTTAATTTTATGGAGAACTTGGTTAATCAGACCAATCAGAGACTTTTAACTACAACTCTTCCTTTTTATCATACAAATGTGTCAATAAATGTCTACAAATTGGTTCTGAGATCAGGTAAAAACCATACAGACACAGGTTTATGGGTTAAATTTTCAAACCATTGAAATTTCGACAAATTTCAAAACAGTTATGATGTAACAAAGCCTCGTTTACTGAAATACCTTGACTTGATGCATGCTCCAAATCACTGGTTTGAAACAAAAGCTTCACAAAGGGTGTTTCGTAAGCGTCCATCACTAATGACCTGTACATACACACACACACACACACACACACAAAAACACTTAGCTACACTGCTAACTCAAGACAAGATTTTAAAAAATCCCATTAGAAAGAATTAGAGTTCCTTGTGTGCTCATAAAGTAGTAAAAATTGAATGGATATTACTCGTACGTGAGCTGGAATGAAGTGTGACATTGCAAGCATTTCATTTGCCATTTTGTCTTGAAAGAAATTGTTAAATGAAGCAGTAACATGATTCAAAACTGCAGAGACTGCAAATCAGAATCAAGGCAGTTGACTGAAAAGAGAGACGCTTAACATGAACGCGATTACAAGTGACGACTTTAAGTTAAAAAGAACAGTTCCTAACATTTATACAATGCATTTACTACACTGTATACCCTATAAGTTAGCAGAACTCAAAAATATATAATAATACAATAATTTGACTGTACTGTGATCTCTTTAGCTACTCTGGCCTCTACGTTGACCTGAATCAATACCTGAAGTCTACTTTGACCTGAATTGAATTAAATTGTTATCATTAATTTTCCTTGAAACAAATGTAGGATATTAATTTGGAAATGAGGGCTGAAGCACAGATTCATTTACAGGGGGTGGGGGAGGTAATTTCTGTAAAATTCAACTTAAAATGGTCCAAACACACAGATTGTCCATTAACATAAACTGGAAAAGAGAAAAAGCTTGTCTATAACATGGCGCATGGCAACAGTTGCTAAGTCAGGATTGGTCAGTAACTAAGGCGGAGCTTAGCAAAGGGTCATTTAGGTATCATAATACCAGCCATTTTACAGATATTGTATAACATAGGCCTACTGTATAGCAAAGATTTGTATTGTCTAAGAATTCCAGAGTTCAATTGTTCCTTGTATTAAGTGCAGTTAAGTAGGGCTGGGTAAAAAATATTGATTTCTCGATTTTAATCGATTCTCATTTTTACGAAACAATATCGATTCTTAAATCCCAAGAATCGATTAGTCATCCTGTTTTCAGTTGATGAATTAATGGAACATTGATGCGCGCATCCCATCCAATAAATCGCAATAATCTTTGTGCTTTGTTATTATTGATATGAAACAAAGTCTCAGATTTCAAATTACGTCCATTTTCTTACGAAATTCAAAAACATAATACGTTTTGGCGCTGTGGCGTGAGATCGCTCTGGCTCAGCTCTAGAGAAGCAGCAACGCGGAGCGCACATGATCTTCTCTTGCCTTAATAACACCAGTTACAGCGAGAAATAAACACGAATGAGCATCTGAAAGTGTGTTAAGAGATAGAGTACAACTTATCGAAGTCCGTATCATTCACATGGAATCGCTCAATCAGTGTTTCAACCGTGGAAAGACGTTAGTAAACAATGTCATGTAACGTCACATTTACCTCAGAAAAACCATATCCAGTGACCATAAACTCGTTAGTCAGCTGGAAAAATTAACTCTAGAGAGGAGCATTTTGCTAAATATATGCACCATATTACATAATCATTATTTATAATTCAATATTTAATGCATGTTTGAATAAATCTGGAAAGTTTTTATGACAGCCACCATTTAAATTTTTATATTTTCATAGAACTTTATTATTATAAAAATAAATAAAAGTGTATTTTAAGTGTTTGTATACAAATCAGTTAATTTTTACCTTCAATATTATAGTAGGCTAATGAAGCCTATAGGCTACAACTGACTCCCATAGTTTACAATAATTTTTTTCCCTTTTATTTTCCAGTTTTCCTTGAGAAAATTTACAATGTATTGTACCTGATATCCAAAATAATCGATATTGAATCGAATCGAATCGTAATCGAAATCGAATCGAATCGCAAGCTTGTGAATCGAAATCGAATCGAATTGTGAAATCGGTGTCAATACCCAGCCCTACAGTTAAGTGTGTTTTTGTTAAAAATCAGGCTGGAAATTTATTGTGATCTTGAGGTTTTAAAGCGTCCGCCCTCTCTGTTTAATCGGCCCATCGATTGTAAACCTTAACACCGATAAAACAAACTGAAGCTGGAAAGTTTATTTATAATCTTGTCAATCCCTCTCTTTCTCTGATCTTGCTTCTCTGTACAGCAAGAAAACATTTATTCCAAAAATAGCCTAACGCAGTTTTAGATTAAAGCTGTAACTGATGCAAATAAGACGAGAGAGAAGATTGTGACAGCAAATGTGGTGCTCTGTCAAGTCACACTCAAAAATACACAGAACGTGTGTCACCTGAAAAAATATTAATAAACAAGTCTAAAATTATCTTTCCACTCCAGTGTATGTGGTTCTAATGTGGTTTTTCTTCAGGTTCCAGATTTTACAGACAATCAAAAGCTGTCCTTAAAGATTAAAAACTGAAATTAATTTATATTACTATGAACTGCATAAACTCAATGGGATCATGTCTATGTTCCCACAGCCCTATGTTCCCACAAATGGCCCCACCCCTAAACCTACCCGTAACTGGGGTTTAGACAAATCGTAAAAAAATGTGGGAACATAGGGCTGTGGGAACATAGGGCTGACCCCAACTCGACTATATGCAATCTGAATTGAATGTAGTCTAACTCATATTATCCATTACCTTGCTTTGCTCATAATTTACAAGCCAACCTGTCCATGTTGGAATCTGCCTAACTGGCTGCTTCTGGCTTAACAAATGATTCTGCGCAAAAATAATATCGAGTTTGGTAAAATGCACAGTATTTACATCCAGTTCTGGACTGTTCAAGCGGAGTTGAGGCCAAAAATATGACTCTCCGTGGCTATCAATTTGAGGAGCGACACTGACATCTAACGGCAGAGAAGTGAATTACATACTGCCCTCACTGTCGTGAAATTGCGCATGTCTGTCTTCTCTTTTGCCCACAGTTGAAAGGTCGATTTTAAGATGGCAGAGTCATTGATTTGTAACAACACACAAAGCAGGTAAAAACGTGGGTGTTTTATATTAACTAGGTCTGTATATTTGTTGTAAAACATACGCATAACGCAGTAGGAACTATGTAAATGAGGTTTCTGTCACACAGGGTGAGTTCTGTGCTAAACAGAGATGTCAAACAGTTCGGGAAGAAGTTCATGTTTGATTCCAATGAGGAGACGTGCTGGAATTCTGACCAGGTGATCTTGCCGAGATGATGCGACGTTTCGTGTTGCTAAACAAGTGTGGTTGTCTCATCCTTAACCCGTTTTACCTATTTTTGTTTTTAATAGGGTGAATCTCAGTGGGTTGCCTTCGAGTTTCCACAGCCTGTGAAAGTATCAGAGCTCATACTGCAGTTCCAAGGAGGGTTTTCAGGAAAATCTTGTAAATTAAAAGGTCAGTCAACACTCAACACAAACAACAGCTTTTAGTGGTAACACTACCCATGAGCTCCGAGGTTGTTAGCATGGTAAGTTAGCCCATACTATGCTTATGCAGTTTCCTGTGATTGACGTTGTTTTGAAGAATAGTGTTTATAACTACCGCGAAGTCCAATAGACCTTTGCAAATATTTTTTATGAACTTATTTTGTATTTTATATGCTATTTTTGTTTTATTTTGTATAATCTAAAATGTAATACATGTTAATGAAACGGAAACGATCGTCTTTTCTTCCCTGTTGTGACGTATATCCGAGTAAAATGCTTCTCGGACAAGAAAAAATGTGTCGTCCTTGGTCTGTCACTGTCTTGGATTTTATATGGTTATGTGTTGAGCCTTCCATGTCAGTTTTTAGTTGAAAATGTACTGTTTGTGTCATTTTGTCGTAATCATATTTTGCAATTAATCATAATAAATAAATGAAAAAACAAGAGAAAATTTAGCGAGAAAATTGATTGGATCGTTTTGTTTGTGATGTGGGTGACCGGTTGTGCTGATTCGTTCAAAAATGCTGTTTCAGTCTAGTAACAAGTGATAGCCTTAATGTGTGAGTCATTGAATCATTCATTCAACTGATTCCTTGATAAACTTTGCTACATTCACATGGAAAAAACATTACTTTATAATACCATTTTTTTTTATATATATATATATATATATATATATAATCGGAAACATACCACTCTTGCTTGTGATTTTTGCTTGCATTTCAAAAACGTACTGTATTTTGTTGGTAATTGTTCTTAAATATTCTCACCCTGAATGTGCAAGATTATGCAAGTAAAATTTGTTACAGCACTTAAGTTTTTGTTAAACGTCTACGAAGAAACCACTTACAACATCACTTAAAAAGTGTCACTGTTGTGCTCCATTACGAGTATACTAAAGATTAAGTCACACAAATAGGCCTAATACAGTTGTTGATATGAGTAAGAGCCATTAAAATGCTTTCTCTTCTACAGGTTCTGCCAAAGAAGAGGACCTTGAACATATTTTAGACTTCTATCCAGAGGACAACAACTGTCTACAAATATCCTTCCATGTGGTGCAATATTATTCTTCAGCACCGTCCACTTTTAAATGCATTTAATCACCATATTCTCTCAGATTGACTATCATTTAAACTCCACCAGAATTAGTGGACATTTCCGGTGCCTTCTACACTTCAATGGCCAAATTGCCTGTGTCTTCATTTTATCCCAAGCTTATCAAATCCTTGATTCTTCACCCACAGTTTTCCCATTCAAGATGCCCCTTTAGTGCAGAGGCTGAAAATAGTGTTTGAAAACAGTGCTGACTTTTTTGGAAGAATAATTGTTTACACATTGGATATCCTGGGGGAAAAGGTTTTGTAATGTTTTGAGAAAAGGACAGAGGAAGTATGAAGAGGCGGGAATGCCAACCAGCTTGTTTTCACCTCTGGATGTGGAGTTTATTCCCACCTACTCACAGGGAAAGCATCAACTGATGTTACTTTTGATCGCATCTCATTTCTACAGAGGTTCTACAGATTATTCACGTGCCTTTTGAGGTCAACACACATGAACTGCATGTTTGTAAAAGTGTTTTTTAATAAAAAAAAGTAGAAAAACAGATTTGTTCTTTCTTTCATGTCAAAATAAAGCTATGCAGGATTATTGTAAAGTCTTCAAAGAGCAGTCCTTTGCTTCATGTGTTCTCCGACACTGAAACTGGTCCCCGAAACAGCTTCAAAATGTGATCTTCAAGAAATTTTTGCACTGCAAATGAGTTGGTAGAGTAGTCAGTTATTAATTAATAAAATAAGATGGATTATTTGCATATCAGTATACTGTAAGGAATTACTTGCCTTTTTTATGGCCCAACGCAACAGCAAGGGCAACAGGACTGTATCCAGAGTCTGCCTCGAACGTGATATCAGCCCCACATCCTAAACACAAACTTACTTAAGTTAGTCATCACAAATAATAAAACAAAATGTGTGAATATTTTGAAAAGACTTACTTAGGAGAGCTTCAACACATTTAATGTGATTACCACGAACTGCATAGAGAAGAGGGGTCCCACCATTCTGTGTTTGAAATTGAAAGCATTAATGTTTGTGTAAAATGTTGTAAAAAATAATAATAATAATTAAATTGTTCATACCCAGTCATAGGAATCAATCTCAATGTCATGTTGTAGGAGAATATTAACAATATCTGCAAATCCTCCTGCGCTGGCCAAAGACAGGGCACTTTCTCGTTCCCGAGCTAGTGTTCTCGGATCTGCTCCCTAATGTAATATAATATCATATAATAATATATTGTCGCAGTGGATAAAAAATGTGTCTTTCTCACCTTCTGAAGGAGGAACTCTACCACCATTATCTCTCCAAATGCAGCAGCCCACATTAGGGGTGTGAAACCTCGCTCATCTTGACAGTTAAGCAGAGAGCTGTCTGCAAGATTACCCATACATATGTTGTTTATTGATTTCAGCAAGCGTTGGATACCTATATGTTGTTTATTTATGGGTACCTTTAGATAAATGTATCTCCAGTTGTGAAATCTCTCCATGGGCTGCCAGCTGATGAATTGAGAGGTCTACAAGGCATAATTAAAACTCACAATTATGTTCAAAAAGGCTGCATTTCGTGCATTTGGAAGGAGGCGAATGACTCACTATCTAAAGTGGCCGGTCGGACTGTGACCTCATTCCCACGCTGTTTATTCGTCAGAGTGGTCGAGTGGTTCTCGTCAAGTCTGTTTTCCATAATCACTGATCATTACACCTGCTTTAAATGTACGCAATTTAGAAAATAAGCAATGTTAGCACAAAATTACTATGTAACCTATATTGTTTATTACTAATATGAAATAATAAAATGTCTCTTAGGAGTATCTTACCTTCGATTCCTTACACTTTATGAGCAAATACTTTGATCTTAAACTTCACAGGCTTGTAAGATCACATATGCTGCTTTTGTTTCCTGATTCGTTTGCAAAAGTGAAACTGAAATAGGAGACTTAATGTGCATTGAGCTCAACACGAACCGCACACTAATGAATCACACCGTATGAAGTACTTTTCTCATCATATATATTGTACTTTTTGGCTGCAAACTTAATCGCATCCTTCTAAACAATTAGAGCTGGAAGTGGTTTTCGTGAACGATTCTGTGGTTTTGAACGAATCTTTAAAGAATCGTTCTAGTTCACTTTCATTCACTGACTCTTTTAAGCGCGTGACTTGCTTTCCTGCCTTCAAAGACTGACTACAGCTGGAGCCAATAGCATTCGAGTGCGGGCTGGGGAAAAGCATTTCATTGGTTGGATCTATGGAATCAATACGCCCCCTTCACTGCGTAGGAGTTTTTATTCTGAGTTTATTCGTTATTAGGCTGGATGGAATGATTATGAATGTGTACAGTGACTTATAATAAATTAACCCACTATTAAAATAGCTTAAGAACATTATTGAAACATATTTTTGTCTGCTTGCTTGCTTGTCTTTTTCAAGAGCTTATAATAGTCAGCCCAGCAGCTGCTGAAATACCGAGTCGTATTTTGAAATAGACTAGTAGACTGAAATAAGTAGACTTATTTCAGTCTACTAGTCTATTTCAAAATACGACTCGGTATTTTTAACGAATCGTTCAATGACTCCTTCGTAAATGTTGTAATCTGCAGAAAGGGCAACTGAACAATTCAGTGAATGAATCTTTTTGGTGAGTCGATTCAGAAGATTCGAACTAGTGGCTAGGAACTCGTTATTGGGCTGGTGTTACTACGGATGATGTTTTGGGAGCACAATCGTAGGGATACAGCGGCGCATTGATAACACAGAAGGAAATTCATGTCATACATTGATAATAAAAATGGAGGATCAAGAAATGCAATTAAAAGTAAAAAGAGGTATCCGTGTGCATGTTGATTCATGTTTCATAACTTTTAATTTAGATAACAGAGCGTATTAGACGCCGTTTCTGATTTGTTATGAACCTATTGAAGAGATGCTGATGCCTTGTTTTCTTTATTTCTTCTACAGTGACTGATAAATTCACAGAGAGTATGTATGTGTTGGCCAATGAACCGTCTATAGCGCTTTATAGGTTACAGGAGCACGTCAGGAGATCCCTACCAGAGCTCGTGCAACACAAGGTGCGTTTCATTGATATCGCTCAGCCTACGGTATATCCAGTGCTCGGTAGATTACTTACAAATTGTTGTTACAAAGTATTTATACTTGTAGAGCTTTGGGTATGAGAAAAGTATATTATAAATAAAATGTATAAAATGAATAATAAAATATTATTAATTTTTTGTCTGCCAGGTACATTATCTTTAACACTTAAACACATGTACGTCCTAAGCTGTCTTTAGTGTTGTAATGAATTATGAATTTGTAGACAGACATGCAGAGCTGGGAGGAACAGAGTCAGGGAGCAATCTACACTGTTGAATATGCATGCAGGTAAGATTTCCATTACATAAACCGACAAATTGATTATTCATATTATGTACATACTTCATGGCTGTTTTTCTTTCAGTGCGGTTAAAAGCATGACAAACAGTAGCCTCTATTTCAAGAACATAGATGGTCTTCTGCGCCAAGCCATTTCACTGAAGGAACAGATGAGCACCTCGCAGGGACGGAGGTTGTAGTCACTATCCATTTCAACCCATTGCAATTCAACGCATTCACTATTATTCTTTTCCATTTTTTTTGTAGTTTTATATATCACTTGTTAAATGTAAATGTGACATTTTCATGCTTTCATTTTTCTTTGCTTGATTGCTTCACTTTTAAGTTGCTCACTTTTTCTGTTTTTAAACATGCATGTGGCTTCAGTGCTGTGATGCCTGATATTAATCCAAACGATACACCCACACACACTTCGGTCACACCACCTTGACTCATGGAAATCTTTCTCCAAGGTTAGTTGCTTCATTTTTGTGTCTTTCTACATCAGTGTTAGTAGTAATTTAGTGGTTAATATACAAAATTGTTAAAAGATCAGACACATTTTCATTGTATTTCAAATTTATTATGACACATTTTTAAATACCAATTCAAATCGGCTTCACCCACATATTTAATTTATTATGGTGTATGTCATTTGTCATTGCATCTTCATTTTTTTAGTTGTATTTTTCTATAGCAAATCATGTTTACTGTAGCGCATTGAATAAACAATTGTATTTTAAGCGATAAGCGATTACAGCTTCACAAATTCTCAAGTATTTCAGTAGTAATTTCACAATATTATTTTAAAATCTGTTAGTGTGATTTCTAACACTTGTAAGGTGATATTAGGTCCACAAAAATAAAGCCTGTTTTTTTTACATATTTTGCTTTAAATGTCACATACATAATTTGGCCGCCTTATAAGACAATAATGTATAGCCACTATATATGTAGTGCACATCTTGACACAAAAGTGGATGTGATACTATTCATACTAAAGTTGAATCCTTGACCGTGGCTTTGCGAGCTATTACAGATCTCATCTCGCTGTTGACGCCATTCCAGGGTTTTGTCTGAGTGTGAAACAGGCCAGACTCTGTTGAAAAGGTCCGGTGTGTCTGTCCGCTCCCACCGCCGCTGTAGCCGTCCTTATCACTAGAGTGAACGTGAGGCCCGTTGGATGGCGAGTACAGCGATTTAGGATCGATGTGAGCGGGGTTCATGTAATGTCTGTGCAGGTTGGCTAAGCTGTGTTGCCTCATTGGCTTTTCCGTAATGCTTAGGTTCGAAGTACGGATTCCTGGGTTGTTTTCAGGGTAGTTGTGGTACATGGTGTGGGTGTGTTCACTGCGGAAGGATTTGGCTGTATGCGCGGCCCGTATTAGGGAGTGAATAACGATAAGTAGCAGAACGAGAACACCAGAGGAGAGCACACACACGCTGGCTATGCCGCTCTCGACCTCAAACACCAATATCATGTAAATAGACATGGCTGTGAAGAACGAAAAAAAAGAAATATTAATGTCAAATCACTCCATACTATGACTTCTGAATGATGAATATACACTATATACATGCTTTTGCTTTACAGGAAAAGAGCTTTGGATTCTGGCATGCTTAAGGATGGAGGAGAAAAGCACAGCTCTGGGATATAAACTTGATCACTGATGAAGAACTGGATGAAACCATATGCCATATTCAGTTGGTGCCACCACGTCATATTGAGGATGATTGCTACTCTAAAGTATGAAAGGCCATTTACACCTCTGAGTTAAAAACAAAAAAGTCACATTGCGAGATGTAAAGTCACAGTTGGGAAATATAAAAAGTTGCAACTGTGAAGAAAATATCACAGTTTTATGAGAATTAATGCCACATTGTGACATATAAGTCACAATTGGAATATATAAAATCGCAGTTACCACTATTTTATTTACTCTTAGGTGGAAATGGGCTTCCATACTAAAGAGATGAAAAAGAAGACATTATCTTTTGGTATAAAAGATGTAAGGATCGGCATATATTTATAAGCTGCTTTGGGGGATGTTTTGCACTATAATTCTATTCTAACTAAGTTCTGTAAATGCACGTATTCTGAATCTAATAATTAAAGTTTTTAGTATAACTCAAGTCTGACTTTCCTGTGGTTTTTCATGTCCACTTACCAGCTAAGTAAACTGAAACTCCAAGGCAAAACAGCCCAATGTTCACATGCCGGACAGCCCTGCTATCCGATAAAAACCAGTCGGCCCTTGGAATATAAGCAAAAAAACAAAATAGATCACTTCTAGTTGTGTGGACTACTAGCAGGGCCTCAATTTGCAAAACAAATAGATATCAGTGATCTGCTAGAATACATAAAGCAACCATTCATGCTGCTCTATACTTTGAATTAGAAGTCATTTAAAATGTTCAAACCTGGTTTAGGCTATATCTTGGAAAAAGGTTCTGGAGCTCAATATGAAATACAAAGGTCCAGTAAATAGCAATTATGTTTGATATACAATGGCCCAAAAGTGTTTGGACACTTGATCCACAAATAAGTTGAACTAACTTTGCTTTCCTGAGTCATTTCAATGTGATTTTTAGTAGATGTATTAAGTAAATTTACCTCACGTTCACTGAAGGTGTGATTCATCACATGTACTATGGAAATGTTCCACTAAAGTTAGACAACCACAAATAATTTTTGTGTAGAGTATTACTCTATTATCATTTTAGACCTAAACAAACTCTTTTGGGGGGCATTGTTTTGCTTGAAAAGTGAGCTTGTACTATCGTTCTTTCGAATAAATGTCACTCGCTTGGTTCGACGTTCTGTAACTCGCATATTAAGTAACTTCACAAGTAAGTTTTTCCATTACCTTTGTGTATCTGGTTCTCCTCGGCATATTTCAGTAGCGAAATAGCTGTGAAGCAAACACACAACAACTGAGCTCAAGTTGATTGTCAGAGACAAGGCTGAGAGGACCGTAGAAACGGGCAATAACACCGCTGTGATCTCACTCGACACGAAAGTAGGCGAATCTTTTAGAACAACCTGTTGCGTTTGGAGCTGGCAAATCAAAATGACGGATAACACGGACATTATTGCGGATAAAATCCCTAAAAACGCGAGCACCACGAGAGAACGCTGACTATAGGAATGCGTCATGTCCGACAGTGGATAAATGTCCGATTTACTTAACAAACAAACCGCGATAGTCCATCAAAAATGATGTTTTTCCTATTTTTCCTTCTACTTTCTCGCTGTTTTCTTGAGGCGCAAAACAAACGATGCGCGAGAGGCTGCTGTGGAATGCGCGTGCTCTCGTGCCGCTGTTGTTCAGTCAGAGCATGTGATCCACTTTAAATCCCCAGATTAAACACATTTCATGCAACAATGGACTTTTTATTTGGATTTATTCGTCTAAGAAGAAGCCATACCGCAACTTACTCGTCCTACACGTATTTGTCCTTTGAAAAGCAACGCGCTTCCCAATATATGCCATCCCAGTTTTGTTATCCAGTGCATGCAGCAGGTGTGAAGCACTAATAATAAAAGTCTATATGCGTGCATCAGCATGAGCGAAATTTAGGACAAAAATATGATTATTATTTAAATTATTTTATTACATATTTTGATATGTATTTTAACAGTTCTTAACATTTATATGAACAGTTAGTGTTATTTGTCAACACCGGTAATCCAGAATATGGTCGAAGTTTCCCATATTTTGCTTATGTGTGTGTGTGTGTGTGTGTGTGTGTGTGTGTGAATGCATACTGTATATGAATGCAATGTAATTAAAAAAAAAAAACATTAAAAACTTTATCAGCAACAAAGGACTTTTTATCTCTATTTTTCTAAAGCTAGTATTTCTTATTAAATGACTATTAACTTGCTAGAATGCAAAAACATTTTTGCTCAAATGGGCCCATTTGCATGACAAGAATGATTATTTTGCACAAAAGCACCATAAAATAATGTTGCTGCATTACATTTTTAAGTACAATCAACTTGGATGTTTGTCATTTCAACTTAAATTACAATCAACAGACTTTAAAAAATGAGTTGAATCTTGTAGGCTATAACTTGTAAAAAATAAGAAATTCCTTAACTTATTTTGATGAGTTAAAGCAATGTGAAAACATATGTTGTTATAACCTACTGATCATCTATTTTTTTTTAAATTTACAATCTGTATGTTGAATGTAATTTAAAATTGGCATATATTTCTTCAGTGTTATCGTATTTAAGCTTAGCTGCATAAAGGTGAAACGTTGCTTGTTACCTTAACTCTGAATGCACAGGTGGGTTTTTTTGCTCAGAATGGACTGATGGGAACTCGAGGTCTGCCGCTGTGCTTAACGTGATAAGCGTGACACTAAAAAAACATTGCCTGAAGAATCGCCTAAACATGAACGCTGACCAGAGAGGCTATTTCTGAATCCGAGAGACTCACCACATGTACAAAAACTTCAGGCCGCTGATGTTGTCAAAAGCAGAAGTGAGAAGTTTCAGGGAAAAAAAAGAAAACAAGTTGACACTTGACACTTTCCAGAGTTCCCTTTATTTGACTGAGACCCAATTAAGTTAGGTATAATTTAATAACCACTATACATTTGTAATGCACTTTACATAAAGGTTCCAGTTGCCTAAAAAAGTGTTTACATCCGACTACCATGCCATTTATAGTATAAGAAAGAACTAGTTTGATGCATAAACCCAGAAGTCATAGGCTAGTTATATGAGAGTCTTATTCTGATTCTTAGTATGATTTTTTAACTTTCTTACTTAACGCATTTCATAATTTGAAATTGCGGTTTCGGTCTTATTTAACGAATCGTGCCCAGTTTCTAAGCTTGGGTAATTACAAATCTGATACCGTGCCTGTTCGACAGGGAGTTCCTCAGGTTTCAGTGTTGGGTCCAATTTTATTTAACATTTACATGCTTCCACTTGGGCACATCATCAGGAAATAATGATACAGATGATACATAGATTTACATCACCACTAGTCCTGATGTCCATTGCTCATTAATAGCTTTGCCTAGTTGTCTAGCAGAGATCAGTATATGGATGCAGAATAGGTTCCTAGCTGAACGGCTCCAAAACTGAATTAAAGCAGATTGGTACATTCCCACTTCACAGGTGCAGAATCTTGGTGTAATTTTTGATCCTCAGTTAACATTTGAAGCACATATAAAATACATCTCTAAAACTGCTTTTTACCATCTGAGAAACGTTGCTCGACTCAGACCTTTTCTCTCTTTTTGCAGACACATAGTTCTTTAAACTAATAAAAAATGGTTCTTTCAAGAACTGTTCTGTGAAAGGTTATTTCTTCAGAATCAAATATAGTTTCTTTATTGGCATCTAAGGTTCCATGAAGAACCTTTAACATCCATGGAAACTTTTCATTTGCACAAAAGGTTGTTTATAGTACAAAAAGGTTAAGGTTTAAAATGTTCTTCACACTAATAATTTTCTTTTGAAAACTGTTCACTGAAAGGTTCTTTGGGGAATCCAAAAAATGGTTCTTCTGGCATCACTGTGAAAATGTATTTTGAATTTGGTCCATTTTTCAGATATGTATAAGCCATATTCAAAATGCCTTTTAAAATCACTGTTTTTATGTATTCTCTCCAGACTGAAGGGAATACACTGAGCTTCCTGCAGTGGGGATGCTGAGGGACTTTCGGGAGCATGACATGAGTTTGCTAATTCTTGCATCAGATGACATGCAGATTAAACTCTCTGAGGGGAACTGAAGCCTCTGAGAAATGCTGAGAGATATTAGTAACCTCTTCACAGCATGTACAGTAGATGTGCATCTCATTGTCACTTTTTATGGGAAGTAGCCAGTGCGAGTCTGCGAAGATATTTTACACTATAAAGCTAAAGTTGCATTACATGTTGAGATGAAAGTGCATGCAATGAAGTTCTGTCCTCTATGAAATTGTGAATATATATCTAAAAAATGATTACAGTACTGTAAATAAAATAAGATAGCCTATAGGTATTTTTGGAATTTCAGATTAATTTTAATAATGTGAATCATTAATAAGAAAATAGATTTTTCCTAGAAAAGTGTTATATACACATATTTATGAATTATAATTAATAAAATATAAATATAACATTGTTTCATAACGTTTTCCCCACGTTTCTATAAATAAATTAATTTCTGCCAAACTAAATAACTGTTCTTAATAAACGTTATTATAAAGTGTTGATATGCTAAACGACAGTGTTCTTATGGAGAGAGAGAGCTAGGCTAGTTCCTTCTTTTCGCTGTTTCACTTTAAAAACATCTTTAAATATAACCCTTGTACGCTTAATATTTAAGTGTCCATTTAGAGTATCGGATGAGGTTTTCATTAAATGAGTGACAGAATGAAAGTGATGGCGTCTTTAGCAGCCAATAAAACTCGACAGAGCCGTATGAGACCAAGAACAGACGAAGGTGATGGGCGTCTCTTTCAGCCAATGGGAACGCCGGAGGGGCGTGGCATTTTCTGTATGATGACGTTGCTGTAGGAACAGCTGGAGATGATTGGCGTCTCTTTCATCCAATGGAAACGCTGAGGGGGCGTGGTATTCTCCGCATGATGCTGCTACAGTAAGAACAGCTGGAGATGCGCTGTTGTCAAAAAGAGCTCGACGATCATCAGGTGATGTGAACTCAACCAACTCATTCAACTCATCCATCTTCTTTTGCTGACCGGTGACGCTGTTCTTAACGACTCAACCGACTGGTTAATTGTCAAAACCAGGTGAGATATATTATTATTTTTAAATAGCTATAGTTATAGCCTATATAAGTATATAACAGTGTAGCTTGCTATATTTTTGCGTTTAGTCTTACATTTGAGTGACCCTGAAATAGGAGAGTTATTGGAATGACAGGTTGAACTATTTATATAACTATTAACATTTGATGTATGTATATTTATATATATATATATATATATATATATATATATATATAAGTGTGTGTGTGTGTGTGTATATATATATACATATATATATATAAGTGTGTGTGTGTGTATATATATATATATATATATATATATAGCCTATATATATAGCCTATATATATATATATATATATATATATATATATATATATATATATATATATACAATTAAATATTTAAAGCATAGAAGATCAGCACAAAAACAAGGCCTTTCGTTCACTCACTAGTTCTAATCAAGCCACTATCGACGTGTTACCTTGAGAATGTGAGAAACTAATGCAGAATGTATTATTTATTACATAAAGTGTTATTAACGCTTTTTTTCCCTCAACACACTGGTTAATGTGCAGATTTACCGTTTTAGCGTTATTTCAAGATGATTATTCCTTTGGGATATGCAATTATACGTTTTGATTTAGCAGATTATTTTTTTTTTTTTGGCAAATCAACTTATATTGCATTCTAAATGTACAAATTTGTAGTATGCAATGCGCACTCCTTGGGAATCAAACCCTAGAACCTTGCAGTTGCAGGTTTTGCCACTTGAACAGCCTACAAAGGTCAAACAAAAGGTGAAATCCTGCGGCAAAACTCATTTGTGTCATCTAATAGATGTCCTTGCACCTGGATGTAATTTTAAACCCCAGGGACCTTGCTGCATTTTGCAAAATACAGAAACCATACGTCCAGCGCGTGACTTAAAACTGTGCATTTACTGCGGCACAATTTAAGTGCTTTAATAATAATACAAACGATAATGTTGTGCCATAACCATTTGTAAAGCATATGCAGCCTTCCTTTTGCTTATTGTGCTTCTTAGACCGTTTGCACTTGTCATTTGGTATGCAAATATAAGTCTTACTTACTATTTTTGGCTCACCCAGGTTTCTCATCCCACGATGCATGCGCATACCAAACCATTAGCTTCAGCCACCAACAGCTGAAGTGTCTGTACGCTACAGGTGCCAGTTGCATGTGGTTTTGAAACAGTTTTGACGTCCATTAGCAAATAATTATTTGCTCTAGTGTTCTAGAGCTCATTTAGTTGCCTTCCCCAGCTCCAACAGCTTTGACTAGTCTCCACAAAAGGTGTTTGTTGTTGGAGCTCTGGTGGTGTTGTCCTCATGAGGG
Source organism: Abramis brama (assembly GCF_963993115.1). Taxonomy (NCBI): domain Eukaryota; kingdom Metazoa; phylum Chordata; class Actinopteri; order Cypriniformes; family Leuciscidae; genus Abramis; species Abramis brama. The sequence goes on along the minus strand of NC_139968.1, from coordinate 21,670,486 downwards.
ACCCAGAAATTAGTTCCCTCCGGCCCCAAAGCGAGTGCTATGTAACACTGCCACTGTTTGTGTGGATTCTTTTCCACTGTCTGGCCTTTGGGAGAATCGCAAAGGAAGCTGAATGTATACCGAGGGCAGACAGGATCCAGAGGTGCAATAGTTGCAATATTACGAACTACTAATATTACGTCTTTTCATTTTTAAAAAAAAATGTAATTTCATGTGCTGAATCAGTAAATTACACTTGAATTTTTATTTTATTTTTCTGTATGCAGTAGCTCATTGAGCAACACATTTTTTTTTAACATTTTGTCACTATTTAATTGTGTGCAATCTATTCAAATTAGTCAAATTTCCGTAATGCATTTGTTTGTTAAAACCGAATCGTGAATTTCCAGTTCAATTTTTTGTTGCATTTTATAAGAAAATATTTATAAATATATAAATAATATATAAGAAAATATATAAATGTATAAATAAGAAAATATATATTATTGTATATTTTATATATTTTTAAAATAGCATTTTAATATAAAGATTTATCATCGTGCTTCTTTCTAACTATTTTACATTATGTAAAAATTAATTTATGTTAAAATTAAGTGTTTTTTGTGTATATATTATAAGAAAATGTAACAATTTTACGTTTTGGCAAATTGGTTGAGTTCGTACAATTTGATTCATGCGAAAATGTATGATTTTCACTCCTATAACCGTCGGTGGTGCATAACATAGGCATGAAAACAAAAATTCGCCAAAACGTATTTATGAATTGCCATGAAGAGTGTGTTGTACATGGCATTTCTGTCTGTGGTTATGTCTACTATAGCATCATAAATCAGTTTTTGAGACAAGTCACTGAAAACCAGAGTTAAAGATGAACTTTGTAATGTCGCTTATAGTCACATTGGTTTGCAAGATGCAAAAGCAAATGCATTGACAAATTTGAGGAACTTTAAACTTAGCCCGACACATAGTTTGGTGATAGCAATCTTGTCACAAATGCTTCTCACTTCCTCGCATTACATTTATATCTCATGACCAACTGCCTGACCCTGATGTAGGCCACCTGTCAAATCCTTTAGGTGTGTGTGTGTGTGTGTGTGTGTGTGTGCGCATGGAGAATATCATTCTGGTATTCTCTTTATATGGTTATAATGGCACAAAACAAGGATTCCTCCACTTGTCTGCCTGTGTGCCAAGGGGTGGGTGTGGCAACGGGCACTCATGGATCGTGGGAACAGCGGCGCTCTCTCCGTAAACCATTGGCTTTAAGATTTTAAAAATAGATGAGGTTACACATGCCTAATATATGAGAGGAAAAAAGCATAGCTGAAGTCCCGGGGCTTTTACATTAGCAGCTAGCCACTATGCTAACAGTAGGGGTAGGTCTGAAAGACATTTCCCAGTGGGATTGATAGCAAGTACATTAGCAAAGCCAACTTTATGATTGTATTTCACTGATTTATAGGCCAAGACAAATGAAGCTTCAAGCCTAACGTAGACCTACAGATCTTTTTGCTATGTCAGATTAAGTGTGCTTCTTATCAACATCAAATGACTATATTCATGTTTTTTTTTGTGCTTTTTATGTCAGCAACTAGATCTCAGTGTCGTCAAATGCAGCTAACAGCTTAGCAGATTCTAGCTGCAATAAACTCACCAAAATTGTTAGCTACTAGCATTTTAGCTCTAAAAATAGTTATTCTAGTTCAACTTCACTATGAAATGTGCTTTAAAATAGCAAAGCAGATGTATTGAGTGCAGATTTTTAACGTTTTATTTTTAAGCCAAAGTTGTTAGCTTTAGCTATAGCAATCACCCAGGCTAAGATCTGTGAAATGCATCATCAATTATCTCTAATTGGCTCAAACTTTTCTGATGAATGATGACCCTCAACTAGGAAACTTTACTACCCCTCCCCCATCCCAAAATCAACTGTTGGTGTCCATTTCGCTCATGGGAGAACAGGGGGTGGACAGGAACTTTCCCTTCATTGAAACACTATTATTATAAGTGTGGTTGTAACGCTAATGCTAACTTTACTCTACCTTTAAATAGAGATGTCATATTTTTAACCTGTGCCCTGTGGAAACGCTCATGTTTGTGCTGGGATAACCCAGACTGTGGGGGTGTTAGCCTGCGCGCCTGGGCTAACTTTACTCCCAACTAACCCTCTGGAGGGTATAAGTACACAAACGTCCGTAATCCTTGGATGGGAAGTTGGGGTTGAAGTTGGTATTGGTCGAACACATCACGCATGAGCAGTTACCATTATATTTACAAAAGCAATACATATGTTTCTGCAGAAATATGATTATTGTGAATTGTTGTGCATTAAGATATATACTATTTTACTACAAAATATAGTGTTTTTATAATATATTATGCTCAATTTCTCATATCTCTGTTATTTTCTGTAAATTATATAAACATTTAATAAAGTGTTTCACATGCCACACATTCTACTAATAAATTACATTTTGTTTTTTACATTTTAGCCCTGTTGATTTAGAAAAATCCCGCTCTGAACACAAAGCATCATGGGGCGGAAGAAAATACAGATATCTCGGATTCTTGATCAGCGAAATCGTCAGGTCTGTACTCTTTTCACTTCATACCACGCTGTTTAAATTCAACAGGAAATGACATTCAAACGTTTTCTGTGTGAAAGTGAATATTAAGTAGGAAGTAATGTTGGGTGGGGCTTGGTTTTGATTGGTGGATGTTAGCCTGTATTATCAGTGATTTTTTTATTTTTTTTTATTCCGCCCACACAGTGTTGGTTTTGACAGCCAAAAAGTTACTTTAGGGGCAAAGAAAATTATATTTAAATTAAGATATTTTTTAATAATATATAGTATGACATCAAACTATTTTCAAACCTTTCTCTTCAGACCACCAGGACTAAATTATGTGATGTTTTCACACCTGATTAACGATTAAGATAATGTTTGCTCTACATCAGAAAGAGATATTTTAATCCAGGTCAAATTATCTCAAGGTGTGAGACACGTCTTTTACTTAAGAGTGAAGAAAACATGTCCAAAAAAAGACTCCGAAAAGATACAGCGTGAGAAGTTAAACCATTATAGCTTTGTGGCATCTATCAGATGTTTTTGTAACAATAGTCCTGTGGTTTGTTCTCTTCTTCAAGGTGACATTTACCAAGCGCAAATTTGGTCTGATGAAAAAGGCTTACGAGCTGAGCGTGTTGTGCGACTGTGAGATCGCTCTCATCATCTTCAACAGCACTAACCGTCTTTTCCAGTACGCCAGCACTGATATGGACAAAGTTCTGTTAAAGTACACCGAATACAGTGAACCTCATGAGAGCCGTACAAATACTGACATACTGGAGGTACATGCCAAATCTCTCCCTTCTGAAGTGTTTTCATTATTAATAAATCACCAAATCAGGTGGGCTACCACTATGGTTTCACTGTGCTTAATTTAATTGTAAATTAACCAAACAAAGTCCCAATTTTAAACAGGCATAATATAGACGTACTATGAGAATTTGATCAACATGAAGCTGGAGATGTTGTGTCTTGAACAGATTTGTAGATTTGCCTGTATATTTAGAGCAAAAAATCCAGACCTTTAGTGAAACTGCTTTATTTATAATTATAATGAAATATAATGGAAAAAATATACATATATTTAAAAATATACAAAGTTTGGAATCAAAGAATTAACACTTTTATTCAGCAAGGACACAATCAATTGGTCAAAAGTGACAGTAAAGATATTTATAATGTCACAAAAGTTCTAGTTTAAATAAATGCTGTTCTTTTGACATTTTTATAAGAATCCTGAAAAAAGATATCATGATTTCCATGAAAATATTAAACAGCACACTTGTTTTCGACACTGATAATTATAAGAAATGTTTCTTGAGCATCAAATCAGCATGTTTTCTGAATGATTTCTGAAGAATCATGTGACTGATAATGATGCTGAACATTTGTACATTTTAAACTGTACTAATACTAGTTTTTACTGTATTTTGTATCAAATAAATGCAGCCTTGGTGAGCATAAGAGACTTCTCTCAAAAACAAAAAAACTTTAGTGTGTATATATATTAGTTATAAAATAATAGCTTATATATTTGTGTTGCACTTTGTATATTTAGCTTTATATATATATATATACATTGTATCTAACATAAAATTGTGTAAAGTTTTACATTTCTTTTAGTATTTCATTAGAAAACAGAATTATATCCGAGCTGTGGTGCTCAAATGGGTTCGAATTCAGCCTGTGTGATTTCCTGATCCAACTTCTCCTCATACTATTCTCTCTTTTCTCCTCTCTTCCACCCTCTTTCTCTCTGAGCGCTCCAGACTTTGAGAAGGAAAGGTTTGGGACTGGAGAGCTCAGAGCTCGAACACGAAGACAGCGTGCCGATGGGAACGGAGAAATATCACGACGGCATGGACCTCTCCATCGCTCGCCAACGCTATTATGTTAGTAGAATCTTTCAGATGGCAATTTCTGAGCCGAATGTGCATATGCGTTCTTCTGAAGTACTGTTATAAATCCATTAGGCTCCATCGCTCCTCCCTTCAGAAGTGATGGGTGCAAGTACTGAAAACGGCTACAGCAACTCCTCCAATCCAAACCTGGGTGCCCATCGGACTCCATCCTACAAACCTTTGTGTAGCAGGCCGGGCTCAACCAGTTCTGTCAGCTCCAACTCTCACCCGGCCCTTATGGGACCGCATGCAGGTATTAGAAAACACCCAAGACATTTCTAAATATTTGATAACATAACTACACTTGTCATTTACTATTAAAATAAAGGCTAGTTCTATATTTAAAGCTACGCATGTATCTTCAATAAAAACATTTTTAAATAACGTTACAAAAAATTGCCAGTTCTGGCAGTAGACATAACAATTGGCATTCATATCAGATAATGGTGGATACTATAACTTAGCATGGGCTATTTAAAGGCAAGTAGAGTAGTAACTGGTTTAGAGATTGGCGTTGTTATCAACATAAACATTGTTTTTTGAACCTAGTCAGTGCACAGAATACATAATGCTATGCAAATGTTGATTCTTGTTTTGTTACGGGTACTGTCACATTCCCGTTTTGCTTGGAAGCTATAGACCTTTTGCGCCAGAGAAACATGAGCGCAGCCATCTTTCGAATTTTGTCTTTGAACTTCAGTTTTTGCGGCAAATCGTCGCAGAGTAATTAGCTGGTGAAGTGGATTTACTTATTGTAGAGTTAACGAAAGTTATCATGAGCATTGTAATGTTTGAAGCGAATGTCATAACAAATGTCAGAAGATTTTAAAATGAGCGGTTCATTCATAAATCCGTAAGATCTTACCTTCATGCTGTGGAAATACAAACCAGAAGACATTACACAACGAGCGCGGCGCTAAAAAGGGGCGGGGCTACATACGTTTTTTTTGGGAGCAGACGTCACAGTTACGTCATTTGCAGCTATGTTAGCTTTGTGGTGGCAGAAAAACAGTGGTGACAAGTTGAGGAAAAGGGGTGAGATCCATGAAATAAGAGAGAAAATGACTTGTTGTGCCTTTAGATGTCAGAATCAGAATGAAAAAAAAGAAGATGGTGTTTATTTTTTACAGAATACCGTCATCAAAGTTTCCTTTGAAGTGAAACACAGACGTTAATGGGTGCAAGCTGTTAAACAAACGTGCTGGGCTGATGAAACCTGTGATGATTACCCTACTTTTCACATCAGAATTGTGAGATATAAACTCAGAATTGCAAGGAAAAAAAAGCAGAATTGTGATATAAACTCGAAATTGCCTTTTTTATACTTTTATTCCGTGGCTTCCTGCCACTAGGTTGGCTCCGCCCACAAAACATGTCATCAATGTTTGCAAACACCCAAATGGTCTATTTTCCCAGGAAATCTGTCCCGACAACTCTAAAATACAATTATTATAGGCTCACCATAATCATTTATTGTAAGGCAAAACACAGTTTGGACGATGGCTTTACCCAGCAAACAAAAATATGTTCAATGAACATTTTGCTAACGTTCCCATTAAGTTACGAAAGCATTATTCTGAATGTTCTCAACTTTAAACACGTCCAGTTTTTTACGTTTTTTTGTTGTTGTTGTTATGCGAACTTTAAGGAAACATTTAATTTTATCATCTTGCAAACATTTTGAGAACATTACTTTTGAATGTTCTCTGAACGTTCTGAAACAAAAAGCTGCTGCCTTAAATTTTTAAGTACAATCAACTTTGATGTTTAAGTTATTTCAACTTAAATTACATTAAACTTACTTAAAAAATGACTTGAATCTTGTATAACAAAAAAAGTAGAAAATTGCTTATCTTATGTTGATGAGTTGAAGCAATGTAAAAACATATGTTGTCATAACTTATTGCTCATATAATTTTTCTAATTTAAATGATTTGCTTTCACAACATTTATTCTTTTGTCAAATCAACTTAGATAATTTATGTGGTTCAGATAACATAATATTTTGAGTTTCTGTTGGTTAAACCAATCTCCTTTATTGTATTAACTCATTTTTTTAAGTTCAATTTACTTGAATTAAATTAAACTTAAATTTAAAACAAAAAAAACAAAAATAAGGACTTTATTCAACCATTCTTTTTCTTCTGTGTGGGCCTCTGACGTGAGGTCACGAGAGCGCCACGACGCATGCGCGAACTGAGAAGATGACGCAGATGGGTCTCGATGTAGAGTTTAAAATGGTTCTAAAGTGTGCATTTCCTGGATGCCGCAAAATGAATGGCTTACCTTTCACACTTTCCCATCAAATGATCATGACCATCATGATCATCTTCTCAGATGGACCATCTTCTCAGGTCTCGCGCATGCGTCGTGGCGCTCTCGTGAACTCACTCAGAGGCCCACACAGAGGAAAATGAAGAGTTGAATAAAGTCGTTATTTTTTGTTTTGTTTTTTGCGCACAAAAAGTATTCTCGTCGCTTGATAAACTTAAGGTTGAGCCACAGTAGTCACTTGGACTATTTTAACGATGTCTTTACTAACTTTTCTGGGCTGGCAGATGAAATTACCTTGTAGCCTATGGAGGGGTGAGCCAGCTCTCAGATTTCATCAAAAATATCTATATGTTCCGAAGATGAACGAAAGTCTTACGGGGTTGGAACAACATGAGGGTGAGGAATTATTGACAGAATTTTCATTTTTGGGTGAACTAACCCTTTAAGGCAACCAGGTTACTTACTTTTTTAATTTAAAGGCTAACATTTAAAAAACATTAGACAAACAACCAACGACGTTTCAGAAAACGTTCCATGAACAATATTCAATAATGTTTCGAGAACATTAAAGTCCAGATTACTAGAAGAACGTTTGATCATAACTCATAACTTTGAGAAAACCTTGTAATCCAAAATTCTGAGAATATTCCTTGTTAGTTTGGGTACTCAGTCATTATTTATTCAAACAATTTTGTTTGCTTCGAACAAAAAAGGTTACATAGTGTGGTTTTAACTACATAAACTACGGTATATGTACCACATAAACCGTATTTCTGTTCCACTAAATGTTTAGTAGACAAACCACTAAAACTGTTTACCACTTATTATAGTCATTATCGGATGGTGTTACACTGAAAGGCAGTGGGGAACGCTCCCCAAGTTGAGTATTTTAGTACTTGCGCACAGGAAGTTCTCATATATGAAACAGCCCACCGTCTCAACCACGCACACATACAGACACACATATGAAACAGTAGCTGAAGACAGAGCTGTGGTTTCTGAGCAGAATGTCACACCTGCTGGACTTTGATGCAGCGCCTCCATATTACTATTAGTAGTGCAGCATAGGAATATTCTACTCAAAGCGACCTGTGGTCAGAATCCAGCGCTAAAAGCTAGCAGAAGTGTCACATGCATCAGAACGCAGCTTCTAATTGTGACGGTGGTCTTGAAATGGAATATGAAATAGTTTGATGTAGAGGCAGACGTTCAGGTTTTCAGGTTTAACGTGTGATTTTTTCTTTAACTGTGGGAGCTTTAATGTCCCAGGGCTTGATACTTACAAATAACATGATTTATTTTCCTGGTCAAAGGTCACATTAATAAAATTGTCTTTGATTTTATTTTATTTTTTAACCATGCTTTCCTTTATTTTAACATTTTTAAACCTTCATTTATTCTGACAAAAATGAAACTTAACGATGAAAAATATTATGGTAACACTTTATAATAAGGTCTCATTGGTTAACATTTGTTAATGTATGAACTAACAATGAGCAATACATTTCTTACAGTATTTATTTTTTCTTTGTTTATGTTAGTTAATAAAGATCCGGCTGTTCATTGTTTGTTCATGTTAGTTCACAGTGCATTAACTAATGTTAACAGACACAACTTTTGATTTCCATAATATATTAGCAAATTATGAAATTAACGATTAACTAAAATTAATAAATGCTGTAGAAGTATTGTTCATTCTCTCTGTAAAAAAAAACTTTTTTCTTTTGTCAAATCAACTTAGATAATTCATGTGGTTCAGAGAACATAATATTTAGAGTTTCTGTTGAATAAAACAATCTCCTTCATTGTATTAACTCAAATCTTTAATTTCGATGAACTCAAAATTTTAGGGCAACCAGGTTACTTACTTTTTTAAGTTAAACCAACAATAATTTTTACTGTTTGTTAATAAGTATGAATCCTTATTTTAAAGTGTTATCGATATTATTTAAAAAATATATATAATAATAATCTAGATAAAGAGTGTCAATAAACAATTCATTAAAATATATTTATTGAGTGAAAATTACTGGGGTTTTTTTTCAAAAGTTATGAGATCTTCTTTATTTATTTTTGTGTTTATTTGTTCATTAGTTTATTTATTTATAAATGAAAAGCTATGATAAAAACTTTCTATGATAAAAAATGTATGATAAAACATTTTTTCAACAATGACTGTCCATAAAAAGTGTTTTCAAAAGTAAGATTACTTGCTTAAAACTTGAGATGAAATATATGTATCATGAAAACAGAGAAATCAATGGCACTTGAGAACTGATTTTTTCCCCACATTTCCAATCAACCTCTAATTCTGTCAAATTATGCAAAACATTTGATCGTGTGTACTTAGGATACATAAACTCTTGCAATGAAATTAGCCTTACCAAGACATTCAGAGCCATCAATCACATCAAGACAAGTTCACACTTATCAGCAAAGTGTGTTTCCATACAGGTGGCAAGCACAGATAGTGAAGAGACGTTGTCTGCGAAGGAAAACTTCTCCTTTCAGCGAGTGACAGAGAGAACGGGAGAGAGAAACTGAAAAACTAATTTCAACCACATCTTGTTTTTCACTTCCCATATGGCTGAAGGTCTGGGCTACTCGATGTTTTCCCATGGCAACCTGAGCAAGGCCTTGGAGATGAAGACTCCGCCCCCTCTGAATATGACCAGTGACGGACGTCGCATTGACGCTCACAGCGGACTGTGTGGAACCCGCAGCAATTTGGCCAATGCAGTGAGAGAGTCTACCAAAGTACTCACTTATACACAGAAATGACTCACTATACATAGCCAAACTTTATTATGTCACTGTACATGACTAAAGTACAGAGGAAGAAGGAACTTTATCTTACTCCTTTTATTAATTTTGTGTAAATATGTCATTAACAAGTGCTCTAGTTGCTCATGTATATTCAAATGTAATTATTTATGAAAATACATGATTTAAAGTTGTATGATATTTCTAAATTGAGCATAATATTTGTCAACAATATTATATTATATATTATATATACATTTATAATAATAATATTTTTTATATACATTTTATAAATTATTGTATTCATGAAAATGTGTGTGCATGTGTATATATGTCATGTTTTATTGACATTTCATAATTAATAATATTAATATTTTTCATATAAATTGTATGAATATTATATTATTATTTAATATTATTAAATTATTATATTGTTATATCATGTTATATTATTATATTATATCATGTTATATTATATTATAGACATTTCATAAAGTTATCGACTTCATTATCGACATTTCATGTAGTATTCATGTGCAATATGATATTATATTATTTCATAACATAGCATAATGCAGTATTAATTTGTAATATTATTTGTCATATCAGTTTTATAAATTATTATATTATATACATTTAATAATATAGCATAATGTAGTATTATTTGTCATATCAATTTGATAAATCATTATATTATATGAATTATATTATATGAATTATATTATATTATATTATATGAATTATATTATATTATATTATATTATATTATATTATATTATAATGTCCAAAAACTATTGATGCGATAAGCAATATATAATAACATCAATTAATTATATTATATTATAAATGCATTGTATAATATAATTATATAATATAATATAAATGTATAATATTTATATTTTTCATATACAATTATATTAGATTATATAATTATATTATACAATGCATTTATAATATAATATAATATAATATAATATAATAACTTCAGTTAATTATATTATATTATATTATAAATGCATTGTATAATATAATTATATAATATAATATAAATGTATAATATTAATATTTTTCATATACATTTGAAGTTGTAACATACATTATTTAAAGTTGTACTATATATGTAGTATTACCGGTAAATATAATATTAATATTTGTCATATCAATTTTCTAAATTATTATATTGTACTCAAACTCAAAGTAAATATAATATAACTTAATGATACTGATATTCTTTATGATATAATTTTAATAACCTTGTGGTTACATGTTTTTTGTTGTTTGCTTTCTATCTAGAGAGCACTCTATCAGAGTATGCATGCTGGGGGCCACATGATGGCGATGGGGAAGTCAGGCTTACTGGGGCACAGTCTGGGCAACTACGGGGCCTCAGGTGGGGGCCCACTCTTTTTCAGAGCACAGTCTGCAAAATTATAATGCAGTAACAAAAATACTGTTAATACTGTTAAAAAGAAGCATTAACGGTCACTTTCTGTCTTAGAGTACAGCCACCCGAGTTACACTGTAGGCTTTCAACGCAATTCTATGAACACCTGGCAACCTTTGTCTCACCAGGATGCCCACCAGTCCATGATGAGCCCTGGGTGAGGCTTTTTTAACCATACATGACAGAATAAAACAAAGGATATCAAATAAATTCATGAATGATTTATTACAAGTATTTCTGCCGCTGTCCACAGGATGGCATCAGGAGGAAACTGCTCGTACCCTTCGCAGTGCTCTTCTCCTTCCTCGCCACCACACCCCTCCCTCAACCTGAGCATCAAATCAGAGCGTGCCTCTCCTGATCACATGCTCTCAGCCACGCCCCCCAGCCATCACATGCTGCAGCACTCACCAATGGAAGAGCCCAAAGCCACGGGCGAGGAATACACAGCGATGGATAGGGGTGAGATACAGAAGGCCTCTTACTCCAGCCAGCCTGGTCCAAACAGAGACTCCGGGGAGGGCAAAAGCAACCCGCCTCTGAAACAACATGACATCAGTAATGAATGGATAAGATAATTACCCCATCCTTTATTAATGTCTTAAATTCTTTTCTTTTTTTTTTAATTGGGAGATGCAATCTTCATTAAAAAAAAAAACAATAAAAAAAACATGCATTATATTTGTTTTCCTTAACAGGCTATACATCACTTTTTTTTTCTCCAGCTATTCTTCGAAGTTAAATATACATGCAGTTAATGAGATGTTTTAATCAGAGCCAGTAAAAAGTAGTAATATTATCACTTCACCAGAGCAACATTCAAAAATCAATGTTGACCCTGATTAGAAATGTTATTTCTGTTTTTCCTCACATGTGTATATTACTGTTGAGCCAAAAATTATGTTCATGTGAAAGATCTTCACTCAGAACGGGCTGCTTTTCTACTTTCAACGTTTTTTTTTTAATATGAGAAAACAATGTTGTCTTGATATTTTTTTTGCTAATTTGCATTATTTCTGGCATTACCTATATATTACATCATATTTTATGCTTATGTTTTTTCACTTGTGCTTGTGTGAATGCTGCATACCAACATGTACAATCCTGAAGTATTGTCAGTTTGTTGCAATGTCCATAAGAGGGCGGCACATAACCATATCAGACATCTGAATGCTTCTTGTTGACGTGATACCTTGTAGCCTAACCTTTGTTTTATTTTATAATAATTAAAGAATTTCATTTGTACATCTTGAGTAGTATGTCGTACATTTATTAACGCATGTTGCATCATTTTCAAACACTTTCCTAAACTTAAATCAGTGGTTCATGCACTTGAGCCATTAGAGGGCCTCACTGAACTTTGTTTATTTTAAGGACTTAAAATTATTTACAATAAGTTATCATAAAATAATTTAACTTAATAAAATGCTACACTGACTACACAAAATTGCTGTTAGGTCTAGGCCTACTATCGACTGTGCTGTGTTGACCAATAGCATTTGTTTTATTAGTTTAATGTAGTGAGGCGATGATTATAATGAGGTAAATTTGGGCATTTCTCATGATAGAAAGCATGAAGTATGCTACTATGTAAATACTATGTCAATATAGGCCTACATATTAATCTTTCGCTCTCGTGGTATTTATCGAGGTACCAGGGGACAACAAGGGAAGATGTGTATTAACCTTGACATAATGAAACGAGGTTGTAAGAGACAGTTAGAGTTAGTTAGTAGCCTACAGTAATAAAGCACTTTTACTTGACACAAACCGATGTTTTCCGGAGTTTTGCCAACCGAAAATAAAGTTGGAAAGACGTATTTCTTATGTTTCTTTGAATTAACGAAATCCAAGGTAAAACTATAAACACAATAAAGCCCACGTTTATCCTTCACTGGCTCGTTTAAAATTAAGTAGGCCTATAACGTAAAATTACCGTCTGAAACCACATTTTTGACAAATTGGAAAATTGGAAAAGTTTTCGGAATTGGAAAATCGGAATTGGAAAAGTTTTAATGTTTAACTGAGTTAACGAAGTCAAGGAACAATTATTGATAGGCCAAAATTATTTGTTATTATTTTGTCGTGGCCAAAATTAACCATGCTAAATGTGTAGTAGCCTAGCTAAGTTAACCGTTTTTTTTCTTTTTTTTTTGCGAATTGATTATAGCCTGCCATTTGTATAACCACAGTTTACTTAAATATGGTTAGTGTAGCAAATCCATGGTTTAACTACAATAACCATGGTTTTATCTGTAGTAAAACCATCGTTAATTTTCGTAAAGGATTGGCAGTTTCCTGCTTCAGGTATTTTTTTTATAGATTATTGTTCACGTTTATATTGTATGCTGGAAAACTATACGTATTTCATTTAAAGGCTTTTATTGGCAAAAACATTCAATATATGCAAAGTTAATATTTACAGTGTTGATCCTTCTTTATAACCTCTGCAATTCGCTCTGGCATGCTGGATATCAGCTTCTGGGCCAAATCCTGACTGATGGAGATCCCTTCTTGCCTTATTAGCGTTCGGAGTCAGTTGATCACAATTTGTGGACTTCTGCTTGTCCACTCGCCTTTCGAGAACTGACCACAGGTTCTCTATCATTAAGACCCAGGGAGTTGTCTGGCCACAGATTCAAAGTTTCAATGTAATGATCTCCGGCCACTACATTATCACTCTTCTTGCCTTGTGACAGAGCTCCAAATTGCTCCAGGATCATTGGGAGAAGTTGCTCTTGCAGGATGTAAAAGCAACCCCACACATGGATGGTTTCAGGATGCTTCCACTGTTGGCATGACACAAGACTCTTGGTAGCGTTCACCTTTTCCTCTCTGGACAATTGGTTTTCCAAATGTCCCAAACAGCCAGAAGGGGGCTTCATTAGAGAAAATAACTTGGCACCAGTCTTCTACTGTCCAATCCTTGTACTTCCTGCTAATTTCAGTCTATCCTTGTTTTTTCTTGGAGAGAAGTGGCTTCTTTGCTGCCCTTCTTCGCCTCACCTGCTGCCATTATTGAGCAGCTCTGCACTGGCGGTGATGCGATTCTGGTGCTGACTTCCTCAGGAGGAGACGGTCCTGGCATTCTGGGACGTCCTGAAGCCTTCTTCACTGCAGTTGAAGCTCTCTTCTTCAAGTTTTTGATGATTCTGTAAATGGTTCTTTCGGGTGCAATATTCATGGCAGCAATTTCCTTGCATGTGAGGCCATTTTGATGCAAAGCGATGATGGCTGCACATCTTTCTTTGGAAGTAACCAATGCTAACCCAAGAACACAATGATTGGAAGCACTTCTTCCCTCATTTTATAGCAATCATTCTCTTATAATCCAATAAGAATGATAGAGTGATTTCTCCTGACTAGTACCATGGGCTAAAGATATGCTTAGTGAAATTATGTTAGCTGATCATTTTGTGCCAGGGCCAAAAAACAGTTAAATTTTGGGTTTTGGGATAAAGTTCTTTTTTTTTCTTTTTTTTTGCCAATGAAGCTTTTTACTATTTTAAAATGCATCTGATCACTCTTCGCAATAAACAATGTGAATCAACACCACAACTGTAGCAAACTTTGCAAAACATGACTACATTTATCCCTTACAATCTCATTTTCCAATTAAATATGGCGTAAAGTGTATTTGAAACCAGTTTTTTGCCAACTGAAAACAATTAAGAAATACGTTTTTTTTTATATTTAATTGACGAATTAACGAAGTCAAGGTAACAAATATTAAACAAGAAGTGTCTGAAAAAAACATCATGGTAGCCTCATAGTACGTTTTAAAAGGCTTTTTTAGCGTAATGTTGAAAGACCGTTTAGGCCTGACACATGAATAAATGAACATCATCTTCACAATGCTGAAGCTCTTCAAAATGAGTGTGTTATCAAATATTCAAGCAGATGTTATGTCTGTCAGATCACTTCTGTTTCTATATACAATACTGATTATAATCACCATTAAAACGATCACACGAACACTTCCGCAATGTCTACACACAATTATATTCAAATCCCATTTTTTAGACACCCATCCACACCATCTTGAACCCCTTGAGCTATTAAAAAAAGAAAATTGTCTGAAATTACCCATCTCTCCATCTCGTCAACACACCCTACCCTACCGCTGTTGAAAAGAGGGCTACAGAGGTCACGTCTGGGCAGGTCTCGGGGGGGCCATGGGGCGAGTCTGTGGGGCACGTCTGAATGGTCCTCAGTCCAGTCCCTATAGCAACAGCCAGGGGTGCAGTGGGTCTCAGACTGGGCCTCCTGACAGATGCACATAATTAATGTGATTATATAGATATGTCAACCCCGTCACCCTCCACTTCATTAAGCCAGACACGGCCTCCAGACGTGTCATCAGCCAGCCCGACGTGGGAAAAAATATCCGTCTGTGTTCAAGATGAGACGTTATTGGGACAGCACCGGGCTAGTGGCGAGACAGAGGATATAGACACAAATGCACCAGCCAATTAATGGTGCATTTATGCTTCAAATATCCCCCTGATAATACATTTGTAAAGAAATTTTAATTTACAGTGGTTTTTATGGGCCATGTGCAAGTGAACAAATGGTACAGTTGTACCATAATAAAAAAATATTGAATGGAAGAAATATCAGTTCATAGGGTTGAACACAGAAATATGAATTTTATTAGTTCATATGGTCATAAACATCTTAAACCAGTCATATTCTATACCAGCTAATAAACTAGTCAGACATGTGACCATATGACCCTTTGAATGAGACGTTGTCTGTTCTGACTGTGGAAGTCACATTTTATCAGCCATTAATCATGTCATCTTTCAGACACAAAACTATAGGCCTGATCAAACCAATACATATATTTGTATGGATTATATATATATATATATATATATATATATATTATTTTTATATATATATATATATCCTTATATATATATATATATATATATTATATATATATATATATAAAATATATATATATATATATATATATATATTTTTTTTTAATATATATATATATATATATATATATATCCTTAACAAGATTGCATTTCATTCATAAACAAATATTTACATACATACAAAAATTGTCTAAAAAATATGCCATTTGCATGCCACTTGAATAAGATCATGCATTGGTTTGACAATTAATACATTAGTTATTAACATTGCAGCATTAATTAGTAGTGATAGACCAAACTATATGGTCAATATTTGGCCATTTTGAGATTATCAGGATTGTGTAACAATTTAGCGCTTTTAACGCTTTATCTTCGGATCTTTTTGATGAAATCTGAGCTTTCTCTCCCTCATCAAGCAAATATGGTTCATTCTGTTTATGTTCGCAGATCAGTTTATATGTGAATAAAGCTCTAAATTCAATCTGTTCATCATAAAGCGATCGTGTCTCTTCAGAATATTTGGACTGAGCTGTTAAATTCATATGGATTAGTTTTACGATCACTTTTTGAAGTGTCAAAGTGATAGTTGCGTAGCTGTCAATGGAGGGACAGAAAGCTCACAGATTTTATTAAAAAGATTTTCATTTGTGTTCCGAAGATGAACAAAAATCTTTACAGGTTTGGAATGACATGACAGATGATGACAGAATTTTCAGTTTTGGCTCAACTAATCCTTTGTTCATTTAAAAAAAATATAAAAATAATGGAAAATAGTGGAAAAACAAACAGTCATATTTCATTTTTTAATGATCAGTTTATTGGTGTGAATCAAATGAAAGCTGATTGACATTAGAAAATGAATAAATAAATTGTTTAAGTCTTAAATGATATTAATCCCTGGTGACTTCCTCTGATCATATAAGTGAAGATCATTGGTAGCTAACGGAGTGAACAGAATAACAGGCAAACAAATGAAAAACTTGCAGATGATTATTCACGCGAAACACACTGGCATTATGTTTAGGACAGCTGTATGTAACACGTCATCAGCCATTTAGCAAACACAGTATTTAAAATAGACCATAACATTCTGTTAAAAAAATTCATTCAAGGCATGAAATTAAATCAAATTTCATTTTTGAACAATCAAGTCCATTAACTACATGGCTAAACTGTTTTGCTGGTTTTCATTTGTCATTTCGGACCACATCCCTGAGCTGCCAGGCCCTTAGATTTGCATCTCAATGAAATGATCACCACAACATGGGACGCATGAGATTTAACTAAAAACTTCTGATGTAAAAAGTGAGAAAACCATTTTTTTACAAACAAACATGGTGTTTGACGGACTGTTGAAGAGCTGATGAGAATCTAAACAGCTTTTGCATACAGTTAACTAGCATCTTTTCTTTGATTGTACCTAACTAAATTTTCCACAAGGTACCGGCAAAATAAAGTGGGTTCAAACATGAGCGTTTGTTCCGAAGGCCAGCCTTCATCTTTGCTGTTGCATCAGATGTGTTTGCGTGACTGTCCGTGTTGATACTGCGGTACCTTGAAGGATTGGATTCAGCGCACAGAGCTTCGTTTTTAGGGCACTTTTCAGTTTTGCATCAGATACTGGTGGAAATAGATGCCGAACAGGCTGCTAATGAGTTGACAGGCCGCGACCCACCATGTGAGAAAGGCGAAGATGCCCCTGAAGAAAAGAGGCGTGAGGACTCCACGTAAAGCAGAGAACAGCTCGATCAGGTGGGCTACGGTGGCCTGGACGTCCTCCTCCATGTCCTCCATGTCCTCGTCGTCTTCCAGTCTTGGGGCTGGTGGAGGGGTGGTGGGAAGTATGGGAGCAGGGGTTACACCCGGAGTCTCTGCTCCAAAGCCCCATGAGAAGTCACCTGAGGGGTACATTAGAATTTCTGAATACATTAAAAATTCTTTAAGAAAATTCTTGAAAATTCTAAATTAATATATATATATATATGTGACCCTGGATCACAGAACCAGTCACATGTCGCACGGGTATATTTGTGGCAATAGCCAACAATACATAGTATGGGTCAAAATATTTTTATTTTTATTTTATGCCAAAAATCATTAGGATATTAAGTAAAGATCATGTTCCATGAAGATATTTAGTAAATTTCCTACCGTAAATATATAAAACATTTATTTTTGTGAGTGAATGAAACACAATCGCGAACATAAATGCACAACTTTAAAGGAGATTTTCTCAATGTTTGGATTTTTTTGTACCCTTAGATTCCAGATTTACAAATAGTTGTATCTCAGCCAAATATGTCCTATCCTAACACACCATACATCAATGGAAAGCCTATTTATTCAGCTTTCAGATGATGTATACATCTCAATTTAAAAAAATTGACCCATGTGACTGGTTTTGTGGTCCAGGGTCACATATTATAAATAAGTATATAGTAATAAATATAAAATAAAGAAAAAAATATATATAATAAATTAATTTTAACTACATAAAAATATTAAAATACAAAAATATAACAGTGTATATTTTTAAAATAATTAAATAATAATCAATAATTAAAATAAAAGTATTTTTAAAATGTTTTGATTATTTACATTATTAAATTATTAGACTTACATTTTTACATTATTATTACCTCATTAATACTGTTAATTAAAGGTAACTTTTTTGTTCAAAATTAACTAAATTGAAACATTCAGTCCTTCAACCAAAACTTGTTTTTTTCTTACCCTGATTCACTATAGTAAGCCCGTTATAAGCGTTTATATTTTAGACCTAGCGGGAGTTTTTTTCCGAGAAATTGCGTACATGCGTCACTCGCCCATGCGTGTCTCGTCATATCCATAAATAGAGAAAAGTTGATCCAGCTATATTGACGCATGTATGGTGTGATTCTTTCCATCTAAACTGGTTATATATCTTAAGCCTAGTAGTGAATAATTTATGAGCAGATAACCATATTCAGTCAAGCAGAGCCAAAGCACAACCAAAACAATGTTCTTCCACAAAATGCATGCAGTTTTGAGTACCTTTAACTGCTAGTGACAGTGTAGGGACCCACCTAAAGATTTGAGTGCCAAAGTTGAGAAAAGCACAAGCAGAATAGGTATAAGGTACTGGAGGGTGACCACAGTCAGGTAGCAGAAAACTCGTGTCACCTACATAAACGGGTTTGAAAACATTACATCATCGTATTTATTACATCATTACAGTGAATTTATAGGAAACATTTAATACTGTCCACTCTGTGATTTGTAATGTTTCGTATACATAAAACACTGCTACTTCGCATTTCAACCTCACCTTTCTCTGGATGTCAATGGCAGCGATACGCCCCGCCTCTTTCTTCATTTGCTCCACCCACTTCTGAGAGAGGTTAAGGTAAGCCTGCAGGTGGTAGCGTGTGAGCAGCAGCTTCAGAACACACAGCACCACGATAGTCCACAGACGTACTGAGTTAAAGGCAGAACTAGAAAGTCTGAAAAAAGAAGAAAGGAATTATACACAAATGTCAAAATAAAACAAATCATTTAAATATATAAAATATAAATGAAAGCAAAATTTAAATTATAAAAAAATCCTTTAAAATAAATTAAAATATTAAAATATTAAATAAATAATATATAAAATTCATAATAAATGGGGAAAGAAAGAATTATAAAAAATAAAGATTTTTTAAATAAACTAAAAAGCATTCAAAAATAAATGATTGAAAATAAAATATTACATATTATATATATATATATATATATATATATATATATATATATATATATATATATATATATATATATATATATATATATATATATTTTTTTTTTTTTTTTAATGATTATTATTTTATTTATTTTTTTTATTTATATATAAAACTTGCTCAACTTACAAGGTAACTGAGGTCTTTCCCATGGGGGCGTTCTCTAGGAAGTCTCGAGCAATGGGTTTAATCCACATTACAAGAATGACCAGTGGCGATAGAAAACCCATGTGCAAAAGGATCCTAAAAGGGAAAACCAGTTGCTGTGACATATCAAATCAAACTTTCAATATCATCAATGCAACTGTCAATTTTGTTCATATTCAATTCTTACACAATGCCATTTTGAGTGTCTTACTGAATGATTGGGCGGTCTGCGTTCATCTGAACGGCGTCTAGGTGAGTTTGGGCCAATCGCAGTCCAGGGAATGCAAGGAGAGCTCCAATGAAGGCACATAGGACAGCCAGCCCCAACTTCACTGACAGTTTGGTGAAGGGAACTCTGTTAAAATATTTTCAGTATTTTAATGATAAAAGAATACAGAACACGACTAATGATGTCTACCCATTAATGTATAACTTACGACCACTCATAGCCATGCTGTTTGGCAAAGACCTCGAAATTGTCAAAAAGACTGGTAAATCCTGCAAAAAATTTATAAGGAAAGATTTCACTGCGACAAGTGGTAAAAATGTCCTTTTACTTCTAGAAATACAGATCAGATAACCACATACCGGGCTCAAGGCCAAACTCTAGGTAGTCTTCTCTCACAACAAGAACCAGCATGGCAACGAGCAGAGATAAGAAGCCGAAAGCAAGACACACCGAGCGCTCGCCGCCCTCCTCAGAGCGGAAGTAGTGGCTCATAAGAAGATGCAGAGTCCTCCTGAGAACTTCAGTCAAGGACAACAAGACGTTACAACAACTTATATTCTTTCTTAGCATGAGGTAAGTCGCATCTGAATTTCTCAGGTAGCTTCAGGTCTGTTAATCCAAAGGACTGCAGTGTTGGAGGATACAGGCAGAAGAAAACAGTCAGCACACACCAGATGGAAGCGATATTGACTTCCTTGCTGGCATCCACTAAACTGCAGTAGCCTTCGGTGAAGAGGTAGATCCCTGTCGCGTAGACGGCAAAGTCAATCAGCCACTGGTACTCCACAAAGAACCGCAAAACTGTGAGGAAGAGAAAAGGTTAAGATCATCCGAGGAGCTTTTCTTCAAGATCAAACTGTTCAGGAACCCGGATAAAGACCTACCAAGTGCATCCAAGACATTTACAGGCGCATTCTCCAAGTGAAGGTCGATGTCTTTCGGAACTGTGAGCGGCTTGGATTCTCCGTGTCCATTTTGTCTCCTGGAAACAGCAAGAGGTCGAGCAGAAGTTATCGAATTCCCTAACAGAAAAGTAACAGTGGCAACAGTTGCACTGAATCAAGCTCACACCTGTCTCGCCTGCTGTTCTTAGGAATCTGCTTCCCTGCGAGGGCGCACAATACACCTTCAGATGGATGTTTGAACCTGAAAAGGCTGAGAAAATGAACAGGCTGGGGTATTAGAAAGAGCCAGGTGTCATATAGAAGTCTACATGGAAAAGATGTGTATTGCTTACCTGCCGTTACATAAGAGCCAGCGTGCAAAGGAGAGATGTGGGGCCATTCTTTGCATTATGCTGACCGCCAGCAAGCTCACCACCAACTGAACCCCCATCAGAGCCTTAAAAGAGACGGACATATAGATAATGCACATTGGTACAGAAAATAATGTCGACTCATACCTTTACAGTTTATAAAAACAAACTAAAATTTTACAAGTCACTTTGATTTGCATAGCGCTTTAAAAAATACAGATTGTTTCAAAGCAGCTTCACAGTGATAAACAGGAAAATAATGATCAATGATGCAAACATAGTTCAATTCTCTAAAAAAGACAATAGAGTCATTATTCAACTGAAGGCATTTTCAATGTTGATTCAATTCAGTTCAATAACAGTGTCAATGTAGTTCAATAACAGTCTCAATTCAGTTTAAGTTTGGTTCTTATCCAATAGTGTCAGTGCAGTCAAATATTACTGAATATTAAGTTGTCAATGTCTATGTGTGGATGTTGAAGGGGCAAAGCGTTCTGGAGAGTTTAAAAATAGCAATGTTTGCTCATTTTTTTTGTTAAAGCATTTATATTAGTCATTCCATACAAAAAATGTGTGTTATTTAAGCTGTACAATTGTGTAAATCATGCTTGTAGAGGTGGGGCTACTGATAGGCGGATGAACATACGTTGGATTTGATTCCATGTAAACAGAATTCTGGTATTCTTGCGCGAGTCGCGGTAAAGCTACCGTGTTTGACGGCACATTAGAGGAGTTGAAAATTGAATTAAGTTTGCAATGACAAGGTTAGTAAGTGGTTTTATCACACTAGTCTCGCTTTAACATGTATAATGTTTAAGTCTTGTGGCTTTACTTCCAAAAATATTGTATTTTAACGTTTGTCACGGAGACATGCCTTGTCCCATAGAGTTCCATAGTAAAATAAATACAGTAAACGCGATTTTTGTTTGCTTTACAAACTAAAATACTGGTCGAAATGGCTTTCAGTGCTAATAAACAGCATGCCAATGGAGCTTACTTGTTTTGAACAGAGAAAATTCCTGTACATAGGTTCTGTTTTTATTACAGCACTTCACTACCACCAAATCTATTTGACTATGGGCCTGTGCCAGTCACTCGAGATGAGCACAGGAGCCATGCTGTCAAAGTGAGCAGGTGCTGGCATTGCAAAACCCCCATGACATGGGGAGGCATGGGCAGTTAGCTAACATGCTACAGCTAACCATCCTATATAACAGTAAAGAGCTACTATTGAGATCTGAAACACAGAAACAGTGCAATGCCACAGTCACTAACAAGTAAGACAAGTAACGTTAGTACAATGGATCCAAAATACGTTACCCCTAACCAGTCTACAAGCGATCACTGTGCTAACATGATTTCAGCACAGAAGGTACAAACAACAATCAACCGGATCGGTCGTGCAAAAGAGCAATTTTACAAGTCTATTTAACGGTTGCAAAAATAAATATACTAACCATCTTCGTTTGGTGAGTTTAATGAATGAGTTTATGTCCCATGTAGAAGCTCTCGTGGTGACACTTGAGTGTTCGAACAGCTGAAGGAGTATTTTGATGACGTATGCTACAATCGCTCGCTCTGATTGGGCCATGTCGACGCCGCATGAGAGCTGCAATTCTATTGGTCGAACTGGCAACGCATCTACAATTTGATTGGCCCTCGTGATGGAACTGTAAATGTCGTTGGCTTTTCTTCAAGGACAGAAATAAAACTGTGGGAGGGCCAAGATGTGCAAAGACAAATGGAGAGCTGTTGTGGCAACACAAACGTTCAAACGGCAAATACATGAGCTTTTCTGACCGTTTTATAGGGCTATAAGTATTTATTTCATATAGCCTACCTTTCAAATCTGGATTTGAATCACTGATGACACCTCTAAATTAATTTGGAATTAACCATGTGGGCTTGAATACGTTCTTTTGATGTTGGTATTTTAAACGGGAGCTTTCTGCAGTCAAATGTTCTTGTCAACACAAATTTTACTGTGGGGAAATTCATAAACAGCCAATATGTCAAATGAAATTTTACTGTAATTTTAGCAGCATTATTTAAGGTTTGTATACCATATAGGACCTGCTACAGCTGTTATGATTGATGTGCAACTGCTAACAGCTGATAAGCCTGCAAATAAATCTTACCCTCAGCTATTTTTGATCCTTCAATAGTTTTTTCCCCCTCCGAATGTAACTTACTGCTGCTAAATTAATAAATAAAGCTAAACTGATCCCCTTTATTGTCAAGAATCATGTGTTCTGGTTTAGGGTTATTGAGTTGCTATGGTTGTATGGTTCTTTATAGATTAGATACAATTCTTGATGTTACATTACAAGATCTTCATGCATGGCTGGGGTTCCCAAAAGCATTGTAAGCCTATAATAGAAACAATTGGTCTCTACAATATACTTAGTAGGCCTACAATGCTTTTGGGAAATGCAGCCCAGATCAACATTGGTGGAAACAGATTAAAAATGAAAATAAACTGTGGTTTTCTAAAGTACTAGCCAGAGGATAAAATGTATTTTTGAAACGTAAAATGTTCATACTATGATGCTTTTCAATCCAGTGACATTTTTTTCCTTCACATTTTTTTCTCTATTGTTCTTTATTGGCATAGAATGTTCCATGAAGAACCTTTAACATAGATGGAACCTTTACCTTACCATTGGACAAAAGGTTCTTCAGTGGAAAAGGGTTCTTTAGATGTTCCCCATACTAAGAAAAAATTGTTATTTTAGGAACTGTTGATTGAAAGTTTCTTTGGGAACCCAAAAATGGTTCTTCTATGCAAATTCGCTTATTTTGGAACCTTTTTTTTTAAGAGTGATGTGCTGCTTTAAAGAAACCAACTGGTCTGGAGATGCTAATATAACATCAAAACATTACAAATTACTAATTAACAAGAACCCTAAAACTTCTTGATAAGATAGTTATTTGCATGTAGTTTACATTTTGAGATTTTTTATTTATTTATAAAAGATTAACCATTAAAAACAAATACATTTGCAAAGAAATTGGCCAATAGCTTTATGACTTTGTTGGCAAAAGGATATCAATGCAAACAAAACTAGATCGTAAGTAATAGTAATAAGAATTACAAAGGCATTTGCTTTAAAGTCAAGTCATGTCACGAAACTTCGATTATAAGTGCTATCTTTTCATGTTTATTTATATTTTAATCACTGTAAAAAATGATGATCAATATGTTAAGACAGCATATGTTTTTATACATTGCTTCAACTCTTCAAAATAAGTTAACCAATTTTCAACTTTTTTTATAGAAGTTATACAAGATTCAACTCATTTTAAAAGTCAGTTTAATGTAATTTAAGTTGAAATGACTTAAACATCCAAGTTGCTTACTTAAAAATATTAATGCAGCAACTTTTTTTTTTTTACAGTGCACGTTATAATGCGTTAACTTGTTGTAATGTTGTTACCCACACTTTTTTTAATGTTGAATAACTAAATGCTTTTTAATGAAGGATCCAAGCAGTCGAGCTGTTTTCAACTCAACGCACCCTGTAGGGCTGCAGACGCATGGCTTTCACGCGACGTGCATGATAATTGGTCACGCGCATTGAGAGAGCTGAGATATGCGCTTGAACTTGACCTTCTGAATTGCGTCGCTAAAAGACATGAGTACGGCCCTTGCTCTCTTCTTATATGTGCCAATCAGTCGTTAAGACTGATGTTCAATGCTCATTTCCATAAAATCCAGTCCGGCTCCAATTAAAGGACTATGTGGCATTCCGAGGCGAGTCTTTTCCCACGGAACAGCTAGTGTGGAAACATCTCTCCACAACGACAACAACATTGGGTAAGTAGTCGTGGAAACTCATTTGAACTAATGCTTTGGATATAGGCTACTACTGAGGGTTTGTAATTCAGAAAATTATTTTTTCTTTAATTGCTTCAGTTGGGACAGTATGTGTTTGCTACAAAAAAAAAAAAAAAAAAAAAAAAAAAATCCTTATTTATTTTCAACTGATTGCATACGAAAAAAACTGGCTAATATATTTTGTTTAAGCTAATGATTTATTCCCGCCGTTTTTTTCACGATTCGTAAGAAATTTGTGTCGCATAATGTTTTGCGTTCACCGCTTTGGTTTTAAAAAGAAACTATAGGTTAAAGCTTGAGTGTGCAACTGATACAATTTTGTGGACTTTACGATAAACTTCATTCGTCACTATATACTTTTGACGATCACAGGTTTTTGCTTAGATTTGGTGTTTGACCTGTGACCTGGGGTCAAACAGAAATATAATTTGGTCAAAGGGTCAAGTGCAACCTGTAAGACATGCCTATAGGGATGAATGGGAAAACTCCTTATTATTTACTTGAGTGATTTGAGCTAAAGCGTATGAAATTATAGCCTAACATTTATTTTAATGATTATTATTTTGAATCTCAGCCTCATTTTACAATGTTACCTTCAAATTGCCTATGTGTCACGAATTGTTTCATTGTGTCCCAATCATATCTTCGATTTAAATGTTGAGATATGCGGATCACAACATTTCTGTCTGTTCATTCATTTTGGAGCTAATACATTTTAATAATGCATGATCAACAAATTTCCATGTCACCACTGAAACTATAGGCTATCAGGCGAAATGAGTATAATTTTTGTAGCTCGTTACACAGACATCTCGTATGGCTATTGCACGGTATTAAAACTAAAATGTATCATAACGTCATGAGCGTCTTTACGGTGCATTTGCAGGGAAATTTTGTAATGCCACTTTTTTCATGGTTTAATTTTTCAGGTTTTTATTTTAAAAATGGCATTACGTTTTACCAGTTTTAGCCTTATACCTTTTTAAAAGATGTGTTATCTTAAAATTAGTCTTCCAGGTAAACCTATAAATTGTATTTCGGGTTTAATAATCTAGTAGTAACCAATTTCCTTTTTATGTCCTTTCAAAATGTTGGGCCACATAGTAATATCATGATATTATTTATATTAATTTAAAAATTATGTGTTAAAGAACAACAGACTCGTTTACTAAGCGATTATCTTCTTACTGACTTTAATTTAGTTCGTTTAGCGACTTTCAGAATTGTGTTTGTAGTAACTTAAAATTAAAAATTGCTAGAGAGTTTAATTCATTGAATTTTAGTTCGTCTAAATGACGACGCTGTACAGTTTGGTGCCTCGCCAATGAGCATACAGTTTGTAGGCTTCAAATTAATCTCAGCTAGCCGATATGAAATACTTCTATAGATTTGGTGGTGCTACAATTCATTCATTTGTTATTTTTTTGTTTAATTATAAATCGTAATATTTGCATTCAAGTGGACGCGATCTCGAAAAGGCATTTGGTTTGAATCTTTAAAATATGTAGCTCCTAACATTATTTTCTGTGAATGATTTTAAAACGATTTAAAATATAGTATGGGGTAGGGTATTTTGAAACGGTTGTGATTTACACAAATGGTCTCTTGATGTGTAAACATGCATTATTGATAGGCCTACGACGGAAAGCTCGGTCCTTTCATTATCATCTCAACAGTTGCAGCGTCTTACCGATGGGTGTCGCTGTTTTCTGTTTGTTTCAGTGACGACGTGTTAATAAAAGGACGAAATAAGCTGCAGTAGCCTATATGAGAATTATTTTTATTTATTTTTTTCCTCTGGCATGAAAATTAAAGGAATTAAATGTCAATGCCTGGTGCGTTGAATTGTGAACTGCTAGATCCGATTCATTTCATTCATTGTTTCTCTTTGAGTGGTGCCATTTTTAAAATTTGGTTTGGCAAGGTAAAATAGGCTACAAATAGTTTACATGTCACAGGGTCTAGGATGTAATAATCCAAGCTTTTAAATGATCGTATGGGACATGGAAATAAACCTTATTTTTGTTCTCATTCTTTCCATATTTGCATGTTGTTCAATAGAAAGAGTTAAAGAAAATTGGTCTGATTCAAGCATAAATACGGGTTTATGCCAGATAGAGTTTCTTTAAAGAAATTCTCGGGGCACAATCAATTAAGATTCCTCTAGGCCTACTTCAATCCAATTTGTTTGGCCCCATAGCTATCCATTAAAGAAAACCTTAAATATTCTTAAGACATTACACATAAGTTTTTTTGGTATATTTTAATGATAAATATGTGGGCCTATTCAATTTCATTATTGGGACAAAATGTCCCCACAAAGATGGCAGTATCCGAAGTCCCCATGAGGAAAACCGCTTATATATCATACTAAGTGATGTTTTTTGAAAAGTCATTATGTCTATAGAAAGTCTCCATATAACATAGAAACCCAACACGTGTGTGTGTGTGTGTGTGTGTGGCCTGGTATGTTATGGGGACCAAATGTCCCCACAAAGATGGCAATATCAGTAATTTTTTTTACCATTTTTTTGGTCCCCATTAGGAAAAAACTTATAAATGTTTATAAGTTTAACTTATAAAGCTAAACTTATAAAACACTAAGTGATGTTTTTTTGAAAATTAAAAATGCAGAAAGTTTTCTGTGATACACTGTAAAAAAAGTTGCTGCCTTACATTTTTAAGTACAATCAACTTGGATGTTCAAGTAAATTGAACTTAAATTAAATTAAACTGACTTAAAAAAATGTAGTTGAAACTTGTATAACATAAAACGTTGAGATTTGCTTTTTGATGAGATAAAGAAATGTAAAAAAATGTTGTCATAATTTATGGATCATATATTTTTTTACAGTGATAGGTTTAGGGGTAAGGTTAGGGGATAGAAGAATATACAGTCTATACAGTATAAGAATCATTATGGCAAGTCCTCATAAAACGTGTGTGTGTGTGTGTGTGTGTTGGGTGTATTTATCACTCAGTATTCTGATATTACCCATATTCATTTCGTGTTTCTAAAATAAATGAGGAAATGCAGAATGTCTTCACCAACAAAACGCGAACGATGACAATATATGTACGCACAAATTCTCCAGGTCTATGACGTCAATACGCAACCATACACGTTTTAAACCTGAATCCCTTTCGGCTACGGTGAATGGATGACTCTCAGTCTCACACACACACACGCACACACACACACACACACACCCCTCCATTTCGAAATGTCACTGACATCCTATAAGCAGTAGAACTAGGAAATATGGATTGATAGCTAGGCTACCCGAACTGTCTCCAGTAATTTTACGCACGTGACGCTTCAAAGCAACAAGGCGCCAATGTCTGTGGAAAACTGATAGATATAACACGAACGTCTATTGGCCTGCACTGCACACACGCACTTTCCAGTTAGGGCGTGTGTGTGTGTGTGTGCTGTCAGTACAGGAATCTTAAGGTGTGAGCAAGTGCAACTGCAGGTTCTGTGATGGTTTAACAATTATAGATGTGCAATGAAATCGAATGCTATAAGCTTCGTATCTCTAGCGAAAATATGAGCTGATTCTATGGACAATTTGCGTTTATTCTTTCGCGTATTCGCGGATAGAACGAAACCGACTAGCTTTCTTTTAGTCTGCCCATATGCCAACCCAAAACAGCGATAGAAAAAAGATGGGCGTAACTCTAAATGGATCATGCACGCGGACTTTGGAACAATAACTCATCAATTCACTACGGGACGCCGTTTACGCGCGAGCTGCTTGAGTTTCTACACACGTCCACGCGTGAGACCAGCGAACAGACTCGATCCCAGCAGTCCTCGGAGTAGCAGCACTGGATACTTAGCAGGAATCTGGATAACAAGTTGTGCAGTTGAGCTAATAGAGCGTCAGATCACTCA
Source organism: Abramis brama (assembly GCF_963993115.1). Taxonomy (NCBI): domain Eukaryota; kingdom Metazoa; phylum Chordata; class Actinopteri; order Cypriniformes; family Leuciscidae; genus Abramis; species Abramis brama. Next base: position 21,641,520 of record NC_139968.1, on the reverse strand, counting down.
AGCCAACGCCAATGGCTGTTTGTAACTAACGGACATCGATACTTTTCGTGTTGCCCTTTAAAGTGACGTAGTTGCGCGTTTAACGCGATTCTCGGGAATAGTTCATGGCTGTTCTTGTTTTCAACATGCATTGCTGTAAAGCATTTTTATTTATTTATTTGTACCTGTGGATTAGATATTGTGGTGTAACGGATCACCCCAAGTTTGGTAAGTGAACGCTAATTTGTATCGACTTATCAGTAATCAGTCAATGTTTGTTTAACTTCACTGTAAAATGTTAGTTATTTCAGCGTAAAGAATGTAAAAAAAAATCTACATAGGCCTGTTTGGTCTCTATATTACCTTGAAAATGTATATATTACTAGCCAATAACTTGAATAAAGTTATTTTCCCCTCGGTTTTATCAGTTGCGTATGTGTATGCTGCATTCTATGTGATCTGGTTAACGTTTAGTGTCAGTTGTGTTACCCTGATTGTGTTTTTGTGTTTGTTTAGCTAAAACTGTGCTCTTCTTGTGTTTTCATTGTAGGCACCACATTTAAATCATGTGCCCTTGTATCACCTGTGCAGTTATCAATAAGCTTTACAATAATTGACAGATTTTAGTATCTTAAAATGTGTTTGTAAACTACAGTTAGAGTTTGAAACTGTAAAACATACGCCGTCTAATTTGGCATCATCGCTGTATTTCTTACAGTAAAGTTAAATGAAACAATTCACTGCGCAGTTTTGTTTTTCAAAGATTTGCCTGAATAAATGTGTCCACATTTCACATGTAATTATTTGCACACAATCTAATTCTCGTGCTGTTTTTGTTAAGGGGAAGGAGGGAGGGGGGAAGTTTCCATTTGTCAGAGTTAATGTGGCGTATTTTAACTAAATCATCTTTTGAGCGTCGTATGAAGTGATCATTAGGCGAGCCCGGGGAGCAAACAGTTGTGCGATTGTTAGAGGAGCCTGGGAAAATGTTCCGGGGTCCGGGAGGTGGAGTGTATTGACGCCAGACCCTCTTGTTGAGGGGACTTCTGTGCTCCCAGACGTTATTGTCATGATAATGAGCAGCCCGCACGTTGTTGAACTTGATGTTGACTTCTTTCTTTAGGCTTGAATTTTTTTCGGTCACTTGTTTGTGGGAAAATTTTCTCCTGAGCTACAGTGTGAAATTAATTAATCAGGCTTTTGGAGCGACCAACAATAGAGACCAAGAGGATCCCTGGAACCCCACAAAAGGCCCCAAACGTTTTTTTCTTTTTTTTCTAAACTGTATTCTTCCCAGCCACAACATCTGAAAGAGAGTTGTAGTTTAAGAGATTTTTTTTTTTTTTCATTGTAAGCTATACACATTATTATTATTATAGTTAAATATATAATAGGCCTACATAACAACACTTATAGTTTTAAAAGAGTTATCGGTTCCTGAAAAACTAAAATGAGGAGTGTGTGTGTGAGTGAGTGAAGCACGTGCTCGTACGTTTGGCTTGTTCAGTGTTGTTATAAGGCAGCGTCAATTAAATAGCCTTACACTCGTATTGTATTTGCATTATTGAAGCACTGGGTACAATAGTTAATTCTTCTTTTTTTAAATCAAACGTGAAGAAATGTAAATGAATGAGAAGGTTTTAAGGAAGCATTTGTTCGTTGATTCTCATTACAACTTCTGTTTCTCCAGGCACTCAGATATGAGAGGTCATCACTGTCTACTAAAAGGTAAGAATTAAAAAGATTTGATGGATAAAACAGGGTGTTATATAAGAATGTTATTTGTATCGACTTTTAAGTAGGAATTATTGAGTAAAAAGAGTGAATTGTAATGTTGAAAATGTTTGCCTGCAGTAGAATTGAACTTATTAATTGAACGCGACCTTTAAAATCTTAAAATAAACAAATTTACTTCTAGCCACTTCTTTAACAAATATTTTATTTAGAGATGTTTATATTACGGTTTATAAGAGCGTTTTGTGAGTTGATGCCAACAAGAACACGACTCAATGTATAAATTATTTAAAAATAAATTGTGTAAAGCTAAATTGATTTTGCATGATCTTTAATTGGTTTTCAAAACGAAATGTTCTCGTATTACACATATTTTTATTTATTTAGAATTTGTATATTTACATTTTTTTTAATTTTTTTTTAATGGATCTTGATGTTAAATAACGCAGCAGTTAAAATCACATTTTGCATTAACCAGCTGTAACTTGTCTAACTATTACCTGTAACGAAGCAAATGTGAGCCTTTTGAGGGGGGGAAATAAAATAAATCACATGTTAAAAAAAAGGGGGAGTATATGTCAAAGTTACAAAGTTACCAGTATATAATTATGAAAGATATAAGCGGTGTTTTGTGTAATCTGAACTTCAGCACCAAGGACAGATCCCTTCTACCTGAATGAGCTTCAGTGCGTCTTAAACTGTCGCAAAATACACCTCTTAGTAGTTTTATTGCTATTTTTCTTTCAGTTAGTATGAAATTAGTCTTGCTCACATATGCTATGGCTATAGAAGAAGAAAAAAACTCAAAATGTTTGTTTTAAAGATGCGATTTATTGCTTTAAATTGTGTAATGCAGGCCTGTATTCTGGGTTTACAGTGTATTTTTGAGCAGGGTGGGAAACGCATATTTGAAACAGGACATGACGCAAAGAGCGGGAGTGTCTAAATCATGCGGAGGTGTGTGTGTGAGTGTGTGTGTGTCAGAGGGCGGGGGTTGAGATTGAAGGTGCAAGACTGAGAGAGACTCTCACAATTGCATTTGCATGAATGTAGGCTATATTGTATGTCGTAAATTGTGCGTATTTAATGATAAGAATTCTAAACAATAACAAAAAACGAACAATACTTTTTTTGTAATAAGGCCTGTATACTTATAATTTGGTTGCAGAAATAAAAGGCAAGCTTTACTTAAGTAAAATTGTACTGAGGCCTATAAAACATGAATTAGAATTAAACATTGTAAACAAATCAAGTGTTCTGACTGTGACAAAAGTGTAAGAGATAGTTCTTTTTTTACATTATAACTGCACAAATGCAACAACCTAAAACTAAAATGAACATTTTAGCCTAAAATCATTGTCAAGGTTATATTGAAAATTACGCAGTTTGGTTATTCAGGCTCATGTGAAATAAAAAGGTTCTCAATGAGCAGATGTTTAAAAAAATCATCGTTAAACGCTCGTAGAAAATATCATTTCATTCACTTCTTTCATAATGCTGAGACTGATATTATTGGCATATATATTTAATCTCATATTTAAAATGAGGCATTCTCCCGTTGCGTTGTACTCATAGAGTGTAAAAACAAACAAACAATCAAGAAGACTTTCCTAGAGACGAGACATTTAATGAAATTAGCGAATAGGCTATATGTGTAATTCACTATTTCTCAAATAGTGTCGTTTAACTTCTAAATAGGCCTACTGTCTGTAATTAACCTGTGGATTTCATTAGCAAGATATTATTTAGTGTTAGGCTATAATATTTTTTCCTTACAGTTTGTCATTAGCCTATCTATTCTAATAAATGCTCTCATTTCTCAGATTTAGGTCACGCGCTTGTAGCTGCATTATGTACAGCTAGAATTCTGCAGCTTTTATAAAAAACAAAAAACACTTTTCCCCCCCTTTTTTTGTTGCTTTGATTTAAAGCACAGACTGGAGTTTTTACATCAGCCGAAATATCAAGTTTATTGCTTTACACGGTTTCATTAGTGCACACGAAATATCTTGCTTTCCTCTTGCTAAATGGACCAGTCCATTCTGTTTTATATGGAGCCGCCGGGAGATCCCATTCTCAAATAACCTGGGGAATATATTTTAATGGAAAATAAGGATAGGCCAAGTGTATGTGTGTGTGTATCTATCTGTCTGTCAGAGAGAGAGAGAGAGAGAGAGAGAGAGAGAGAGAGAGAGAGAGAGAGAGAGAGAGAGACAAAGAGGGAGAGACTCCATCTGCTTGTCTGCATCCAAATGTTTATTTATTATATGTAGGCCTATTTATTGAGAACGTATTTTATTAGAAACTCACGCACATTTCTTAATTTCTTTCATTTTGGTTGTTGATGGCGCACTAAGTCGCTTTATTTAAATTTGCGTAAATCTGCATTAGAAGTATAACACTTCTGCCCTGCTTAAACATTAGATCCTTAGTAACGTCTAGCATACCGTATAACCTTTCTGCTCTCGTGCCCTTCATACAGTAGACTATATTATGCAGCTTTACATGGTGTTTAACGTTTGCAGGCAACACCAATAAACGTTTTATTTGGCCACAACTGCAGAATCACTTGTACAGTGGGACCTCATAAAGAATGCAGTGTGATATTCCGCGCCACAAGAAACAGACTGGATTTAAATGTTTCTTCTTTTGTATTGTATTGCGTTTATAATACACAGATATCAGAGAATAAAATGGCAAATAAAGCAACCTATCGGCGGTTATAAAAAAATAAAATGAAATTCGAGATGATAAAATTTGTTTTTTTAAATGTTGGTTTAGTGTTGGTCATACATAATGTAACATAAAGAGCTAAATACTTCCTTTGCGTGCGTGCGTGCGTGTGTGTGTGTGTGTGTGTGTGTGTGAGAGAGAGACCTGACTCAGTCATAAGACAATTATATGACAACAAATTTGCTTCCTGCATGTTGTTTAAACCACGTTGACTTTGATTTGGCGGGCAAAAAATTCCCCAAAATTTAAATGTATATATTTATATATATTTTTAGAAATTCTAGAATATATTATGTAAAAAATACTAAGATAATTAAGATAAAAAACCGTTACACTAGACATTTTTGAGCCCCACAAAACATCAAAATGACTTAAGCCAATTAGAAAAGCAACATATGTTCATCATAGAACACGTGTATTTAGCTATGAACTATATTTCGAATAACTTCATAGATTATGTTGCAGGTTAAAGAGGTCAATATTTAGCTTAAGCGCGAGTCTTCCGGAAGCTGCGAGTAGTGCTCGGTCACGGGCGCGTCCCCCGGGTGTCTCAGCCCTGCTCAGCCATGTGTATCAATAAGCATTAATGGTTAATGCTGGTGACATCACAGTTGTGTTGGCGGTGTGTGACCCCCGTGGCCCTGCCCAGAGGAGCCCCTCAGTTCAATCTTCAGCCGTTCACTGCTGCTGCCGGAGCCTTGCGCGTCCTCCTGTTCGGCTTTTCAGCTCGAAGATTTCGCCACAAAGATTTATTTCTATTTTACCGTCTTTACTTTAGCAAATAAATCGCGAGGCATCGAAAAGACCACGTAAACCTTGAGATTAACTTTTTGTGTGTGTGTGTGTGTGTTGTCGTCTGAATTAAATGGATGTTCTGGACGGTTTTGGAAACGCTGGATGGAAAATTAAATTGTGAGTACGTATCTTTTTGTGACATTAAATGTGCGTTGTTTTTGAGGGGCATGTTGTGTATTTCAAGCGTAACTTCGTTTAAACCTATCCGGGGGTTTCGTTTGTATTTTATGTGTCAAGTTGTAGCCTATTTATCTCTTATTTATCTGTCAAATCAGTCGCCAAATTCTTTGTCATAGCCTATATAGACTGATTTAGATGATATATAGCCTACTTAAACTTGCATAGCAGCCTTAAAAATAAAAGTTCCACTAAGAACCAAAAATGTAGGCTAGCCTTTCTAAGTTCTGCAGAGAACGTTTTATTCGCGAGTTGTTTAGAAAATGATGTGAAGAACCTATAATGAAACATCATGAACTTTATAATTTACAAAGACCTATAGGCTAACTCAAGAACTGCCAAACCGTTTTTTTTTTTTTTTTTAGGCTATTTGTTTTTTTTGGTGATATTCTTTACTGGACCACTTAAGAAAGAACCATTAAAGAACCCCATAGCTGGCAATTTAGCTTTATTTATTTGCCTCATTTGATGTAGATGCAATTCCGGAAGGGGTTGTCTGTTACATGTAGCGAAAATCAAATTGAGTAGGACAGGTTGAATTGTAGAGAGCATTATAGAACACCTTTTAATATTTCATTTTCCGAGATGAGACATTTAATAGGCCAGATACCCAATGTAGGCCTGTTAACGACAGTCTAAATATCCTAATGCATCCAGCAGGGTATCGATAGCCTTCAGTACACCTAGCTGTGCTGTAAAATACGATAATTTATAAGGTATAGGTTATTATTCACTATTATTTGAAATAAGGTAGTTGCCTACGTAGGCTATGCAATTTTCATCTCGTGCTTTGACAGCGTGCCATCAACGCGCGTGGAGTTATTGAGCTCTAATTGTATTGCTAAGTCTAATTCCAACGACCTATCCCTTCATTGACAGTTTTTTGGACGCGTATTTTGATTTTATAAACATCCTATGATCCGACTTCGCTAAGCAAAATGCATAAAAGAATGTGTTTCACACGCATTAATTGCAATGTGGTAGATGTCCAAATGCACGAGGTGCGCAGTAGCCGCTAGACTATCAAATGCACCTAATGTGAGTGTATTTAGCCCACGTGTATGTGTGCGCGCGCGTGAAAGAGAGAGTGAGACTGTATCGGAGGAGCTGCACACACACACACACACACACACACACACGGCAGTGAATGCAATAGCTCCATGTGACCACAACAGAAGCAGTATCTGGCGTACGCGGCGGTCCCTTTAAGACACATGGGTTAGTTTTTCTCTTTGGTTATCTAGCTGTATGAGTTTATGTGATATCATAAAGCTAGAGAACCGAAAGTATAAACTAATTCCAAAGACTTCGGAGCGCTTTGAATGGGAACGAGTCTGGAAAGCCGGAGGGATGTGGATGGTCGGGGTATGGGGGAGACGGCGATGTCCGCTACAAAGAGCATCGAATCCGGTAGGCATGCAGTTGGCGATGCGTGAATGCGTTTCAGTGGTCTGGAAGGATTGGAATACCTAAAGCTGATGTGGAAGACATGGATTTTACGTGGAATCTGCCTGCGGCTACATAGGGACGCGTTAGTACGCGGACAGAACGCAAGGGCTTGATAATAAGGCGGATACGGACTTCGCGTTCATTCTCAAGTGTGCTTGTGCTGGGCAACATTCCTTCATAGACGTGATAATGATGTTGATGTATGAATTCGGGATGACAGGAATCGGTTCATCGAGGTGTTTCAACCGATTGGTCGGATCTTCTGGGTCACGTGGTCCTCATGTAATATGGGAAAGTCAAACCTCGGAGGTGTGTGGTTTGACACTCTTTGTGTCTTATTGTACTGCCTTAACTAGGAAATCATCCATATGTGTGGCTTATTATAAAATATAAACTATACAATGTTCCCTATTTGAGGTTAAAAGGCTGACCTCGTCTTTGTACACCTGTCAACCTGTGCGTTTTGCAAGATATTTTAGAATTTCATCTGCCTAAGAGGATTATTGTGCTTAGTGGATGTTTCTTTTTCTTCGTAATTTTGTTGCTGATCCAAATGATAAAATCACTCATGACATCATACTGTAAAAGAAATGTCAAGGCTATTTTAGACACCCTGCTTATGACACATGCAGTGTGCAAATGTGTCTTTTAAAATGAGACTTTTTTTTATAAAACTACTAGGCCTCTGATACGCACTCTAGTATTTATGGGCCTATCTGACAGTTGTAGTACATATACTAGCTGTTGTTTTTGGCAATTTATGTCCCTGTCTGGTTAGTGCTACATCACACACAGCCATTTTTGATCCTAGGATGTGATGCAAGGCTAAAATGCATGTTGTTAATGAGTGATATAGAGATTTTTTTCTTTGTACAAAAAGAACGCCTTGAAGTTTGACACAATTAGAGCAACCTTGTAATCTCATTCTTTTTTTTAATATAAAATACCACAAAGGTGATGTTTACAATATTTGTGAATGGCAAATGTTTTGTATGATGGTTATATGGAATCAGGAAACTGACCTCCGATTGTCTCGGTAATTGCTGATTGCTTAAACATTTTTTTTTTCTTTTTCTTTTTTTCGCACAAATCACGAGATGTTGAAATTTGTGGGGGTGCGGGGCAGAGACGTGTAATAGATGCATGACACAAACCGAGTCTGAGGTGCAGCGAGAGGCCTGTCTGAGAGGCGCCCCAGACATTTTCCCACATTAATATGTGTCTGGTCCTGCGTTAGGGGCCCCAGCAGATGGAGTCTTGTCTTAGCACCTGGCGTACGCAGCACTGCTATTGTCTACGTCTACTAATCTGAATTAAATGTAACCAACTCTGCATCCCAGTTTAACTGCAGATTCAAAATACGAGGATAGATGCTGCAGGCGGGGTTTTGTGGGGATATCTGAGCAGTTTTCGATGCATTGCCTTTATTTTGTTCTGATAATATATATTTAAAGAGTCTATTTATTATTAACAATATGCATAATTCATTTAATTCTTATAGAGAGTGTGTTTGTGAATTTAGTAAAAGATAGATAACACAATGATTATTTTATCACTGCTATATATGATGTCAAGAAGCAGTTGTACTTTTGCAACAAGGCCTTAAAATCGGCCACAGTGTGTGTGTTTCGATTCTCTATGGGTGTGAGTGTAAGGGTGTGGCTATAAATTTAATATTTCGAGTGTGTTTTGGCTCAGTTTTGTAAGATGCATGAATTTGGGCTGCTAATTTACAATCAGGAAAGTGGTAATAAAATTTTATTTGGTTTGCCTGACTACTCTGTTCTGAAAAACTGCCATTTTTAGGGTCAAATACTTTCTTTTTTTTTTTGGTCTAGCAAAACTAGCTTGTAAATATCAGATGACAGACTACATTATTTAGACAGTAGTATTTATAAAAAATGATGGCAATTGTATAATCTCTATCCTGTTCACTATATCAGTGGTGGAAGCTTTAGTGACAGTACTGGAGTTATGTTTGTATTATTAAAATTGGTGCTAGTGCCAAGTTGTATTTTTTTAACACACATAACACATTATATTTAACCTATATACCTTGTATTTTCTTGTAATTTTGTTTGCAGTCCGCTCTCTGAATTTCATTCAAATAGATTAAGTTTCAAACAGGAATACTGCTACTCACAATAAAATTGGACGTTTTATCTATTATTATTCCTCTTTCATTTTTACCTCAAAAAGCAAATGTCAATCATTTCTCCGCTGAACTTATGAATTCTGAGTTTGGTATCTTAGCAACGGCCTCTGATCCAAGAAATGAAATGGGAACGAAAATCATCCTTTATTTGCAGTCTTACATTGGCAGATTTAAACGGGCCCAATACAGTAGGCCTATATTAAAATATTTTACATACACCAGAGACTCGCTGGCTTTTTTAACTGCCTCGCTATCCACTGTTGTATGTCCAAATAATGGAATAAAACCTCCGTTTTTAAATATTTTAATTATTTATTGTATTTGACGAAATATTTTATTAATTCACATACAGTTAAATGAAAAACACGAAGTCTGCGTGACTAGTTCTCAAAACGAAATAAACTACAGTCTACCTAGTCAGCACTTTTGTTTATCAACGCGCCCAAATGTGCCAAAACCCCTCAGGTGACTCTCGACGCGTCGGTAATGCCCAAAAACTCCTGTTTAGCCGAACAGCTGACTAGATTAAGACACCACCATATAATAGCCGAAATAAAAGATGACTGACTCGATTTTTGTTCTCATTAGGAAGTTTTAATGTTGAAAATATGAATATATTCACCTAAAGTATTTTCCTTTGACGTTACTGTTTGTTCTCCCTAAAGTTACGTCACGCGCTTTTAACCGTCAAAATAAACTTTAAATTGAATTCCGCGCCAACATTGATAAAACTGACATGAACCGAAAGAACTGAAGCGAAGAAATATATTTTTTTTATTATGTATTCCGCTACTACACTTAATTTCATTAGTCTGTAATGTGCTAAATTATTTTCGTTCTGTTTTAGAAAGCATTTACAAAGTTTTGTTTCTCATATTGTGTCAGGCATTGTTTCTCATATTGTGTCAGGCATTGTTTCTTATTAATGCCAAACTTGAACTTTTTTGAAATGCATGTGGAAAATTACAAGATTATACATTATAATTCTGAGCAGATCATTAGTAAATGGTCGTTCAAATAGTTAGAAATATAGGCTAATGAAAATTCTAGAAAAAAAATATATATAATAGGCCTAATATAGGCTTTATTATTTCGCCAAACACCCTTGAGTGCATTCAGGGACCCTCAAGGGTCTGTGGACCCCTGTTTGAAACCCCTGGACATAGATTATTAAAGCTGATGTCACAGATTTCGCAGATTTTTTTTTTTTTTAAATCTGCATAGCTTTTTAGTGGTTATGTAAGAAGATTTATCTATTGCATAATAAGCTTTTTATATCTTTTTTCAAGCATGCCATATTATTTTTGAGTCCTGCATAATTTGCCTGCATACCATTGTGTTCTGAATCCTCATGCATGACAAAGAAAGTGATGTTAAAAGAATTCAGGTGACCTTTTAAGATCTCCTAAACAGGTTAAAATTAGTTTACCTATTTATGTCCACTTGAGTAGCTCTGTGAATGATCATCAGTACATGAGCCTCACAAAGATGAAAGATCAGCGAAATTCAAGCAAACTTTTAAATAAAATAATAACAGCATCATGAAATGTCCCAAACCACCCAAAGCTAGATTAAAATTGCTTGTATTTTGACTTGATATGCTGAAATCATTAAGATGTGCAATTTTGTGTTTTTAAAGGAAAAGAAGACTTCAGAAACCAGTGATAAAACACAGAAATCGAGTGACCACAGATCAGGTGAGTGATGAAGCATTGTCATACGCTCTATGACCTTGAGTTTCCTTCTGCATGAGGTTGGATGTTTAAGAATAAAATATGTAACAGATTCTCTTGTTGCATAGCACTTTAGTTTATTGGTCGTCCTTTATGGACAGATATTAACATTAGCATATATAATTAATAATTAAACCTTTATAATGACTAACCATGTTATGTGTTTTTAGAAACTAAGAGTAGATGTCTGGTTATTGTTAATATTTCAAGTTAAGCCATTTTTTGGTCCAGATGTTCAGTATTTATATCAAGGGGATATTTTTGTTGAGATTCTGTGGCGATATGGCTTTCGCGTGACATCAAAACGGGTTTCTTTTTTCCCCAAAAAATGCTGGATGGCAAACATAGGAGGGATTACTATGGCAACAGTGTTTGCCCTTGCTCATTGGTGGTAAGGAGTAAAGCAGACTTATGTCACATGACTCTAGTCAGAGCCGTATCCTGCCAGGCATTGGCTTACATGTTCATTTCGAAGCTCAAATTTATGTTTATGTTTTACCCAGGAACAAGGAGACAGAGGCTAGCATAGGATGCACTGTATTTCATGTTCTCTCCCAGCAGGGACCAATATTTTGTGCACTGTTTAATATTATTATTTAATATCATATATTGTTATTTATATGACACAAAAATAAATATAGTATTAAATAAATAATAGGCTTATTCATTTTTAAAATACCATTTTAAAAGTAATCGATTGAACTGCACATATTCTTAGTACAAGACCATCTTAAAGTTGAGGATCTAATTAAATATTTATATGTTACTCTGATCATAGTAGTTTAATTTATCGCTGTCTTAAAGTGTGATGCTCATCTTTACGAGCTTGACAGTGCAGCGCCGTACTCATTCACTCCCTCTCTCATCCAATTTGTTTCCACACTGTTGCCGGACAAGAGATGGGAAGGCCGTTTGTGTGATCTATATTTTAATTCTTTTGTTCAGAGCCTTATCCCTTTAAAATATTGCAGTAGTCCAGGCGGTGTGTGTGTATATAAGGTGTGCTCATGTGGAAAGGCTATGAGGGTGGTTCAGTCCTTCACCTTCCTAATTCCCTTCTTTCTCTCCTCCGCCACCCCCCTCTCCTCCAACCAAAGCCCTCACTCTAACCCTCTTCAGACTCACACCCTCTCTCTTTCTCTCCCTTCACAATCTCAAGTCAGAGTTCAATGGCACTTTTTTCATTCTGTCCTTTTTTCCAGCCCCCCTTCCTCTCCCCAACTCTAGTGGGTTTTGCGAGATGGGGGGCAGGTACCTTCCCTCCCCCATGTGAACTTTAGCTGCAATTCTCCAGGCACACATGCATTGTGAAACACAGATTGAAAAAGAAATGAGCACCTTTTTTCTCTTTCTCTCTCTCCCCTTGCCTTAACACAGAATTGTCAAACTCACCCACTCTCTCCCACGCAGTGTATTCAGCGCGCTTACGCCGCCACACAAGAAAGTAGCCTCGTTTTATGGCACTTTCGTGAAGGTAGTGTGGCGCAAGTCAGTCAGAAAGCTGTCCATAGAAATACTAGAGTTCATAGAATTTCACATTGTATCATACAGAAGAAATATAGAATATATGGACTATGGAAGTCTTTTTACAGTTTAAGTACTTCCTTGTGAAGATCTAGGATGGTTTTTGAGGCATTGAACAGGGTTACATGCCAGCGGCCATGTTAGTAAACTTGATATCCTTCCACTAGCCCTTTTCAGGATTTGTGTTTTAGCATACATTCCCATAGAAAAGATACAAAAGGAAATAATATGTAACATTTAGGTACTAATATGTGACCCTGGACCACAAAACCAGTCATAAGTCGTTGCACGGGTATATTTGTGGCAATAGCCAACAAAACATTCTATGGGTCAAAATTATAGATTTTTCTTTTATGCCAAAAATCATTAGGATATTAAGTTAATATCATGATCCATGAAGATATTTTGTACATTTCCTATCTTAAATATATCAGAAATGTATTTTTGTGAGAAAATCGCCAACAGAAATGGACAACTCTAAAGGCGATTTTCTAAATATTTAGATTTCTTTGCACCCTCAGATTCCAGATTTTCAAATAGTTGCATCTCATTTATTCAGCTTTCAGATGATGTATAAATCTCAACTCAAAAAAATTTACCCATTTTGTGGTCCAGGGTCACATATGTATACTTTAGGTACTAACATGCAACCTTTAAGGGTAAATAAAGTACAAAGGTGTACCTTTTAAAAGGATAACGCCCCAGTGTCTTCCTGGGTGTTCCCCCCTAAAAGTGTAGGTGCGTTCCAATTTGCATACTTGCATAAACTAATCTATGCTGTTTTATAGTATAAATAGTGCGAGTATGTTCACACTGAAAATTCCAAATAGAAAAAGTGCACATTAAATACCTGGATGATACAGTAAATTAACTGAAAAACCTCATGCACTCAACTGTCCCAGCTTTAATTATGTAGCAGAGAGGGAATGGTGATCAGACTCTGATGTTGAACGACAAAATGAAATTCATAAACTACACAGTTGAGTACATAGTGTATAAGTGATTAGTGTGTCATTTGGGACACAGCTTGTATGTTAAAACGCTAACTATGAAAAGGGCTAGTGGAGGGGATATCAAGTTGGTCAAGAGAGAGATGAAGAGAGAGCAAGCAAGCGAGTCTCTTTTTCCCCCATTCTGTAAGCCAGAAAAACAGTCTGTGACATTGGCCTAGTTCTAGATCGCGATTGCCCAGAGGAAGAATTGAATTGTGGAATCAGAGACAGAGGATCAGAGGGGACTTAGCACCCTGTGGCTATGAGCCTTCTCGCTCCATACCAGCTAGCCACCTTTCACCCTCATCCATGGCTTTCCCTTACTCTTCACGTACCCGGACGAGCCCCCACTTTTTATAGAGGAACTCAATAGCGCGCACGCAAGGTTCGATAGTTCAATGCGAGGCAAAGTTTCTGAAATGATGCACGTAGGAGAGAGAAGAGGCAGCATATATAAACAAATTCTCCGAGCCTCACGCACACACAAAAATCTATAGATTTCTCAAGATGTTCTGTCTGTTGACTTGCACTATTACCATTTGTAAATGCCACGGAAGATTGCGCTGTTAGTGCGATGCTTTGAAAATGTATCAGGAATTATTGATATTCAGTTAGAAGGTGTATATATGCCTCACGTGGACAGAACCATTGTGATCAAATGTTTATGGGCAAACGTGGGATCAGAAAAGCAGGAAATTACTAGTGCTTTAGATCAAGTCCCTACAATTTTCTCACTAAAATGATTGTTATTGCTCATACTTATTATTTTCCACGCATAACCTCTTCAGACATGAATGATACCACAATATGTTATTGAGATACACTACCATTGAAAAGTTTGGGGTGAGTAAAAACATTTTTATTCAGATGCATTACATTGATCAAAGGTGACAGTAAAGACTTTAACATTGTTAAAAAAGATTTCTATTTCAAATAAATGCTGTTCTTTTAAACTTTCTATTCATCATTGAAATCCTGAAAATAATGCATAATGTATTGCTTTCCACAAAAAATATTAAACAACTATTTTCAGCATTGATAATAAGAAATGTTTCTAGCAAATCAGCATATTAGAATGATTACTGAAGGATCATATGACGCTGAAAATCAAAAATTCAAATAAAATATTTAATTTTGAATATATTTTTTTAAATATTAGTGTTTTTACTGTAACTTAAACTTTTCAAGCAATCAGATGATTTTCTTTTCGCCTGGCTGATGAAAACATAGGAAAAAATCCCAGACTTCGATTGACAGAAGACCTCAAGCATTTTTTGGGGTACAGAATATCATATAAACTTGAGGTTGGACTCTTTTGGTGCATAGTAATTACCCAGAACACCTTAGCATCCCCCTAGCAATGCTATAGAAACCACTCAGAATGCTTACTAAGAAAGTTATCAGACCAGCTCTAATATTGTGGCGGTTTTAGGGTTAGTACGGGCAAACAATGCACATTTACTTCAGAAAACATAAAAATCTAGCTTTATCTCTCCAGTTGATTGTTGTGAAGTATCTTACTGGTAATTATACTAGTTGTATTAGCATTACAATGCTGCGTCCATCAGCATTGCATCATAAACTTTGATTCCTTTTGTGAAATGAATTCGTCTGACTAAAAGTTTCTAAGCAACAATTTATTTTGAGATTTATGCAGTGGTTTTCTCAGGCTAATGCTGTGAACCAAACCAAATTGTAGATATATTACTCATGGTAGTTTTCATTTGTTTGAAAGCCTCTGGTCTACAAAAAAACAAAACAAAAAAAAAAAAGCAGGAAGGAAAATTCTTTATAGATTGGAATTCATATACAGAGCTCGATAGCTGGCTTTGTAAGTTCATTTGAATTATAGGCTACCCCCTGCATTATACGCCTTGATAGGAAATAAATCTCTTTTAATGCATGCGCTCGAGGGGGTTGCGTTCAAGGGAGGGTTTTGTTGGTAGCGCTAGCATATGCTAACATAAATTAAAGCCTATGTTTCTCTGCAGAAAACTGATTGATGTTTCTTACTGTTTAAAAGCTAAAAAAAGCCTACATTTTCTCACAGTGGATTGCTTAAAGTGGCTACTGTGTGCTGGCGACGTCAAAAGCGGGTGCAGAAATCGGCTAATTTTCTCAAGAATAGAAAAGCTAGCCAAGCTGAGTAAGGCCTCTGTGACATTGCCATGCAAAACACTGCCTCAATGGTGAAGTGTATTTATGAAGATGAGGGTGGTGGTGGTGGTGGGGGGGGTAGAGGGAGAGAAGGAGGGAGGTTTAGCGGGGGACGTTATGAAAAGGCAGCAGGCTGCGAAGTGAATGGGACCAGCGGGGAGGGGGCCGGCAGGGTCCGCGCCTCCATTGGTTCAATGCAACGGCCAGAGCAGCTGTGAAAGGAGGTCTCCCCTTTTTCCCACGACCCAGCAATGGGGCAAAACAGTGGCCCGAGTCTGCCAGGGTCAAGTCACTTTGCTAATATATACACTGAGCTTGTGTACGCAGACAATGCATACACACAACTCATTTATTTGGTGTGTGCACACAGCCACCTTCAGACTGGGGAGACGGGGCAGCGTGAAAAGACCCTGACTCTAATTTCGGTCACATTGAGGCCATTGTCTAGTTCTAGACCAACAGTCCTAGATTTTGAAAATTAACAAGCTAACTTGGTCAATGCACACGCACAGGCATACACCTGCTGTTCAGAGATCAGTCCGTTCCCCAAATATTGACATTTTTTAGTCATATATTTTGATCTTAGACGCATGGATATTCAGATAGATAGATGGATATTTGCATATTCGGATGGATGGATGGATGGAAAGAGATTAATTTTAGGATATTCAGACAGAATTATTGGGCCGGGCCAATTGGGATGCTAAACCAGAGCCATTTTTTTTATATTTCTCAGAGAAAACAGCCTTACTTTTAGTAGTTAATTCACAAGTTAATATTAATATATATTAATATATATTTTTTCACGCTACAACCTTTTTTTGTAAAATATGTGAAAATTATGAATAATGCAGGAAAATTACATTATGAATTTATAGTTAAAAATCTATTTTTAGAGTGCATCTTTTGTTGGTTTTTAGTGTGTTTTTATGAAAGGTCCATAAAATGCTTGTTAGTTTTAATTGCATGTTTGTTTTTCCATCTTCTGTAGAGCTCACTCGCCTGACTACACGTTTATGGCCCTATACATGCAGTCTATTAGCGAATATGGACCCTGCGTCTCTCCCGGGTTCGTCTTCTATAGAAAGTGCCATCTTGTTAAAGGCGTATTACAAACTCCGCCAGTGTGTCACAGCCTTTCTGCCTCTCCCCACCCACCTTGTGCCGTTTACACTCCTTTATGGTACATTTGTCCTGCAATAAGCCCCATTCTTTTGATAAACAAGCACAGGCTCTGGCATCGCCCCTCTCCTCTTGCCTCCCTCTCCTATTCAGAGGCTCCTGGAGTACAGCAAGACAAAGAAGAGACTCACTTAATTAGCTGAGCGAGAAGATGCATTGGGGCAATCACCCTGCACAATGAGGGAAACGTACAGCATGTTAATTCAGCGTGGGGTTGTAGCGAGCTTCCCGGGGCCCAGAATGGCCTTTTGTTTAGCGCCTGGCCGGCCGTAATAGATCAGATGTGCTTCAATTAAAGAGAAAGTGTTCTGAGCCTCATTTGGAGAAGGTGCGGATGTATATTATCGTTGTTTGTTTAAGGATCCTGCTTGTTTGGTGCGGTTCTTAGCCATGCTACCAACCAGTGAAGTTGGTTTGACCAACTTGCAAATTTTGGTCTTTTCCTCATACATTTGTTATTTACCGCTTCTGAAGAAATGAAATATAGTGTATCACTTTATTTCATTTTTTGTTGTTGTCTTTTTGCAGCTAGGAAAAAGCACAGCTAGGATAGCTCACTTTATCATCATGAAATGAAAAATATGTTTCGCACTTAAAAATAATAGTCCAGATCACTAGTAGTTCCTGCAGACTGACTAGGCAACACTTAAGTAATTAGTGATGCATTTTATGACCACGTTCTGAGTATAAAAGATGATTGATTACGTCTCAGACACACAATAATGTTTAGTAATTAATTAGTAATGCTTTATAATTTGTCATAGTTAGTTGATGAGGCTAATCTCAATCAGTAACTATTGATTACCTAATAAGTAACTATCTCAGTCCTAAATGTGCTATTACTACTTAGTCATGCATTACTTCCTGCATAGTTACCTATTAATGTCGGACCATTATTCTAAAGTGTTACTGGATAGTTCACTCAAAAATCAGTAAAAAATCCACTTTTTTATGTTTGGAAGAAATAAGGTCATATAGATACTGTATATTCTCATATACCTTTTCAACAGAGGGACTTTCGCTCCATTGTATTGTTAGTTTTTTTGTTTTACTCATTGTTTTTCCGGTTGCACTTTAAGTACTGGTCAATATAATGTAATGGGTTAAGGTTAGGTTTAGGTGTAGGTTCAGGGTTAGTACATAGTTATTAACCATTTATTGTAATTACTATAATAAGTAGGCTACAAAGTATGTACATGGGGAACAGGACTGTAAAATAAAGTGCTACCGTTTTCTTTTTTGACACTCCGATGTACCTCAAAATATGAAATTTATTTTTGCTACTTCCATTTTATTGTACCTTTAAATTTAGTCAGTATATTTAGTGTATATATATATATATATATAAATAAATACATTTTTAGAAAATTTTACTCTTAAAATCGAAATTTCACTCATTTTACACCAAATATTCAATATCCTTCCATGTTTAGCATGTGGTTTCGGAAAGAGCGTATTCACAATGTGACTTACACATTCTAACTAGCGTATAACTTTGTGCAAGTTTCCTTGTGTGTTCATGTCATTTTGTGCGGATATAGTATACATGTAGTAATTATGTTTCTGTTGTTGAGTAAATATCAGATTAATCTCATACTGTAAGTATAGCATGCAAACACTAGTAAATTGTTTATTCCTTGTTTAGCTGCTCACACAGCTCAAGCTTGACATTATTGACTCTGATTTGATTACTTGAAACAATCAGATTTTTGTTCCAAAAACTTTCTTAGCGCATTAATACCATGCGGTGTTAAATGTTTAATTATCATCATGATGTGCATTTTATTTGTCTAGACTCAGTTATCATTGACAGTATCAAAAAACCTTTAAGTTTTGTTACACGATAAACACAGTTTGAGCAATTAGCGCAAACTTCCATGAACGATGCTGTGTTGCGATCTGCGGTCGTAAATCTATTTCTGTTCAATTGAGTGGGAGGTGTGATTGTGTTTGGGGTTGAAGTGGGGTGGGGGGGGGGGGGGGGGGGGCTTATTCAGGTTGCTTCTGTTACAGTGGCACCCTGAGGCGGTTACTTTCATGAAGACAGATAAGCTCACCGTGAAAATCCCTCTCTCTCCCCTCCACCACGCCGCACGAGTACCACCCTAGCCTTCTCTTCCTCTTTCTGGAGAGTTCTTTAACCTTGATGAGTGAGATGAAGGGGTCAGAGAGGATAGACAAGTGACTGTGCTGTTACAGTGTATGTATAGAAAAAGCCCACCCCTCCTCCTTGTCAGGATCAATATGGCTAACAGAGAGCTGGGCTAGTCAGGCATTGAAGGTGGTGGTGGGTGTAGGAAAGCTCTACTGAGGGCCATAAAGAGTCTTAAGTGCACCTGGTATCTCGCGCCTCTGTTTCGGCTGTCTTTACACATAGCTGTCATAGGCTCGCCTGTTAATACCAGATTTGTGAGATTTAACATGCTCTGCGGTCAGAGCTTTGTGTCCATGTCTGTTTCATTTGGCTCTGCCCTACTTAAGAAGATCTGTTTTTGTGATCTGCTGCTTTTTTTGAGGAGGGCCTCGAGTGTGTTTTCCCCCCCAACACTTAATGACAAAAAGGTGTTTAGACATAATAGACGCCATAGTCTAAAGTATGAGAATGTATAGAAACTCATATACATTATTTCAGGAAGTTTGTGATGAAGTTTGTGGAAGTAACTGGATGATCTACTTCTTCTGGCGAGATATTGAAGTGTGAAAGACACTTTCCTATCCCATGAGGCCACGGGTGAGGATTTATGAATGGCAGCGAGGCTGGTAGGTCACATGATAATGCGGCATGACGAATGTAGTACGTCCAGATCACATATATACTATATAGAACATACTTTTTTAGTAGTCGTAAAGTAATTATTTATTCAAAATACATAACTACTCAAGAGAGTATGCGATTTCGGATGCAGCCCTGGACTTGTTTCAGTAAGAGTATTACATTTATATTTTGTCAAAAAAAAGAAACATCTCTAATCATTTACTTATTATTTTCCACAGGACTGGAAGTAAACACAATTATATATTTTAAATACTATTATTTATTACTATTAGTGTTATTACTCATATTTATTATTTTATTTAATGTATTGGGATAATGTACAGGCAGACCATCATTATCGCAAAATAAACCCTTTCTGAATGATACAAGACTCTTCACGGTTGTAGGTTTAATTTGTGACAATGACCAGCTGTTACACTGTAACAAAATATTGTTGGTTTAACTTAAAAAAGTAAGTTACCTGGTCACCAGGTAACACAATGAAGGAGATTGGTTTAATCAACAGAAAGTTATTGTCCCTTGCTTGTTAGCTATCATTAGTCTTTGCTAGCCCTACTGTCATTTTCCTCTCCCAGGTTGTTGAGACGTTCTCCTGCTCGTGAGTCCTCCACTCCCGCTCAGCTTAGGTAATTGAGTTGAGTGAGAAGTTAACCACCTGCCTCAATGGCAAGGAATTCTGGTGCCCCTCCCTCTCAGGAGGGTCACATTGTCCAGCCCCTCTCCCACCGGTGTAATCCCTTCCACTGGGACAAAGGACCTACCCACGGGCCACAGAGGTACATTAACCCACCAGCCAGCGAGCCCTCTGACCTGAGCGGCAGAGCCCCGTTCATCCAGCCCAGCTAACAGCTACCGGCACTCGGCACATCAAAGCCGAGAGCTGAGCTCGTGTGTGCAGTTACTTATTCATGCGGGCCTGGGAGACAGTCCATGGAGATGAAACGGCAGTGGCGAGGAGGAGACCCACTGATGTGCAGAATGGAACAGCTCCCCTGTGGTCTCAGTAAGGAGTTAGAAAAGCCAGATCCGACGCTGGTTGGTGCTGTGATCTATGTCGCAGCGCTGAGGGGATATCTGGCCCCTACATCAAACATCTTGTCCCAATAATGCGGCCTGTTATCAGAGCGAGTGATGCCCACAGCTTGGCTTTAGCCGACTGTGTACTGTACTGTGATCTGCTGTAGTTGAGCTGCAGCATTTGTGATGTGGAGATTATGTCAGACATATCGGCGACATGTGAATCCAATACACTGTGAAGGCCGTGGAAGAAGGGAAATTCAGTATTGTTGATCTTTAAGCGCATTGTGTTAAAGTGAAGTGAGACCAAGCAGAATGGTTGGCCGCGTCCGAAATCGCATACTTTCTTGAGCAGGCACTTATTTTGAATAAGTGATTACTTCACGACTGTATGAATATGTGTATGAATATAATCCGGACATACATTCGCCATGTTGTCATTATCATGTGACCTACCAGCGCCAGTGCGTCGCTTCACTGCCATTCATAAATCCTTTCCAGTGGCCTCATGGGATAGTAAAGTGTCCATCGTATGCACACTTCAGAATCTCGGCGGAAGTAGTAGGTCATCCGGTTACTTTTTGCCTACTGTTTTATGAGTACTGTGAATCCAGACATACTTCTTTTGTCACATACTTTTTTTCGCCTACTATATAGTAGGGATGTATGTGATTTCGGATGCAGCCGTAGTTTTCGAACTGGTGTCAAGAACCACTCCTCTCATCTGCTATTGGTTGGTTAAACAGGTAGCCACACCCCCAAACCCACAGCATCAGTTGAGCCAGTGTTGCTATGTAGG
The DNA here is from genome assembly GCF_963993115.1 of Abramis brama. Taxonomy (NCBI): domain Eukaryota; kingdom Metazoa; phylum Chordata; class Actinopteri; order Cypriniformes; family Leuciscidae; genus Abramis; species Abramis brama. The sequence continues at coordinate 21,620,318 of NC_139968.1, read as the reverse complement.
CTGGTCGAAATGTTCAAACAAAATAAACACTGTTTTGACAAAGTGGCGAAGTGTAATGGTAATCAACCAACAATTGGCTTACTTATAGTTGAAGGGATAATTAAAGAATAATGTTATCATTTATTCACCCTCATGTCATTCCAAACCTTCAAGTAGGCCTATTTCTTCTGTGAAACAAAATATTTTGAAGAATTTTTCCATACGATAAAATGCTTTGGACCCTTTGACCTTTAATCTATGGACAAAAAAGACTTATGTATTCTATTAATAACGTGAATACGACTACATGACACATGACTAGTATGTGGACACACAAATATCACACTTACATATTATTTCAAAACCAGTTCTCCTCATTGTATTTAAAGGTCTTAACCAAAAGGAAAACATACTTTTGGCCATATAGCGTATTTGATCACATTGTGTTTCTCCTTCATGGGCTGCAGTGAGATGCAGGGGGCGTGTCCTCGGACGGGCCGCGCCCCCGCTGCCCCAGCATCAGTCAGAGACGGAAGAGGAGGTGAGGTTGCCATGGGAACAGATGCTCTGTATTAACCAGGAGGGAAACAAACAGTAGCGTTTCATAAAGTAGTGTTCTTGAAAAGCAGGCTTGGTGTTGTGCAGAAGAAACTGGAGCTTTTTTGAGTATTTGTGTAAGGACAAAACCGGTGCCATTTAGTTGTGTGTGTGTGTGTGTGTGTGTGTACTAATGTTTTTTTTTCAAGTTGTGTTGAAGTAAGCATGAAGAGTCAAATAGATTTTGCAGGGATCTTTTTAAACCTTTGCAACAAGGGGAGATTGATTGGCCTTGCTATTGTAAAAGTGAGAGGCAATGCTTTGGTATCTTTTTCTTTAGTAAAAATCGTTATGGCAAATACAGTCCTTGGATTCAAGTATTCCACCTCTGTAAAAAAATGAAAGCTCATGTTCAGCACAGCGTACCTTATTGCAGAGGAATTGTTCACCCAAAAATGATTTACTCAATTTTGAAGAATATTGATGATGTTCTTTTCTGTACAACTAAAAAATGTAAATTGAAAAATCCAAAAATTGACTTCAAAGCATCGTAAAAGTAATCCACGTGATATTTGCTATACATCATATTATAGCTTTGTGTGATTAACATTCAAATCATTATTCATTGATAATCTTCCCCTCCACTTTAGTTTTCTCTTTCATGCTTGAGCATATTTGAACTTGCTGCATGATAACATTACGGCATGTTTGACTTTTGATGTCACCAAAAACAATTGGTATCTATTAAACGTTCACAAGAGAACGAGAGATACAGTGGAGGACAAGAGTTTCCGCAAATAATAATTCTAATTTTAGGGTGAACTGTTCCTTTAAAAAAATGGTAATTTGAGATGTATCATGATGCATGCATATCTTCCTTATATGATATGTATTGACTTTTGTTGGTGAGTGTTACAATGCTACTTACTGGCATACAAATGCAAAGCATTTCTGCAAGAATGTAGCCACATATTTAGGATTAGGTGGGAACAAATGTAATTATTTGAGTATCCAGCATGTATCAAAAAACATGTATCAGTCAACCACTAATCTAAATATGGAGTAAGACCTCCTCAATACCTAAATATCATGTTTGTCATGATTTAATCTGATATCTGCAATGCTTTACCTGCTGAACTAGTACTGCAAAGTTCGCACCCTCAAATCGCCTCTCCTCCTTTCTGTCTTGCTCCCCATGTGGACACACAGGAAAGACGGGAGAAGCCAGCGAGAGATACTTCTCGCGGTAGTTGGATGTCAGTGGCGTACCTGATTTCGACCGTGAAGCGACTGCAGCAGCACCCTCCCTCTTTCGCTCTCTCGTATTCTCTCACGCTCTCCCTTGTAAGCTCCCTGAATAAATTTTTTTTTTATCCATCGCCACACAGTTTCATTGTTCCCCTGTGCTTTGTAACTATGGCAGGCATGAAATTCACCTAAACGCAGAAAGCGGCTTCCCAGCCCCAACCTTCATACCCATCCCCTCCGCCTTCTTTCCCCGCCCCCCCTTCAATAATATTTATAGTGCAATCTTTTTCTCACCCCCATCTTCTTTTTAGGGAATTTTTTTCCTTTTCTTTTTCACAAGTCCAATGCCATGCCTCAGCCTCCCACTCTCCCATCCCCTTTTTTTGCCCCAGCCCTCTCCCTTCGAGCTGACAGATACACTGTTCTCTCTTTCTTCGCCTTTCACCTCCCTCCGCCCGTCCTGCCGGCCCGGCACAATGCCGACGCTTTCTCCCGCGGCCGGCCGAATGCTGCCGTGAACTAACAATATCAGCGAGGCTGTCTCAATGCCAGGGAGCCCCATTGTGTGCTGCCAGAGGGGTGTTAACACCCATGTCTGGACCCAATGAATAGTATTATTGTGTCTGAGACATGCAGCTCGCCCCCTCGGTTGCACCCTGCCCCCAAACTCAGAAGCGGTCCCCCATTTTTCAGCACTTAACCTACTTAAAGACAACGTCATTTTGAGGTGAAACTTTGAGCACTGGAACACGTACAAGTGTCGTTTAAAAATAATCATTGTAGTTTAGTCGCCGGGTAAAATATGAACGGGTGTGGGATGTTCCCACGGTCAAGAAAAGTCCATAAATAACATGGAAAATGTGATTCCCTGGCCCGGAAAAGTCTTTAGTCAAGTTGCTCGCTTTACAAGTTCTGTTTAAACCGCCTGTTTAAAGTCCCGGTTTTGTCCGCTGTACGGGGGAAGCATCAGCATAGGGGCTCTAAGTGCACTTGGCAGACAGTTTCTTTCAGCCTGACATCCTTAACTCAAAAAATCTCCTGCCTCAGCTTTTTTATTCCAAGGTTAGAAAGTTCACATTACTAACTGAGAGCAGATGCCAAAACATTCACCTTGCACATCTCCCTGATCAAAGCTGCGGATTGACATTTGCAATGGGCAAAATGCTGAAAGTTAAGCTAAACTTGTTTTCTCTCTCTCTCTCCCTCGCTGTTGTTTTGGCAGGAGTCGGAAGACGAGCGGAGAGTGGGAGTAGTGATAGTGGTGGAGGAGTGAACCCGGAGCAGGTGAACACAGCTGCGGACCGCCATGGGCTCTCTTCCATCGGTCCCGACTCTCCGTCTTCGGGTCTCTGAGAGACGGCAGGGGCCAGCCAGGGAGCGTCGGAGTGGGCAGGCGAGGCAGCTCGCTTTCCCCGCCGGCTACTGGCTCCTCAGCAGCGAGGAGGGAGAGAAATCAATACTGAGGAGAGATGCTGCCAGGGGTCGCCCAACGCTGCCTCCAGCCATGGAGCCATGGGAGCCTGTGTTCCGCTTTCTCTCTCTCTCAGCCCAATCTCAGTCAACTTGCATCAGCTAAAGAGAGGGCCAACAGCCTTGACGCTCTTCATGCAACACTGAGTGTGTGCGTGTGCGTGTGTGGTTCTGCCAGAGGGCCTTTCCAGGCTCGGCATCACTTGATAAAACTTTGCCTGCTGGAGAACGAGTAGAAAAAGAATGTCAAAGGTCTTTTTTTCCCCCGTCTTTGATTCCTTTTTCGCTATGAGTGCACATTCCCCCTGACTGTTGTAATGAGTGCTTGACGGAGATCTCTTTTACGCTAAATCAAGAGGCCTTCTTTTTTTAGTGGTCCTCCTCCTAAGCATGCACAAAGTGCTCTACATCTGATGGGCCGGGATAAGAGAGCATTTTGAATTCTTTTTCACCTTTTCCACCATGGTTGGATTTTTTTGATGGTTGCCACTATTCGAGTGGCTTGGAAAAGGACTTGGCTTTGATTTGTAGGTGAAGGGCTTGGCACTTCGTAATGGCTTTCACCCTTGACCAAAGCACTTGATGGGTATTAATAAAATCATGGACCAATGGAGAACAGTGCGAGATGGAGCAAGTTCCAGAAAAGTTGCTCCTGCAAGGCCACAGATCCGCTTGGGATGTGAACGACTGAAACGTGGCCTGCCCGCGATGCCAACAATTCGAAAAGTGGTTGCACTGGATAGTTCCTGTGTCCCTGGATGCTCAACAGGAACGCGTTGGATTCGGTAAGGAAAGATTTCAGTAATCTGTCACGCGTGGGTTCAGTAACATCAGCTTTACGTTGTGTTCCAGTTGATGGGGTGTCTTGTTTTAAGGTCCTGATTTGCGTTATGTTAATCGAACAAAGTGGCAGATGATTGTATAGATTTCCGTCATCCTGTCTCGTCTTCACTGGGCAGCGCCTTCGACAAAATGGCCGCCCATGCCTGCCAGCTGTCTCCCTGCCAAGATGGCGGCACTTTAAACGCTGCCCATCTGCCTAATCAAGGGCCAATATGCAGATTCCAGATAATTGCATTTGCATATGCTTATTTCCCTCTCCCGTTATTGGTGGGGCCAGTTAACCACGCCGCCTTTGAACACGCAGGACATATGCACATGTTTCCTTTATCGCTTAAATCTTTTTACAGTCTGTCTGCTTTATGTTAAGCTGCAGTAGCGTTCTATCATTGGAAATGGGTGAAAAATATGGCATTAACACACACAAAGCATCTGATGCCTGTGCCATCTGTGACATCTGTGACTGGGTAGTCTAGCTACATAAATCCCTCACTCGCAGGGCCCGGTTCCAGACAGCCTCCCATAATGACCTCATTAGCATGCACAGCACTCCTCACTGTAGGCCCTGGTGCACTGCTGTGCCGTGGGACCCGACAATCCGCGCCCTTCACACAAACGCTCGCCGGGCAACATTGTGTTCCTCCTTACAATACAAAACTTCACACTTGTTTTATTACAATCATGTCAGTGGAGCTGAAGATCTGAAAGGGGCTTAGGCAGTTAGCCTGCATGCTCAGGGAGATGTCTGTGTACATGTCTGCTGGATTTTTCAGCCAGGCTAATGAAGAAGTTGTTGGGTTGATTCAGATTTGATTTATTTTATTTTCATTTCAATTGATTTTAAGCTGTATGTGCTGTTTCACGAAAACACAGAGTTTAAAAAGTCCTCAATAGATGTAAACTATTTAGCTTGAAATTGCAGCATCGTAGTAGTCGAAACTGACTAGATCCAAACTCGCGCAAAGACATAATAATTTGTACTAGATGGCAAAATGGCAAGAAATTGTACAAGTTGGGTTTTACAAAAATGCATGACCCAAACCGTAAAGCTTGTATGAAAGGGTACTACGTTTATACATTTTTCTCCTATTACATTTGCGCGACAAATTTTCGCCATCTTGTACGAACCATTACGAGTCATGATGAAGTGTGATGACTAGATCCTGTCTCTTATTATTATGTTTCATAGTGATAAAAGGGGTGAAATTCTGAAACTAGGGTGGGATGACTAGTACCGTACGGCAGTAAAAAGAAAAATGTCTTCGTAAAGACTGCTCTACGATATTTGTAAGAGCGATAAAGACCCTACAAATTTATTTGGTAGCATTGTTAGGGACAGCATGACGTTGTCTCAGCAACTGTAAACAATTTGACACAATAATATCGAATGCTCGTATTTAAACTATTTTACATACTTAACTCATTCAATCAGTATTTCTCAAAAAAGGTAAAAAAAAAGGGTATTTTTAGCCTATTATAGCTTTGGTTCAAGTCTCTTTTTTCAAATTTGATTAGCTTTTTTTAAAAGTAGCATATTGGATGCTAGTGATGCTAACTAGAATAACTGTCTGGAATAACCGTTTCTCTTATTGGTTTTATCGTTTGTGGTTCATAGGTGTGATATGCCATGTGGGTGGGGTGATTTGGTTTAAATTGGGCGGAGAGGGCAGTTAAAATCTGTGGTGGGTGTGGGGTTATGCATCTGTCTGGACAAGTTGCTGTCTAAAACGCATATTAGCAGCAGAGTGGTACGTCTGGGTCAGGCAGTCTGCGTTTGTTCCATATTTGCATATTTACAACAGCTGGGGAGCCCATATGTTTTAGCCTGAGCCAGACAAAATTATATATAGCCTGACACGCTAGCAAGGCTACCGCACCCTATCCCCCCCCCCCCCCCCCCCCCCAACAAATACACACACTCACACATGCTGCAAATCTAGTGCCATTCAAGTTCTCTTCAAAACACAAAAATATCCCCCTCCCACCTGAAAAAAAAAAGGACAACCAAAAAGCTTTTATGCTAATCGCAGTGTTAGCCATGCGTGTGAGTACACCAGTGCAATTATGCATAATTCAACGCAAAGCTAGGCTGGGAGACTGAGTACAGTAAATCCTGTTAGCAGCCCACAAAGGCGGGAAACGAAAGGAGGAGACGGTGGGGCGAGTGTTACGCCCATTAGGTGCCAGAATAAAGGCCACGTTTTCACTAGGACCCAGCGATATGTTAACCTCCCACCCGTGTTGTACAGGTGTACACGTGTGGTGGACGGCACAAGATTTATGTGTCATAAGATTTTTTATTTTTTTTGGAGAATTTCATTTAATTTATTAGAGCTGCCTTTTTATTATCTGCTGTAACAGCTACATGTACCAGGCTTCAGTTGTTCTCACAATATGAAACCACACTCATATGGCTGTCTTACTTGTAAACCTTTTACACTTCTACCTTGAAGGCCTGAAAGTCTTGAAGCTTAATAACTGGGCTGAACTATCTCAAATGAGTGGTATACTGGCTCCAACGCTCTATCAAAATATAAAAACGACAACATAAAAATTCCCTTCACTGCCAGTCTGCTACAAGCTTTTCTCCAATTCCTGATTAGGCTTGAAGAAAAAAAAAGTCTGGACCGTTCTTACATTCCACGAGTGCTGTAACATCATGTGAGAGCGTTATGGCTCCCCTCTGTGCAGAGACCGGCTTATATGTTTAATGTTTTAATGTTAGCCGTGCCTTAGTGCCGTCTCACCGTTATGAGGGGGTTTCTATGCTCTGAGTACCCGCTGCTTTTATTTGCTTGGTTATTGATTGAATGTGGTCCACCCACAGAAGTAATAGTTGCTAAAAGCATTTATTGGCACTGCTCAGTTCTGCCAGGGTGATATGCAGTTTTTTTTTTTGATTGTGTTCCACCTGTGATCTGACAAGTGGCTAGCCAGGCTAAAGACTCTGGGGAAAAAGGGAAACTGGCTACTCAATGCCTGTGTATTTATTAGCAGCTCATTTAATAATATTTTAAACCTATTTACCACAAAGCATTCATGGATTTTTTGTATAATAAGTCTCTCTTTTTGTCAAATTGATTAGCATTTAGCATGTTAAGCTGCATATGCAGCGTTTAAGAAAAGAATGCTTTTCTATTTTTTTTAAAGCAACTTTCATGAATATATCATACATATAAGCAGTGCATTTTGGAAGATTTTAAGATGTGTATATATATATATATATATATATATATATATATATATATATACAGCATATATGATTAGCATGTCATGTTTGACTTTTGTTTAAGCACTAATAAGTTATTTTTAAGATCAAGTACAATATATGCAATATCAAAAGCATCAAATTGTGCTTCATCTACACAACTTGATCCAAAAAGAGCTACTGGCCCTTTAAAACACACTAGCGTCAACCATGGCTGATTACAGTCTGAGAGAAAACAGGCGTTTATCCAAGTCACTGATTATGTCATTTTTAAGCCAAAACACAGCGCTGCGTGCGTGTGGAGTGTGTGGGGCGCAGAATTATGAAGCGAGGAGTGGAGTGTGTGAAGGAGAGAGCTGGAAATGGGAATGGAGTGCTGTTTGTATGATTAAACTGTCGGCTCGGTGGCACAGGCCACGTTGAAGAGCCGGGCCTGAGATTTGACCGTAATGAAAATGCCCCCGAACTGCACCCCCCACCCTTTCAAAACGTTGCTTCAGACCAGCTCGGGCCTGTCTGTACGCTGAGAAGAGAAAGGAGACGTGGAACAAGATAGACAGACAGGGAGAAAGAGAGGGAATGAGAAAGTACCGTTCCGTGGCAAATGGTTTCGTGGCTGCACGGGATGTAGACGGATGTAGACAGGAAGTGAAAGGTTGGGATGAGGGCTTGACGAGTAAACTTCAAATTGTGCTGTACCTAATATTCGCCCATTAAAGGGGTAGTTCACCCAAAAATTAAAATTTTGTCATTATTTACTCACCCTCATGTCATTCCAAACCTGTATCACTCTCTTTTTTTCTGTGGAACAAAGAAGATATTTTCGAGAAAGGTTTTTTTTCATACAATGGAAGTCAATGGGGTCCAAAATGTTGTTTGGTTCCCAATGTTCTTTATAACATATTCTCTTGTGTTCTGCAGAAGAAAGTCCTACAGTCTTACAATGACATGAGGGTGAGTAGATTATGACAGAATTAAAACATTTTGGTGAACTATCTGAGCGTTTACACTGAAACGCATTTTAATCTGATTTCACTCCACATTTGGATTGCATTAATAAGCATCAGACTTTGTGTTTTTTGTTGTTTAGACTACACAAAATTTAACAGATTTGAGTCAGATATACCCCCCCCCCTCCAATCACTTTCAAATTACTGTAGAGCGGTGTATCCCCTCCCCCTCCCCCCTGACTCGAGGTTGCCAGATAGGCTGCAGGATCCAGCAGGAACGTTTGTAGCTGCAGCTGTGGTAACTAGAGCTGAGCTGGCAACCCGGATGCCGAAACACTACTGACTTTGTGATTGGTAGATAGGTGGAGGGTGGCGCTTCAGGCCAAAACACAACATGACAACATCAACATCAGTTGAGGGCTGCAACTTCACTTTTTAAATGACAATATCCTGGCCGAACTACTGTTGTCAGTGATATAAGTATTTGAAATGAACATGATTTCTTAATGTCTAGTGACATATCAGGGCCACAACGTGAGGTCTTATTTATTTTTTAACGTGCGAAAATTTCGGATGCAAATTTCGTGCAAGGACCTTTACTCTCGCTATCGCGTCCGTCAAAAACTTGGAATATTAGAAGTAAAAACATCGACATAACACATTCATGGGCATCAATCACTTCCCTGAATACTTGCCAGCTAATAAATTAATAATTATTACCTTACGATCCATCTGTTTTCAGATCTACATCATTTAAATATCACGACATCAATGTCTGTCAAAAAATAACGTGCACAATACACACTAGTATTTACGAGAAGCAGAGGTCCAGGGAGTAGGCCTACACGCATTTCCTGAAAAACCCACACTACCGGATGTTTTGACTATGTCATCGCTTTCTGAGAAGAGGGAGAAAATGGCGGCCTGAGCGGCTTCAACATGCTGTCTGTCAGAGAAGATAGTGCATAATATATAAGGCACGTGAGTATAAATTTGTTCTTCACTCGCTGAAATTGAATCGTAATGATCAGAGAACTGAGTGAAATACTTCACACTGCATGCTAAAGAGAATAAATGCCAATCCAATTGAAAAATTTTGCCGGGTTAGTGAACATCGTTCAATGTGTTGGTTTTGACAGACATTTTTTATACTACGCATTCTGATTCTGACATTCCTTATTAAAATTTTTTAAATATATATATTCTTGATTGATCTTTAAAAAAAAAAAAAAAGCCAAAAAAAGCCTGTTAAAAGAGTGATCTCGAGATGAATCCCTGTAGTCGTCCAATGGTGATTTTTATAAAATGTGGCTTGATAACTATCTTAGTTGTTTAAAAGATTAAGGCAATTATCAAAGTTTGGTAAAATGTTGTTTAATTTTCCAATAAAAGATGATACATTTTGATTTATTTCCCCTTAGCAGATTTTGACTCTTATATGACTAAAGGCCTACTCATACCAAGGATGATAACTGTAACAATAACCATAACCATGTTTTAATAATTGTTTTAATTTAATAAGAATAGGAAAGTCCTCATCACTATAACAACACAGAGGAATGATTCATTATATTCACTTTGATTGACAGCCAATTAGAATCTACCCAACTTTAAAGAGCTTAAGCATTTAGAGTGACCAGCAATAAAACTGCAAGCACACTTACTATATAATAAACAGAAAGGTTTCGTTCCTTGGTGTGGACGCTAATAATCTTTATCAGTGGCGTAAGCGGGCTTTAACTAGGAGAAATATCGCAGATAATGGAAGAACGAGCACAGCAAACATTACTCCCTTCCACAAATACTAAAGATTGTCTTGGTTGAGCGTGGGAACGAGTAAAAGTGTCAAAATATTCAGTCATTCGCTGGCTAGACGGCCCAGCTGCTCTATTCAGCTGCAGGTGAAGTAGGACCCTAGAGGTCAAGGTCAGGGGGGTTTGTTGTATGGTCAGACGTCTCGCTACACCCCAAAACGTATTTGACTAGCAAATAAGGGGGCGTCTATTACCGCGGCTTTTCTGCGCAAACCTAGCAACCGTTTTTTACATCTGTGTTCATTTACATGATCCTAAGCATATTTTAATGAAGTCCAAGGACATTTATTTATAGCATCGTTTGCAAGGAATCAACATCGCCGATATGCCACAGTTGTTCCTGCTGTCCATCTCCTGCAGTGTAAACAATGATACCCCTTTAAGAGGAGGGCTTTTCTTCCTCTCAACATGTTTCTCCAAAGAAACCAAGTTTTTGAATAGCGGACGAAGACACCAGCCCACCCTCTGGAAGATTCCATTATTCATCTCCACCTATGCTTCATTAGCTCAGCTGAAAAAGCCCCCCCCAATACCAGCGTCTCAATGGACCGGTCCCCATCTTTCCCAGAGAGCCCCCTCTTCCTTGTCCTTCACCGTTCCCCCTAATCGTCTCAGCTCGCGCTGAAATCAACCTTAGAAACGTCGCTGCTGTGAGCCTCGCTCCTTCCTTCCCCCCTTTCCGGCTCATTCTCTCACCTAGCTCACACACGCATGCACACACACCCACCCACTGCTTAAATCCCTATCAGCATGTCAACAAAATGTCCGCCCAGCTGGGGTTGACACTCGCTCGCCTCTGGAGCTTCACCTCCTCCTCCACCTTCACCCCGATCTCTCATGGTCATTTGTTCTGTCTCTAGAGCTGCTCTAGGACTCAAGTATATGATGTTAGTTTGTGTTTTAATGATGAAATGGTTCTTGCAGAATCCAGTATCTGTGCACTCTGGCGGTCATCAATATGTAGTTTTTAACTAAAATATGGCTGATATAATGCTGAAAAGTAACTCAAATTAGAAAATTATTGTTATTAGAATGAGCATTAAGTAAAAAAATAATAATATACACATATATGTATATATATATATCTTGCATCCCTAATATTATATATATATATATATATATATATATATATATATATATATATATATATATATATATATATAGTATTAGGGATGCAAGATATATCAGCCACCATATCGGTATCGGCCGATATATGTTCATTTTTAATGTTATCATTATCGGCCCGATAAGTAAATTTGGTCGATATATTAAAGCCGATAAATAATAGATTATTTCCTTCAGCTGATACACTTCAAATGCGCTCTGTTCACCATGATGGTTTTGAATTGCTTGAAATATGATTGGAATCACTTGAAAAAAGGAAAATACAGTTAAGTGCAACACAAGTCTGTCATATAGGCTACATAAAATTATAATGAGAACATCGGGAAAACATGGGAGAAACTCAGGAGAATAGATCTTATTCAAATCAGCGCCATTTTTGATTTTCAACGGGAATGAAAGCGAGGCTGTGAGGTATAGGCATGCATCTCTTCAGTGGGTTGAACTGTTATTTAAGGTGTTTTGGGGTTGTTCTGCTGATGAAACACTGAAAAGATCTTTCAGAGAAATTTCAGTGTACAAAAAACTCCAGACAAACATGAGCTGTGGAAACTTTTAATTGATCTGGGAGCTTTATGCAGCTTTTTACTGCAGATCCCATTGAAAACACGGGTAAGTCTGTCCCTCACAGCCTTTCATACAGGTCATGCTTCTCTGAATAAGGTCTATAACATATAGACACGTAAAACATCAAAGCAAACAAGACCGAACACGAACTGAGGAAACTCAGGGCTTAAATACATGGGGAGGGTAATCAAGGTAAAACAGAACATATTTTTAAATGTTTGTTTAAACATTTGGCAAGTATAACCAGAATACTGAATTATCTACTTATTTTTACACATGTGGACGTCCAGTTGTGTATGTTTATGTGCATTTTAGAAATTAGGCATATGGACATATTTATACCTAATCTGTCCCCTAAAATCGTTTCCATTGGTGTTACCCTGGTGTAGTCAGGTTGATTCAGTCATACTAAGAAATAATTTTGACTCATATAATTATTGTTATTACATTTTTCGTTTACCTGACCAAAACATTTTTGTACATGTTGATTTCTGTATTTGCATTAGTTTGACTTTGCTGTTTTATAATATTCTAATGCATTTGGCACATCCTGTCCTGCTTAGCAGCTCTTTTCCCATCTGGATTGTTCGGTTATGATAACGTAATTATGGGATTGCAGTAAGATCGTGACACTGTGGTAAATATGTGGCAGATTTAGTCGAGAAGCTGTCTGATATGCCTGTATATTATGTTTTTTTTGGACACTGTCTTGCTCAGTGGAGTCTCAGCGGTGCTTAGTGTCTGCCAGCCTAGCACAATTTGCATGTAAATGTATTCAGATGAAGGCAAGCAGGGAGACCACCAGCTTTGCTGGATCTTGTGTACCAGAATACAGGTGTCTGTAAAAATGAGTCACATCCCAGCAGTAGATTATGAGAAGAAGAAAATGCCTGTATTGCCAGAACAGGTCACATAAACCCCCAATAAATCGCATCTGAAAGTAATTACATTCACCTAAAGCTCTGTGATCCACACTGAATAATGAGTTTTTACGTTCAGCTCCCGACACGTCAACCCCGTTGTTTTGCATTTCAGACAGGCACGTTGCAGGCAGCCATAAGGAAGTATCCTGGGGTCCTCATGCTGACAGCGGAGAGAGACGGGCGAGGGAGGGAGCGTGATGGTCTACAGTACAGTACTGGCTGTGTCCGAAATCTAAAGTGAATGACTAAACAGGCAGCATTTTGTGTATGGAGCTAATTTTTAGGGAAACGTGTTTCAGATAGGCTTTTAAGAGGCCATAAAATCATGTCTAATCATGAGCAAATATTAAGTGACGACAATGCTTTTTGTTAATCCATAGACATTTAAAAATATGAGCGTTCACACTGACACATTTGAATCTGGTTTCACACCACATTTAAATTGGATTTGTAAACACCAAATTTCATGTGTTTTGTTTTTTGTTTTGATTACACAAACACAAACATTTGTGTCAGATATGCCTGAAAAAACAGATTTGTATGCTGCTGCTTGTCTGAATAAGGCTTACAATGACCTATATGGTCACCGTGATTTTGCCAAGTAAAACATGTTCCTGGATCAACATATATCAACATTCCTGTCTGAATATTTAGCCCTAACCCTATTGCTACTCATAAACCTAACCCTACCCATAAGTTATCCCTAAAATCAGAGGGAAATGATAAGGGTGAATAACACTGATGTAGAAGCACCTAACCCTGGTTGTTGCTCAAATCTGATTGGTTGATTGGAATGTTGTTCCAGGATCAACAAAGGTGTTGAACCAGGATCATGTTGTACTTGGTGAAATAATGTTCACCCTATCCCCCCCCCCCATGATAGAGCATGGGAACGAGTAAAAGTGTCAAATATTCAGTCATTCGCTGGCTAGACGGCCCAGCTGCTCTATTCAGCTGCAGGTGAAGAAGGACCCTAGAGGTCAAGGTCAGGGGGGTTTGTCGTCTCGCTACACCCTGAAACAAATTTGACTGGCAAATAGGGGCACAATTATTACTGCGACATAGGATGTAAATGTTCGTTTCACTGCAGACCTGGCAACCCTAGGGAAGTCTATATATCCTTTCTTTCTCTTATAGTGCTTAAAGTTTTCTTTGCTGAGTCCATAAAGAAGAGTTGTTTTAAAGCAGTGTTAAACAGGGGAACAAAGATTGGTATGAGCCCCCCTTTATGGAGAGAGGGGTCTCATTGGAGACTGGATGCTTTTCTCCACTGGCCTTGCCTGGTGTCTGTCTCTCATTCAGCCTCTGTAAAGCCCAGCAGAATACATGATTGAAGAAACAGTGATCCAGTGGCATGTATTTTAACACCTTTTTACAACTTTTCGAAAAGCATAGTTTGCACTTACTATGATAATATTATCAGAAGGTAGAATTATTACTGTAGTATCAAATTGAAAGTAAATTTAGTATAAATATAATATTATTAAATGTCCATTTTATTACTTATTTTTAAACATTAAATATAAAGACTGAAAAAACGTTTTGTTTTATTAAAATTTTATTAAACAGATTTTCTGAAAATATTTTAAAAGCACAATAATTATTAAATTAAAATATGTAATAACATATATATTTAACATGTTAATATTTTAATAATATAGTAATACATTAAATATAAGACATTTTATTATTTTTATTTTGTATTTATATTACATTTTAATAAAGTATACTTTTAGTTTTAGTTTAATGTGCCACGTCAAGACAGTTCTTTCATTACAGTTTTTAATTATTTGTAATAAATGAATAACATAAATATTATAATTGAAAATAAAACTATTTTAAAATAAAAAACATATTTAGTCACATTCAATTTTTATAAAATATATATTTTATTTTGATAATAAAGTAGTCATTCTCTATATTTTAAAAGCTTTATTTTGTTACAATTTATTATAAAATAATTTATAAATAATAAAATGGGAGAAAAGAACTAAAACTAAAATGATACCAAAAATATTTAACTTGTAAAAATATTAGATATTTTATAATGTATTTTATTTTTATTTATTGTTTAATAATGTTTTAGTAATATTTAAACTAATTGTAAATATAAAAATGTTCCTTAATCATTTCAATAATAAATAAGAACATAAACGTTCTATGTAAATGGTCTAGTGGTTAGTGCATGAGCTCTGACACTTTAATCTGTGGCGCTCCTGTGGATGATGCAAGTTCAAGTCTGGCTCACAACATTCCCTGCCATTGCTGCTCCCCATCACTTCCTTTCCTCTCTCCTGACAGTGTGTATCATTAGGCCAAAAGGCCTAAACTAAATGAAAACGAATGCGGGTCATTTCAGCTGCATGATTCCAGGCTCCTCCTCTTCCCTGCAGAATGATGCAACTAACCAGTTAGCAAGCTGTGTTAACCGAGCGAACCCTTTTTTATTCGGTGCACTGGACGTTTGCCAGTACGAGTGTGTTTAGTGAGCATATGCTTCCTTCCATACAGGGCCTCCCTTCTGCGCCACCTTTATTTCAAACGCCGCTCCTCGTACAAGCCCGATTCATGACTGAGTGATGCAGAATTAGTATGCAGCCAACAGCTTGCCTCAAATAATAGGACCCAGGAGCGGTAGCAGAAGTCCAGGGGGGTTAACCAGCGCTCTGCCCCTCACCCTCCAGTCCTGGACTCAAATCTTAATGGGACATCAGACTAGACTGTCTGAATCGAGGACTAGCCCCCACCCTCCACAAAATCCCTGCCTGCATCCTAGGCGCTTTCCTTCTCTATGGAGGGGATGGGGGGGGGGTCCCAGATGGGCGATTCCTGCCCCCATCCAAACGCTGGGTACATTAGAACGTCTCCTGGCGGCTTTGGTGCGACTCGTCCTCCCAACCTGTTCCCTACGGTTGCTAGCCTAGCATCAAGCTAGCTGTTTGTTTACAGTAGGAGAATTCAAATAAATCACATCCACGCCTCTCGTCCAATAAAACGCGTCCCGTTTCAGACGCTATGAACATTTTATCTCTGTAAGATGGAGATGAAATAACTTTGAAACTAGATCTACCATAATATTGTACAGTTGTTGTTTTTCAGCTGTTTTGGGTTTACCTTTGTGTTATTGTACTTTATTATCTTGATGGTTTTGGTCTGGTTTGAAAGATCTCACTCAAATTCATCAGAAATGCACTGCAAAAATATTTGCATTCTATAGACAAAATACATATTGTGTTTGAATTTTTATTTACAGATTTTTTAAAACTATATATGTATGCATACATGTGTGTGTGTGTGTGTGTTTGTATATATATATATATATATATGTTAGTGCTGTCAAATCGATTATTCGCATCAAGTTTTTGTTAACATAATATGCATATGTGTGTGTGTGTGTGTGTGTATGTCCTTGTATATATACATATATAAATAATAATATATATATATATATATATATATATATATATATATATATGTTAGTGCTGTCAAATCGATTATTCGCATCGTTTTTGTTAACATAATATGCATATAAATGTGTGTGTGTGTGTGTGTGTGTGTGTATGTCCGTGTATATATACATATATAAATATATATATATATATATATAAATATATATATATATATATACACACACACACACACATGTATATTATGTAAACAAAACCTTTTCTTAGATGCGATTATTCGCGATTAATCGATTTTACTGCACTAATATAAATATATATATATATATATATATATATATATATATATATATATATATATATATTGAATTATTATATTCAAATAAAATACGATTATGGCAGCCATGTTTGACTTCCATAACTCATGACTTGTACCATGACCAAGCAGACTAGACGTTGCGCACTGATGATTAAGCAGGGTCAGTCGTTGAGCTGTCTGCACCTCAATCCCCAGAGGTGATATTAAGCACCCTAGACTGGAACCAACAAGCACCCCCCACCCCCACAGCCCTGAGGTCAATCCCACTGCCCAGACAGTCCTTCCCCTGACCCCTGTCTGGCTCTAGGCTCGGGGTCAAACATCACGGCTGATAAAGTCTGCTTCCCCGCCCCTTCAACCTGCGTGCTGGTAGACACACTCATGCCGTGGCGTGGCACACACGCAGCGTCATCCCCACACACACGTGACTCTGAGCATCCCGGCATCCGTGTGCTGTCAATCAACTCTCAACCCCCTCCCTTCTCATCCGAGTCCGTGCTCAAGCCACACCTCATTCAGACGGTCTGCAGTCAATGGCTTGACCATTTGCAAAATGCGATACAAAAATGTTCATGATAGGAAGTGCATTAACATTATAATTCTTCAAACGTTGAGTGAAACTGATACTAATTCTCTTCTATTTTCTTGTGTCTCCTCAGGTTTTGTGAGCCTGCAAGAGAAACTGACTAAATCTTGATCCCAGGACCATCAAGAGGAGATATTTTTCCATTTTTTTCCCTTTATTTTTCTATTATTTAATTACTGTACATAACTGTTTTTAGAAAGACTGTTGTCGGATCTCTTTCTTCATCAAGTAAGTATTTTTGGACAATAAAGGTAAGTTCAATATTTGAATAAAGATGTTTGAAATCTACAGTACAATGGACAGGTAATGATACTGAGACTTTGACTTACTGATAATTTGAATATTGGACAGACAGACAGATAGATGGATGGATGGATGGATGGATGGATGGTTGGATGGATGGATGGTTGGATAGATAGATAGATAGATAGATAGACAGACAGACAGACAGACAGACAGACAGACAGACAGACAGACAGATAGATAGATAGATAGAAAATACTATTGCTGTCAACTATTCCATTTTACTAATTGCCTTGTATAAAAAATAGAAAATTACTTTAATAAATCTTGAAAAAAACGTCCTTGTTATCTTTGTGTTTTTTTTTCTTTTTTTTCTGTGTCTTGTTTTGTATTTTTTTTTGCCACTTTCCATAAGGAACATTTTGGTGTCCTATGAGTGTTTCAAAGCATTGGATGTAAAACTGAGAGCCACACAGCATTTGATCACTGGGTTACAGAAATCATTTAACCATGTATTACTGTCTTTGGAAGGCTTTTGTCTTTCAAACACATTCAAATCTACAAATTCACATAATTTCATATTTACATGCAATGCAGGGATTCCATAACTGAACCTCTTTGACCAAATATTTACTTGAAGTAGATCCCCCTGAGATTTTAAGTTAATAAGTTAGGTCAATAATAGAATTAAGTCAATAGAAATAATAATAATTTGGTTATTACTGGTGTTGGTTAATGGTCACATGACATGCTGGTAAACAAATAAAATATTTTTTTTAGTAAGTGCTTTATTTTGATTGTTTTTATTTTAAAATGATTTATTTTAATTTGACATTTTTATGATTTAATTACTTAGTAGCTTTTGATTAAACGCACAAACCCCTGTTCCATCTCACAGTCTGGGAAACCCTGACATAATATAATATTTAATGCACTTCATGTTGTTAATAACAAAGAATGGGATATATTTTCTTTCTCTTTGTATTTTTATATCAATATTATCCTATTCAAATCAATGTGATACACAACAAGTTAGGTCAAAAGTAATCTAAAAGTAGTCCGATTATATTACCTTAAATGTGTAATGTAATGGATTAACTACAATTTTTGTCATGTAATTTGGAATCAGTTACCAATTTGTAAGTAATCTGCCCATCACTGTGTACAAATCCCATATTGTTTTGTTATGAGAAAAATATTAGACTTGTTTAATGAACTATTAATTATCCCACAATGAAAAGTAACTCATTTTAAACACCTTAAAGGCCCGTATGGTGATTTTGGCCTGTCCCACCTCAACGGTCATGATTTTCTTGACTGCATTTAACAATTAAAATCATACAACTTTATAATTTTGTCATGATCTGTTGAATTACTATTAAAAAATGTTCTTTCACAAGTGTAATATTTAACTATATACGCTCAACCCTGTTACTGCATGATTCTGTTGTGAAATTGTTTTAAAATTGTATAATTTGCCCTTTTATATTTTTATCACTAATAGAAAATGTATATATATATATATATATATATATATATAAAAATCACACAAATCAGGATTATGAACTGTTTAGAAATTTATTTGGTAACAGGGTTGCAAAACGAAACGTCCTATAAATCTAACAGAAAGTAAACCACCTTATATAATATTTACTTTGACCTGACATGAAGTTGAAAATCAGTATTTCCGGAAGGTTAAACGCACCTTTATTTAACCTCAGGTTAAATAAAAATGATTTTGTAAAGTGCCTTTTGTCAGCTGTTAGGAGGAACTGAGTCAGAAACGGTGAGTTTCGCTCAGCCAGAAAGTGTTCATTGAGAAGGAATCCAGTTTGACTCAAACACACACACATCAGGCTTCTCCGGTGGCAGTCCTGCTTCCTTTTGTTTTCCTTTACTGTCAGCTCAAGCGCTGGTCCAGTGCGCTCCAGTGCACCTACTGAAACCTGCCCCTCTTCTCAAAGCGCCTGCGGTCACCCAGCCACACTGACCCGGGATCAGGGCCAAGCCGCCCTGGCCACGACTCAGACACCGGGAGGCCAGACTTTGGCCTGAAAGAAAGCGAGAAGGAGAGATTATCCTATTCTGGGCCGGTCCGGCGGAGGGTACGGTGGTATTGACCAGGAGGGGCCACCCATGGAGCGTCCATTGAGCCATGAGATGGCCTGATATACATGCTTACTGAGCATGGCAGATTCCCTTACTCTCAACGGGATAAACCCACAGCGAACAAGCCTCTTTCGGAGAGATTAGGGTGGCAGCTCTTGTCCTCTTGTTCACCCCCCCACCTCGACCATCCTCTGCCCAGAGACAGGGCTCAAAATCTCCGGTGAAACAGTTCTTGGTGGTCTGCCAAGACATTTATTGTCTTTGCCTTAAGAGGTGAGGAGTGAGTTTAGCCGTGAAGTCCAGCTACCTCTGGCTGTTGCGTCATATTACATTTAGGGTTCTTCTAACAAGAAAATACACAGTTTAGTCACCTCTACAAAATATGCATGTAAAAACCAAGGCATAACAACAGAAATTAATATCATTTTGATATTTTTGGTGTATTTAATTACATGACAGAATGTCCCTTTACCTGTTAAAAATAGTTGGAAATGTCTTTTGAAAATTCCCATTTGTTCTGTCACTATGAATTCAGAAGTCAATGATTTGTCAGTGATTTATCTAACAAAATGTTTCCAGTAATTCAAATTTTGAGTTTGTGTTTATTTAAATTATTTTTTTCAATACAAAATACTGCATTTATATAGTTTTGGTTCTTGGTTTAATAATAATAACACATATTATTTTTATGTTTAATTAATTTGTATTTATTTTATGTTAACCATTATAAAATGTTGATTGTTGAAATATTTAATGTTGATGACTCTTATTATAACAAGCCAAGATGAAAAGACAAACAAAATGTGTCAAACAATATGTTTTGAAAATCTGTTTTACATTTTTTTTATTGTGACTTGCTGTTTCTTTCATCTTTGTGGTGGTTTAATAAATAAATAATTGTTATTTCTCTGAACAAACGGATCTGAAAAAATATTTATGTATTAAAAAACAATTATTTATATACAAAAGTGTTTGTAATGCAGTCTGTGATGATGATGATGATGACAAAAAAGAAAAAAATGAGCCAGTGTTGGCAATCATATTTAAAATAAATAGGTTTGAAGATTAGGGAGATCGGAGATGAAAGAGTGAATGTCGATTTTGAGGTGAATTATCAATTACATTTAACATTAGTCAAATTATAACATATATACTATATATTAGTATATAACAAATCAGGACAAGTGATAAAATATAAACAAATGCAGAAAATAACTAAAGGAGAAAAAAACATCACAAACATCAAATAATAAAGCCATTATTTAAATTTAAATAATTGTTAAGATTGAAGCTTATCTTGAATATGATAGATTCTGTGCACGTCTTAAATTTGTACATTAACTTACATGAAAAGCCAAATACACACATCACATTAACAAAAAAACTTCCACAATATCTACATTTCCTAATACATTTTAATAGATAAATAGTGTTGCGTTTTCAGTTTGAATTACCATGTGAGAAATGCTTCGGTTGTTCTTAGCCTACATAAATAGACTAAAAAAAAAGAAACTCGTGAACTTAAACACATTTCCTCCCAAGCAGATAGCATTATTGAAATTTCAGAAGTAATGCCCTTTGACTTGCCTGAAATAGACTTGAGAATGAACGAGGGTCAACAGCGGGAGTGTGTGTGTGTGTGTGTGTCTGCGTGCGGGACGGGGGAGGTTAGGCTCCTCTGTGAACTTGAAGAGCAGTTTGTCATGCTAACCATGCTGGAGCTATTGAATTCACACACAGGGAGCAGAACTTTCACAGGACCTCGTCTTTTTTTATGCAAAACCAGTGAGACCCCGCACCCCCTGGGTTCATATATGTGTCTGTATGGCCGTCCGCTCAATGCACTTGTGGGGGGGCTCCCATATTTCTCTGAGAAACTTGATCACGTAGTTAATAGACTAATCCATGTGGAGAGGTATTAAGTCGTTTTATTATTTACAAGTGGAATAATGTAGCACCATTGCTGATTAAAGTAGAAATACATTTCATTAAGCAATAAGGCCTATAAGAGGCCGCGTTACATTGTGCGATTAGTAACGGTTACAGCGAGCACGGTATTTAGGCTATTCAGCAGGCCCTGAGTGCCTTAACTGCTTTAAAAGATTAATATACTTTAAAAAAAAATTTTTTTAAAAAATAGGCCTATTATAATACAAATATTAGGTACACATTTTTTTAACGTCATTTTATTAACAAATTAAATGGAATTATGCCGCTACAAAATAGTTCTGCACGATGATGTGGCAAAGCTTGTGTTTCACGTCAAATCTGTATATTGACCAATCAGATCTCAGGACCGGAAAGCCTTTAAATTATAACGATTTATTAATTAAATACGATTGTTTAATTTATTTCAACCTGCAGTTGAACTTGAAAATATCAGATATTCTGACATTTAAATAGCATTATTACATTTTCGTTTCAGGGAACATTTTTATTATCAGCAGACAGACCTCTGTCGATTTTTAAATAAACACCTGCTCTCGTTTTTGCTTTTATTCTGTTCACCTAACTAGTTTATTTGTGAATATCTTTTGTCTGTTTCTTGTTAATACACCAAATGGCTTGTTTGAATCAAACAGCCGTGCATGTTTCGCAGTCTATAATCTTCAGATTGTAGAGGAAGGGTCACTCACAATTATGTGCAATTTATTTTCAAATCATATGGGGGAGTCTAGAATGCAGACTTGCACTTGGAACAATAGTACGGCGAGCGCATCTGATTGGCTGAAAGGAAACTCGGGCTGCGCGCTTCTTCTAATGGAAGAACCAATCACGGTTCAGTAATGCTTTGACCCTGAACGCTTTTACTGCACCACCCGCTGATAAGCAGCAACACGCTCTTTCATATAAAACCAACAAGACTGTAGAAACGTGGGAAAGGCAAAACAGGGGTAGATGCAGGTTAGCGACTAAGTGTGTAAAAAAAAATTCTTTTTTTTTTCCTCTGAAAATGCCATTTGTCTTGCGTGTGTAAATACGTTTTTAAGTTTTTCCTTGGCTTTTTACAAGCCTTTCCATAATGTCGTATGAGGCATTTAATGTGGCGGTAATTTATGGAAGGTTCTAGTAAGTGGATGCTTGTGAAGCTGCCAAAAGGCCCGTCGCTCGCATATAGCCTAACACACACACAGTGCCGCATTTGTTTTTACCTGAAGGAAGCCGTAGACTGTGTTTTTTGAACCGTTTTCCTTTTTGTACTGGCCGAAGATGATCGCGAGTCGACTGATTTTCTGTTTTGCCTTCTTCAAGCCTTGTGTAAATTATTCATTCGTCATTTAAATACATGCAAATGAGATTTCACCCATCCCTGGTACCCTAGTGTGTAGAAACAACCGTGGGTTTGGCGAGAAAAGCTGCCCAGAAGTTCAGGAAAAACAGTTTCACATCTCTAACAATCACTGAGTTTATTAATTAACAGGCAAATAAATCAAGATAAACATTCACAATATCCAAGGAGGTTTGGGGACCAAAGGGTTTTTATTTTGAATTTAAGGTATTATTATATATTGCATTTACAATTATTAATAAGTATATTTATATGTATTGGTATTGTTTTCTTAATTCATTTGTTAGTGTTGAAAACCTTATATAAACCTTACTGATTTTGTCCAGTAGGCCTATAACTTACATTAGCCCTAAAAAAAAAAAATTCAAGCATGTTGAATAATAATAATAATAATAAAACTCTATTAAATAAACACACCATAGGAATTTATGTTGCAATGTGTTGTTAAAGGGCACATGTATTGTACTGCCAAGGTCAAGTTCAGGCCAGAATCTCATCAGGGTTTTTGTCAATACATTGAATTGCTATATAATACCGCCACCTAGTGGTAGAGGCCCAAACTGACTCTAATCTGACGTGTCCTTTTTAGCCTGGAGAACTATTAGGGTAATTAACTCTATGATGTTGTAAGATCTAAGATTTGGTTCAAAATTAGACGAGAAGTATTTATCAGACTCTTTTAATACGCATCTCAACATAATTAATATATTTGCTAATCAATGTAGGGATACCCTAGCCTTTGCTGCCACCTAGTGGTGTGGAAATGGGTGTTTAAGCACGTCATCATTTGAAGAATTATTTAAAAACCCGAATAAAATCTTTAAAATGAAATGCAATTAGCAATTCTATAAATAATTAAACTGGGAATCGTAGTAATTGGACGTATGTTGCTTGTTTCCAATGGTATTTCATATTAAATATTTTATCTAGCAATAGCCTATTTTCTAAAATTATTAGTAATAATAATTATTAACAGAATTATTGTATTGTTTCATGCATATTAAAATAATATAAAGCTTTATTCTAAAAATAAACATATTTATTGTTAAGTAATTGATTTGTTTGACTATTTGTTTTTTTTAAATCCTTCACTGAAAAAAATGATTCGTTGAATTTACTAAAAAATTGTTGCACACAATTGATTTTAGCTACATTTAAACAAATACATTAAGTTGAACTAAAATTGATTAAGTTCAACTTAATGCATTTGTTTAAATGTAGCTAAAATCAATTGTGTGCAACCACTTACGATAACATTTTTTAGTAAATTCAACAAATCATTTTTTTCAGTGTTGTTGTTAAACATTTAGGCTCTTATTAATGTCACTTGAAGATGTAACACACGCCTTTAATAACCCCCATCATGTAAAAACACAAACTTAATTTAAGATAATAACTGATGAAGTTAGTTTAAAATTAATACTGCCCTCTAATTCTTGGTTAATGATTTTTGAACTTGCTTCTCTTGTGTTTTTTTTAAAGAAATTACATATTTATATATATATATATATATATATATATCCATACACATCCCCAATTATGTCTTATAATTGAGATATGCTCGAAAATGCATCACTAGTTAAATAGTATGGTTGTTCATCATGAGCTGTCATACCTCAAAACAACCAGTAGATGTCACTGGATATCCAAACAATCTATGGGTGTATTCTGTGGCCTGTTGCACAAAGCCGGTTTCAGTTCATACCCAGGTAAGTTCAAGATAAGTTTGAGCAAACTCTGGGTTTTCGGGCTCAAGAAGGTGAATTGGTTTGTAACTTACGCTACACGGCTAACCTGTCCCGAAGTTAGTTTTATTCTGGGTTAGAGATCGCATAACAAAACTGGACCAGTCCGCTGTGAGTAAAGTGACATGTATCTGATGATATAAAGTCTCTCCCCCTGTACAGTCATTTTAAGCCAAAATGGGGGTCAACCTTGAACAAATTGCAACAGAAGCAAACTCAACTGATTTTGTATCCTCAATATGTCCTGAGTAAGGGAAAAGCCCAGAAGAATCCCATTAGGGGAAAGTTTCGAAAAAGACCCAAATTACGCCTATTCATACGCCTATTCATTGTTTTTCTCATGTGAATAGGGTTAAAAATTTAACCTTTAGATATCACCATGAAAATTACTGAGCTGATTACTTACATCAAGACAAACAAAAAATGTATTACAAGTTTTTTGAAATTGTTTGTTAACATGTACAAACAGAGCATAATCTAATTCCGTATGTGCTAATTTGCATAAATACCACAACAGATCTAAACATTGGTTATAGCCAGGTGAAAATGTCTTATTGAATCTTGTTGACACAACAGTAAAATACTTAATGTTAAGGTCTGAATGGGAACCATTTAGGCTACCCATGAGCATTAATACATAGAGGCAGGAAGAAGTACTTTAAACCAGCCTTTATTAATTATTATTGCAGAGATGGGGTTTGGGGTTGGGTCCGTGGGACTCTTTCTGGGGGTTCACTTTTTATTTTACCTACCTTTTGTCTTCTGCATTCCCCTTACCATTGTCTCCTGTTCTTCCCTCAGACTCGTCCCCCACGGACCCAGCCCCAAACCCAATCTCTTAAAAATGAATAAAGGCTGGTTTCTAAAGTACTTCTTCCTGCCTCTATGTATTAATGCTCATGGGTAGCCTAAATGGCTCCCATTCAGACCTTAACATTAAGTACATTTTTACTCTATTCACGTGAGAAGAAGAATGAATAGGCGTTATTTGGGTCTTTTTCGAAACTTTCCCCTAATGGGAAGTGAAGCGATGTGTTTTTGTAAGACAAATATCCATATTTATCCATACTGGCTTCTGGTAACGGTCGTATGTGAGTCTAGTTCCGGTGGAAGAGTGACCTCTGACCCGGCGTATGACGTAAGATGTAGGAGTAGTGTAAGCTTTGTTGGAAGCCAGTGATTATAGTTTATAAAGTTGTAAATATGAATATTTTTCTTACAATAAAGCATCGCTTTGTTTGAGAAGGGCTTTATCAACCCCCTGGAGTCGCTTTATGATAGATGCGCTTTTTTGGGTTTCAAAATCTATTCACTCCCATTATAAAGCTGGGAAGAGCCAGGATATTTTTTAATATAACTCAGATTGTGTTTGGCTGAAAGAAGAAAGTCATATACTTGAGGGTGAGTAAATTATGGGATAATTTTAATTTTTGGGTTAACTAACGCTTTAATCTCCAACAGAGAAGTGAATCGAACTGACGCTCTCCATGTTTCGTGTGATTGGCTGTTGACAAAGAACGTTTATACCAAGCGTTGTGAGCCTGATCTAAACCAGGTTGGATTTTGTCAACTCTAAACTTACTCTGAAACTCAGAGTTTGTTCAACTAGCTTCATGCAACAGGTCTCAGATCTGAATTCTTTTAGCAATAGTGGCCCGGTTTCACAGACAAGTCTGAGATTAAGCCAGGATTAGGCCTTAGTTCAATTAGGACATTAAGTAGCTTTTATTAACTTGCCTTATTACTGGTGTGCATCTTGAGACAAAACAATGTTATTTTAATACATGTCAGTGCAAGTTGCTTTCAGTGCAGCTCAAACATGCATTTTAGTCTGAGACTAGTTTAAGCCGTGTCTATGAAACCAGGGATAATATAATCTCATATAGCCAACAGTAGGCTATGTGATCATTTTACTTCATGATAAAACTTGTAGACATTGAAAATGTGAAACTACAAAAATCATTTTGGGATGAAAAAAGATAAATAGCCTAAGATTTAGTGTAGGCTAAGTCCAAACCACAGCTGACAACTTGTAAAACCTCTTCTAAACCTTTTTAAATGCTTTAAATATTTATTTATTTTACGTTTTTATCATCTAAGTAGCTATATGTTGTACTACTCAAAATAAAAATAAAGTTTGGTTTGGAAAACAATGCGACTTCACTCTATTTCCGTTTGCCGGTGTTCTGCTTCCGGTCTGTGTCATTTTGTTTTTTAAATAATTATTATTTTTATATACGCATACAGCGAACTTGAGTTTAAAATGAGCTCCGGTTCGACCTGTGCTGTATCTGGTTGTTACAACAACTCGAAAAAACTCAAGGGTTTTCAAGAAAATATATGCACTGAACACCAAAAAATCAGGGATGAATGTCCGTGCCCTGCGCCGTATGCATTACACTGTATGCCGACGAAAGAGGAGAGGAAACGGGCTTGGCTCGCGGCTCTAAAATTAAAAAATCCTCCGAAGAGAGTTTATGTGTGTTCGTTTCATTTCGTCGATAAGAAGCCCACGGAGCTGCACCCGGACCCTGAGCTATACCTGGGTCACACTCGACTTCAACAAGGCAAGCGGAAACTAATTCAGGAAGCTAACGGACTTGGTATGTTTACGGAACTGGACATTTTTATTTAACGTTACATGTTTATAAGACATAACCATGATGTATAAGACTGTTACGGTATTACTTTTTTCTGTTATGGTATTACTATTAGTTTGAGTCTGCTTTACGTAGACGGCGTTGCAACGTGGTTTCTGTTACTTTTCTCAGCGCTTGTGGTTTGGATGGACAAATTACAGTCGTTTGTGATTACAGGACGAGTTTTTATATATATATATATATATATTATTATTATTTTATTGATATTTGTGCAGAGGATTTTAATTTGCACGCCAGTTACTAATATTTGAAATTTAATAGATTAAAAGATTAAAAAAAAAATTGTGAGCCGTAGAGCGCCCCCTGTCGGAATGCAATTTTTTCATGCAGTTTGGAACGAGATAATAATAGTTGACAAGTTATTAGATGAAGTCTGGTAAAATTGGCCAGATTATGTTGGAGTGTTCTTGAATCGCGTTTAAGATTCAATAGCAAATATCTAAATCAATGTACATTACTTTAAAACTTTTGCCAACACCTGAACTTGACATGAAGCAATTTGATTTAGGCCTACCTGAGGAAAATTTGTGTCTTGACATTTTAAAAATAATGCTGTTCTTCATAAGGACCAACATATATTCTAATGGCACCACTTTACAATAAGGTTCATTAGTTAACATTAGTTAATGTATTAACTAACATCAACTAACCATGAGCAATACATTTGTTACTGTATCTTTGTTAACGTTGGTTAATAAAAATACAGCTGTTCATTGTTAGTTCATGTTAGTTCACAGTGCATTAACTAATGTTAACAGGATTTTAATAAAATATTAGTAAATGTTGAAATTAACATTAACAAAGATTAATAAATGCTGTATAAGTGCAGTTCATTATTAGTTCATGGTAACTAATGTAGTTACTAATTAACCGTTACCATTCTGATTAATGTAATTTTTTTTTTTTTAGTTAATCAGTTAAGTTACTTCAAATCAAAATTCTTATTTACATTCACGTCATAGCAAGAGGAAATTATGGTACAATTGATATTTAGGAGGTATTTTATAAATTTAATGGTTGTAATTTAAATATTTCAACATTTATTTATGTTGTCAGTCCTTCGTAATATTATGGTGATTTCTTTTATTGAAACAACATGATCTAGATTATTATATTTTAACAGTTCTCATTTTGCTTTGCATTTTTATAGTCGTGAACTATTTTTGTAGCATAATAAGAAAGAAAGAAACATTTGGTTTGTTGTCACCATTTCATTGATAAATATCCAAAAATGTGACTGACATCAGTATGGGGAGTCAACAGAATACAACAGTTGCTATTTAATCTGAAACTATGGTTACCGGAGTAAACACTTGTAATGGTGACTATGGTGTGTGGATGCTCTTCCTCATATAAATCCCCTCTTCATATGGGCCAGTGGGCCAGTGCGCCACTGCGCATGCGCACTGCGGTGTCTCGGGTCCATGTGTAGGCAGCAGCAGCGAGGATCTTTATTTGGCGACCGGAGCGGCAGCGGGCAGGGCAGATAGACAGTGAGGGGATCCCCGGGATAGTTTTACACCAAAATACTAGGGTAAATAACAACAACCAGACGCGTGGAGGTCCCCCAGAAGACCAATAAGCGTTTCATCTTCTCAGTAAGTTCTTCTAAAGAGAGATTGAGTGATACTTGAGGGTTTCAGGGTGTTTTGACTTCACATTAGCTTTGCTAGCAACTGGACTGTTGAGTTAAACAGGGGATTTACAAACTTAACCATCCATTTCATCAAATAAATTTGACAGATTCCATCTAACTATATCGATACCGATACAGTGCGATGTAATAATCAACTTTAGAGAAGAAACTGCTCAATTGTTTTCTGTTTGGGGGATATAAACTAGTCATTTAGCTCGCCTGCTAATTGGACTTGATGAGTAAGTCAGCATTAGCTGATGTTAGCCGGGTTAGCTAACTAGTTTTGCTTCCTCAGCACTAAACTCACCGAGGTCTTATTTATTCAAGAATTGGTTTGTTGCCACTGAGCAAACTCCCTTTTAAACACAAGTTAAGAAATGTTGGATTTAGTCATTAGATTATCTGAGAGAAATTGATGTTTATGACCATTATATTGGATTTGATTAATATAGGGAACAGGGTAGTTAACCCATTTAATCCCATATTCTTCCAGATAAGTGGACATGTGCATTTTAGTCTTTGAACACCCCAATGAAACACTTTTTATCATTTTCAAAGTTATGAAAATGTGTGTATAATTCCTGCTCACAATTGAAACCAGTGGGAAACTACAGGGTTAAAATTGCTCTGTTGGCCAATAAGACCCAAGAAAGTTGAAACTTTCACTTTGTTTTGGTAAATTTAACAGTACAGTACAGGTGATCAAAATGAGTCTCTGGGTTTCCCACTGGTCACAAATGACTCTTTAATAATTGACCTTTTAAATATATATAGGCCTACCGAATGTGGTGGTATCTGTATTATGCCATGTTTTAAAACTGGCCAAACTTCAAACTGGCCATTTGATATTTACACCAGCCATGTAAAAGTGTTCATGTGAAACCAAGACGCTCTGAACTTTCATTTACAGTGTCCACTGCTATTAGATGTTTCAATGGGTCTGAATGGGTTAAAGATTAAGAGTTGGTCTGCTTATTGTATTCCCATCATAGTACCGTTTAAAAAATGTTGTCTGACTGGTTTACGCTGTTAGATTTGTGACTAATAACATGTAAGTCGTTAGTTCAGAGGTTGAGACCGAGGTCAAGGTTCAGAGTTTCACTATTTAGGCTAGTTGTCCTACCATTGATGTTTCATGTAGCGCATCTTAATATGATGTTTTAGACAATATTTACTCGCTACCATTCAAAAGGTTTAGGTCAGCAAAGAAAGTGATACTTTTATTCTGCAAGGATACGTTAAATCGATCAAAAGTGACATTAAAGGCACTGATAATGTCACAAAAGATTTCCATTTCAAATAAATTCTGTTGTTTTGAACTTTCTAATCCATAAAGAATCATGAAAAAAAGGTATCGCCGTTTCCTCAGAAATATTAATCAATATATTTTCAACATTGGTAATAATAAGAAATGTTTCTTGAGCAGCAAATTAGCATATTAGAATGATTTCTAAAGGATCATGTGACACTGAAGACTGGAGTAATGATGCTGAAAATTCAGCTTTTGATCATTTCATTTTTAAATATATTAAAAAACTATATATATAAAATATTTTTGAGCAAATAAATGCAGCCATGGTGCGCAGAAGAGACCAACTCCAAACTTTTGAATGGTAGTTTTAGATGAAATACAGCATAAAGGATTTTGTTTTGTTCTGTGCACACTTGTAATTATGTTCTAATATTTAAATCCAGTAAACATGCACCAACTGTCCCAAGATGAATTTAAGCATCTGTGTTGGTTATGAAATGCCAGTTTCAATTCTGAGACTTTGGACTTGTGTAAAAGTGTGACTGACCGTCAGCTCTGATGATGTATGATATCGGATGATATCATGATCATGCCGAAATACTTGTGCCATTTCTCATGGTGGAGCAGAGGTGTTGTTCAAGGTTGGTCTGCATGGGTGTGGTGGTTGTGGTGGCTTAAGATGTTTTGTCTGAAGGATGACTTGAGGTGGCTTTTTGTAAATAAATAGGGTGGGACCAATTTAGTGTCACAAGAAACCAACAAGTATAATCAGAGTACATAAAAAAAACATTAGCAAATGCTTTGATTTCAGCCCTACCACACAGCATTTCCCAATGTTCTCCTGTCGTTATGTGCGGGGTGTTGTCGAATCCTTGTGTACCATGTTGAGTGTCTATTAGGCAACCAGTTAAGCCACTTTGCACCTCTCATGTGAGTTGTAGTAGGCAAGGACGAGCCTGAATACCAGTGGGCTTCTCCTCCATAACAGACTTGTTGAAAAATAATAGTTTTGTTTCCATGTATAGCAGAAATGAGGGCTGGGATCCATTCATCAGTACCTGAGAAACACACCAGAGCTGCTGTATCTGAGATGGTGGCTGCTGGTAAACAGGAAGGGCTGGAGACTGATACATGGCCACTGCAATCTAGTGAGATCTTTTTACTGTTTTACCTCAACTTCCTGATAACGTCAGATGAGGAAAGTCAGGGGACGAGAGCTGGAGACTTATAGATGTGTGATATGAAGGACACGCTAGAGCGTTAACATGGATGGAGGAATTCAAAGTGATTGGGTTGATGTGTGTGTTTGTCTTAAAGGGGGGGTCTTAAATCTCATGTTAATCTTGAGTACCTATAGAGTAGTATTGCATCCTTCATATCTCCAAAAAGTCTTTAGTTTTATTATATTTATAAAAGAAAGATAGGCTGTACCGAGTCTTTCCGGAAAAAAACGAGCGGCTGGAGGCGTGCCGTGTGGGCGGAGCCCCGATAGCTAACAACACACAGACATTTGAAGCAGTTTTACTCACCGCCTGCGGTTCCAACGCACGACCGTGAACCTTTATCGTTGGGACTGCTCCATCCTTAAGCATTAGACGATCTGCAAGTCCGGCGTCAGAACTGGGCCTTGTTTATAAAACCTATGCAATGCAGCGCTGCCGATGATTTCCTGTTGAAGCGCGTTGATGTGCGCGGTCTCGCTCTCCTCTGGTCGACGTGTGCGCGGGCGCGCTTTTCCGAGAGAAATGCTCATATAAGGAGTTCCACTCTCGTCTACGTCATTAGATCCACGATCGAAAAAAAACCAGCCGAAACTTGTACCAACCCGGAAGTAAGATTTTCGGCACAGAAAGTCTCCGTTATTCGTCCAAAATATTTTTTTTTAAACTTTGGCCATGTTTAGCATGAGAATCCATCTCTTTAACACTGTAAACAACTCTGAATACATGAAACACCATTGTACCCCCCCTTTAAGCTTCAAAGCGGAATTGATTTTTCAAAATGCATGTGAATATAACATTAATATAACAGTTTCCCGCTGTTTACGCATATTGTGGATCCTTATTAGGAGACGACAAACACATGAGCCGGTTTGTCGTGCTCCTTTTAGTTATCAAGCAGTAAAAATTCCCATTGCCCAATGAGAGTCCGAAGGACTGGTGGGACATTGTCCTTCTCCACTTCACAGACGATGAATGGAGGGACATTTTAAGAATGACACTTCATACAGCAACAGCTCATTACGTGTGACATGTCATTACACCATTTCCACAAAATTGCACATGCGCAGTACTTTCCAGTTTCGGTTTTTAATCTGATCAAGTGTTTACATGTCCTCTCAACCAGATTAGAAAACGTTTAAACCACCCCATACAATCCGAATGAAATTTCACTTGGATATGGCCAATTTATTGATATATGACTGATGTGGCTACATGTGACTTTTTTTATTCTACTATTTTTTGAAAGACTCTTCTGTCTTGGCTATAGACCAAAAGTACATGCCATTGTATTAGCTACAGTTTGAGCGTTTCACTTTCAGCTGACTGTCATTATCAGTAAGGTGTTGTTTTGTGTAGGGGTTGCTCGCTGGTTTTCTTGGAAATCGCCACCATTTTGCAGGGTTCATAAAAATAGAATTATGAAATTAACTTACTATTAACGGTTTATTACTTGTCAATTAATAGTAAATATATCTGAATATATCTTTTTCATTTCACTTGCATTACAGTTTTGAATTGGCACAGTTTGGAAATAGTGTTTCTCTTTTGTGCATATTTTATCATTTGGTTATTGTTATTGGGTAAAAAAAAAAAAAAAGGTTGTTATTAATATTATTATTATTGGGCATAGTTCATAATTATAATTTCCTGAAGCTCAAAATTAAACAGTTAGTTACTTGAATTACTTACTATGAATTTTAACAATATTTTGAGTTTCTGATTATTTGTATTTTGTAAGTTAAATCATATACAGTATACCGTTAATGTATATCAACAGTATACGTCAACAGGTGTGTAATTAAATACTTTTACGTTTAAATACTTTCTCATATCCCAATTTAATATGCAGAAACAAGAGTTCTTGTGGCTTATTTGGTTTGCGAATGTGTGTTTATGTTTTTGCCAAAACCTGATAATTCAAAGTTTCATGTATAGAGTTGTTGGAATGACTCGTGATAATAGTTTGGTCGTGCAGAAATTAGGTTAACTTTAACATAGCATACTGTTGCCCGAGCAAAAGCATGACAAATTGGTGTGAAAAGCTATTTCTAAAAAAATGTGTAACACCCTTAATTTAATAGTTTTCATGTTACTGTCATTTAAAAAAGCAGCAGAACAAGTTTTTTTTTTTAAACTCCTCCTTGTAAGAGTTTTAACTATAAATGCTTCAAATTCTGATCATTTAGTTTTACACAGGCAGTTTAAGCTTAAGGACTTGTTTAGTAAGAATTTGCCAGAAAAAAAAGTTTGATCATATCTAAATGTAAAACACAACTGCTGAATTTCTCTCTCTTTTTTTTTTTTTTTTTTAGTTATTGTATTTCTGCAACTCTTGTAGGCTATAACTTGTAACTCAGCTCTTGCCATGAAAATAGCCTCAGCTGCTGACATGGCAGTAACATTTCTACTTCTACTACTAAGCTACTTCTACTGCCCAAGGAAGGTTTAGTAGAGCCCATAGTAATGGTAAAAAGTCTGTGACTGTAAATCAAGGCTAGTGAATTCAAGTTCTTGAAGTTCAAAATCAAGTGGTAATCATTTTTGGAAGAGGAAAATTAAGTTGTCTTGAGTAATAAACTACACATTTATATATCAGACATGTTTTTTTTTTTTTTTTTTAGTGCATTGAGTTGTGTAGGAAGGGGGCTTGTTTTGAACCAAGAAGCTAATTCTGTGTTTTTCTAGAGTTTCTCCAGTAGTATTTTCCACTGTGTGTCAAAGCTGGACTTTGCTGACGCGGCAACTCTGGAACTCTCTGTGTGCCGTAGTGACATGAATACACCATTAAGGTATTCATCCAGGAGTGAAGACTTATGGGTCCTCACACACCTCGGACACATTGGGGCTTGTTTGTTTTCCCCTATATGTGCATTTCCCCCAAGCGTAGAAGAGATGTCAGCGATGATTTTCTTGTCCTAGATATGGCTTGGGTCCCTCTGTCAATGTAAGTTTGGGTTTTTATCGCCCATCTTATTGTGCAAATTGTAAATCTGATCACTTGGAAAAGTTTTAGCACACCTCTCCTCAACAAGCTGCATGATTTGTGGTATGGTACCATGTACACCACAAATTAAGATGCAGTTGCAAAGTTCAGAATCATGTCTGGGATAATACGCTTCAATATTTGATCAAAATGTGGAAATGCAGAAGTTTTCAAGATCAGACCAAGCCTATCCACTTGTTTCCTCTGTCAGTTCTTGTAGATCTGGCTCTCGGCCTGACAGACCAGAGAGATTAACTGCAGAATCCGGCTGCCATTCAAAATAAGTGCTTCAATCTAAGTTTAAGTCTTCAGCCGATTAGTTAAGTTTGACACTGGGATTATGAAGGTGAACTGTCCCTATGGATTTGTTCATACGTCCTGGATTTGTAACGATCTAATGGCTGTCATAGACCTACAATTGTTGATTAGCTTTAACTAGTCTTAATAATAATATATAATTGAGCTGGTTTGCGTTGAAAGTTTAGAAACATTAGAAAAACATTACTCTGAATGTGTTATGCGACAGCACTTAAAGGGAATTGAACTTAGACAATTTTTTCCAGAGGGTTTAATGTCTTTTTGCATACTAATTAGGGATGCACTGATATGAACATTTTGGCTAATACGATAACCGATAATTCTTTATATTGGAAAGCCGATAACCGATATATTGGCTGATAAATCTAAATCCAAATTTGTATAGAATTTTTGAGAGCCTGATTACAAAAACTTGCATTTAAAAGCCATGTCCCAAGCACACAATTACAATGTTCTGATAAAAAATGTATCTAG
Source organism: Abramis brama (assembly GCF_963993115.1). Lineage (NCBI taxonomy): Eukaryota > Metazoa > Chordata > Actinopteri > Cypriniformes > Leuciscidae > Abramis > Abramis brama. Next base: position 21,585,419 of record NC_139968.1, on the reverse strand, counting down.
CCTCATTGAAATGTCATTGAAATGTGTCCCAATTTTGACCGTGTAAATAGGAAAAAAAACGCATGCATTCGGATATTTCGAGATCGGTTTCAGGCCTGAATGTCCATATGTGGAAATAAATCGGATATGTGCCAATGTGACTGTCATGTAAACAGGCAGATCGGATTTTCTGAGGCATTAGGCTACGTCTCAGAGGTTTAATGACGAGAGCAACCCCGATGCGCATCTGCAAAGGGACGGATGGTTCGACGAAACGTGTCGTCGTAGGATAGGAATGTGGACAAACGTTGACACAACATATCAAATCTCATCCTAAAATTTTGGACCCACTGCTCCTCGTTAAAGCCTGCCACAATATGCTCCCACCGGTCCTGAGATCTCTCTCGCTCACAATAACTGGAGCATATGCGCAGGCTGCAATGATGGCACTTTACGTCCTCCTCCGCCTCAAAATCATGGTGATGTTTGGCGAACTTCGCATATATTGCAGAGTTAGCATCAATCATATTTCGCGTTTGTCCATCTGTGCAAGAGAATTTAACCCTTTAAGCATGCACAATGTTTCAGATAGTATGGCGAGTGTAAACGCATGAATTGAATATGGGACACAATTGAAAGAACGTGTAAACGGATGGTCAAAAAAATCGGATATAGGCAACAAATCAGAATTGGGCATCAAAACATCTTTTTGAAGTGGTCACTTTCTCCTTTTGAAGTGATTCCAATCAAAGTTCAATGCAAAGGGAGATATTTTCTTTTACAGAAATCGCTTTATGGACTACAACAAACATCACAAACCCTAAAATTAACATAAACTCTGCACCCGGGGAACACACAACAAAGGGGTTGAGGCCATGTTGGGCTGCTTTAGAAAAGAGGTTGATGAGTTGTTGTCGCTGTTTTTTACTCCCCAGATAAAGTTTGTCCTAAGGCTGACGAACGTAGAGAGGTTAAAATTTATATTTAACACTGTTCCTGAACATTATCACCTCAATGTTTGTCTTTGCGCTGCACATTTTACGGAGAACAGCTTCCAGAAGAGAGTACAATGAAGGCTATACGCACAAAAGCTTCTCCTGAAAGACGTAGCCGTTCCCATTTTGTCTGGACAATCTGTTGTTTATGGATCACAACTTGTAAGTATGTCTTATTATTTGTAGTTGTGTTTTCTATTAACAGGTCTAATTATAAGCTTTATGTAGCTGCTATGATAGCTATGATGTAAAAGAAGGGCAAAGCTTTGCCTCCGCTAGCCTGCTAATTAACATTACAGTATTGATGTTGTGTTTACTTCAGTTTTTGTAAGCCCCTTTATCCATGATTTTGTGATCGATTGCTGTTTGTATTACCATAATTTTCCGACAGATATGATTAAATAGTGGATAACATCGTATCTATAAGAAAATTACAAAAAAAACATACCACTCTTAAACGTCCTGTGAAATCCGTGCTTTCAAAGTCTGTGAATGAAATCCGTTCAGCACAATCCTCTTGCTCGTAAACATTGTCAGGGTCTGAATCGGGCTCGAAATGGTTTGAAATTGACACCATCATTACATCTGAGTAGAGCTCGCAGTTATGAAGGGGAACAACGCGTTCGAGCCAGATAGGGGAGAGAGGAGCTGTAATAATGTAAAATATGTGAAAAATAATGTGTTTTTTTAACAATCAAGCATGAAAACATATTCTAGTACACCCCAAAAACAAAATCAAGACTTAGTAAAAGGGCATAATAGGACCCCTTTAAAAGTTGGCACCCCATTTGAAAAAAAAACACAGCATTCATGCTAGGACGTTCAGCAACAAAACCGGTTTTAATTTGTTTGGGTGTAGCAATGGTGCTCAAGAGGGATGTATTTCCAAGAGAGTTTTTGTGTCTTCTGACATGCATAATAAACCACACTTAATTAGGTTGGTGTGTTTGTCCAATCCCACTCAGATGCATTTCTTACGGGGCGTCTACATAATATGCTCTTTTTGTGTTCAAAAACAAAACAAAAAAAAAGAAGAAAAAAGTTGGTTGTGCTGTCTAAAATGACATTTGATTGAATGTGTTTGGCTATAGCAACATCAAGGGCGCAACTTTTCCAAAAGTATTCTTTTGTATTGGATGTTTCTTAGGGGGCGTTTAAAAAATAAGTATTTTGTGCCTTTTTAAAAGTTTTTAAAAAGATACTTTTTTACTTGACGCACCATAAGATTACTGTTTATTGACGCACCATCTTAAAAATGCAACACTCATGACAGGATGTTCAAAAAAACATCTGTTTGAATGTGTTTGGCTATGGCTATAGCAGTCGTGACTCGTGCTTTGAAAGGGATTTAACCCAGTCAGATATGACTTTTCTGAAATGGTTTGACTATCTTTTAGCATGCTAATTTAAAATATTGAAGTTAAAAAAAAAATAAAAAAAATACAAGTTGACCTCACTAATCAACAAGTCATTGGTTGTGACCGTCCCCAGTAATTACTGGAAATTTTAACGCACTTTGGTGCCCCAGTGGTGGTTATTCTTATCTGCCAATTTGACTATAGCTAACTGATCTGAAGACCAGTATTGTAAATGTGTGTGCGTCAGTGTACATTTGCACTCTAGTCTGTTTGAGATCACAGTGGGGGATGGGTAAATGTGCGTGCGTGTGTGTGTGTGTGTGTGTGTGTGTGTGTGTGTGTAGAGAGAGGGGGTGGCTGCTCACGACTGTTCTTACAGCACAAGTTATTCTTGTGCCCACATGAAAAGCAATCGGGTTTACTTTCTTTCTGTGTCGTCCTGTTGTTAGGGGGCACACCAGGTGGATCTTCCAGCAGATACAGGGTTAACAACGTCCATTTTGTTAGGTAACACCCTCGTGGCCTGATCTGTCTGTGGTGTTAAAATGGCAGGGCTTAACCCTTGATATGCAGGACTGGAGACGACAGAGGCACCTTTGGCTCAACCCTCTTGGCAGCCACTTCGCCATTATTGGATGACAAGATGAGCTAGTTGTTAGAGATCCAGAGGAACATCTGTAGTACGTTAGACTTACCTGGAACTTTGTTTTTCAGTGCTTATCTAATTGGTTTTTTGGAAATGTGTTGGTGACTCAATCAGGAAGTCCTTCTGAACTGGACAAGCTCTGTTAAAGCAACTCTACTGTCCAGGAAGCTCTTAGACTTAGGCACGATAATCCTGTGCAGTTTGGCCTGTGTCTTGGTTCTCATCTCTGTTTAAGGTGACCTGTGGTGGTGTTTTCTAACTTGAGCATCGATTATATCGCTCATACTATAGTACTATAGTTAAAGGCCTGTGGTGAAAAATGAAAATCAAGTTTTTAATGTGGTTTATGTGTCTGTTGTTTTTAATATGCTTTAAGACAAACCATGTGCACAACATTCATTAGTCAACACCATTGCTGAGTATTTTCTCCTTAAAACTGCAGTCGGTCTCAAAAACGCGGTTTGAAAACGCCCTGGTTCTCTACGTCACAAATATGTTGTAACCAATCCCGTCAACGTATGGGCCGAGCTTTTTTTATGACGCTCTGAAGCAGGGGAGTGCCAAGAGAAGCCAGTTATCCTGGTATATTTTTATGCCGATATGAAAAAAAGGTTATTATATATATGATGTATATTACAATGTTATAATGAACTATATGCCTTTTGTTGTTCAAAGCGTTTCTAAGGATACTGATTTTTAGAAGGCAGCTGTCTTACTCGGAAATGGCGGACGAGAACATGGTTTGTGTAATATTAGCAACACGTTATTAGCTGTTTGATAACGTAGTCAAGCAAAAGGCTAATCATATTAATTACCGTTATGTGTCCGACTTTGTAGAGAGCGATTCTGATATGTTGACTTGTAGACGAGCCTGTGTAATTCACTCTCCCACTTCTTCTTCTGAATCAGTTTGTTTCAAACATACATGGCTGAATTAAACCAGTATTTCCACTTGCCATTGTGCAGCATTTACTACAGTAAAGTGGACCGAGTGGGGCTAATTTGCATATTCATGGATCATTAAACTTGATTTGAATCCATTCAATTCGTAGTAATTTGATAAGGATTTAATAACAGTAGCTCAGATTTCAACTTGTTTTGCAACACACACATACATACACACATACACACACACACACACAGACTACACAGTCTCAGACTAAAATGCATGTTTGAGTTGCTTTAACTGAAAGCAACTTGCACTGACATATAATATGTGAGTTTATGTCTCAAGATGCACACCAATAATGTTTTTTTCCAAGGCACGTATATAAAAGCTATTTAAATGTCCTAATTGAACTAAAGCCTAATCCTGGCTTAATCTAAACCCTGTCTCTGAAACCAGGACGAAAGGTTTTATATTAAAAAAAAATTTATACATTTTTCACATATACTTTACAAAGAATATATTTTTATTTATTATTTTAAAATAAAATTTTAATTATTTATATATTTTATACTTTAGATGACAAGTTTAATAAGGTCCACAAGCAGAATTTGTCATTGAAAATCAGCACAGTTCCAGTAGGTCAAGTGACAATTTCGTCTCTTCTGGGCCAGCGGGTCGTCCTTATAGTTGACCAGCTGGATGTACCGATCCAGTTTGGGTTGTGTTGCCGCCATGCTGTGTTGTTGTATAGCACTAGCGATGCCTCCTATTGTCTTGCTCGGCCTGCGCCCTAAGGGCAGTCATTACATCAGAGGACCCCATGAGGATAGTCGCCGCGCTCCCAGCTCGTCGTGGCGTTGCATGAACAGACATGTTTTTCACACAGCTCAAGACAATCCAATACACCGCTGTTTATGCTTTATCGAATGCAGACGTCACCGAGATTTGAGTATTTCCTCACTGTAATTGTTAGTAAACAAACAAATGCTAAAACCTTTGTGGCAAGTGGTTTTACATGACGTCTCAATCCGATTAGTAAAACACTGATATATAAATAATCCTCTGCAAACTGTTTGTTGATATTAAAATATTAAGCTTCCTGTCTAGCGTCACGCTGTGTTTCGTTTTAAGCTTCGGTTATGTGAAAGTGAGGAAAATGTGTAGGTTGACAACCTTTGATTCTTTTAAAAAAAGGCTTTGGATTCTTCATTTCAAAACTTGTTGTTGTTGAGGCGTGAGTGTTGCATATATATGATGCCATCCGCTTCCCATGAGGCTGTGCAAGCCACGTGTCTGCAGCTTTAGCGACAAGCATCCATTTCCTAACCAGAACAAGTGGCTTGTGTATGACTCAACTGGTCGCTCAGTATGAAAACATGGCAGTCCGGTTCTCAGTATGACATTAAGTGGTGAAATGCTTCTCTTTTTTTTTTTTTTTTTTTTTTTTAAAGCTTCACTTTGTCTTAGTTGGAGATCGTTTGGGATTTAGTATGCACTTTTTTACTGTCATATGTTTATTATGGACAGCAAAGACTCCTTTAAGCTAATGATTTTCTTGCTGATGGACATGTGATTGTGCAATGGGCTCGGCTGACTGCACTTCTAACTGACAGTATACATTGACAGGTTTGGTGACCTACTTTTAAGAGCCCTGTCCAGTGTTCATTTACATGGACGATTATATCTGTGACCCCACAAAAAAAAAAAAAAAAAATTGACCAGAAGCTACTTTAACCGTTAGTGTGGATCTTTCAGAAGACTCAAATCGAGAGTTGATTTAAAAGCTAATTCAGGATTTTTAAAGTGTATTAATAGGAACTTTCGTCAGTATAACTTTCAGGACATAATGTATAATATATTTCAATATATTTTAAAATGTAATTTATTCCTGTGATCAAAGCTGAATTTTCAGCATCATTACTCCAGTCTTCAGTGTCACATGATCCTTCAGAAATCATTCTAATATATGATGATGATATGCTGCTCAAGAAACATTTTTTGTTATCATTAATGTTAAAACAGTTGTGCTGCTTAATATTTTGGTTGAAACCGTGATACATTATATTTTAAGATTCTTTGATAAATAGAGAGTTCAGAAGAACAGTGTTTATTTAAAGTAACAATATAAATATCTTTACTGTCAGTTATTTCATAAGTCCTGAGCAAGTTTGACTCAAGACCACCATAGTGTTGTAAGAAAAGGATCATTTACTTTTATTAGCATTTTAATGATCGGATTATTCAATTACTGGCCAATTCAATGCTGTCCAGTAAAGCAATTCATGATGGAAAAGTTGTTTAAAGTTGATGCATCAATAAAAATGAGTTTAGCTTTAGCTTTGATGTTCTTCAGAATCTTGGCAATATTAGAAATTGTGGTTTCCAGGCCTAATAAAGCCTTGGAAAAAGTACCTGTTGTGAATATATACGTTTCTACTCTAAAAATATTTCGTCACCTATAACTTGTGAGTGCTATCTCTAAAAATTCTTGTTTGATAACCACAAACAAATGTGAAAGTCATGGATCACGAGACACCGAAACTCTTTCAATTTCAAGGATTAAGATGATCAGATCCTGCCGTTTGCATAAGCCTGTTTGGATCAACATGATCAAATGTGCTCGTTTGGTTTATTGACTACCTTTATTGTCGAGACCACTGTGGCGGTTGTTATTTTGCGAGCAACAAAGGGGCGGACACTTCCTCCTCATCTCTGAAAGACTTGTGTTTTGGAATGCGTGCGGCCCTTCCCCCCACTGGCAAAACTCCTGCGTCTGTGTGGCCGCATTCGCTGCCAGTCAGTCTCTGAAGGGGTTAAAAACCTGCTTCAGTCTCTCAGCTGCGTCCACCAACCGGTTCAAACTGGTTTTCAGGGGAAATGCTTTATGTGTCCCATGGAATCTTGGGAAGGGTCATGTGGAGCCCTAGTGATGTCATGGCAGATGAGAGCAGGCCTGGGTGTTGAGTCAGCTGTCTTGCTATCAGATGGCTGATATCATATGTAAGACAGGTAGGTCGGCACGTTTCGTATGTGCCTTGATGTTCCCAAATGATGGATTTGCTTCCTGTAAAGTCAATAGCGTCTTGAATGCATGTTTTAAAGCTCACGGCCTGGCACAATTCAGGCTTCTGCTTGGTGCGATTGTCTTTCCTGTTTGTGGGCTTTGCTTCTGTGGCCTCTCTTTAAGAAATGCCACTTTAAAAACTGTTGTTTGAGTTGTCTTGCTCAGGTACTACAAACATCCTCATATACCTGTAATTCTCGACCGGTCGTGACCCAAAATAGGGGTGCAGATCTGTTCTGAAAGGATTAACAAGGAAAAATCATGTCAAATGCAATTGTTAAAAGTTAGGGATGCTCATGATTAACTGGTCAGCCGTTAACCAACAGCAGGGCTCCAGACTAACTTATTTTACTAGGAGCGCTGTAGCCCCTGACTGAAAATTTTAGGAGCGCAAGCAGAAAATTTAGGGGCACACCTTAAATCAGCTAGCAATGCAATTATTCAAATTTCCCCCAAAATAACTGTAATACTGACAAATTATTTAATAATAAATAGACTTAACGTACATATATTACAGTGTGCAGTTTTATTTTAAGTTCACAGGGCTCCAGACTAACATTTGAGGGCAGCAGCACCGGAGATACTGAGTTCTACAGAAAATATCTGGTAGCACTGGGGCTGGCAATAAAGCACTAAGCTTAATTTAGGGTGTAGATGAAATTAACTTTAATTATCATTAATAATGTCTTAATATTAATTAAAAAGCAAAACAAGTGAAAAAATGTATATTAGGGAGTGAAAATAGTCAATAAGCATCCTACTGTTTACATGTTTTTTTTTTTTTTTTTAAATAAGAGTTTTCCTACATCTTACAATTTTTAGTTTTAGCACAATCTTTGAAGGATGAACAAAAAATGTGTTGGTCATCACATTAAAAATAACATTTATATATGATATTATTTGTGCTGGAAAAAGATGTGTAGTACTTGTACTATAAGCGTTTGACTATTTCTGTCACAATATGGTTAGAGTTACTACTACATTAGCCTAAATCCATGGTGAATGTTGCTGATTTGTGGACTGAAAGCCTTCTGTAAGTGTTTATCCTGGTTTCCACGTCAGCGCTGTTTGATCTGATATCTATGGTTTATAACGGAGAACTCTGCGCCGAATCGGATGTTTCTCACTGGATCTCGCAGCGATAATGTTATTAATTCTGAGGCGAATTCAATGGATTGTCCGAACTAATAAACGGTCCGTGAAGCATAAAGGAGTAGCGCATTTTCGTTCCGCTTTCATTTTGTTTGCATTCGCTGCTCGGCAACATTGTGGTCGCGCCAGCGCGACCTAAATAAATATTTGGTTGCACCGGCAGGAAAAATGGTCGCAAAATGCGACCAATTGGTCACAGTCTGGAGCCCTGAACAGTAAGAATTTTTACCAATTAATACTATGTTAAATGGTAGGGATGCACGATATATCGGCCACCATATCGGTATCGGCCGATATATGTTCATTTTTAATATTATCGATATCGGCCCGGTAAGAAAATTTGGCTGATATATTAAAGCTGATAAATAATGGATTATTTCCTTCAGCTGAGACACTTCAGATGCACATTGTTCACCATGATGGTTTTGAATTGCTTGAAATATGATTAAAATCACTTCAAAAAGGAAAATAAGGTTAAGTGCAGCGCAAGTCTGTCATATAGGCTACTTAAAATTATAATGAGATCATAATTGTGTTTGGGTCATGGCTTTTAATGGTGAGACATTTTTTTTTAAATCAGGCTCTCAAAAAAATAATAAAAAAATTTGGATTTAGATTCGACTTTAAAATATAAAGAATTATTGGTTATCGTTATCGGTAAATTTTAATAATGGTGCATCCCTTTTTAATGGTTTAAAAAGTAATTCAAGTTCATTTTTAAGTATTCACGACTTTCACGGCTGCATGGTTAAAAAATACGATACACAGAAAATTTTCTGAAATTCAGAAATAATGTAAAATACCGATAAATAAAGCGAAATGTTTACAAGCTTTATAAACATTATGATAGGCTATTTAAGCTCCCCTCACTCCACAAAAAATCCTTTAAAGCAGGGCTATGCAGTTTCGGGAATTTCTTCGCTGTATTCTCGCTTTTTGCTCGCAGGTTTCTCTATAGAGCTCCCCCTACAGCTTCGGAGTAGATATTTGACAACACTGTCGAAAAACTCGTTGGCGACTCTCAGATACCAGAGGCTAGTAGATCAACGACATCAAAGCAGATGGGACATTCTTTAAAACGTCTTCTTCATTCGGGTTCGAACAGCGTGAGGGAGCGCAATAATGACAGAATTTTAGCAGATTTTTTTGCCGTAAAGCAATTCGTTACATCGCGAGACCTGATATCACGCGATACTTCCTGACGCTGCGGCCAGCGGCCCGCCGGCTCAAAGTTGCAAGGGTGGTTTTTCGGCTCACAGGCGCTTAGGGGGTGCGAGACGACCACCATTCAACCTGAAAAAAGTCATATAACTATTCCAATGACTCCGAAGCTGTTCGGTTAAGGTAAAAAAGTTACTTAGTTCACCTTTAAATGTAGTGGTATTCAGAACAGAACAAGAATGAAAAATGTAAGTGGCTATATAATCTTAAGCCAAAACTAATTCATTTAAAGTAAAACTGAAACCGCCGTTGGGCTCACGTAGCCTCTCTCATTCGGCACAAATCCAAATGCTTACATTCGCGATGTGTTTGGATGCTAAACTTATTATGGAAACTAGGCTTTGTACCTCACTCGCGTATTAGTATCGACATAAAACATCATCCTTCACATGCACAGATTGTACTGAGGACTAATTTAGTATTAATTTATAATATAAAGTATTAATGTACTAATTTAAATTGAGCACAGTGTAACTTTTTATATGTTTGGTTGACTTTTATTTTGATAATGAACAGCCTGCGATGTCAAGTTAGCACTGCTAGAGCTTATATGTTGTGCGCGTGAGGCATCCGTCATTTATGGTCATATGGATAAAGTAAGACCCCATTCGAAACGGTTTACTTTTATTTGTGTATTAATCTCACAATAAAAACAAAACCATATGCTTTTGTAAAATAAACAAAACAAACAGGATGTGCCTCCTGCTGTCTCGTTTTTCTTTTTTGTGGAGCAAAACATGAACCGAAACTCAGCATACGCTACTTGTCTCACCTTTTTTTTTCTCTTGTTTTGTTAATTAGGTGAAGTAAATTTTGTGCATAGGCCTATTTATTCCTTTTATATCATTTTATTCTGTTTTTCAATTTGGGATCAGTGAGATAAACATGGTTTGATGTTTCATGTGTTGAATTCTTGGCTGTAAGTACCAAAATAATTTATTGTCCTAGAGTGAAATCTGGGTTCTTGATATGGTATAATGTTTTATGTATTAGTGATAGATTTCAAAGTTCAAAAGAACAGCATTTATTGGAAATAGAAGACATTATAAATGTCTTAAATTATAAAAGTCACTTGACCAATTTAATTGTTTTAAATGATTTTTCAAACAAGTTTAAAGTTGACGCATCAAGAAAAAGGAGTGATGTTCCTAAGAATCCTGGTGGAAATATTGGAAATTGTAGTTTCCAGGCTTGGAAATGCATGTTTTTTAAAAAAAAAAGGATTTTTCTAAAGTGAAAATATACATTTCTACTCTAAAATATTTTTTCACCTATAAGTTGTGAGTTCAATCTCAACAAATGGGAAAATCATGAACCATATACATGTATATTGATATTGTTTTTAGTCATTGTATTGTACAGTTTTAGATTATTGGCATCAGATGATCCAGTTCACATCCTGTGTGAACGCCACTTAACACCTGTGTGAACGCTCTCTACTTATTATCATTTACTAAGTTTATCAATATTGTTGAAAAAAAAGCATAATTGTGAATTGACCAAATATTGTGTAAAATATGCATTCATTTGGTTTAGCACTTGTGTGTACATATTATTTGTCATTAAGACAAATGACACTATATAATATAATAGTCTGAATATGCTTGACTCTGTGATGTTGTTTTACAGGTGAGAAGATGTCGGAAGAGGCGGTGCGTCAGACTCGTAGTCAGAAGCGGGCTCTGGAGCGAGATGCCCCTGCTTCGGAGGCCGACTTGAAGAAGGTCAAGCTGGAGAGAGGAGAACTGGGAGCTGTAGATGGACTGAAGACCAAAAGTGAACAGGCCAACAAGATGGCTAACATGCTGCGGACTGGGGAGGTGAAGGCCACCATCAAGGTGGAGGTCCAGACCAGCGACGAGCCTGTGGACATGAGCACATCTAAGAGGTAGACCACAGGTCGAACATAAGAGTGTATTTTTATTCCCAAAACTCCTTTAATGAAATAACAAAGCTGCTAACACCAAAGCGGGTCTTAGGTAGTCGTGACCTGTGAACTGGAGAATTAGCGTGATCTTGATCCAGCCGTTTCTCTTTTGTGTTCGTGCCGAAGGCTTTTAACCTCAGGCTGCTCCGCTGAGACTTCCTGCTAGTAGTTCTGAATATAAAGCATCTGCTAAATGCAAAGTAAACAAGGTATCAAGTAGATGCAAAAGAGAACGGCCCGAGTTCAGTCTGGTGCCGCTTTTGCTTTGCTGGTTTTGAGGCCTCGTTTATATACCATGCGTACGATTCGAGTTTAACTTGAATTCCACGAATTTGGTCCAACATTGAAAAATAACAGCTTGGGATGTATAAAGTCAGAAACCATGCAAAAAACCATGTGAAATAAGTTTTTTACTTGATTTTTCTGTGATGCAGATAAAAGGCTAAGTGCATAAATGGGAGAACGTTTGAATATTAATATGGTACCATTTTACAGCAAGGTTCAATTAAATAGCTTTAGTTAATTTTGCAGAATTTATTATTCTAGTTTAATAATTAACACTACCATTCAGAAGTTTAGGGTCAGGTTGATTTCAAATGTTTTTTTAAATAATTCTTTTGATCAAGAATACAGTAAAACAGTCATATTTTGACTATTATTGCAATTAAAAAAATCAAATTTTAAAATGTAATTTATTCATGTGATCAAAGCTGAATTTTCAGCATCATTACTCCAGTCTTCACTGTCACATGATCCTTCAGAAATCATTCCAGTATGATGATTTTCTTCTCAAGAGATTCATTAAAGTAGATTTCTTGCGTTTCTTATTGCAAAGCTATTCTTAATGGTTTTTATCATTGGTTGCTAAGTGACCATGAATCAATTAATAATAAAAAAAGATCTTGAAATGGTAAAAAATATTCCAAATGGCAAATAATGCACCTTGATAGTTAGTCTCGAAGTTTGTTTTGATTGTTAAACTCATTGCATGATAAACCGAAAGCAATTCCTATTTGTTTGTGACTACATGATTAATGTAAAAAGCAACAGAAGTTGCAATGAAGCAGAGTCGAGCTCATGATAAAGGACAAAGGAGGTGGCCTGATGCCATGCGGGATGGGGGAGGGGCAGAAAGTTGAGTTGAAAGATGTCACACTCCACAAACACGACCGTCATATGCTCAACTCTTCCCAAAGACCACACTCGAGTATGCGCTTGCTCAGCACGTCAGTCTTCCCTCGGGTAGCACGCTGCCCCACTTCAAAAAAAGAAAGAAGCAGCCGTCCGAAGCACTTTCCCCGTCGTACCTGAACCCTGACTGACTTTGCAAAACGAGGCCTATGTCACAAACTGGTTTGAACCGGCCGTTGCCATGGTTTCCACACTGCCAGGAACAGTTAAAGAAAAGGGAGGGTGTGAGTCATGTGACCAGAGGGAAATTCTTGCATCACGTGATCTTGTTGGTGCTGGTTAATACACAGGAAGTGATATAAAGTCACTTCTAGTGAAATTCTGGTTGTGCACGTCATAAGATAAACTCCCATGAAGAACCTCAGTGGTTCCAGTAAACCTGGGCATGTTGTGTTTTGACGGATTGATTTAATTGGTCGATTTGCTTTTAAGGAAACTGAAGTGCTGCCCATGGATGTGTTTTGTTTCTTCCTGTCCTTTTACTTGAATGGGCCGTACTTTAGGAACGTTTACTTGACCCTTCTTCCTCATCTCGTCTGCTGCCTGATGAAAAGGGTACAGTGCTTGTTGCCACACTTGTTGAGAAATGAAAGATACGTCAAAATGTGCAGTTTTTTGTGTGCCGTTACTTTGAGGGAATCTGAATTTTAGCTTAGTGGGCAATAAAACACACACACACACACACACACACACACACACACACACACACACACACACACACACACACACACACACACACACACACACACACACACACAGTATGAAGAAACTATGGACCAGTATGACTTGGAGACTATAGGGAATAAAGGCATCCGAAATTGCCAACTTCAGGCAAGATTCTGAAGTGTGCATACTTTACTTTCCCAACTTTTTGAGGCAATTGGAATTGCACATTTGAGCTTAGATGGTGATAATATGCACAAAAAAGTAAGTACTAAGGAACTTCAACCATATCTAGGGACCAGAATGACTTTTTAGTCTTTAGACCAGTATGCATCCACTCAGAAAACCCTAGCAACGCCCTAACAACAGCCTAGAACACTATATCATGAAACAACACATTGGCATCACATTAGCATGCAAACATGTGAGTGTTTGTTTTTGCATGTTCTTACTTCAGGAGGCAATTTTAGCTTAGCGAGCGATATAAATGCACAAACAAAATTCGGTATAAGGGAACTTCAAGCATATCTAGGGACCAGAAGGACTTGGGGAATACGCTCTTTAGACCAGTATGCGTCCATTCAGAAAACCCTAACAAAGGCCTAAAAACAACCTAGAACACCCTAGCATTGTCAGCGGGCAAACATTAACTTGTTGTCTTCAGAAAAAGCAGTTGCTACAGTTGCCTCCCAAGAAGCCAATTTCACTATTGACGAGTGTGTTGTTGCGATATGTTTAGTACTTGACCCTTATCCTATAAGCAGCAGATTTCCTATCGGAGGCAGGAGCAGAAGCATGAAAGAAGGTGTCTTTGTTGATATGCGAGCACCCTGTCTGCAGTGAAAGTTGAGGACGGAGTACACACAATAGCCTGGACGCTAGCCATCCCATCCCCCTCCTCCTCCTCCTCCTCCTCCTCCTCCTCCTCCTCTGTCGTCCCTCAGGAGGGGCCGTAGACCTACTCTGGGTACAGCACTACTGTCCTTACAAGTCGTCAACGTGACACCGCTCTCGTATTGCTCCTTATGGCTGATTTGAACTCAGAGCAGCTTGTGTTTAATCTAAGCGTGAAAATGTTTCATTTTCGTGTCAAGAGACTTTCTAAAACTTCTTGCGCCGCTTCCTTGAAGAGCATTTGTTTTCTTTTTTTTAAACAAATGTGCAAACGGAGGTCATAGGACGACCTCTAGTGGGCAGTGCAGGAAATGCAGCTTTAGGTGAGGAGCAGTGGGCCTATATATATATATATATACTAATATAGTATATACTGCATACTTAGTTTTATAATATGTATATATATATATATATATATATATATATATATATATATATATATATATATATATATATATATATACTATTGTAAATATACTATTGTTTAATACTGTGAAGCTGCTTTGATACAATCTGTATTGTGAAAAGCGCTATACAAATATACTTGATTTGATTTGATTTGATTTAAATAATCAGTCAAACAATGCTAAACGTTTCAAACAATAGTACACTACATTGTCATGATGTAAATCAGCATGTTGGCTTCCTGTAGTTATCTCTGAAAATAAAGAAATAAAAAATACAATCAGAAATAATGAATAAAGAAAATAATAACAAACATAAATTGTTTATAATTATAATAATACTAAATTGATTATAAATGCAAAATATTTCCTTTATTTTGTTTAATAATAATCATCATTGTTGGGTTTTTATGATATAAAATAAAGAAAATATTTGGAGGAAAGAAATCATAATAATAAACAATAATAACAAACTTAAAATTATTATGATAAATGGATTATAAATGCAAAATATTTCCTTTATATAATAATAATACAAATAATAATTGTTGTTATTATTACCATTATTGTTATATAAAATTTATCCAGTTTTGATTACAAAATAATAAAGACAATATTTAGCATATTTAATCCAGCTTTTAATAAAACTCTTTGGTAGTATGAGCAAACATTGAGTCTAGAAAGTTTATTGCATTGTGGGAGGAAGTACTCTGCTCTATGTACTTCACAATCTGAATATTCAGGTATTTAACATCATGTTTTCAGCCTTGACTCATGTTTTCCCGTCTGTCTCTCTCAGCGACATAAAGAAAGAGCGACCTTCGACGCCAGATGATGATGTCATTGTTTTGTCAGACAATGAGCCTTCTAGTCCTTGTATGAATGGGGTCAGCTACAGTTTTAAGAAGACAGATACCGAGATGCTAATGGTAACAATGTCATGTCTTTTTGACGCGACTTATCAAGTTTTTCACACAGACTTCATGCTTTAAACGCCCCGTTCACTCGCTAACGTGACTTTCCTTCTTCGTGGCACGTGCAGAAAAGCAGCCCGGCAGAACGGGAGCACATCATAAAGCAGCTGCAAGAAGAACTGCGTCTGCAGGAGGCCAAACTCGTCCTGCTGAAGAAACTCCGGCAGAGTCAGACACAAAAAGACGTTGTGCAAAAGGTAACGGGTTTAAAAGAAACGTAAGATGAACAGAACACAACAACAAATAATGCCTTTCTAGTCGAATCCAGTTGTTTGAGGTATAAAACTGACCTTTTCTGTTTTGCAGTCGACCAATTCTGTGGCTGCTCCTCCACCTCTCGTCAGGGGCAGCATCTCATCCACTAAAGGACCCCTTCAGGTCAGTGCCATTCAGTCACACAGGACATGTTTTTACGAGTGAAGAGCTACTGAGACTTAAATACGTGGGTTGATTTCAGGTCTCCAACCGAAACTCAGGGACAGTCATTCCTCCTCCTCTGGTTCGAGGTGGAGCGCAGGTCTCCAAGCACGGCTCCGTAGTCATGCCACCCTTAGTCAGAGGCTCACAGGTATGCATAGTTTTTGCTATCTTAAAAACAAAAACAAAACCGCTTTAGCTTTGAAACGAATCCCTTTTCTTTGCCGATTGTGTGTTGTAGCCCATTGCAGTGACCCCGCAGCAGATCGCGACCCTACGGCAGCAGCAGCACCAGCACTCGGGGTCTGGTCCTCCTCCTCTCCTGCTGGGCGCACGCACCTCTGTACCCAGTGTGCAGGTGCAGGGCCAGAGGATCATTCAGCAGGGCCTGATCCGGGTCGCCAGTGTAGGCGGCACAAACGTCCTGGTCTCACAGGTCACTGTCATTCACTTGCTGTTGATTTACAGTTATTATATATTTATACAAATATTTATTACGCTAAATGTTTATAAATAATATTTTAATATTTATGTGTGTTTTATATTATATGGGTGTATTATTTATAAATATTTTATATTGTATTTTTACAATTACAGCTACTAATGAGTATATTAATTTAATATTTAGTAATATTTAAGTATAATATTAAAACATTTAGTTTTATACATTTATTTGAAATGATTTTTATTCATTTTTAATAATATAGTTTTTTTTTATTAAACTACTAACTAGAAGCATATACAATTTATAATATACATTTTTGCTATTATAGTATTAGAACATTTACATTTTTACATTTTATAATTGTATACATTGTTATACGTTTTACATTATTTTAATTGTAATATTAAAAACTAGTAAATACTAGTAAGTATATATATATAGATAGATAGATAGATAGATAGATAGATAGATAGATATGGATATATAGATGTATTGTATTAGTAGTATATAAATATTTTATTGTATGTACACAAAGCTACTATAACTTGGTGTGTGTGTGTGATATATATATATATATATATATATATATATATATATTATATTTAATACAGCATAAAAAGGTTTTGCTATTATATGCTTAGATATAGTAGCTATATTATACAAACTATATATATATATTTTATATATAAATGCCATAATAAAAATGTATATGCTTCATGAAGTATGCTATGAACAAAAGGTTTTATGAAAGAACAAAAATGCTTGCAATATGAAAGATATTTTGTATATTTCTGTGTACAACATCAAATTTGTCTTGATGAACTGATATTCTAGAAATCATCTCACTGTCATGTTTTCTCATGTCCAGGCCTCTTCAACCGGTTTGAAGACCTCTCAGTCCGGTCTGGGCAGCAGCACCTCAACTGTCAACTCCAACGACTCTCCCGCCAGCCGGCAGGCCGCCGCCAAACTTGCGTTACGGAAACAGTTGGAGAAAACCCTCCTTGAGATCCCACCACCTAAACCTCCAGCACCAGAGCTCAATTTCCTGCCCTCGGCGGCCAATAATGAGTTCATCTACCTGGTGGGGCTGGAGATGGTGGTGCAGAACCTGCTAGACACACTGGCTAAAAGTGGGTACAGCCTAGAAAAGCACATGCATGAGCTGTGAAACTATACCATGCTAATGTCACTTGTTTTCTTTCCAGGTAAGCAGCCGCAGACTGAATCTGCATCAACCCCGGCACTCAAGGAGCCTTTTAAGTGTTCCCAGTGCCAGACAGACTTCACCTCTCGCTGGAGGCAGGAGAAAAGCAACGGCTCCATCCTGTGTGAGCATTGCATGAGCTCCAACCAGAAGAAGGTGCTGAAGGCCGAGCACACCAGCCGCCTGAAGGCCGCATTCGTCAAAGCCCTTCAGCAGGAGCAGGAGATCGAGCAGCGCATCCTGCAGCAGGTCTCTTCCTCGCCCGTCTCCAAGACCACCACCACCTCATCTTCGTCCTCCTCATCCTCGCCGGTGATTAAATCCGAACACGTGCTGGTGTCTCCGCAGTACAAGCAGGTGCGCACGTCGCTGGCCCAGCAGACCAACAGAGGGACGACGGTCGGTCGCTACCACACCATCACCACTAAGCAGGTGATGGATACTCCTAGCTCGGCTGGTGTGTGTCCATAACATAGCTTTTTTCTGATTTTTAACATGGTCCCCCCCCCCCAGACTCCAGGCCAGCTGTCCCGCAGCATACAGCAGGCAGTGAGCGCGGGCGCACGCGGGGTGAGCCACAGCTTCTCCACGTCCTCTCAGCTCCAGAACGCTGTCACGGCCGCAGCGCTGGTCAGCAGGCCAGGTAAGCATGCCGTGAGGGCGGGGGAAAAGGGCTCCAGCAGCAGCAACCCCAACACCAATACCTGGAGGAAACAGAACAGCGGCACCACAGGTAGATGATGCCTACTTAAAAAAGTGTCTGCCCCTTCCTGTCTCCTCTTTTCCTGTATCCTTTTCCTGTATCTGCGCACCTATTTTGGTGTACAGTAGCTGATTGATACTGCAAAGGGCAAACATACAAAAATGGGCCAAAAGTGCCCGTCAATATACATGTGACACATTTTTCTTAACACAAAAATCCAGTATATTTAATTTTTTTATATATATATATATATATACAGTAGTCAACATTTAAAGTGGATCAAAACCTTTCATCAAAGTTTTTTCATCAAATTTTGAACAATACCCTTTCTTGTCTTAGGACAACTTTGATAAACTTAAAATGTTGACTTCTGTATATTGTTTTGTTTTTTGTATTTTGATGAACGTAATAGTACAGAATTTTAACAATAATCATACTTTTAATAAGTAAATGTCCTCTTTTTTTATAACTTTTTTTATTGTATTTTATTTTATTATTAAATTTTTTGGTATGTAAAAAATTGACAATTTTAAGTTGTCAACTCTGTTACCACCATAACTATTGATTATTACAGTTCTGTATTATTTTATTATTCAAAACAATCATGTCATGACATCCTTTCAACATGGAAAAGTAAACGTCTTTTATCACTAACTGCAACCCTGTTACCATTGTAACTATCAGTTCTTAAAAAAAAATCGGTGATTTTCAATGAATCAAAAACCATCATATGACATCATCCTTTCATTTGGTACTTTTTGATTATTAAAAAACAGTTTGTCATCTTTTTTAACTATGGACAAGTAAATGTCTCTTCTCTTTTTTAACTACTTTATCTTACATTATTAAATGTGCAAGAAGTGGACGATCTTAAAATGTCAATCCTGTTACCGTCACAACTGTCGATTTATTAAAATTCAGTATTATTCAATTCATTAAAAACTCAAATGGCATCATCCTTTCCACACTTCTGTACCTTTTCTTGCGTTATTATGTATGTTAAACTGAAAATCTTAAATTCCTCAACCCTGTTATCATGAATTTTGCATAGTAAACAATTGATTATTGGAAAAAATGGGTATTGGTAAAAAAATATCAGCTGTTGTTTTTCTAATAAACAACATGTAGTGTCATGACCTTTAGCATAGGGCTAGTAATTGCTAGGTAAATATCAAACTGTCAACACTGTTACCTCACAACCCTGTTTTGAAAGGCAAAGCTAGCTTCCAGTGCAGTCATTAACAGTCTTCAAACTGTCTTTGTTCAAAAAAATCTTGCAGATATGTATTTGGTCAACCTTTCGAAATGAATCATCATTAACCACTTCACATTCTTCACCCGACAGGTGTCACCATGGCTTATGTCAACCCCAGTCTGTCCGTGCACAGGACGACGTCTCCGGTGGACCGTCAGCGAGAGTACCTCTTGGACATGATCCCTTCCCGCTCCATTTCCCAAACGGCAAACACATGGAAGTAGTGCCCTGATCAAATCACCCTAAATATTCACACAATTATAGTCCTGTCTTGTTGGACATCTGGTCGGTTATCGGTATCAGACAACCAGCCCTTAAGCAATAATAAAATAAAAAAAATATTATATTTTCTCTCTATTTCTCCTGCGTTCCGAGACCCTTAGTTGTACAGTCTAAGGTAAGACCCCATAGGCCAAGTGTCCTAGAGAAGAACTGTACCGGGATCAGAGATCAAGGAGACACAAGGACCTTTTCTACAGGCCTTTGTATCCATCTACTGAATTTCTCCATTACCCAATGGGCTTTAGTGATCTAATACACATTCATGGTGGCGATATCACCCGCAACTCTCAATTTACGGCCCTTCAGGTGGAGAAATTCCTCCATTATGTGAAACTAAAGCCTCCGTTCAGCGTTTTCAGAGACTCATGGACATACTTACCCACAGGAAGTGGAGGACACAGGACCGGAGAGATCCTGCGTGACGCCACGGATTGACCTTTTTGTGGACCATGCTATCCAATCACTTTTCTGCCCCACAGCGTCTCATGAACAGATATGAAAGTGTATGTTTGTGTATTTGATGTCAATACATTGCTTTTTTTGTTTTGTTTTTAGCTTCACTGTGGACTCATTCCACCCTTTTCAAAATGGCCTTTTTTAAAGGCTACAAGTTTAAGGAATTGTTATACTGTTGAGGTGGTTATACATCTGCTGGTGTAGTGTGTGTGTTTTTAAATACTTTGGGTTGTTTCTTTTTTTTCTTCATAAGCTTCTAAAAGACATTTAACCAAGAGTTGTGCATCAGGGATGGTTACAGAGATGGACGTAACTAACAAAAAGCAGCAGCCACAACAGGACTACTACTACTAGACCTTCATGTTTGTGCGATTTGTTAATCAGATGAGTCTGACGGTAGCTCATTTTTATTTTTCTTACAGGAACAATTGATATATTACGTTACACTTTGTTACCGTTGTGATGTGCTCCCCCTTAGGCTTTCTTATAACGGCATCTAGGTAATATTTGGATGTTGTGTTATTTATAAATGTCACTTTAGATGAAGGAAATCTTGTTAGCTCCTTCCCAAATAGCTTCAAAGGGTTGTGAATTTAAGATTGGATTGTATTTAGGGTGTATAAATGCAATTTTTTTATTTTAGTTTTGTCTAAAGCACAATTCATTTGTGTCCCGTCTATACCATTTTAGATCCTGTTGGAAGTCGTACCGCTTAAGTCACGGCTTTATCTTTCCTTAAAGGAAATGTTTGGGTTGAAAGCATTTCTGCTTATTGAATGTAGCACACAATCTTAGCTAAATGAAACGGAGTCCTACCTGTCAGGTGGTGGTCATGTTGTTTTTACCATCTCTTATTTTCCTTTCATCCGATTTGGTTTGCTAGCAGTACGCTCTGTATTTTAGCAGTTATATTATATACTACAGCTCGGGTCCTTAGTCATCGCAGTACAACAAACACATCTAGTAAGGTCTGCTTCAGTCGATTCATCTTTTTATTTTCTCGGAATGATCCGTTCAGTGATCTCGAATGCCTGCGTAGTGTTTCAGACACAAAAGCTGACTGTTGTTCTGACTACTGCTGACAACTAACACCATTCCATTTCCCCCGGGATGCTGCCATCGTGTAGCATCTCTTTTATGAATTGTTGGAAAAAAAACATACAAAAAAAACTTTTTTTTTCATCTGTTTCTGCTCTGTCAGCTAATAATTATAATAAAAACTAATTTTAACCAGTTTCATCTGTTGTGTGGGTGTATTTTTTCCCCCCAAAATAGAATCTAATTTGAATTAATTGAATGTGTTTGAGGGGCAATGTGAAAGCTTTTAGTCAGTGTAGGTAATTTGATATGAATATGAGGGATAAAGATGTAAGTTTCAAAGGAATAAAATAAAAATTGCAATTATTTACTCATGTTGCCAAACTGATTGCTGTTATGTTCAAGTAGAATGGAAAAGTAGAATTTTTTTTAATAAATTTGAATAGTTCTAACCATACAAAATCATAGCGACCAATTGATATATTTTTTTAGCATATAAATTGTTGTATGATAATAAAATTGCATGTATGAATAAATAGTGTAAAATAAGTTTCGGCAATTTTGTGTAATGTCAATTGTGATCATTAAATTGTATTATATTGTCATTTGGCCACCTTGCTCTCTAGATATCACCATCTTCATGGGCCATTAAAAGACACACTTTGGTCACCCACTTACCTTTCCTAACCATTCATAGAGCAATTTATGAGTTTCTCCATTGCTTGAGGATATTCAGCCTCAGAATGTTCTCCCAAAACAATAAAACTGATCATTTTCCTCAATCATGATTGATGTCCATGAAATTCAGAGATTATGACACTCTTATCTAAATACTCTGTGGCTGTTTTTCTGTAGTTTGCTTATTGGTGGGCACATTATTTAAATGGCTGTCTGATGGGCATCTTTTGTATTCTGTAATATCCGCCTATTAGAAGTTGGTGAGATGCAAATAAGGTCCTATTCAAATATCAGAAATATCTTATGTGACCATATCTAAAAACATCTTGGACATATACTTACAACTGCAATTTAAAAAAAAGGACATACCAGTAGAGCTGAGTATTTTTTATTTAATTTAAATGTAGTGAGAAGATTGTTTAATTGTATGTTATTAAAAAAAAATAAAGTTGCGGTATTCTATCTGTATGCTTAAATGGCCTATTAATTATTGATCTGATATTGTCTGATGTAACCATGTACCATTTAGGATAAATAATTGTATTCAAATCACAAAACAGGGTTACGCCAAATCTTCATTTCAGATATTTTATTTGTAACAAACACAATATAACAACAACTTAAAATGATCGCTGCTGCATGAACAACTGTTGCAGAGCATCTTTATCACGATCGCCACACCACTCTGGCACAAATCCGTCCATGTACAATTCACACAAGTTGTGCAGTGTACAGCATCTGTTTCCGTTGTGGAAATCTGATTGGTATTTAATACAGGGATGTGAGAACCATGGATAACACCCACACACTGTGGAATTCCAAACCTCTCTTCGAAGTAATCTCAGATAGTTTGTCCTGGTCTGGTGTCAAGTCAAGTCAAGTCATCTTCATTTATATAGCGCTTTTAACAATGTAGATTGTTCCAAAGCGGCTTTACAGTGATAATAGGAAATTAAAGTAACAGAGATTGTTTTGGGTTTATAGCAGCTCTAGAATAAAGTTATTGTCCAGCTAAAGTTAGTTTTGATTGATTCACTTCCGTCGCAACGATCATTAGTTATTAACTTAGAGCCTCTAACACGATACCGTTTTAACAAAACTCTTAAGTTCTTTCTGCGCAAACTTCAAAAACGCGAACCAGTGAGAACGCTGATGGCGTGCACATGCGTATTACGAGTTCAGTCTATAGTATTCAGTATACAGTCTATAGTCCTTCCCTACAAACCAACCCTAAACATACTTGTCTAGCCTTAAAATTTATAATACAGAATTGTTATCGCTTCCGCGTAGCCACGCGAACCGGAATTATCTAACGCTTTATCTGTAGAGGTAAAGGGAAGGGAAGGAGGCCTTCAAAGGGGATAGACTAGTTGACACTTCAGGACTGTGTTGTCGTCGCGTCCAGGCGCAGGTCCTTCATCAGATCTGGATACGCCCTGGATCCGGTAAACCTCGGGATAAACAGAGAGACTAATATTAGCGTAGACGCCATTCTTCTTATGATGTAACGAGTACATCAGGATTTATGGGAAGTGTTCCCTTGTTCATGAACAAGAATGGGGACGACTAAAGACTCTCCTCACTACAGAGCCTGTGCTGACGTTCTTTGACCCAACAAAGAGGACAAAGATCTCGACAGATGCATCCAAAGATGGACTGGGTGCAGTTCTACTGCAGGCGGAGGGAGAAAATTGGAGGCCAGTCGCATATGCCTCGAACGATGACTCCGTCTGAGTGTCGATACACACAGATAGAAAAAGAGTGCCTGGGTTTGGTGTATGGAGTGGAGAGATTTCACAGCTATGTGCACGGCTTACCGACATTTGTGGCAGAGACAGATCACAAGCCATTAATAGCCATCATTAAAAAGAACTCGAATCAAATGTCTCCAAGAATCCAACGACTGATGATGCGACTGCAGAGGTATGATATGGAGCTAATGTACACTCAAGGGAAGTATCTAGTTCTGGCAACAGAGTGGAAAATGTGAAAGTTCCACAGAGGCTGATTTGACTCGGCATGTGAACATGGTAGCTGAAGCTCTTCCAGTCACAGATGCAAAACTCAAACAAACTGCAGTGGAGACTGAGAAAGATAAATGTCTGCAGTTGGTCATTACACATCTGAATGAAGGTTGGCCTAGGGGAGAATGTGCCCAGTACTACAACATCAGAACAGAGTTGAGTGTTGTCAAGGGGCTTCTGCTGAGACAGAACAGGATCATTATCCCTCAGTCACTGCAACAAGAAATGTTGAAAAAACTGCATGAGGGGCACCTTGGAGCAGAGAAATGTAAAAGAAGGGCTAGAACTGCAATCTATTAGCCCGGAATAAACGCAGACATCGACAGGATGGTGTCAACCTGTGATACTTGCTCGAAGCAACAGAAGGAGCCAATGATCATCACTGATCCACCAGATGAACCATGGCAGAAAGTTGGGACTGACTTATTCTTCCTGGATGGACGAAACTATTTGCTTGTGATAGACTTATCTGTCAAACTATCCAGAGATTGCATTGCTTCCCAATACATCTGCTGCTACATAAAATCCATCTTTGCAAGACACGGCATTCCGCAGGTGCTTTGCAGTTATAATGGGCCATGCTACAGTGGCAAAGACTTCCAGAAGTTTGCTGAGGAATATGGGTTTCAAGATGTGACATCGAGCCCATTATATCCACAGTCAAATGGAAAGGCAGAGAAAGGAGTACACATAGTGAAGCTACTACTCAAGAAAGCAGTGGACAGCCAATCAGATCCTTATTTATTTATATCCTCTGCTGAATTACCGTGCTCCACTAGAACACGGTGTGTCTCCTCCAGAAATCCTGAATGGGGCGCAGATTACGAACCACACTTCCTTGCTTAGCAACACCAAACAAGAACAAATATCTGAAAAGAAAACAAAAGCACCTGAAACGGAGACAAAAAGCTAATTATGACAAGGCATCAAAAAGCCTAGAACCACTCTCCAAAAATGACACAGTAACCTAGCCTGGTTAAAACCAGACCATTCTCAGTAGTAACTGAGTTAGGGTCTGGCAAAGCTAACTCATTTCCAAAGGGGCGTCACCAACGGACGTCGCTCAAATGCCTCTGGGCGCAATTGGATAGACCTAAAACCAATCAGAGCGATCGTCATCGTGTAAAGCCATATGCTGCGTCCCAATTCGCCTAAGTTACACTACGCCATAAAAGTATGTACTCTTTTTGAGAAGAAAAGGTATTTACTTTTGAATGTGTAGCAAAAAAGTAGGCAAGCTTTGGGACATACAACTACGTCATCTTTATCGGACGGATCGATTTCGACGGATTAGAAATGGGCTTGAATGAGCTCTTTGCCAGACTACTTGCAGAGCAAATCTAAATTTGCTGGAAGTTGTCTGGGTTTTCCCTGGCTAACAGTAACCCCTAATTTCCACCAACTGCGGAACGGCTGCGGATCCGCTCCGGAACGGCGGCGGAGTCAATAGGTTTCCATTAAAGTCAATGTGTGTATTTTCACTGACTGCGGAATGGCTGTGGAACGGCTGCGTTCCGACTCCGGCGATCCGGAGCAGATACGCAGAGCTTCTATTTTTGCCGGATGTTGGAGAGCTCCGCAGCAATTCAGCACTTATATCGCGCGATCATAGGTGAATTCACGAGATCTCGTGGGTCCTCGTGACTACAGCTGTCAGTCATGGTCGCAGCCGTTCCGCAACAAATCCGGACCTGGTGAGTATTGAAGGACGGCGGAGCACGGAGCCGATCCGCAGCCGTTCCGCAGTTGGTGGAAATCCGGGGTAAGACTTGAGGATTGCAGTACCTGGACTAAAAGAGCCACAGTCCTGGAGGAGGTGAAGCCAAGATCTTACACTGTCAGGACAGAGGATGGTCAAATGAGGAGGAGAAATCGGAGAAGTCTGTTGAAAACAAAAGAGACAGTACTAGTGGATACATATACAGGTGACACAGACTGTGCAGAGTCAACAACAACAACATCTGAAACACTTCCAGTACTGGATAACAAAGAGCCAGCTAAAGAAATGAGTTTTTGCATGAGGAGATTTGCATTCACCTGCACTGAGGAGATCGAAACGCACAGTAAAGCCTCCTGATAGACTTAACCTGTGAATTTTGCTTAAACATTACATAAACATTTGAATTTTCATATAAGAAAAAGTCAAAAGGAAATGTAATCGGCTGATTATTAATACTGTGATTGCAATGTAAATAATTCTTGAGATTGTTGTTTGATGCATTAGGCTACATCTTGTATAATGTGTGCAGTGTTTGCTCAGTGGTTAGCTAATAATCTGTAAGCAATTAGTTGTAATAACTTGTTCTTTATGTCTAATGGAAGGGGGATGTAATGATAGTGTAGTTGTAGATGTGAGTACAGAAACTAACCATTAGATGTCAGAAGCATTACACTTACCGGTAGAGTATGCAGACTGAGAAGCAGTAGAGTCGAGGTGTTGTTGCTGTTCCTGCTCGCGACCTGAAAGTGAATAAAAAATAAGTTTTGTTACAAAACTGTTTCTTTACTGAATTAAGAAACATTACACTGCACTTCTACAGCATTTATTAATCTTTGTTAATGTTAACATTTACTAATACATTATTACAGTCCAATGTTTTATTTGTTAAAATCAGTTAAAGCACTGTGAACTAACATGAACAAACGAACGAACCAACAGCTGCATTTTTTTTGATAATCTAGCATTAACAAAGATGAACAAATACAGTAACAAATGTATTACTAATGTTTTGTTCATGTTAATACATTAATTTTAACAAATTAACATTCTTGCAAAGTGATACTGTAAACATTACTTTCCTAATTATGCGAAAGGTAAATACATATATAAACATGAGTAGGCCTAGGCTATAAATAGATGTATCATCCGACGAATGATAAAACGAAATGCTAACATTATTTCCTAATTATTTTAATGTAGCAAACAAGCAAAATATGATAAGCTAGCAAACTATTTGTGTTTTTCAGCAGTAAAGACAGTTAATGAAATAATAAAATAACGATAATAATAAGTTAGCACAGAGTTGTTTTTTATTAGCTCTAGTTCTTCAGCCACTGATGTTCTGCCACTTCTTGAATGGTTGGACGTTTGGAAGGATCAACCTGGAGCAGAGTATGGATGAAGTCCCGACATGGTTCCCCAACAGCAACGTCATCCGGATAAACCAGAGGTTTCTGCTGAAGACGGAGAAGTCGAAACTGACTGGTTTCATCGAACGGCAACTGTCCAGCCACCATGCAGAATAGAATCACCCCGAGGCTCCATATGTCATACTTCTTTGGGTCATACGGCCTTCTCATCATGACTTCTGGTGGATAATAGCCTACAGTACCGCAGAAGGTGTTAATGAGCTCTGATGGGTCTTGACATCTGCGGGCGAAACCAAAGTCTGTAATCTTTACTTGTTCTTGGGCTGTCAACAGTATGTTTTCGCATTTGAGGTCCCGATGGACGATGCCTATCTGGTGGAGGTAGTTGACAGCACTGACTATCTGAGAGAACAAGGTTTTGCTTTGGTCTTCTGGGATACGATTCACTTCAATTATCTTCTGATAGAGATCTTTTTCAGCAGCTTCCATCACGATACCGACTCGCCTACCGGGCATCTCGATAATTTCGTGCATATTGACAATGTGGTCGTGCGTCACTTGTCCTAAAATTGACAATTCCCTTGGCATAAACTTTTCGACGAAATCCATGGGGGCCTTTTTACGGTCCATGATTTTGATGGCCACGTTACAGCGGTGCCTCTGAGACGAGTAGAGTTTGACTGTGGAAAAACTGCCTTCACCAAGTGATGAGAGGAACTTGTAGCCCAAGGATTTCAAAATTTTATCAACAGGCATGGTTGTATATCTCACAGGAGTTTAGAAACCTTGAATTGAGTTTGGATCACGTTCCTCACCTTTGCTGCAAAGTGTCTTTTAACAGGCATTGGCATTCATACAGCATTCTATTCTGTGACGTCATAATGGAACACCCACTTATCTATAAAATGACTGGATATCTCATGACGTCATAAACAGTGACGCCACAGCGCCCGTATTGGTATTCCCTAGTGAGCTCACGCGTTCTATTTAATCAATAGGAAATGTTATGATTTGACTGAGAAAACACTGCCTAACGAGACACCGTCTTTAAATCTAAAATCTCCCTGTACATTCTTACAACGCAAACATCCAAAGTATTTAAATGGATATTTGTTTAAAGTCGGAAATGTTTCCTGCTTATTAAAAATTGCTTTGATACTGGGGAGAGGAGCTTGGAGAGTGTTTATCTAGGCTAACAGCAGGTGGCAATAATGAAGTGTGTTATTTTATGATTTGCCCTTTGAATGAAGAAGCTTACCTCCTCGTTAAAATACACGTTTAAAATATAATATTTAATTTTTAAGTGTCCAGTGTTCGTTATTCACTTATGGGACAGTGGTATAGCTAGTTAAAACTCCAAAACGTTAACTAAATCGGCGATTTCTTTGCAAAAGGAATAACGTTACAAATCTGTCGGCGTTCACTGAAGAGTTATCTTCACAGGTAAGAAAAACAGTTTATAACAGTTGGTGCATAAAGATGATGATACTATTACTTAAATAGTGAATGCTAAAGACCTATATTTTTGGGAATTGGCGAATATTGTTTCGTGGCCACGAATTAATAATACCTCAGCACGTTTTACTAATTTGTTCCCCCGTTTTACTATATTGTGGCCACGTTGTAATTCGTTAAATCAAAATAATGGAGGGAATTAGTTCAACGTGTCCACGATTTATTAAAACGAGGGAACAAATAAGTCGTCGTAACAACGAATTATATATATCGTAATAAAAAATGTGATCATTAGAATACCTAAATTACGTTGCTTGTAAAAAAGTTTTTGCCTCAGTCAGTTGAAGGGATGGTACAATGTGTGCTCATGATCAGGATGGCATGGCACCAGCTCTGTCAGGAAAAACAATGCAGATACTTTTCCTAACATTACAGTAGACGACTGGTTGTAAAACTGACATTTGATGCAAAAATTTACTTAGACTCGTTTGTTTTTGACATTTTAAAAATTGATTATTTTATTATTTAACTACATTTAAAATAGAGAGAGAGAGAGAGAGAGACAGATATGGTCAAGGTTTAAAATTAGAGGTTTATTTTTTTAATCTTCAGTGAATTCATGCTGGCAAGGATTGCTGGAAATTGAAACCGTTCTTTATCTTATTGATTTTTGTGCAGAACAAGCTTGCCCAGAGTTTTGCGCAGCCGTCTGCAATGTACTTAATGAAAAGGAAAATATGATTGTTGTATGGTTCTAGGTTGAACGTGTGCTTCAAGTTCCTTAAGTGCAGAGCCACCATGGAGTTCCAGAACCTGTGTGGATAGCCTGGTTTTAATATCGCTGTCCAGTTCTGAGATGTGCCCTGTGAAGTAAGTGCTGTTGAATACACCTCTAAGCTGTTTTGCAGATTTTTAGGACACTGTTTGATGGTCTGGTAAGTCCACCTCCCCAGATAGCAACATTGTTTCGGCCCGGATCCGGCCCACATCTGGCACTTGTGGAATGCGGATCTGGCCCACATGCAGCGTGGAATTACGGCACTTGTGTGGCCCACTACTGTTTGCCAGATCTGGGCCACAAGCAGGCCATAGCAATGCCACATGTCAGCCAAGAGCAAAGAAATAAACCAGAACTGGACCTTATCTGAGCCACAAAACCTGTGTATATTAAATATGGAGTCATCTCAGCCTTAATAAGCCTGTTAACAATCAGAATCACTGAAGGAAAGAAGAGAACAGAAAAAAGAGACGAGCAGAAACACAAGAACTAAAACTGACTTCAGACACAGTCTAAGATGAAATCAGCTGAATAGAAACGAAGACATTAAATCTGTGAAGATCTCAGCAGAGGAGGATTAAACAACTCCACAAACAGCATTACCAGCTTCACTTATTACTAACCAGACTGACTTTTTATTTTTTATTTTTTATTGAGAATTAACAGAGGTTTAACTCTGGTTCATTTGAAGTCACCATTACAGTGAATAGTGTTTCCATTAGTTGGGCTCTAAACTCTTATTATATCTTTTGTCTTTTTTGGCCGCTGTGACAGTGTGGTTGTCAAACACATTTGCAGCAGCAAAGAAAGCTAAAGTGAAATGAGATCAGGTGATGATGGTTATCTGTTGATGGTTTTATACTCATCATGAAATAACCTGATTCACTGATGGTTTTGGAATCTATTGCTGGATCTCATGCTGCAGTAACACAGGGTTTGTGATGTGAAAGTATTAATGGATCAACACAATTGTTAGATTACAAAAACATCAGTGAATCATGTTATTTCATGATGACTATAAAACCATCAACAGGAAACCATCATCACCTGATCTCATTTCACTTTAGCTTTCTTTGCTGCTGCAAATGTGTTTGATACACACACTGTCACAGTGGCCAAAAAAGACATTATAAAAAGATATATTACGAGTTAAGAGCCCAACTAATGGAAACACTAATCACTGCTATGATGACTTTAAATTAAACACATTAGAGTTAAACCTCTGTTAATTCTCAATAAAACTTTTGTAGACGTCTGCCAGAAATAAAGTCAGTCTGGTTAGTAATAAGTGAAGCTGGTAATGCTGTTTGTGGAGTTGTTTAATCCTCCTCCGCTGAGATCTTCACAGATTTAATGTCTTCTTTTCTATTCAGCTGATTTCATCTAAGACTGTGTCTGAAGTCAGTTGTAGTTCTTGTGTTTCTGCTCGTCTCTTTTTTCTGTTCTCTTCTTTCCTTCAGTGATTCTGCTTGTTAACAGGCTTATTAAGGCTGAGATGACTCCATATTTAATATACACAGGTTTTGTGGCTCAGATAAGGTCCAGTTCTGGTTTATTTCTTTGCTCTTGGCTGAGATGTGGCATTGCTATGGCCTGCTTGTGGCCCAGATCTGGCAAACAGTAGTGGGCCACACAAGTGCCGTAATTCCACGCTGCATGTGGGCCAGATCCGTATTCCACAAGTGCCAGATGTGGGCCGGATCCGGGCCGAAACAATGTTGCTATCTGGGTCTGGACTTCGTGTTGATGAGGGTGTGTCCAAACTCATCTTGGAAAGAGCTCTCTACACTGAGTCCTGATAAATGGGTAGGGCAGTGAACCTTCTTCGTAGCTGTTCTGACTACGAAGCCAGCTATGTATCCGACCACAGCCTCTTTAAACATGGACAGACTGGGAAGGCTTGCGGTGATATTTGTTTCCGTGTTCTCTTCTGCTTCGGGTTGCATGTCGCTTCGCCGAAATGACAACATATCAGAAGGTGTTGCCTCCAGTACCACTGTGCTGTCCAGTGGAGAGCAGTTGCCACTGGCTTTGATGGCATGTCTCACTACCATTCTTTTGAATGCTGACTTGAACTGCCTCGCTGTGGGATTGTTGTTACATCCATTAGCTGAGCGAATGGCAGCAAAAAACAGCTCAAGGTGGTCCTGGCTAAATTTGTAGGTCAGCAGATATTGTAACTGCGATGTCACATACATGTCATATAATTGTTTAAAACTTTTTATTGCCACCAGGAAACCAAGGAAGGCAGTTTTCTTGCCTGTTTCAACAAGGGGTCGTCCGTTAATGGCTCTTTCAATCCACTAATGTAATTGTAAGCTTCCATTAAGAAGGCCATGTTGGTGTTTCATTAACGGGCCTCAGGACTTTTAAATCCCCTGGGGATGGGATTTCTGGAATTCATCAGAAATTCATCAGATCAAAAAGGCGGTCGAATGTCTCCAGGAATTTACATGTTGGCTCACAGCCAGCAAACTGGGGGAGCTGCAGGTGTCGCTCGCATAACCGGAGAGCATGAGCTGATCTCAGTTTGTTGCCTAGATGTAGCCCTTCGTCCTTTTGCAGTCTGTGTAAAGACTTGATGTATTACCATTTTATGCTCTTTCCACAGGGATCTACAATAATGCCACAGGACCCCAAGGTTATCATATACCTTGAAGTTTTGCCTCCTGAGCTTTACAACCCATTCTTTCCTCCTGACAGGATCTTTTGGAAATCTACATAGTTGTACACAAAAAGCCAAATAAAGTTTTCATTTGCACAATATTAAGCACATGGTTTGACAGTTTTTGAACATCACTTGATTAGAGCTGTTAAACTTGGCAGATACACAATTTTAACAGTCAAATAAAACAATGAAAGATTTGTCACTGAAGAAAAATTCCTTGTATATGTGTACTTAAAATATAGCTCTTTCTGATTGTGTTTTATAGATCAGTAGTTTGTTCAAATAAAGTGTTTGAATATTTAGCAAGTACATGTTCAGGAAATGCATAATACAAATTGTATGGTTTAATGTAAGTAACTGTAAATGGACTCTGCACGAAGCTCTTTTGAAGCTGTCAAATGGTGTCGCTATTGGACACTTAATTGTGATTATTGCTGCTCTGAGGTCTCT
The DNA here is from genome assembly GCF_963993115.1 of Abramis brama. Taxonomy (NCBI): domain Eukaryota; kingdom Metazoa; phylum Chordata; class Actinopteri; order Cypriniformes; family Leuciscidae; genus Abramis; species Abramis brama. The sequence continues at coordinate 21,553,116 of NC_139968.1, read as the reverse complement.
TATAGGCTACAGGTGACTGTTTTAAGGTTGTTGTTTTTTTTTTTTTTGAAGAAGAAGCATTAGGCTACTCTTGCCTCGGAGAAAACAACACGGGATTGATTTACAACCTGTGGGCAGTTTTTCATTATATAGATCAGAGGGAACACCACACACAAAACATGCTGTTAAGAAACAGTCATTTAGCCCACTGATTTTTATCTTTACTCAATTAAATCCCAATTAACGTCTGATATAGTTTTGTAATTTTTCTTAATTTTTTTATTTTTCTTAAGCTTGACTGACTGTTTGATCGTTAAAAAAAGACGTGTTTTGTCCATTGTTGACTGTTGTCAAAATTGCTCTAAGTCATAAACAGCAACATTTAAATCGTTTTGGTTTGTTCGACTCTTGCTCCAGTCAAAAATAAAAAATGGAAGTGTTTTTCACCCCGATGGATGGCAGTGTCCGACTTTCTGACTAAAAAAATAAAGGTAACAACTTTATATCTCTGACTTAATATCTAGTATTTTCCATTTTCTTCTCGTCATTAATATCTCACAATGTGACTAAGCCTACTTTAAACACGTTTGATTTTTCAACGTCAAACGTCAATGACGTTTTTATTTTTCTCTATTGAGGCGGGAAACAGGCTTCCACCACTGATCTATATAATGATGACCAGTGGCTTCCACACACAATGGACTCCTCGCGCCAACAAAAAGTTAATTCAATTCCTAATGATTCTACAACGATAATTTTAAAGATGTGCAAGGAGAGACCAGCGTTGAATATTCGAGATACCAATATGTCTTGGAAACAGTTTATTTCACGCAAACGTCCACAATCCACTAACCAAAAATGCAGTTTGTTCAGCCTCAACGTATTATTTCGACGCCCTACTTTACGCTTACATCAGGTTTATGGCCGGTGGCGGTGAGTGATGAAATTAGTCACTAAGTTGATTCTAATTGTACATTTACACATTCGTCTCATTAGCTTTCGATTAACTCAATTTACTGTGTTTATTTCCCCATTCATTTAATAGGAGAACTTTGTACCTGCAATGACACGATACAACCTCTAAACGGCAGTGTGGCGCTAATACTGTAGCCATCTCCATTAATCCAGGTTTGTTCCCATTAATTATAACACATTTAAAACATTGCATACTGCTCATGTTAAATGTAAATGAACTAATTAATACATATTTATAATAAGATTAAGCACTTTAAAATGCAGCATTGTCATGTTTATATGTTAGTAGCATCACAATTTATATGAATTAGTCTTATATTGTGCTCTAAAATCATTCTAAATGGTAAAACCTTGAATATGAATACTGCAATGCATGAATATATGCATGACCAGTAGTATTTCATAGATGATGTGCCAAAACAGCAAAGTGTTTAAACTGAAATAGACATATTAACACTCTTGGACTGAGGATGCTACATCTGAAAGGGATGTGGTTTATGCTTGCCTGAGCTCTCCAGCATCAGGGGTGCTCAGCCAATCAGACGGCACTCCCGGTGTCTCCCTGCCTCTTAATTGGCTGACACTTCCAGCAAGAGTAGCTGATCTACGCATGGAGCCTGGGTTTATCAGGCAGCAGACAGAAGCAGGGCACACAGTCAGAAAAGAGAGAGCAATAACGGGGTGATTGTTGCCAGAGATAAGTGCTACTGAATCCATCAAGATGAGCCACAGCTCCAACGAGAAAGACCCTGAGACCATAGAGCCACTGCGTTATCTCAGGTATGCTGTATTATTTTGGTATTAAGCATCATAATGTGACCAGATTAGACATATTGATCCTTTTAAGGCAGATTTGTGTTTAAATGCATCACAATAGGGAGCCTGTTTAGGCAAATGTGATTTGTGGCACAGAAGGATGGCTGTAATATCCCACACTGTCTAAAGAAAATGCATCTAACTTAATTTCCTCCCAGCTTTCCTGTTTACAAAAATAAGGCACACTGATTATGATCAACGTGCTTTAATAACCTTATAGGCAAACAGGTGGAAGGAACAACGCACTTCAGCTCTCCCTACAGCAGTTTGTTGGTGATTTAGGCATGTCGGGAAAGGTGATGTGACATTTTAGCTGCTGGACGTTGTGATGGCAACATCATGGCCAACAATTTGCTCTTTAAAAAAGCAGGGGGTCGCCTGTTTCCTGATCTGAGTGAAATATGGCATGTGTCAGAGAGCTTTCTAAAGCATTATCAGTATATAAAAGTGTCTAATTCAGTCTAACATCTTACAAATTGCCTCATATTCATGTGAGATTTAGATTTAGCAGATGCTACGGAGTGTAACCGGAGAGTATCTTTAAAAAATGACAAAGAAGTGACAGAGAACAAATGGTGTTTTGATCAGAAGCCCGAGCGGCACGAGGTTTGTTTTCCATATTGGGCTTTCCTGAGAGGCCCTTGAAGCTCTTCACACCAGCCCACGACGTTTAAATACGCTGGTCGGCAAGAGACGAGGCAAATTATACACTTTAAGGGAGGATGGAATAATAGGATTTAAGGATTTGAGGTTTAACGGCGTGAATTCTGGGGAGATTAATGTTCCTGCTGTAACTTAAAACCCTCATAGCGTGTTGGTTTTGCGTGGTAACCACGCAGTGTGAACGCAGACAATTGGCTTTTCTATTATTATTATTATTATTTTTAAATCAAATCAAAATAGATTGATTTGTGGATTCACAATGTGTATCCTGGGATTAATGTGTGTTAATGGCACCTGCGTCCTTTTATTGATGTCAGGTATTGACGCCGAAACCAAGACGAACAACATTGGGTCACAAAAAGTTGGATGTTTGAGTCGTTTTGCTGGTTAGCATGGCCTTTACAGGGTCTTCATTGATGGCCATTCAAATGTGAAGTGAAGTAAACCGTAAAACTACAAACTAGTGCGTTTATGATTATGTTAATAAATTAAAATAATAATAAAAAAATACCAGCTTATAACATCAAGCAGCATAATGTGCTGTTTTTTTTACAGCTTATATTACGCATTTTCAAGTTACAAGTGGCCACGCCCACTTTTACGTAAAAAATAAGCTGGATAAAGCGCTTCTATTTTGTTTTAATTAAAATAGATAATGTTTTTTGTTGGACTCTTAAAAGTGTAAACATTGAATTTTTTTCTGTCTACTTCCTTTGACATCACAGCCCAAGATAGTTGCTAGTCAAGTGCTAGCATGCATGGTTTTTATGTGCGATTCGACCAATCACTGCTGTCTTGACATCATTTCCTGTTTCAGAATGATTAGTCATGGTATTGATGTTGCACTCAATTACCGTAAATAAAGCTCTGTATGCTTTCGAATCGCTCTCGTGGTACTGTTGAATACAAGTGGTGCAGTGGCCATGTGGTACAAGTCATAGCTCTCAGAAAATTACGTGTTTACACGTTGTAATTATAAGTTCTACAACCACGTGAAGGCTTTTTAACAGTTCAGTCGTTACAGTAATTACGACATGGCGTGAACACACCTTTACAGCTCAGATGATTGCCTCAAAAAACATGGCACATTTCAAGCCTCCTACTTTTGAGATGAAATGCTAACGGCTAGTTTTCCTCACATATTATATGTTGAACTTTATTCTTTATTCAGGATTGCACACCTTTTTGACCCAACGGTTGCATCACATGAAGAAACATTTTTTTGTAACTGGATAGGAGTTAACAGGTGGATCTTCTATTTGATAGGGTGTCCACCCTGTTGTCGTTCTCCACAGCTTTGAGCAGCTCTGTTTCTTTTTTGCCGAGCACTGTTTTTTTTTATAGGCCTAGACTCTAAATGCAATAACGGAGCAGCCTGCATGATTTGTGGTTTGTTACCAGGCAATGTGAGGACCCCATTAAAGTTAGATTATGGCGAGGCGAGGTCTCAATTTACTCAGTTTGTCAAAAGTGAAACAGAGGTGTGTGCACTTTTACTAGATGTTCTGAGTCCTCCTGTATTGATGTCTAATAAGCCACTGATTTACAAGATCATGGAGCTGGTCCACAGTCATTGTTCTCAGCTGGTCAAGAAGAATACTGTCACACACCATCTGTCTCTTCAGCTTTGATGCCAGAAATGGTCTGATGCGCCATCAATCCAGATCTATCAAACATGGTCCAACCAGACTCAAACTCTTGAGCCCACATGAGCACCATTTCTTAGTGTAACCACTGGGCTATGGCTCTGACCAGAGAATATTTTAAGAGCCAAAATTCTTCTTAAATTTGCTAAGGGAGTAATAAAATTGAAACTAAGGCTGATTGAGGCTACACTTCTTTACAAACAAAATGATATGACAGAACTAGTAGGAGTAGTATGATAGTATGTTATTTCAAATTCAAACTTATATAGGTGTGTACTTTGATGCAGTGCGTGTCTTTTATCAGCGACAGCTTATCTGTTATTGGCCAGATTTTTGCTGACAACAATGAGGTTTCATGTTTATTCAGACACCTTCAATTCTGTTATCTCTCACAAATTAGTTTTTATAAAAATCTATTTTTGTGTAATCTTAATGTTTCTGTCATTTAAATAAAACAAAATATAGACTTAAATAATTATTTAAAATTGATTAAAATAATATGCTTATATCATTCTTCTTGTATAGGCCTATAAGACACCGTATTAAAGCAGCATTATGCAGCTTTGCCGATTTCTTCACTGTTTTCACTTTTCTATAGAGCTCCCCCTACCGCTTCGGAATAGATATTTGACAACACTGTCGTCAAAACTCGTTGGCGACTTCTCCCCCCTCCCATCTCCTCCCGCTGGTCATGTGCATTTGTTTTCAAAGAAGCCGGCGAACGCACGGAGCCATGTCCACTGAGGTATGTATGATACACAGAAGGCTAGCATATAAATGTTTAGATAGTGTATGTGTGCAGTGCCGTAAAGCAATTCGTTACATCGCGAGACCTGATATCACGCGATACTTCCTGACTCTGAGGCCGGCGGCCCGCAGGCCCAAAGTTGCAAGTGTGGTTTTTCCGCTCACAAGCGCTCGGGGGTGCGAGACGACCACCATTCATTCCGAAAACAGTAATATAACTATTCCAGTGACTCCAAAGCTGTTCGGTTAAGATAAAAAAGTTACTTAGTTCACCTTTAAGCAGCATATACCTTCGATAAAATATTCAAAAATATTCGCTATTTGATAAAGGTTTTTCTGGGTGTTAAATTCAAATGTCTGTAAATATTACATCTAATTCACTTCTTTTTTAATATAGAATTATTTTTGGCTTTATTATGATAGGACAGTAAGCAGACAGGAAGCAAAGTGGGAGAGAGAAATGTCCGCGAGCCGGGACTCGAACTCGGGTTGCCCGAAGCGCAGCGGATTTATATGTCAGCACGCTGCCCACTATCGCCGTCGACTCTAATCCACTTCTTGAGCAAAAAATAAATAAAGCGAACACCATGCAAGTGACACTACTGAAAACAGAAAATGTGCCACTTGGTGGTTTCAGGCGTGGCAGAGTTTGTTTGTCATAGCCAATCTCAACGAACGTTTTGACGTTTTTTATTTCTGCCGGGTTGCACCAGGTAGGCCCTGGTGATATGATATGCTTCTCATTTCTCATTTCCCATTTGTGCATCCTCGTTTCCTTTCCTTGCTTCCTTTCTTCATGTCTCAGCTCCACCCCCTTAGAATGCGAGGGAAGGATACACTTGTCTATCCTCGTTCCTCGCTCCTCGCCTCCTCGCGTTGCAATTAAGACAACTGAGATGCCCTTGGAGATGGCTTAGTTCGATTGATCTCCGTTCACGAGCTGGAGGACGGAGGAGTAAGGAAACGAGGAAGCATCAATATGAGCATTGAGAAGCACCCCTTGCACCTCACACTCGGAAATTTCCTACTTCCCTCTTCTGAAGTTTTGAAAGCTTGTCGCATTCAAGTTCTTTGTTGTTGGAAAGAACTGGAAACATGGAGGACACCAGGTTTATTCTTGCCTATTTATTGGAACAATCTTATTAAAGCCAAAATGATATTTAGCGTCCTGTTCATTGACAACCATATAAACATACACACACTATCTAGATCTGCCTATTCTGGAATTTCGGTCAAATACAGGCTATTTTTGCTGAGTATAAAACACAATACACTTGAAATGGTTATTCATATATGTAAATATCGACTACTTTATTGACAAGACAAGGCGATGTTAAAGAACACCAGTCACAACAGCAATCGTTCTCCCCTCCGCCATGTTTAAAGTTTATGGCACTCCCAACTCACAAACTTGGGTATCAACATTATCCCCGAGCTTCCCAGTGGTAAAATACGATTTGAGAGGCAGTTCATGTCCAATTTTTAACTAGGAAACAGCATAAACATCGAACGTGAATGAGGAGTGGCTGGGAGTGTATTATCGGATATTATTCGTCAAATCCATGAAATTTCAAAGTGAAAAATAAAAAATGCAGTCTGGTGAAGCATCATGGAAGTCATGAAAACACGAGGCATGTTTCTACTTTTAAGCTTTTCTACGCTGCCCTGCTTTACGAGGGAAAGCGCAAATGGAGATAACTGTTTTGATTGGCGTTTTTGTGCTGGATTGTGTCACATCAAGCCATATTTTTGTGCTCTTGACAGAAAAAATGTTTGTCACTAGAATGGCATCAAGCTTGGTTAGTGCGCTATCTGAGGGCGTCAGCCGAAAAGGATATCCATTTCAGAATGGAGCAAGTTACATTTTATAAAAGAATTACGAAAACAAATGGGTTTTAATGGAATAATGTGCTCCATGAATCGTTCACAATAACACCAGACATATTATGAAAGTAAATACAATCAATTTTGATTTGAAGTTGACTGTAATTGAAGATAAAATTATTCATAATTGCTAATATCTCTGAGAACATAGTGAAATAGAGCCATTTTTTTTTATTATGACACTAAAAGGACAGAATGGAAGATAAAGTGCTTATTTTTCTCTTTTGGGAGCAGGATTTTAATGTTTGTTTTATTTTAATGACTTTTTCTTATCCATCCGAGAGCTTGCCTACCAGAGTCAGCTCATATAGAGCCTCATTTATTGAGCTATAAAGAGGGGAGATTAAAGTTTATATCACAGGCAAAATAACTGTCTACAGTAAAACACCACCACTTCAGTTCAATATATCTGCTTTCATTGTTAATTTGGTAAATCAAATCTCTATTGTAGATAGTTTATCATATGCTAATAAGGTCCAAATCTCTCCATATCATACCAATTTAGTGATTACAGAGGTTGACTTTTCTCAAATGTCTATTCTTCAGTCAAGGGGTTGAAGGAGATTGACAGTATTTCATTTTCCTCCCTTTGACGTGTATAATGAGTGTCTTCACTGCTTGTGGTTGGGGCTGTGAATCTGTTGGATAAGATTGACAGTGCTTAGTTTTTCTCCTCCTGATGTGTTTAATGAGTGTCTTCACTGCCAAGCTGCTGCGTAATGAAGTGCCTCTATTTCTGATAGACTAGGTGAGATGTAGGAGATGGGGGAGGTGGTATTGTTTATAAGAAAGCCCCTTCCTCCATGCAGGCGCAGTGTCCTCAAGAAAACTGAGAAATCAAACTTGATTGAGATCCCCTTGAGTAATTGTCCTCCATTTTTGTCTTTTTCTCTGATTCACATGGCTATTGTTTATTTAGCAAGTCAAATTACAAATGAAAAGAATATTTTTTGCTTCAAAACAAATTCAAAAATCTGCCCTAGAATGCCTTACATATCATTGATCTAATTGAATTTCATGTTTTACTCAGATATACGTCAGATTAGGGAAGCAAAACGTGCTAAGACAGGAATTTTGTGTAGAGTCCTTTTCCTTTGTTCCCCCTCCCCTATAAACTCGCCCACATTCCAGCATGGTGGAATATGAGCACAAGGAGGGGGTACAGGTAATTTTAAGACTCGAGAGGTTATCATGCAAGAAAAAAAATGCATCAGTTATGTGATGTATAATCATTGAGGCTAGATGCATGTATTGGGGAACCATCAACTATTAAAAGTGTCAATAGGAGCTGTTTGCATGAGCACATGGTACAATTTCCATTAGCAGAGAACAGCTGCGAGTCAGGGACTGATATATGGCCAAGTCACCATAGAAACAGTGGGACTGCAACATATTCCTATGAAGTCCACACACATATTTGACAGCATGGCAGTTTCTATGAGAATGAGGAATGAAAAAGGACCAGTTGACCAGTCACTAACTGAGGGAAATGTGAATATTCGCTTGAACTGTATCAATTATATTTTGGAATTTCGTCAGACAGAACGATGTCCCGCAGCCTTGTCCGGATTAAACATCCGGAATGTTCTGCTCCAGCTCAAGTTCTTTGTAAATTTTGACGGCTGTGGATGGCCAACATTTTAGCAGTTTTCCGCTGCTATGCCTGTCTTAAATTGTCCCTTTTTGTTTTGCCAGAGACAGCATAATTGGGTTCACCGTCTCGCTCGGTTGGGCTTATTACAAAGCCATTATGGTCTGGCAAAAGCTGACAGTCTAGAAACCAGGAGTTATAATTTGGCCCATGTCTCTCTTTGCTCCGGGAATATATTTGGTTTATAGCTCTCAAATGTAGTTTGTGTTGTAATGCTTAGTCTACATTTATTACTTTAATTTAATAAATATATAGCTGTGGGTCATTCTTGGGAGAAGGTGCTGGGTTTTTTTCAGTAAATTTCAGGATTTTGACAATGTATTTTGAGGATGATGTTGTCCTGATGGCTTCATCAGGCTGTGACTTTCAGTGTTTACTTGGGCAGAGGGAATGAGGATCAGCACCTCCAAATCCGAGGCCATGGTTCTCAGACGGAAAGCAGTGGGTTGCCCGTAGGGAGTGAGTTGCTTCTTCTAGTAGAAGAGTTTAAGTACCTCGGGGTCTTCTTTACAAGTGAGGGTAGGTCGGAGCATGAGAGACAGGTGGATCAGTGTAGCGACAGCAGTAATGCTAAAAAGTAAATGGTAATGCCGTCATGGTAGAGCTAAGGCTGGCAACACACTTGAAGATTTTAAGCCCAATTTTGTGCCCGATTTGCAACCCCCAATCATTTGGGGGGGGTGGCCCGATTCAAGGCTTCTCGCAACCGACTTTTTGTCCAAAAAATCCTCAATTGTGTGGTGTCATTATGTTTATTTTACTGCTCCCGATCGCTTTGGAGCCCTTTGGAGCAAAACATATTTGCTATTTACGACTCTTGATCGGGCTGCCTCTGGCGTGATACCCGTGATCGAGCAAGCTTCACCAATCGGATGTTGCCGGCTTCTATAGCTGAAACTTGCCAGCCACAAACATGCCACGAAAGTATTGAGCATTGAGAAAGAAGATCACCCATATTCGTTTTTTCCCTTTGTTTTTTTCCCCGTAAAAATGTTACTACAATCAACAGGTGCGTGTAATCGACAGGTGCGTGTAGTCTCTCGGTCCGGACGAATCTTCTAGTGTGTGCATTTGGAGGATTATAATGCTAAAAAAAAGGTTGAAACTGTCCGTATGTCTGTGGTCTCCCACAGTTTTAAAATCAGTTAAGATTTGAACATTGACTAGTGTGTCCCAGGCCTAAGCCTGAAGGCGAAGCTTTCGAATTTACCAGTCGATCTATGTTCCAACCCTTGCCTACGGTCATGGGCTCTGAGTTGTGACCGTAAGAATGAGATAGTGGGTACAAGAGGCCAAAATTAGTTTTCTTCGCAGGGACCCTGACCCTGAGAGACTGGGTGTGAAGCTCGGACATCTGGGAGAGACTTGGAGTAGAGACGCTGCTCCTCCGCATTGAAAGGAGCCAGTTGAGATGTTTCGGCCATCTGCTCAGGATACCTCCCGGACGCGTGGATGTGTTCCGGGCATGTCCAACTGTGAAGAGAACCCGGGGCAAACCCAGAACACACTGGAGGGATTATATCTATATAAGGACATATGGGCATCCTTCCGGATTAGTGATGGATGGATAATCAATTTGTAGACTTTATTTTCTCAAAAGTATAAACACTGTGGTGCTTTCAAAACATTGTTTTGTTTGTTTGAGCATCCTGACAAGCCTGACAAAGCAACAGTGGCTCAACCAATGGCATGAATCTGGGGCGGGACTATCAATGATGGATGTTGGATTGTTTGGTCAGTATTTAGTCATTATTTTTTGAAGTCACATAATCATTGGAATCATTGGAAAAAAATTCTGGTTCCAGCTTTGATTTTGGTTCTGATTTTTAATAAAAAATATTAAGGAAAATAATGCACAATACTCAGACAGTGCTTTTTGTCTTTATTACTTGCTGTCAAATGATATTTTTAACCATAACATCAACAAAGTCAATGTGTAACAAGGTTTTTGCAAAACTAATACATTTTTCTGAAGAAAGATCAACACCTAACCTAACTAACCCTTGAATGAATTCCTACTTGATGATGGGGAAGTGCAAGGAATAGTAGTGTTGTTTGTTTTAATTGTTATGAATTATGTGATTTATGTGAAAATGTCTAAAAAAAATTATTCAAAAACCTTTAATCAATATTTTCAAATAAACAAAAATGATATGCTGCCAGCGCTTCGCCCACGGGGCATTTGGCTGCAATAAAGTCCTACATTAGCAACTTTTCCACCATTAGGCCAAACCATTCTCATTGCTTAACTGTTCCATTCCATGTCGATCCAGCCCAACCGGTACGGATATGGTTTCATTTTCCATTGTAGGACTGATAAGAGCTCTTTGGAATGTAATACCTTTGTTGCCTTGATAAAGCAAAGGCTTACAGACAGTATGAGATGTAAATAGTGACCGCGTTATTGAGGATGATCTGATATTTCTATTATTAACTTGTGCTTACTTCACTCAGATAGTGTGCCTGGTCAGATACAGAGAAACTGGTACCCAGGCAACAGACAAGTGACCAATCCTGAGTGGCGACGTCACTACACGCATTCTACCATCACAGAGAATTCCGAACCGAGAACGGTTTGTAATCTTGAGATGCCAAACAAAGCTCAAGTGGAACTGGAACCGTTCCCTACCGTTCTTAGAACCAGTCGGCCTGACGGTGGAAAAGCAACTATTGGTGTTACTTCAGATAAATAGAAATACCTGTTGCCATTTTTTGGCATATCTTAAAGGGATACTCACTTTAAAATGAAAATTCTGTCATCATATACTCACCCTCATGTTGTTTCAAACCTGTATGAATTTCTTTCTTCTGCTGAACAGAAAGGAAGATATTTAGAAGAATGTCAGTAACCAGACAGTTTTTGGTACCATTGACTTCCATAGTAGGAAAAAAAATATACTATGGAAGTCAATGGTACCAAAAACATCTCTTTATCTCCAATACTTCTGCATTTTTGACAATTTTAAACTGACCATACCCATTATGAATTTGAATATATGGACAAATTATGCTGTATTTACCATTGAAAACAGTTAATCTGTGAAAAGATGGACGTGCTGTTGGGTTAACACATGTCTTGTTGTGTGTGTTTTTTTTGTTTTGTTGTAATGACAACAAAAAGGCTCTTAGAGGAGAAATCACTGACCTTTACCAGGCATTTAAATCTCATCAAATGCAATTTTTTCTGTGAATCAGCCCAAAGGCAGCTTACTGTCTTGTGATCTGAATGACCGTGACCAAGGATGAGAGGGGACTTGCTCTCGAGGCCGCTAGCGGTCTCTGTTGATTAGCGCTCTTGCTAATCACAGTCAACAATCAACATGTGGCGGCCCTCGGCAGCCCTGGTGTTGGGAAGAATATATTTACATGACCCTGCTGGAGGTCTAGAAGCAGATGTCATTTATTTGTTCATCGCTACTGACTGGAGCAGCATTACTCAGAAGCATTTAACGTCACATTTTGGTTGTAGTAAGCCACGCTTAAAAGTAAGACGTAAAAATGAATGCAATCGACGGTTGTGGAGGTAGCCTCAATATAGTAGCCTCATATAACATAGTTTTACTACAAAAACCAGATTGAACTGCAGCTACGTACTGAGAAAAAAATACATTCAGTCTAATTTGCAACATCTTTGGAATGATTTTTATTATTTTAATGACAAGCTTTTCACAAAGCGTTTTTACAGCATAGTTGTACTAGCTGGGCATGCTGTCAGCAAATTGTCAGCAAGGTGTCTACGATATGATAATATCCATTTCTGTTTAATTAAAACATTTTTGGTAGCGGAATCTTGGCAGTTGGCTTGCTTATGCTTCCCGCACAACACATTTTCCATGATGAGTCTCCTCAGTTGATGTTCCAGCAATGGGGAAAAAAGACATACTGTAGCAGGGATTTGCCAGCCCCAGGCAGCCATTTTTAACTCATCTCTGTGTGTAAAAAAAATCCAGTTTTAAGCAATAATAGACTCATTGTTCTGGTATGAGCCAGTAGCTATACATTCTGTTTTCTCATTAGAGCCCTCTGAAAAAACAAAATTGCAATAAACAAGGTTGGCAGCACATTGGTATCTCATAAAAGTGACATAATGCCTCACTCCGTAACCTTTGATGTATTACACTTTAGCTAGAATGAACAAATTTAGATACTTTCATGTTTATTGCTTGGCACAGTTTGTTGAGACACCAAAGTGTTTGAAAACAAAATCGTGGAGAACATCATCTTTCCATGAAATACATATTTTGCTTTTTTTTCCTTTAGTTTTTGGGCTTTGGTTGATAGGAAAGCACAAAGTAAATTTGACATTTCTGTAATAATGTTATCAAGGGCATCTGAAAGAAAAATAACGTTCTCTTTCTTTCTTTTATTCATTCCTTGTCAGTCTCCTACTGATAGCATCACTCCTCGATTTTAGTCGTATCCTTTCTATTCTGCCTGGGAGATTTTGCTTTACTGTTCGTAGGATTTGATTTTCTTGCCAATTATGCATGTCTTTTTCCTTCTTGGTTAGAGGTGTTAATTTGCTTTTGGTTAATTTGAAACGCTTCAAAACATTTGTAATTGTAGGTGCTATTCTTAAATATCCAAACTCTCTGTATTAATCTGTCAACTTTTGATCAGACTTTATTCAAGATGTCAAGATATTAGTGTTATTTTAGTATTATTTATAGCTTTTATTCATATATTTTCAGTTTCCATTTTAATTTTAGTAATTTTCTTATGTGCATTTGCCATTTTTATCAGTTTTTTCATTTCTATTTATCTTTAATTTATGATTTATTTCAGTTTTAGTCATTTCAGTGCTTCAACTTGAACTTTTTCATCTAGTATTTATATTTTATTTTATTCAATCTTTATTCCAAAGAAGGTTTTAGCTTAGATTGGCTTTTTTATCAGTTATTGATTATTTTGAAAATGTGTCACATAAACGTGAAACTTTAATAGTCAGCACTGCATAATTTTTATTATTATAAAATAGAATTTTAAATGTGTTATTATTATATTAGATGTTTTATTGCTTCTGTCCTCCATCTCCATCTTTTGACAGCCAGATTTGTGAGTATACATGCACAGGTTAACTGGTTTTATTATATTCAAGTAAACTATTTTTCATTGTGACGGAAGTGCTTTGTCCATTTAAAATGGCATAATTTATTCAATCTCATATTGACTTCAACTGAATGTCCTCCCTTGAATGGGTTCCTAGTACCAGCGCTGTTTTAATCTCCATTAAAGATGTCTATAAAAGTTATGAATTGGACTCTGGGCACACGATGCAATCAGATGATGGAATATGAATGCAAGCTCTCAACAGGGGAATCAGAGTGCCAGAGATGAGGAACAAAGCTTTTATTCAGCACGGCTTGATAGCATACTTGTTTCCTGTATGAAAGACTTCTGAATAGGTAAACAAGCTATGAAAACGTCTAAACCAAGATGTTTTATCGCATTTTTTATAATAGAAATTCGAATTGCGAACATCTGAGCACAGATTCTCCATGTGCCATATGGCCGTGTCAATATAACAAAGCTGGAGTATTATATTGACAGTTGTCAACATGACTTATTTTCAGGATAAATTGTGATTCTCGGTTCAGCCAGATGAGGACATGGACCATGCCTAAATGCTCTGGCATAGTCTCAATGTAGTTTATGGGCGTCCTGAGTAAGAGAGCGCTGAGCTGGATGAAAAGGATGAGGAGAGAACAAGGATAGGTCAGTAGAGAGAGAATCTCAGAGGATGCACTCTCATTGGCTCGTGTTGACAGGTCAGGTCAGGACTGGAGCAACGCTATTGGTCAGGATGATTAAACGTATTAGGATCCTTACACCAGTGAGTAACATTTTCTCAGGTTAAGAGACAATTTTATTACTATATTATTGTATTACTACAATTACTATTACTCAGTACTTAAATGTATAATTACACTGTAACACGGACACATTAAAATAAAGTATAACCAATATTAAGAATTTATATTTTTCTCAATTAAAGGCTGTTTTAGAGCCATTTAAGTTTTTTGAGCATTGTGACTTTATTATCATGTCAATTTAGCAAAAATATATTAGATTTTAGATAAATTGTTTTAAATATATCTGTATTGTAGTATTTATTGTGCTGTGCTTATGCAAATTGTATGATTAAAAACAAAACAAAAAACTAATTCTCATTACTGTCATGCAAAAATATATTTTAATGATTTACAATTATTTTAAATATTTCTATATTATGGTATTATTTTTTTTACTGTCTTAATGCGGATTTTATGACTGAATTTAAAAAATAAAACAAAACTGATTTTAAATAAAACAATTTAAATGTTTCTGTATTATGGTAGAATTTATTGTATTGCCTTAATGCTAATTTTATGTTTGAATAATTTTTTTTAATTCTATTTTACAGTAAAACAATACTGTATTACATTAATAATTCAGGTCGTTTTCTCAAGAAAAAAAATCCTCAACTAATGCTTTAAACTATACAGTAAGTCAGCTGTTAAATTCTACTATAATATTGAAGGTTAATAAACTGATTGTATAGGCCTACAAACAATTAAATTACAAGTACGTTTTTTTTATTATAATAAAGTAATAATACTAACTTAATAATTACACTTCAATTCTTTCTACTTCAATTCATTTTTCACTGTCATAAAAACTTGACTGTTTTATTCAAGCATACATTAAATATTGAATATATAATGAATATGTAATATTCTCCTCTCTAGGGTATTTTTTACTAACTAACTAACTATTGAGTTTATGGTCACTGAATGGCTTTTCTGAGGTAAATGTAACTAGGCCTGTCACAATTAGTACTTTTGGTTTTGATCGCTATATTGTGCAGAAATAATTGTGAAATACGATATTATTGTCATTTAAAGACCATTTTATGCCACTGAATATATAATCTTAATATAACAGCATAATAATGCAAGTAGGCCATCACACTTTCAAAAGTCAATGAACTTAACTCTTAAGAATATTTAGATACTGGAATTGAAGTGTCAAAAAATAATAATAATGTTGTATAAAAAACACACTTGTGTGGATATTTTACATCTACAGATTTTGCCCTGACCCTCTTTTCTCAGTAAAGTTTAGTTGCACACTATTGCAGAAAACACAAACCCTTCTTAGCAGTCAGATGTCCATATGAACAAAGGCACAGAACAGGTAATATCTGCTGCTAAATCTATTTTTCTAGAGGTGTTTTTTAAAAGGTGAAGAACTTGAAAGAATAAGCATGTGATGCTGCAAAAGACGGTCGAACACGTCCGTCTACTGCACATTTGCATGCAGTGGAATGCAAAAAACACCTTCTCTTCGAAAATGAACTTGACACTCGCGACTGCGCATCCCGTGTGAAACGGTCTTAACGCTAGCTGTGAGCGTGCACCATTTAGCTCTGTCATGTTTATATTTGCACCGAAAGAGTGGATTGTCCCTTCTGTCAACCTGTCGATGTCCGCACTGCACTGTAAAAAAAAAAAAAGTTGAGAAAACTTAAAAGTTTAAGGCAACCAGCTGCAGGACATTTTTGAGTTTTCTCAACTTAGGTGTTTGAGTTATCTCAACTTTTCTCAACTTTTTTATGTTAAATAGTTGAATAAACTTTAAAAACTGAGTTTGTCATACAAAACGCAAGTTGGATTTTTTACAGTGTGGACTGCCCCCGATATCGCTTCCGACATGGAGAGCAAATAAGACGACAGAGGCAGCGCAATCGGCAAAATGTTGGTGTAAACATAATGGCCAATATATCGCGTCACCAAAAATCATCTAGGTCATGGTCATATATCGTGCAAAACATTGTTTACAAGTTGTTTTTATTGACGTCCTTCCATGGTTGAAACACCGATTGAGCGATTACACAAGACATGATATGGATATCTTCTTCTTATTTTCTTTTGGATTTTGTGGTGAAATGTGAGATTGTGACATTCATATCATATTATATGGCTTGGCTACTTGAGATCTTTGGAAGTTTTGCATTGTAACGACACTTGTTGTTTGAGCAAGCCCGGAGAAAGAGCATATTATAGTATCACTACATAAATAGCACTGCAATGGCAGATTGGGGTCAGTTATAATACATTGCCTTACCTAGCTTGTCATGTATCTGAGTTTTCCTTGAGGAAACACTTGAGGTATGTGCGAAAATGCAGAAGCTACTCCTACTGTCTGTTTATGTTCTATAGTCCATTCAGAGCTCTGTGTTCCAGCTAATTTTTCTGTGAAATAATAAACATCCCCTGAGAATATGAAAGGCAGCATGTTAATGAAAATTTATTGTATAATTGCATAATTCTTTAGGCCGAATTTGTGTTGCTTCCTGCCCTGGAACTATACTAAGCAATGTAATCTAACACTCTTTCATGACAATGTACTAACTTGTATGAGATTGCGAAAATCATATCATCATCATCATGCAGCTTGCTTTCTACTAAAAAAATCCCAACATTTTTTGGATTGGATAAAGTTTGGGTGGTACATTATAGTCGTACATGTTTTTTCTCTGTACGATTTCTTACGATTTCGCCATATCGTATGAATTATTATAGCTACTTGTAGCGCATGCTCATCACTTCATGCATATTCACGCAACTTTGCTTCTTATCGCTCTCATTCAGCAAACACCGAAAGCAGTGAAGCGTGAAACGTAATTCATATTCAAAGCACATTCGTCATTAGATGCCAAAAGGTAACACTTTAACCCTGAAATTGTACTGATCCCACCATTAATTCATGTATTATATATTCAATATATTCATTCAATATGGTGTATTGAACACCAACATTCAATATAATGACTCATCTTACATCCTGGATTATTCCAGATGGCAGTCAGAGTTGTTTTAACACCCCTAGTTAAGCCTGTTAAATTACACTTGAATGCTTATAGAAAATAACCACAGGGCATTTTATTCAACCATATCAATGGCCAAACGCAGCTGTTACTAACGCTTGAATATTCACTTTCTTCATTTGCCTGGTTTGCTGTCGAACCCCGGTTTTAATTGGGCCTGAAGGACTGTACCTGCGCTATTTTCAGTCTCTTTTTCTTATACATCCTTCAACCTGTCTGCTGGCATCGTCGGTTCGGTGACCTGACTTGCTCTGTTACCATGGTTTCCTCCACTTGCACAGTCTCCTGTGGTCCTCTCGATATATATCTAGCTGGGCACAGTTACTTGAGAAACTGCCAACTGGCACAGGCCATAATTACATAAGCACATGACCATCGAAAAAGTTCCACTTTGATGTAATGCTGTTGAAGGGAACGAATGGATTCAAGCCCTAAATTGTGGTTGCTAATTACATTTTGTGGTTTCTCCATATTTGGCAAACCAAACTGTCCCTCAGTGTGTCAGTGTCTGGTCTACTTGAACTAAATGGCCTGTGTTAAAAAGTAACATCCCTCAATGGAGCATTCATTATCATTCAAGATCGTATTTTACACGGGTGGACGTGACCACTGGGTCTTTGAGTCGAGCCTCCAAATGAAGATCTCCTGTAATCCCTCCCTTGGTGCCAAATGCAGTTCATCAAAATCAAGCCTCCGTGTCACCAAAAACGCTTCCATGGAGACGGGCAGCCGGCCCAGAGCTGACTAGCCGCGGAACAGGCCCGTTCCTGAAGAGGTTCATGCGCTGCATGCTCTCCGCCAGATTCCCAGAGCTCAAAAAATGGAACAGTTGATGTATTATTGTCATTTTGGAGGGGAAGTTGAGCCGCCTCAGCAATGGGTTTCAAAATCGAGTTAACAAGCCCATCTGAAGTGTTGTGGAGATGAGTTTATCGGTCAGCGATAAGACTTGAGACGATGCCCATGACCCGTTTATCGATTTTTCTCCGAGTAATGGCTGAAACATGATCCATTAGAGGCATTAGAGTAGCTCCTTGTTTTCATGCCTTCAGAAGAAAAAAAAAAAGATTTAAGCTCCGATGTAGCCGGCTGTTGATTTACCGGTTCATCTGGCCAGATGAAAGTCATTGTGCAGTGAGATGGCCAGCTGGGTCGAGGCCTGAATGCATTTTCAGGCGTGCCTGGATCCCTTTACACCTAAGTGGACAGTTGAAATGCATAATGAGGAAGGGATTTTGGGTCAAACATTTGGTCTTTGACCAAAGACGGAGGTGAACATTTAATAATGCAAAAGTGGGGAGGATGATACCTATATGGGTATCAGTACATTATTGGTAAACATTTTTAAAATCATAATTCTCCAGCATTATGGGACATTAGTCCTGTCATTTCTGTCAAATCCTCGTCTCTTTGGCCTTTCTATCACCAGTCCAAGCACCTGATGTTTATTGTGCCTCCACTGCTACCATAAATCTAGCACTGGGGATCTGAAAATGCTCTTCCCGCTACATGCACCAAGCCAAGATGATGATGCTCTTCTGGACCTATTGTAACCACTTGCTCATCCCAAACAACAGCCTGGTTTCCATTACAGATTTGCACAAAACTTTTGCGATATTTTCTAAATGTCAATAAAAAACTATTGCGAAATGATGCCGTTTCCATTAACCGATGTTATGTGACTAAACATAAATTAAAAAAATCATGGCGACGGATGTTGTTAGTTTCACATATATATTCCAGCCACCGTACTAGTCATTATTTTTAATTGAAGAAGACGTAGGCGTGTTATCCAAGAATTAATGGCAATGAAAGACCCTTAATTTCCCAAGATACTTGGGAGCGCCACGAATGAGCCAGTCTGAGTCACGAATTTTTTTTTTTTTTAATTGACGTGTTTCCATTGTGCGTATTTTCAATTCGTAATTTCAATTTGCGCAATTAATGCAGCTAGTGATATGAATGATAAAACTTCTTAAAACAGTTGTGTTAGTTTTTACAATCTAAGTGACAATTAAGTGAAAACCTGAGCTCCTGAAACAACATTATGATGAGTTGTAGTGTCAACACACTTTCAATGCAATTTGTAACTGTTTTATGCTTTTACGAATTGTGGTTAATTTGTATGAATTAGTCAATTTTGTACGATCTAAATCATACGATCTGTTTATGCTCCACTGATGGCTAGATTTATTTATTTTTTCAAAAAATCGTACGTTTCCATATGAATCACAACGTACCCATTAATACGAAATCACCACCTTGTTAAATAGTTACCACTAACAAATAGTTGGTAATGTTATGAATTCTTCATGCTTTAGTTTTTCATTGCCCGTGTTTTAGTGCATTACTACGGAAAGAGCGTGTTCACGACACAACATCCTGACTAGAACGTTCCTTAAGTTCATTTGTGCATTCATGCTATTTTGTGCAGATCCAAGTTCACTGTAAAAATTCAATCATCAAAATGAGTTAAGCAATTTTCAACTTTTTCAACTAATTTAAGTCAGTTGAATGTAATTTAAGTTGAAATTACTTAAACATCCAAGTTGATTGTACTTAAAAATTTAAGGCAGCAACTTTTTTACAGTGTTGTAATATTATGTTTATGTTGTCTGTATATCTTATATATCTCATATTTATTGGATTTGGGTGAGCTTGAGTGGGTTAATTAACCCGCTAGCAAAGTGCTTCAGTTTAACAGTTCATTCATTGTTTAGATGCGACATTATTGACTATAAGTGGATTACTAGAAACAATCATGTTCAAAAATCATTGTTAGTGCATTGTCAGTCAACATCTTGTGGTGTTTTGACAGTATTTTTTTGACAGTAAGTTGTAATTATAGTGTTAAATGATCGTCATGGTATATTTTTCTTTGCAGTATTACTGGCGAACATTTACTTAAGTAATTTAATTGACAGTTAAAACTGAAATTGTAGTGTAGATGCACAAATCTGTGTTGAGCTGTTAACTTTCTATGCAGCTAACGCATGTTATGGTAAACTGCTGATCTATTACACAGTCTGTTGTATTTTGCTTTGTACTGTTTGTACTTTGCACTGGAAATGTGTTTGGAAAGGTCAGGGGTGGGTATAAGGGCAGAGATGAATAGAGGAAGTGTGACTAAAATATGGTGTGTTTATGATGAGTGGATAAATGGAAGGCAACCATGGAACAATGTGAAGAGCAGACGGTATGTTCCGGCATTTGTTTATCTCTTTAATACGTAGTTCATCCAACATGGATAGGCTCAGAAAAGACATACCTCTTCAGATGTTAATACAAGACACGTTAAATATGCTCTCTGTCTTCGTGAAATAACACTTCCCTGCTCGATTAATGTCATACGCAGGCTAATCTTAGGATAAGATTGTCACGTTTCATGCATATTTCATCTCCTTTCTAAACATATGTCAGGCAAGCCAGGCTCCTCGCTGCCAAGAGCTGTGAAGTTGTTCCAGAAAGCTGGTGTCAGCTCTCTTCCTCTGTTCTTTGGCTCTGAAATTACCTTTGGAAACCAACGTGTCCGCTGACTCAGACACTATCACACTAGGTGTTATCATCGCTCGCCATACCCTGCTCTTTTTCTCTACATCGACCTCACAATCCCTTCCTGTTCTCTCCACTTCAGTGATTCTTTTCTATTAAAAATACATTTCTGATTCATTGCCCTCAAGTTTCACCTCACATGGCAAAAGTTTCAAATATCCCATGGACCATTTTGTTTTGTGTTATTATTCCCAAACCATTTGTGATATTCGTGATATTGCGGTTTCCATGTTACAGTCCTTACAGTATGTTGACTTCGCCCCAATGCAAGCTGTCCACAGGGCCCTGTGACCATTCCTCTACTCCAGTGCCTCAGACCGGCTTTTATGTCATTAACGAACAGGAAGTCGAGACACTCATTAGGAAGGAATCAGCAAAGGGCTTGAGCGTCGCCCCCTTTTAGAAGTTTTTAATTGCTTTAAGAGTAACATGAGAGTTCAACTCCTGGATCTTCAGCATCATTAGATGTTGCTTCCCGCTTTCCTTTCCATGACTCATTCGAGGCATTTGAAACTTTCGTATGAGTAACCTCTGTACTGTCTGGGATTACAATCTATAAAAGTCACTTTATAATTGTGGCAGATGCTGTCAGTCACTTTTGAATGGCAAAACAAATCTGTTTTCATAAACTAAATAACCTGAAATACAATAGAATATAGATAAATATTTTATTTCAGTTAGTTGCAGAAGCAACACATAAGACGAGATAAACTAAAAACATGACTAAAATCTGACTAGAGAAAACAGAAACTAAAAATATATAACTAAATTGCAAAGAAAAGGTATAGAGAATATATAAACATTGATGCACTTCTGTTATGTGGGAACTGGGAAGTAGTTTTCTGACACTTATGCGGTCACTGTGGATATTTTCACATTTGATTCCTATTTAAATCTTTGCGTGTAGCAAAGCCGGCTTTTTCATGTTCTGGCTGAGCACGTTGACATGATTATTCGTTTTTTATTTCAAATGTTACATTAAATTGTAAGCAAATGCTCATAGCAGCATTCACACCAGGGCGCATATTATCAGTAATTAAATAGTGCATGCGACACTGTGAAAATGGTTTTGTGTCGAATAAATTAGCATATGTCAGCCGTGCCACAAAGGCTATCCACCCCCTGTCTATAACCCCTATCCACCAATCGCATTATTGGGAGCCCGGTGGGGCCATGCGCTAAGTTTGGTGGCTATGCAAATAGCAGTGTAATCTCTTGCTCCCTGTAGTCATTACTTTCCTTTGTATCGTTTTCACCCACTCATTTCCTTTGTTAAATGGTTCTCACTGAGAACATTGAGTTGAGTTGGAAGCGGCTGGTCCCCCAAAACAAGCCCACTGATATATACCAGAAAGGTGGTTATTTAGCTGTCTCATGGCGTTCTGAGGTAATTACAGTAGTTGAAAATGAAGAAAACAAGGGAAAAGGGGATTTTTGAGAAGTATCCGCCACTTTCTGCTTTTGCAAATGAAGGCTTAATACAAACGTCTGTGTGTTCTCTGACAAACAGGCGAAACCGTTTCAACTCTCCTTTGTGTTAAGCAAGCTAGCAGGCTGGAGGTAAACAACCTCATTAGCCGAGTTGTTATTACAGCTGATCAGCACAATTCATGACTCGCAGATAACGCGGCTCCTCGTGGGGACATTGCGGGGATATTAGGGAATCTCTCTGGGCTGATACTGTTGTTCATTTGGCTGTGCATTCATGTGTGTATTTGCTGTAAGGGCGATCAACAACAATTAGCCGTAGCTCTGTGGAATAGCAATGTCAGAGGAGACACTAATGCAAACTTGGTGTCATTTTCAAGGCCTGTTACAAATTAGATACATTTATTCATTTATCCGACCGATTTTATCCAAAGCGACTTACAAATAAGAACAATAGAAGCAGTTAAACTATAAAATGTTGCCGAAAAAGATGCGTCTTCAGCCGTTTCTTGAAAATGGTCACGGACTCTGGTTGAGTTGGGCTGGTCATTCAGAGTTGGGCTTGGCATCACTGCAAAGACAAATCCTTTTGGAAACTTTATTTTTAAAAGTGTAGAACATTTATATAGGACAAGTGTTTCTTTAGATTATTAAAATGTTCTTCATATACCAGATTTGCATACAGGTATGATGTTCATTCTATTCATCAGGAGCAGTTTCCATGTTAGCATTGGGTATTTAGACCTTTATTTTCACACACATTTTAGATTCTTTTAGGAATTAGGTCAAATTCCTAAAAAAAAACTGGGTCACGGCTTAATGACCAGGGGGAAATTTGGGTCCCATGGCCAAACCTTTTGAGAACTACTGCTTTAGATTATTATTCACACTTAGAGAAAAAATGGTTTTAACAACTGTTTACTGAAAGGTTCTTTGGGGAACCCAAAATGGTTCTTTTATAGCATCACTTTTAAAAAAATCATTTTGGAACCTTTATTTTTAAGAGTGTAGAACCTTCCCATTGCACAAAAGGTTCTTTATAGTGGAAAAAGGTTATTTTAGATTGCCATGAAAAAATAATAATATATTTTTAGAACTGTTCACTGAAAAGTTCTTTGAGTAACCAAAAATGGTTCTTTTATGGCATTGCTATGTGTAGATGTGCTGATATATGTCAATTGACCTAATATTATAATGCAATTTATACTGATGAGTGTCAGGATGCTGGGAGAACATTCTGGGCCAGGCTGTCCCCTGGTGGCTAGATTTACTTATTGCAGTTTTCCCACCACAAAGAAGCCTAACTTGAACAAATAAGGCTCAAGAATGCATTTAAAGTGTTTTGATGTTTGAGAGATATTAAGTGAAGCAAGATAATTTTTAAATACTGGAAACGTTACGACATTGAGGTTTGAGATACCTGTGTTCTGGTGCCTGGAACCTTTCTGAGAACTTTGGAAATACAGCCATCAGGATTTCCCTGAATAGGTCGTTGGGGACGGAAATATCAAAAGCGCTAGACTCGGCTGAACTTTACAAATATCACTGTGTCACAGTACGCCAGGAAATCTCCCCCTGCAAACTCGGCTTGACGGCTGTGGAGCTCTCTTGGAGACGGTAAATGCCAGAAGGCTGGAAAACTCCATGCCGAGGGTTACGGCAGTGATCAGAGCGCATCGCCGACCCAAGAAAAGACTTGGTGACCTGTTGCATTTTAAGTGACCAAAGACAAAAATATGTCTGATGTAGTACAGACCCTATTGGCTCTGTACATGACCCCAAAAATGTCAAGCACATACAGATTGTTCAGGCGATGAGCTCATTATTTTTTGTTAGAGAACTCCATACTATTTTTTCTGAAGAGAGAATGAGAACTAGAGAGTGGCAGATGGATGCTTTGAATTGAAATGAAAAAGGCCTCATTCAGCCAGGGAACTTCATGTACATGTACACAGTTGAGAGAACTTAATAATGTGTAATAATTTTTTTGTAAATAGTTCTTTCTTCTGTTCCTCTGGTGCCTAAAGCAGTAACAGACAACAGACACAACACAAACAAACCTGTTGTCCTGGAAACACTGCGGAAAATTCCTCGGGGTGAAATACTACATTAACTAATTGCAAAAGACAGAAAGGTATGGAGAACATTAAACTCTGAGGAAAATTAAAGCCATCAACTGAAAAATCCTAATGACGTCGCATGTCGGTGTTGTTTTAGTATTATTCATGTACTTTTATATTATTTACTAATACTTTAAAGAAGGTTTTATTTTATTTTTGTTAGTTAGTCATTTTTATTCGTTTTTTAATATTTCTGTATAGCTATTTTAAATGTAGTTTTACACTGTAAAAAAAGTTGCTGCCTTAAGTACAATCAACTTGGACGTTTAAGTCATTTCAACTTAAATTACATTAAACTGACTTAATGACTTAGTTGAATCTTGTATAACTTATAAAAAAAGTTGAAAATTGCTTAACTTATTTTGATGAGTTAAAGCAATGTAAAAACATATATAGTGTAGTAATTTAGTATTTTTTTGTTTTCCATGTAATATTTATATTTTATTTCAGCTCTATTTCATACCAAAACAATTCTTAATAGTTTATATTTACAGTCAATATTCATTGACATATAACTTTTTTTGTGCCTTGGCTGCTTTTGTTCCTCACCACTTCATTACCTTTCTTATGTTGAAAATATAAGCAGCAGGGATGTATATACTAAAAAATAAATGAATGAATGAATGAATAAATAGGTAACATTCATTAAAACACTTTGAAGTAAGATTATATTTGTTAACATTAATGCATTAAGTATCATAAACTAACAATGAACAATTCCTACAGCATTGATTAGTATAGGATATATAAATATACTATATTGTTCATTTATCCATGTTCATTTATACAACTTTATCAAGATCTTGACAACACTTCTGTGTACTTCCAGCAGAGGGCTCTGACGTTACGACCGTACAGTAGGTTACTGAAAGGCTCTTCGTGTTTTAGATGTGAAGTAAGGGCCTGGATTTTACAGATACGTTGTGCTCCCATTAAACTCACAGTAACATAAGCTCTAAGTGCGGCTAAACAGGCATTAGGCAGCGAGGCACCATGCCTGGAATGGATGGCATGTCTAATACAATGTGCTCAGAATACACACGTAAATGTCAGGTGGTGTATTGCAGTCCTTGGTTTCCATGTAATCAAACCCACCCAGTTTCTATCTTGGCACTTTTTAGCGTTCATGTCGAAACATGAACATGATTTATTTATCATCCCCACTGGTAAGCTAATACCGTGCGTGCGTGTCATGAGCTCTTTGTCAATGCAATTTGTTTCTTTGTCTGTCTTTTATAGTAAAACAGAGGTGGCGACCATTGAGATGGAGCTCCTGAGGGACTATCGCTTTGGGCAGCAGCAGCTGATTGAAATATGGGGCCATGCTTGCGCTATTGCCGTCACCAAGGTTTGTCCGACACGAGAACATGAATTACACATAGTGTAAAGTGGCAGTTAACGTGTCTAAATCCTGATTCTAATCCTGTATACTGCATACAAGCATCACTGTGATTTACACAACTCTGCATTTACTGCTCTCAGCATCTGTCTGCATTTGCCAAACTTCAACCAATTCTCTTAAGAGACGAGGCCCTGCTGCAAGTGATGATGAAAACAGTGGGAGATCTTTGATCTCACTGTTTCTGTTGAGGGTTTGACCGCATCTGTAGCTCTGGGGGGGTTTCTTATGAAAAGGGGTTGAAGAACGATCCAGAATAGCAATCCAGCATTTTAGATTCCAAATAGACACAAGAATTATATGGTATATTTATTCATATAATATATATGTGCATTTATTTTTTGACTGATTTTATCCTGTGCTTTTTGCCAGTTTTATAGCAATTATAGTACTATCACAAATGGATGATAGTGTGTTGCTGCCTCAGAGTAAATAATAAAAAAGATAATTGAGAATTTTTAAATAAAAAAAATAAAGAATACTGTTAGTCAAAGTCATAAATGAGATTATGAGACAAAGTTGCAATTCGGTTATTATAAAGTAACAATTTCTAAGATATAAACTGGCGATTACAGGAAATGTCACAATTGAGTAGCAAAAAGTCGTAATTATGAGAAATAGATGCTGTTTTGGGGAAAAAGTTGCAATTGTGAGATATAGTCATTTTTTTCTGAGAAATAAATTCACAATTATGAGAAACAAAGTGACTGTGAGATTATGAGTTTGCAATTCGGTTATTATAAAGTAACAATTTCTAAGATGTAAATTTGCAATTACAAACATTTGCGCAATTTAGTTGCAAAAAGTCATATTTATTACGAGAAATATTTGCAGTTCTGAGAAAAAAGTTGCGAAACATTGGGAGATATAGTCACAATTTCTAAGATATAAATTTGTAATTATGTAAAATAGTCGCAATTACAAGACATGTCGCAATTAGAAAAAAGTCATAATTATGAGAAATAGTTGCAGTTCTGAAAAAAGTCACAATAGTTAAATATAGCCACATTGCGAGATATAAAGTAACAATTTTTAAGATATAAATTTGCAATTATATTTAATATAGTCACAATTACAAGAAATGCCACAATTATGAGTTGCAGAAAGTCGTAATTATGAGAAATAGTTGGAGTTATGAGAAAAAAAGTTTGTGAGATATAGTCACAATTTCTGAGAAATAAATTCACGTTTATGATAAATAAATATACATTGTGATATATACATTTGCAATTAGGTTATTATAAAGTATATAAGTACATATAATTATTATTTTTTGTATAAAACGCAATTGAGTATCAGAAATTAATTATGAAAAATAGTTGCTGTTCTCAGAAAAAAAAGGTGCAATTGCGAAACATTGTGAGATATAGTCACAATTTCTAAGATATAAATTTGCAATTACAAGAAATGTCACAATTGAGCATCAAAAAGTTGAAATTATGAGAAATAGTTGCATTTCAGGGGGACAAAACACAATTGCGAAACATTGTGAGATATACTAACAATTTCTGAATTTGCAATTATGAGAAATGGTCACAATTAAAAGAAATGTCATAATTATGATTTCCAAAAGTTGTAATTAGAAAAATAGCTGCAGTTTTGGAAATAATCGGAATTGTAAAAATATTAAGTCACATTTTGAGATAATGTTAAAAACCCCTTGTGACAGATCCAGTGCACCATCATGGAAGGTGTTGAAAGTCTCTCGTCTGTGGCCGGCCTGCAGTCAGGCGGTCTCGGGGCCTTACGTTTCAGGGCGGCCTAAGGGTTCCGATAGAGCCAGGCCAACCCAAACCAGACTACTGCGGTTACCATCCCATCTGGATTCAGTCAGGCTGACAGGCAGCGCGGGGCTCCTCTTGACCTACCTGAGAGTCGGTTAAAGCCCAAAATTGTTTCCTGATTTGGCTTGTGTGAATTTTCAAGCCCTGTTAGAAGCGTTTTACAGACTGAACCTTCCACCCCTCGAAGGCCCCCGGTCACCAGCAGTCGCCGCGGTCAGCATCAACAAAACTTCCTGTGCTGTGACCTCTGTGAGGTAGCCGTAAATCGCAGCTAAAGAAAACATGCCAGCAAGTAGCTGTAAAACAAGCATTACATCAGCACACATCAGCGTGTGTGTGTGTGTGAGGGGGACGAAATCTTGGTTGAATTTTACCACATTGTGATTTCACAACCAAACTATCCACCGCAGTGGATGCCAAAATCAACGTCATCCGTCTACATCAGGGGGATAAGGGCTTTGGTGTTGAGCTAATTCAAGGCTGATGTCTGTGATCATTCCCTGCTTTAGATATCAGGAAGTTATTTATCACTATGGCTCATGAAACGCTCTTTGTGTGTTGACTGTTGAGTAAAAAATGCAGACTGACGTGACACTCTCTGTGATCTCTCTGTATTTGCCCTTTATCTCAACATGGCTACACGATAAAACAGAATAAATTAAAAATGTAACACAGTTATCTACAGAAATGACCTAAATGTGACTAAATGGACATACGTAGAAATTTGCAATCGAAAAAAACCCCGAAGGAAATTAGTTTTTTCTTTATTCTGAAAATGGTACATTTTTGTTTGTTTTTAATCATTCTGTTTTAGATGTCAGTTTTTGTTAGATTTTATTCTATCGTTGTTGGTTTAAATTTAGTTTTAGCTTTAATTTTAGTATTTCAGGGCTGCCAAAGTTAATGTGCTTTGTTAATAGAGGGGTGCAACGACTTTACATTTTCACGCCCCTAAACATTACGCAGAACAAAATGAACTGTGATTGGTTGCTTTACATGTCAGTCAGACGGCCTCTTGGGTGGTTTTTGGCCAATGAAAGCTGCTATGGAGTCCTTCTGCTGTCAGCAAAACTATGCTTACCACAGACCTTATTTTACTCATAAATTGAAAACACTCATTATAAAACCTCATAGGAAAATCTCGAAGGAATCAGTGGCAAATTAGTTTATGGGTTCTGATGTCATTCCTGCGCCACTCAATAGCTGCGTCCCATTTCAGAGGCTGCATCCATTGAAGGGGCGCATTCGAAGGCCTATTGCGTCTCCGCTGCCCAACAAAGGCTGTCCCAATTCGAAGGCTCCTTCCCCAGAATTCATTGCGCTAGTGACGACAGGATTTTTTTTTTTGGAGAGAAATTGCCAAATTACACTTTTAAACATAAGTGTTGGGTTTTAGCTTACTCAAATATACACTCACCTAAAGGATTATTAGGAACACCTGTTCAATTTCTCATTAATGCAATTATCTAATCAACCAATCACATGGCAGTTGCTTCAATGCATTTAGGGGTTGTGGTCCTGGTCAAGACAATCTCCTGAACTCCAAACTGAATGTCAGAATGGGAAAGAAAGGTGATTTAAGCAATTTTGAGCGTGGCATGGTTGTTGGTGCCAGACGGGCCGGTCTGAGTATTTCACAATCTGCTCAGTTACTGGGATTTTCACGCACAGCCATTTCTAGGGTTTACAAAGAATGGTGTGAAAAGGGAAAAACATCCAGTATGCGGCAGTCCTGTGGGCGAAAATGCCTTGTTGATGCTAGAGGTCAGATGAGAATGGGCCGACTGATTCAAGCTGATAGAAGAGCAACTTTGACTGAAATAACCACTCGTTACAACCGAGGTATGCAGCAAA
This sequence comes from Abramis brama, assembly GCF_963993115.1. Classification (NCBI taxonomy): domain Eukaryota; kingdom Metazoa; phylum Chordata; class Actinopteri; order Cypriniformes; family Leuciscidae; genus Abramis; species Abramis brama. Next base: position 21,523,749 of record NC_139968.1, on the reverse strand, counting down.
GCATTTGTGAAGCCACAACACGCACAACCTTGAGGCGGATGGGCTACAACAGCAGAAGACCCCACCGGGTACCACTCATCTCCACTACAAATAGGAAAAAGAGGCTACAATTTGCACGAGCTCACCAAAATTGGACAGTTGAAGACTGGAAAAATGTTGCCTGGTCTGATGAGTCTCGATTTCTGTTGAGACATTCAGATGGTAGAGTCAGAATTTGGCGTAAACAGAATGAGAACATGGATCCATCATGCCTTGTTACCACTGTGCAGGCTGGTGGTGGTGGTGTAATGGTGTGGGGGATGTTTTCTTGGCACACTTTAGGCCCCTTAGTGCCAATTGGGCATCGTTTAAATGCCACGGCCTACCTGAGCATTGTTTCTGACCATGTCCATCCCTTTATGACCACCATGTACCCATCCTCTGATGGCTACTTCCAGCAGGATAATGCACCATGTCACAAGGCTCGAATCATTTCAAATTGGTTTCTTGAACATGACAATGAGTTCACTGTACTAAAATGGCCCCCACAGTCACCAGATCTCAACCCAATAGAGCATCTTTGGGATGTGGTGGAACGGGAGATTCGTGCCCTGGATGTGCATCCCACAAATCTCCATCAACTGCAAGATGCTATCCTATCAATATGGGCCAACATTTCTAAAGAATGCTTTCAGCACCTTGTTGAATCAATGCCACATAGAATTAAGGCAGTTCTGAAGGCGAAAGGGGGTCAAACACAGTATTAGTATAGTGTATAATGATACAAACGTAAAAAAATTTTTTTTAAAGTGGTGCAAATGTTAACTTGTATCTTACTAAGATGCGATTATATATAGTTTATACTTAATTATATACAGAAATGGACCATGGTGAACACATTTAGATTTTGTTTTTGTTTTGTTTTCAGACAGTCCAAAAGTTACTGTCACTCATCAATGGCAGCTGTCACAGTTGCTAGGCGACAAGAACAGTCCTCCGTGGGCTAGACCGTCTCATTTACCAACGCTCAGTACAACCTTCCCAGCCTTCGAAGGATGCAACCTCTGAATTGGGACACAGCTTAGAGACCTTATGCGCCAGAGAAGCAAGCGTGCAGACATCTTTAGAATTTTGTCTTTGAACTTTAGTTTTTGCGGAAGCTCTGTATATTTCTATGGCATCGCTGTCAAAGAGTAATTAACTGGTGAAGTGTATTTTCTTATTGTAGAGTTAACGAAAGTTTGAAGCCATAACAAATGTCAGTAGACCGGGAAGATTTTAAAACGAGCGGTTCATTCATAAATCTGTATCTTACCTTTGTGCTGTGGAATAACAACCCGAAATTCAAAACACAACAAGCGCAGTGCTGAAACTGGGCAATTAATTACATTCTAAATCGGTTTTAAATTCAGATTGGAATTCTTGATCCTTTTTGAATCCTCAATTCAAATTCCTCAGTTTACTTCAAATTTTAAAATCATTCTCAGTTCCATTCTGAATTAAACACAGCCCTGGTGTTTATGTGTGTCATGTTGAGGGTAAAAAACTGCAAGGATAATTAGTCAAGACCCTCTCTAGAGAGCTCATTTGCTGGAAGCATGGAAGCGAAATCTAGGGGTTGAGTTGCTCCGAACAGGAGCAGATCAGAGCGGCGGTCTCCAGAGTCCTGGCAGGAGTTGACACGACGGAGAATTCCAGCACAGCTGCAGCAGACCTGTAAAAGAAATGAACAGTGAATCCACTGGCTACGGCTCACAGGAACACTCTATTCCATGTCATTTTCCAGAGAAGAAGAAACGGACAGAACAGAGATGGAGTGAGCGGTTGTTATTTCATACGACACATACTCACATGAGCTTCATGTGAATTGACTGTCCACATCACATGGTTGAATCTTCAGGAATTATTCATCAGTATACCATGAATACAAATTCGAGCACTAGCAAAATCAACATTTTGATAAATTGATGACTCAATAACCAACAACATGATTGTGAGCAGATGATGCATACTGGTTTTATGGTGCATTGAATTTCTGCATCTGGGAATTTTTTTGGTAGGGAATGTTGTAGTGCACTTGATTTTGACAATGAGACAGCCCTGGAAATGGTTTACTACTACTTTAGGAGACCACTAGGGAGCACATTGAGACGCCTTACTTTCCATGTCTATACTGCTAGCGGGCGATGATAAAATTACATCGCACCCATTATCAGTGTTGTGAAAGCTACTTTAAAACTTCAAAAATAAGATTGTTTTTGACAGAATACTTCTTGTAAAAAAGATGCAAGGACTTCTGTTCAAATCTGCTCAAATCTGACAAGCTCAGTTTTGGCCAATGGGAATTTTTTCCACTCAGATTCCTCTCAAAATGGCAACAGATAAAGACAGATGTAAATTTTCCACACTCAGTCGCGTGTTCAACTCTTGTTCACCTGGCACTGTGACTAAGAAACCCAGCAATGATAATGTAATCTAAACTTCATCAGCTCGCTAATGGAACATCCATGTCAGCTCATAATTTCTCTCCAAAGTGCCATTAGCTTCATTAGCGTCTGGCTTCTTCTCTTTCTTGGAAGTCTGCAATTACGCCCACAGTTGTGCCGAGGTCCCATATTTCAGTGACGGTTAATTGGAGATGAATAAAGCAGGCACATTACCTTAACTGTTGGTTTTACTTCATCAGGTATAATAACGTATATAACGTAATTATATAACTGTTCATAACGTAATCTTTATGGTAAGATATGCATCAGGTGGATGAGTAACAAAAGTCCTTTCAGGTTGACTGCAAACATGTAAAACGTTAAAATGTTTTAGAGCATAATATGCATAAACGACGAAGTACGGCATTTGCAGTCTGATTTCCCTAAAGAGTGTAAACACTTGCTCTGTGGCCTATCAAAACATTGCTGTTTGTTTAAGTATCCCGAGCAGCCAGGTTTAGCAACAGCTTAACCAATGGCATGCATTTGGGGCGTGGCTATGTGTTTTGCTGTCCATTAGCACATGGAAACTTTTTAGACAACAATTCTTATTTTAGCAATTCTGTTTAGTGACACAGAAAATACACTCTTCAACTTTAAAGACTTAGTTTTGTGAGTGTGGAGAGTTGGACACACTGTGCAGGCCTAGTTTAGAAACCTGTCAGAAAGTGTGTTATTTTAAGCCTTCAGCCTGTGGTAATGTCTCCACAGCTTTTTACTATAGTTGCAACTGTTGCTGGGTTATCGTGATGAACATTGCCTCTCCAAATGCAAATATAGAGCAAAATGAGACGTCTCCCTGCCCTGTTTAACTGTGTCCCTCTCCTTTGTCTCTCCCCAGGCTTTTCCTTTGAGCTCTTTGAATAAAAAGCAGCCCACCCTGCTGGTTGTTTGTGGTCCTGAGCAGAATGGCTCTATCGGTCTGGTGTGTGCCCGCCATCTGCGTATATTTGTAAGTATAGAACACCATGCCAAAGGGCACTGAGACAGAATGGATACTGACAGGGTGCATTTGCTTTCCTAGTGCACTTTTCTGCTATTATTGTGTATGATTCATTGCACATTGTTCCAAAGTAAGTTGTAATCGTTCATTAAAACGTAGTAGCTTCCTCCGTTTCTTAAATGGCTTTTCTTTCTGTTGACATCAACAAACCCTGTCCCAAATGGCATCCTAAACACTTGCGTTCTTCCTACTAGTCGCACTTTCGTGACGTAATGCCGCTTTGACTGTTGGATAGATGTCTGCTGCGGAGCTCGCTTCAGTGCGGGCGCGACGAAATTGTGAATTGAGGGCGCATATCGTGAGCACCCTTCTAAAACCTAAAGTGACAGATGGCATCCTACATGGACTTCACGATCATGCGAATGCGGCGGCCAATGTATAAGTGCATGCGAAGTGTGCCATTTGGGACAGGGCCTTTGTTTTCCAGCCCTGTCATATTCACCATGCTCCTCTGTGGTGCTAGATTTATGGAGAATCGGTATTCGTCTAATAATCGTATACTCTGTTAAAGTTATCCTTCTTTTCATTCTGATGGAGTGAAATTTGGCCAGTTAAGATTTGGCCAGTTTACATTATGGGATTCTTGGAACGAAAAAAAAAAGAAAAAAAACCCCGAACGGAACGGAAAACTTAACAAAAACGAACAATAGAGGGTCATCACATGATGGCAGCTGTTTTATACATTCCCAGTGTACATCTGCGTGGATTCTTGTGTCCGTACCAGTGTTATGTAACAAATGCATTAAGTTTAACTGCAGGATTGTAATGAATTTACCTGGCAACTTATCCAGGCTGTGTGGACTTCATCCTGTATTTTGAGAAAATGAGGTGTCTAAAACCATAAATTTTAGTCCACATTAATCACTACTAATGTTCTTCTGAAATGAAATTATGAGGTAATTATGTTACGTGATTTATTAACTCAAAAATCCCCCTGCATATACATGGGGGAAAAAAATATTGCTTTAAAAAACAGAAAGCTTTTTTTGGAGACGTTTAGGTGAACGTGTTTTCACCAAGTACATGTTCCTCCTGGAACAACATTCCCAATAAACCAATCAGAATTGAGGGACAAGTTTACAGTTTATGTCAAGTTTCCCTTTGATTTTAGGGATAACTTTAGGTTTAGGGGTAGCGACTACATTTTTGGACAGGAATTTTGTTCCAGGATCAACAAAATACTGTTTGACGATCCAGGAACATGTTTTACTTGATAAAATCACGGTGACTGTCTGGATCATGTATGGCTTCCATGTATCACATTTTCATGTCTGTTTTTCACAACCTAGGGACAGATTTTTGAACAATTAATATAAATATACACACAATACATTTTAAAATGGTTCACTCTTTGTTTAGATGATCAGAGTTTTCAAAATGTTTTTTATTTTATTTTATTTTGTAATAATCTCAAAGTTTAAAATGGAAAGTCTGAATCTGGGAGAAAAATAAATGACGACATAATAAAAACTGGCTATGTGCTAATCATCACAGATTGAAATCTGAAAAGTGATGTTCTGGATGGAAACTCATTTTTCCCTTGTCTCTCGCATGTAGGAATATGAGCCCACCATTTTCTATCCCAAGCGTTCTTCTCAAGGTTTGCACCAGGACTTCACTGTTCAGTGCGAGAAAATGGACATCCCTTTTCTGTCCTATCTTCCGACAGAGGTGGGTGTCAGTCTTAAACAATTAAGCTCAATGTCAATGTGATGTTCACTCTTCTGGACATTCTGTCAATCCTAATCGAGTCCCGTCTGACCCCACGACCAGGTCCAGCTGTTAAATGATGCCTACAATCTGGTGATCGACGCCATCCTGGGACCAGAAACCAACAATACGGAGGTGAAGGAGCCTTATGCTGGGATGCTGGTGACTCTCAAACAGGTCAAAATACCCATCGTTAGTGTGGACATGCCCTCAGGTATTTGCTCATTAAACACACATCCTGAATTTTAGAGAAATTCTGCCCATGGCATCTTTATTGTGCAGTGCCGCAACGAAAATAGAGTGGTTACTTGCAAGGAAAAGAAAACCATAAAAAGTTTCAATCTGTTCAGAAAAAATATGTTATGTTATTTTTGTCAGACTGCAGCTTATCAAGACGTACTGTAAAAATGTTCGTTAGCATTCATCACCACACTCAAGAAAACTGCTAACAAATCTGCAGTGTCTATTTTTATACACTGAACATCATTTGTGGAATTCATTACAGCTAACCATAGTAAAGTAGGCTATATATGTTAGCATCCTACAAATTCACTTACATTAACATGATTCCATAATAAATTCTGTTGTTTGAGTGTTCAGAAAACCTGTTTCATCATTATTTTGCAGTTCTAGTTCGGTCACAGTTGTGGCACGGATATTACTTCAGCATTAACTTTAGCTAATAGCTATTAGCTGCACTGGCTAATAGCTTGCTAGCAAATAAATTCTATAAAGGTCAAATCAAATACTAGGTAAAAAAAATTTACATTCGTGCAAGTGAGCAAAATAGTCATAATATTAATAACTGGATTACTAACACCTTCAAGGCTAATTCGCTACTAGCTAATACCACTGTAAAAAAAAGTTGCTGCCTTATATTTTTAAGTACAATCAACTTGGATGTTTGAATCATTTCAACTTAAATTACATTAAACTGACTTAAAAATGAGTTGAATCTTGTATAACTTTTATTAACTTATTTTGATGAGGTAAAGCATTGTAAAAACATATGTTGTCATAACATATTGCTCATATAATTATTTTTTACAGTGTGTTAGATACTATAGAGGTCAAACTCTAGTAGATAAACAAATTGCTAGTACATCTTATATGCTGAAGTCATTATATTATTGAGCAATTAATCACTAGCATCAACGGCTAATAGCTATTAGCTACCCTTGCTAATAGCTACCTAATGCTGTCAAAGTCAAACTGAATACTAGATCATTTTAAAAAGAATGATAATTTTTTAAGTAGGAAAATAGTCATTCTATTATTGAGAAATACTACTGGCGTGCAGTAAAAGTCAAACCGAATAACAGAGACTTAAATAAATTGTTGATACATTTTTGTAAGTATGCGAAATGGATTACTAACACCTCCTGGGATGTTTGAGTGATGAAATTTGTTTGAAATCCAGTTTTTCTGATAAATGATCTGACCAGAGACCTTTAAGTGCAAATGTGTTGCACTGGACCTGAAGTGTTCGCAACAGACAAACAATAAAACTAAAGTGAACTCGCAGCCATTATGTCATCGGGAGACCTTATTTGAAAATTGCAGCTGATGGCTGACACATTGCATTTTTGCTGCTCGTTTTCCACATGACAATGTTGTGATGAATGATCTTTATGAGCCAGTTTTCCACCTCCTATCTGGGAGAATTTGGAAACATTGTTATGTTTCAGTTAATGACCAGTGGCTTGTGATGGTGAGAAAGGATTCACTTTTCCTATCTCTCTTTTCCTGAAGGTTGGGATGTTGACGAACCGGCCAAAGATGGGATAAATCCAGAAGTTCTCATTTCTCTGACAGCTCCCAAAAAGTGCGCAACAGGTTTCTCGGGAAAACATTTTCTGGCGGGACGATTCCTGCCATATGACATTCAGAAAAAATACGAACTTAATCTGCCAGAATTCCCCGGCACGGAATGTGTTATAGAACTGTAGCCGTTTATACAAACATGTATTTTGAATAACAAGGATGTTTTTCCCCTTTTGTATTTTATAGATTGTTCTGTGGCATTAAGTTACTGACAAATATGACTAGATACTTTGGGTAGTAAGGTGAGTTTTCGCTGCTAAGAAGTGGGTTTAGAATTATCTATTGAATTTTGCAAATTTTCGACATAACCTGTTGATTCGTCAAAATCGTCAATACAGTTTTGTTCAATACGCAAATCTTTTAAATGTTGGATGTATTGAAAGTGCATTACCCTGATAGTGCCTCCAGTCCAATGTGCACGACACCTACAAATCAAATGCATTTCTGCTGGAATTTTACTCCAATACAAGTTTATTCACCGTACTCTTTTTTTTGGTAAAGTTGTATAGTATATATCTGAGGCTGACAAACAACATGTAAATCATTTTGTTTTTACTTAACATTCCTCAATGTACATGTGTTTTCTTAGTTCTTATAGGTTGAATGAATAAATTATCTATGTAAAAACTGTTTATTCATTTAGATGTCAAATTCGGGTGTTTAAAGAAACGTTGGATGTTATTATTTAGCCAAACCTTGAAAAATGTGCTCTATTAGCCAGTATTTGGGAACAAGCGGTAGCTACGATATTCTTTAGACCATACAGTATATTATTTCTTCCCAGAGATTTATTCAAAAGACAGGAAAAGGCGTGGGTGATATAAAGGAATGTTTCTGTCTAAAGCAACAACAGTTACAGTATGTGGACAGGAATACCGGAGCAGCGTAATGATTCATCACTAATGCTGTTTCAGGACATTGTGTAAACTCAGATATATTCATCAAAAGGTGGACATGAAATCATCCGGAGATCATATTTCTTATTCTGCCAATAAACATTTTACATTTCTGTCCACCCCACTGAAGGCCAAAAAGTAGGTTTATTGTCTTTAAACACGCATAGAGAGCTTCACAAAGGTAACCGGCAAAAGAAGCCATATGCACTCAATATGGTGACAAAGGAAAATATGAAAATCTGTTTAGACTGAGAAGGAATCAGGGGGAAATATTTTGGTCTGTGCTTTTCTTTGCAAATTTGGCTGTTTATTCTGTTTTGATACCACAGTTTCCCTAATCTTTGATCATTATTTTTACTCATTTAGTAAAATGTTCCCTGTGTTTGTCAATGCTTTCAAAACAGTTGTGCCAAAATGACCCTAAATATTGGACGACACCATGGATTGGCAAGTGACCGCATCTTCACATCATGGATGTGTGGGTCATGCATGATCCAGACAGTGGAACAGTACTGTACATGTAGCATGCATGGGAATATTTACAAATGTTTAAACACAATTACCATTGCTCATGAACCATGAGTTCAAAAGCTCTGCCTTTAACCATACGCTCTGGCTTAAAAGCCATCGTGCACTACTTTGTCGAAAACAGTCAAAAAAGACATTAAATGCACAATATCAGTACCATAACTGCCATTTTCGGACGATGGTGAAGATTTATGCTCATTTCTTCTATTTTTACATTTAGATTGCCTTTGAAACTCTAGATGGCGCGGGCTGATTCTTAACTCATTCTTAACTCAACCTGCTTGCAATCACATCATTCTGTATAGGGCACAGCTGATTGGTTCCTGCTGTATCAGTAGCCAATGAGCTCGCTGCTCAACTTTTCAAATACTTGGTCAGCATTTGCTGTAGCAGTTTGCAGCGCGCTTTTAGAAACCCTCCACCTTCCCCAGCTCCACTTGTATAGATCTGCTATGGGTAAGATTTATTCCGCCAAACCCAAACATATCAACATTGTCAAATCCATTGACATATGACAAATCCATCCATTTAGATAGTAATATCAACCATTTATCATCATCGACTTATCGGTATTAGTCAAAATTGTAGTATTGCTGCAAATTAAACAAATTAAGGTGAGGTATGTAATTTATGCGCAACTTGAGGCATTATACGGAATTACGAAAATAATTAGTTTCAAACAGGTTTCCTGAACACTCCCACAAAATTTTATTCCAATTTCACACCATCTTTTATGCACTTGTCTTATTTTTATTTTCTATACACATTACGCTAAGAGAACAGTTAACAGAACAATATTACACACTTCACCTTCAAACAATGCAAAATAGTTATCGTGAATCAGTGTCTGTGACAGTTGGAAATTTTGAACCATTCAGCTGTTTGCAACTCCGCACCTATTTTTGCAACAGTCATTTTACTGTCACTGAACATTGGAGGAACTTTCCTGAAATGCTTAACAGTTGCATGTCAGTAAAATATGAAAACTCCATTATCAAATAAACAGATTTTTTAAAAATTCAATCCATCTGCTGCCATCACATTAACATCTTCATTTGCGGTTGAAATGATGTAATGCGCCAGGCCAGAACACAATAAAACACAATGTGATTTATTGTTCTGCTCAAGCACACAGATCTCTGGTAATGCAACATATCTTGATTAAAAACACAAACATATCATTTTTTCTATTGCAACATTCACCTTTCTCCTACATCTCTGCCTGTTGTTTTTTGTCTGTTGGAATGATATAAGGACACAGATGTTAGCGCACCCGGCCAATGGCGAGCGTGAGGGGGCTGGTCCGGACCATTCTCCACTCCATCCTGTCTTTTAAAACTCTGAGAACTTCACAAAAGTATCAGACTTGATATTGAAAGACTGGGGAAACTAATTCATTGGTCAAGTCTCTCAAAAAACTTTTTCTTTTTGTTCGTGTGTGTGTTTCTTTAATTTATTTATTTTTGTTACCAACAGCTGCCCATCAGTGACAGTGGCACTATGTGGGACTTCACAGTCTTGACGTCGGTGCTGTCTACCTTCTTTGTTGTGTCACTGGCACAAGGTAATGTAATTTAAATAATCTCATATCATCGCATATTAATTGACACTTAGTAAAGAAAGCTGTTAGGCTACTGATTATAAAAATTCAGTAAGATGAATGTGAATTTTAAGCAACTACCATCTAATTCTATTAAAGTGTTCTGACATGGGAACAGAAGTGTAAATAGCACTTTATCATTTAGCAATTTATGACATTTCACCCAAAAAGCTTATAAAAAATAGCGTCATTCAAACGTCTTTACTTTGGAAAAAGTATGACTGTAGAGGTAGCCTATTCATTATTTGAATGACCGATTGTCGCGAAATACTGGGGAAACTGCCGCCCCAGACTAAAATTTGGATAGCACCGGTTTATCCCTCATTCACTGTCACACCACAGTGGTCTCCGGTCCTCAACCTCTCTGCGGAATGTATTACCTGTTTCCCAACACGAGTCGACAGCAGGCACGGAAAATAGCGCCTGACATTTCTGAGGTCTAAGTCAAGGCTTTTAAAAATCTTTAGGACTAAAATTCGGTTTTAAATAACCAGATGTCGCTCAGTCATCCGGTAATGAGCTGCAAGCCCGCGCGTCCGTGCCAGTTTCATCCAGGGCACGGCGAAGACATTTTCAACGCGCCAAAGTAAATATTGCCACTCTGTAATCTGCTCCACTCAACCGATTCATTCTCCAGATGTTTCACTTTGCTCTGAAGTTCAGCTGCCCGTTACATCGATTTCTGTTGCTTTGATGTGGAAAAGAGGGTGGATGGAGGGATCAAAGGTAATGTGCGAGAGGTTACACGTCTCAATTTCAGTGGCAAAAAAATTAAATGTTTAAACGAACAAATGTGATTCTTAATTATGGCATTCTTAATTATATATATATATATATATATATATATATATATATATATATATATATATATATATATATATATATATATATAGCCTATTAACAAAACGTTTATGTTAGATGCGATTAATCGTGATTAATCGATTTGACAGCACTAATAATAATAAATCCAGTTTTATATGTTTTCAAAGATTTTTTTTTATATATATATATATATATATATATATATATATATATATATATATATATATATATATATATTTACTGGAAGACTAATTAGAATCTTTTTAATTAGAAAAATACTTTTGTCCAGTGTAAAACGAATTTCTGTATTCAAGCTGACACTTCAGCTCAAATATATGGTTCAGACAGTTCAAAGACGAGGGAAACTAATCCAGACACACAAATCTGGCTATGATATCATTATTATGCAGTGACAATGAGGCAGTTCAGTTTAGAATAATAGAGCACAGATGCATCACCCCTCAGAGTCTGTGGAACAGTTGGTGTCTTCTAATCTTCTTCTCAACCCAATCAGACAGAGCTCACCATCTTCCATTCGAGCACACCTCAGCCAGGACATGTGCCAGATGCACAAAACTACTTCCACATGTTTGCCGACGCAGGATAAACACACAGACAAAACCACTTTGGAGCTCTCATTTGCATTCATTAAAACACGATGGGATGTGGAATGCAATTTCGAGACCACTGCCCGGGCACACTGCCTCCTTAAAAGAAATGCCTCTGATTTCAAACAAATCCCTACTTGTTACCAACCTTGTATACTGCGTTAAAACATCACGGTGTTTTCGCACTCGCCCGAATACATATGTGGGTTAGCACTATAGCGCTTTGTCAAAGGGATTACATAACATGCCAAAATGATTTACCTTTCCATTTTGGAGGAACCTGGGAAAAAACGTTCAGAAAGGATAATACTAGAGCCAGCTAAATTTTCCCATGTTTTTAAACCTATCCTGGGAGGCTTTTATTTACAGACAGAACAGAAGAGGGGACCAAAAATGATTCCCGCATATGCAGCACATCTACAGCATGCTCGCTAACCACTTTGCCACAGCTTTGGCGTAGCTCTTTTATTAAAATCCAACCCTTGCATGTTTTTTGATTAGCTTCTGGCTTGGGTAGCAATACTCCAAACGCACATTAAAAATGGGGAATGTCTTATTAAAAGGCCACAGACTGTTATTTGCGTGAATGGATTAATTGTCTGAGAATGGCTATTGAACACTGCAGACTTTATGAGGTGATGCGAGAAGTCCTAAAATAGTAATGATACTGCAGTTTATATTGTGGGCTGAAACCCCTGGCGGCACAAAACAATAACAAAAATTGCTGAATGAAGTTTAAATGATCCTCTTGTGTGAGAGCCATCTCCCAATATAAACTTGGTACAAGTGGTTTGTTATGGGAGGGCAGGGTGTCAGTCTATGTTTTGGAAGACACTGATATATAAATAGTTGCTAGTTTCCACTGCAAGGTAAATAATTTGTACACACCTGATCCTAATAATGCCCTGTTACATATTACAAGGTTCCACTGAGGCCATGGACACGCAGTTCTTCTGTCCTGGAATAAAACAGACTATATTATGTGATGCGGTTAGTGCTAATTATATTGGTGGTCTTTATAAAGATTTATTGTTCAAGTTTTTGGAAAAACTTTGGGTTTAAGCCATAGCCTGCAACGCAGATGCTATGTATTCAAGCTTGACGTCATTGGTTGTTGTGATCACAATTCACCAACCAATTTTCAGGCATTACTGAATACTTGTTCCATGTCTTGTTCTTACTGAATACTTGTCTTGTTCTATGTTTGATTATCTCTTTCAGATCAGTTGAGGCCTGCTCACACCAAGAACGATATCTATAACAATTACTATAATAGCATCCACAGCAACAGGAGATGATGACGTTCTGTATATTAAAGTGCACACTGCAGTTATGTTGTTTGCTGCTTTCAATGCTCGTGCTCTTTAAAAAGTTATGATTATAGTTATCACTGCATTTATCATCCTTGGTTTGAAGGCCCTTTACTATCACGATTGAAGAGTTTGAAGAGAACCTAGATAACTATCTGAATAACATCAAATGGCGCAGACAACTAAAATGATCATTCATCATTTCTTAATCATTATTTTTTGTGGTATTTAGAAAAGTGGTTTAAAAGCGACTCAATGCCACTCAGGATAAGTGTATAACTGAAATAATGACATTCTCATATTCTGTGATCTATACTTTGGGAATGACAAGCTCTCTTTCAGGTGAAACTGCAAGGTAAATCAGTGCAGTATTTGAGAGGCATATAATCACAGTAATGGTGGCTTGGAGTAAGTCCTGCAAAGCTTCTACAGTGACTGACATGTCTGCCGCAGATAAGCGCTTCAGTGTGTGTTGAGTAAAGCCAGTAACGATCCACTGTCAAGACACTGTGCTGTTTCTACTTGAGCATGTTAGGCTTGGCTATATCTGTGGGACACGTCGCCTTTGGGGAAAAAAAGTAATGGCATTGGTGAATGAATCCCTCAGTCTATGATTTCCTTATCACAGCACACTATAAGCAAGTTCTGGAAAGTGGTTCAGGGATTTACCTTTGACAGGCAGGACAGTCAGCATGAAGCACCAGAGGCCCACTGTCCTCCGCCTGGGATGTGGGAGTGTATCTTCTGGTAATGTGTCATCTAGAAAGCATGAGACACCATGTGTTTGTACCCATTACTCTGTCTTCTGCTTTGGGGCCCTGGCTAGTAAGTGTCTCCAGATTAGTTTGAGAATGGACGTAGGGGATCAAGCCATCGTGCGTGCTCCACTACCATATGTTTGCAACATCTCCCGATGTGACCAGACAGAGCGGAAAGAGATACAGTGCAGAAATGGACCAAATGTGTCCTCCTCAGGCCAATCATGAGATCAGATATCAGGTGCTAACTCAAAACTGGTTGGACATGGTTCAGAAAGGCCGTAGATGCCAAGGGATGCTGAGCCGATAAAAGTAGGCCACTTGGACTCTGGTGGCACCGATGCCGAGAGCACACAAAAAAAATTCAGTACTTAAATATTGAATGTCTTTAGCACACATTCCATTTACCACGAATCCGAGCAGGATTTTCCGATCACATTCGCAGACGTGTCTGCAAACTAAGGAACGTGCAAGGAATGAGTTTTTCTGATCTATTACATTGCAAATGATATTGCACTGTAACAGATCAAACAAATTTAGTGTCTAACTTTTTAAGACCAAATTTTGTTAGTCCCTAAGGAGGTCAGTGTTCCTTGTAGATGTAGTTGCAGCCAATGTTCCTTTGGTAGCACCTTTGTTGAGTGCGCTGTAATAAAGTTTGCATTCCCACAGGACCCATCTGGGACAGCTCACATCTTCGGAGGTTAAACCAAACGGACAGGAACAGAAAGCTGGCTTACAATAGCCTTGTGGAACCACAGACCACAGGTAGTTATGGATATATTAACATGCTCTCTTTATGCAATCAACTAATTTGTGGCGTCCTATTTGATCCAAACCGCATTGTGGATCTTTGTGATGCTAAAAATTGTGATGTAATGATATATGGAGTCATCCGTCTTCATTAAATGTGAGCCTAAATAATGAAGGCATATAGCCACTGCAATGCTGAAACAATTAGACATTAACTCATTTACGTGTAAATGAATTTACACATGTTCCTAATTGGAGAAAAAGAATAAGTTGTCTCTTAGACAATTCAGCCAGCTCTCTCTGCCTCGAATAACGTCATCTGGTTCATACCTCCCATGGGATAGTTAGACATATAGCAACAAGCAATTTTGTGAGACACGGATTGTATTTTAATATGATGCTAAAAAGCTGGATTAATCTTTTGGAGTAAACCGAGCACAATGGGGCAGAAATTTGACGTAATCTGGAAACTCTCTTTCTTCACATCTTTGGGTCACTGGTAAGAGCAGACAGTTCTTGTAAAACATCTTACTCTGATCTTTGTTTTGTGTAACCCAGGCGTGACCGAGTGGACATCCTGGTTCAATATCGACCATCCGGGAGGAAACGGCGACTATGAGAGGTTAGAAGCCATTCGCTTCTACTATCGGGAAAGGGTTTGCTCACGACCTGTAGCCATGGAGGCCCGTACCACGGACTGGGTTGCAGCTGCGGATACAGGGGAGGTGGTCCATTCCAGTCTGGAGAAAGGCTTCTGGTGCATCAATAAGGAGCAGCCATTTGGTCGCAGCTGCTCCAACTATCATGTGCGATTCCAGTGTCCGCCAGGTACAATTAGTCAAGAGACAATCCATCAACGTAGAGAAGTGTATTCCATATGGAGGCATATGCATCATTTTAACACATGAGTGTTATGCATTTTAACATATGAGTTTTTTGTTGTTGTTTCTTAAGTCCACTCATACTGGACCGACTGGAGCGAATGGACCCCTTGCTCTGCCACCGCCTGTAATGATGTTGGCATCCAAGTCCGTCAGAGGAAATGCATGAGCACACAACCTCTTCCCTTGCTGCTTTCGCCCGTCTGCGTGGGACCTCACATCGAACGGAGAGAGTGCTCAACCCCACCATGTCAAGGTAAGCAAAGAACGAATATGAATTTGGAGACAACCTTTACATTTTTATAACACTTACTGATATAATATGCATTTTTATCCTTCATTGCTAGGTTTCAGTAGCGTCTGCTAAAAAACACTTAAATCAATGGAAGATTGTTTTTAGTTAGTTTTGATCTGTTTTAGTTGATCTCCCAACTTGGCTAAGATGGCACTATGATGGCTTAGCTGGTCAACCAGTCGTTTCAAAGTACCCCAAAAAACCCAGCAATCCATTTTAGGTTGGTTTAAACTTTTTCCGGCAGGATAAAGCCAGATTTTTAAACAGCAGCGAGGTGTCACGCGCTCATTGTTTGTTTTTGACACATTTTTGAATCACCTAAATTATGACAATCAACTCAGAAAAGAGGCTTATTTTCCATTCATGATCCTCGAGAGCGATCACATCCTGCTGACATTTACATGACACATGTGGTGCCCAATTAGCTGGTTAAACCTTAACATGTTTCTGTATGTACTGACTAAGCTTTGATGTCTTTGATCATAAAATCAATGTAACCACACTGGCAGAGATGTCAAAATGCAGTATGACATTTCTGTATACACACGTGAGTGGCATTTTCATGTGCAAAACTTGTGGGTGTTTGCCAAGACATTGCGATCTAGTTATGTTAATTAACCACTATTTTCCCTCAAATCTCGACTAAACAGCCTTGTGGAGCCAATGGGGTTCATGGAGTGTTTGCTCAGTGACCTGTGGGAAGGGACGCAGGACAAGACGTAGGACATGTCACAGATCTTCAACTAAAATTCAGTGTACAGGACGACCAGTAGAGGTCCAAAAGTGTGGAAATCCATGCCCAGGTATTGTGTATTCCAAAACACACAATCTTTGAAAAACCATAATATTTTTGGCTACCTTGAAATCAAAACACCTATTTTATTTTTTACAGTGGCATGCAAACGTGTCTGTCCTGGGGGACGTCCCAATAAGGACTGCAGCTACTGCATCTGCGATGGACAGGCACTACAAGGGGAGGTCTTCAGCGTTACAGGTGTCCCAGTGGCTAACGCCACAGTGGCTCTGGCCAGCCAAGCCAAGGTCATCCGTGCCCACACTGATGCCAAGGGTCAATTCAAGATTGAAGGACTGTGCACCAACCCTCAGACCCGAGTAGTCATAAGGAAGGATAAATTTGCACCCATCACTCTCCCTGTTTCCATCAACAGCACTGATGAACTCTGGGTACGGGCCGTCTTACAATCCTCAGGTAAAGAAATTAAGAAAACGTGAAAAAGTTATAATATTAATACACTGAATTTGGATATTAATTATCCCACATTGATAACTTAAAGGGTTAGTTCACCCAAAAATGAAAATGATCCCATAATTTACTCACTCTCAAGCCATCCTAGGTGTATATGACTTCTTTTAGCTAAACACAATCTGAGTTATATTAAAAAAAATATCCTGGCTCTTCCCAGCTTTATAATGGGAGTGAATAGTGAATAGATTTTGAAGCCCAAAAAAGCGCATCCATCCATCATAAAAGTAATCCATAGGACTCTAGGGGGTTAATAAATGCCTTCTGAAGCAAAGTGATGCGTTTTTGTAAGAAAAACATCCATATTTATAACTTTTTTAAACTATCATGAACTCACGCATGACCCGACGCATGACATTTAGATGAACGTGGAAGCACAGAGGATAGAGCAAAACACCGGTCACGAATTAGAAGTCTAAAGCGAGAATTTTAAAAGAGAAATGTCGGAGGAGCTTGAGTTTTTTTCCCAGCCCTATTAGTTTGAACCACGAGAGGCGTCTACTCTCACCTAAGCTTACGCTACTCCTACATCTTACGTCATATGATAGAACCTGACTCTCTTGTGAACGCACGGACGGCTTCAAAATCTTATTAACTATTCACTCCCATTATAAATCTTGGAAGAGCCAGGATATTTTTTTATATAACTCAGATTGTGTTTGGCTGAAAGAAGAAAGACATATACACCTAGGATGGGTTGAGGGTGAGTATATTATGGGATAATATTCATTTTTGGGTGAACTAACCCTTTAATTTGAACAAATCTTACCGTAAGTTGTTGTATTATTGGTTTCTCTGTTTTATGTCTTACAGAAAAGCCATATATTGAGAAACATCCTGAAGACAAAGTACGTTATGAGGGACAACGTGCTACCCTTTGCTGTAGAGCAACAGGAACACCAAAACCTGACAAATATTACTGGTAAAAACAATGATGTTTATAATTAGATTTTCTGACATATGTGACCCTGGACCACAAAACCAGTCATAAGTCGCACAGGTATATTTGTGGCAATAGCCAACAAAACATTCTATGGGTCAAAATTATCGATTTTTCTTTTATGCCAAAAATCATTAGGATATTAAGTAAAGATCATGATCCATGATGATATTTTGTAAATTTCCTACCTTAAATATATCACAAATTTATTTTTGTGAGTGGATGCAGCAAAATCGCCAACAGAAATGGACAACTTTAAAGGAGACTTTCTCAATATTTAGATTTTTTTGCACCCAGATTCCAGATTTTCAAATAGTTGTCTCGGCCAAATATTATCATATACTAACAAACCATACATCAATGGAAAGCATATTTGTTCAGCTTTCAGATGATGTGTAAAACTCAATTTTAAGACAATGACCCATACGACTGGTTTTGTGGTCCAGGGTCACATATGGCGTTACTGTCTTAGTTACAATTTTTTTCATTTGTTTGATTCAAAGGTATCACAATGGAACTTTATTGAATCGCACAAAATACAAGTACGATGAAGATTTGATATTGCGGGACCTGAAGACAGAGCAGTCAGGACAATATCACTGCAAAGCAACTAGTCTGACAGGCAGCATCAAGTCTACTTCAGCCGTCCTCACTGTTTTCGGTAAGTGCAAAACCATTTAAGAGGGCAAGAGGGATATGTTAAAATGTCCCTAAAGAAGAAAAATAATCCCATTAAATATTGAGGTCTCCAATGAAATATTAAAGTCTATAATGTCTAGTGACATGTGCGGTACAATGTTTTATTATGTTTAAGTTGGTAGAAATTACCACTTTCTAAACAGGGAATGACTGGCAAGAAGTCGTTGTGAGCAGACTAAAATCCTTAAATCCCACAAACTCTCCATATTAAAGTGAAATCCAAGCTCTTCAATAAATCCTGTTTTTTCATCCTCAGACAAGTATGTATTTCTACTTTTGCGCACATAACTGCACATTTAGAAAATTCCCATGATGCTTATTATCCAAGATATAGATTGTCAGAAATAGTCTGCTGAAAACGTGTGCTAAAGCAATCAGCCCTAGACTTTGTCTGAGGGATCTCTTTGCTTCTTAATCATTATGGCATATGAAATGTGCTTTGCTGAATGAAACACTTGCACCTGTCACAGCAGGATTCTTAATGGAGTATGATTAATGTGTTTTGTATTCACTCTTGCATTTAAACAACAGCTGCAGGAGGAAAGTTTTCTGTAAATTCAATTTCATCAACCTCAAATAAGATTACATGGTTGCTGTCTCGAATAAGTGTCATTTTAAAGGAAAAAACAGCTCTCTAATGAATAAATGAACAGCATTTACAGTGGAGAGGTAATGTGACAATAATGACAGCAGTCATTAATATGGTAACAGAATGAGATTTAATTTAATCAGAAACAATACTTTGACAAGTCATCAGACTCCCATTTCAGGCTTCCAAGTTCAGTGACCCAGTTTTATTTGTTTGCAATGTTCCATTCATTACCATATTATATATATTTTTTTTAACTTATTAATATTTTGCTTTAAAGCAAAGTGGTATGTGAAGACTACTAACAAGATAAACACTGTAAAATATTTATGTAAAACATTTTTTTTACAAAATACTATCAAAACATCTTTATAACACGGAAAATATACTTAATAGTATTTTCAAAGTTTTATGCTTAAAAAAGGAAAAAGCCAGTGGGATAAGAGAAAAAAAAATTCAAAGTAAATCTGTTTTAAAATATATTTAAATATTTAAGAAAACAACATTTTTACAGTGCCCATAAATATTATGTATGCATTGAAAATGTAGCACACTAATCTCACATTTTTTTTTCACAGCTAAAGGATCACCAGCATGCAACTCGACACCTGATTCTCACTTGATCAAATTGCCATTTGACTGCAAGCAGCCAGGAACAAACTCCAAGTTTTACAATGCAGGTCGCTGTCCACACAACAAATGCCCTGGGTCGCTGGACTTTGATATGCGCTGCAGGGATGGATCCGGCTTCTGCTGTGGGGTCAAACAATTGGACTCTAGAGAGATCAACTGTGGCCGTTACACCCTGCCTATCAAGATTGTGAGTGAATGTGGCTGCCAGACCTGTGTGGAGCCCAGAGTTCTTGTACGGGGCAGGGTGGTGGCGACAGACAATGATGAACCCCTTCGCTTTGGATACATTTACATAGGGAAGGAACGGATAGGTACCACAGGATATCAGGGTGGGTTCACAATCCAGGTGTCTCCAGACACACAGCGTCTTGTGGTAAACTTTGTCGACCCTTCTCAGAAGTTCATTGACACAATCAAGGTTTTTATTTTTGACAAAAGAGGAGGTGCAGTCTATCATGATGTAAAAGTAATGAGGAAGCAGGAACCTGTTGATATCAATGCTGCAGAAAGCAATACCATTTACTTAGGTGAAATTAAAGGCGAGGACCCTATCGGTCAACTGGTCATACCTCCAAACTCTTTCCATAAAAACACAGGGGAAGTGTATGAAGGGACCGTTAAGGCCAGCGTCACGTTCCTTGACCCACGCAACATTACCATGGCTGCTGCTGCCCCTGGTGATCTCAACTTTGTAGACGATGAAGGAGACATGCTCCCTCTCAGGACATACGGAATGTTTGCAGTAGATTTCCGAGATGGGGCAAACCAGGAGGTTCTAGGAGCCGGCGCAGTCCAAGTTCTCCTCGATACAGAGCATGTTAAAATGCAGGAGCACATTCCTACTATGAAACTCTGGTCCCTCAATCCCGACACAGGCATTTGGGAGGAGGAGAGTAACTTTCAACCCACACAAAGCACCATTGCTGGCAGTGGGAGGAATAAACGAGAGGAGCGCACTTTCCTAATAGGAAATATGGAAATCAGGGAGCGTAGACTGTTCAATCTCGATGTACCTGAAAATCGCCGCTGCTATGTCAAGGTGAGGGCGTACATGAACGACAAATTCCTGCCCAACGAGCAAATAGAAGGAGTAGTAATAAACTTGATAAACCTGGAGCCCAAGCCTGGTTACTCGTCAAATCCAAGGGCATGGGGTCGCTTTGATAGTGTGATAACAGGACCAAACGGTGCTTGTCTTCCAGCTTTCTGCGATGCTCAGAGGGCTGACGCGTACACGGCTTATGTCACGGCAATAATGGGAGGTGAGGAATTGGAAGCAGCCCCCTCAATGCCAAAAATGAACCCAAACATTATTGGAGTGTCTCAGCCTTACTTAGGGAAGTTAGATTACCAGCGCTCAGATCATGAGGATCCAGCACTTAAGAAAACAGCTTTCCGAATCAACCTGGCCAAACCAAACCCTAACAATTTTGATGAAACGAACGGTCCAATCTATCCTTACCAGAGTTTAATTTCATGTGAAAATGCACCTGTTGATGCCAACCACTTTCGTTTCTTCCGTGTCGAAAAAGATAAGTACGAGTACAACGTGGTACCCTTCGAGGAGAGTGATCTCACATCTTGGACTGGGGACTACCTTTCCTGGTGGCCAAATCCACAAGAGTTCAGGGCTTGCTTCATCAAAGTTAAGATTCATGGAGCAACAGAAATCATGGTAAGGTCAAAAAACCTTGGTGGCACTCATCCTCAAACAAGGGGTCAGTTGTACGGCATCAGAGACATTCGTAGTACCCGTGACTTAAATCATCCCAACACCTCTGCAGCTTGTCTTGAGTTCAAGTGCAGCGGGATGCTCTTTGATCAAGGTAGTGTAGACAGGTCACTCATTTCTGTGATTCCACAAGGCAACTGCCGTCGGATAGGCATCAACGGTCTCCTGCAAGAGTATCTAATAAAGCATCCTCCTGTTCTTCAGAACAATGAATCTCAAGCATTCAATATGTTAGCTCCTGTTGATCCCCTTGGACACAATTACGGAATATACACCGTCACAGACCAGAACCCACGCGTTGCCAAAGAGATCGCCATTGGCCGTTGCTTTGATGGAACTTCAGATGGTTTTTCCAGGGAGATGAAGTCAGATTCTGGAGTGGCACTAACGTTCAGCTGCCCTAAAAGAACTGTGAATCGTGAGAGCTTATTCCAGCGCTTGCAAACAAATCCTGGCCTAACACTAACACAGATGGCGCGGGAGATGAGGGAGTCCCAGGGACTGCAAGTCAGAAGAGGGTCAACCCAAATGGTGGCCTACCCCTTTGGCCAACAGGGCAGGAGCCAGAACCGCAGAGCCACGAACACTAACAGAAGGAGACCTGCTACAAGGACACAACCAAGACAGTAGACCTTTCTTTAGGTGAGTTCTCCGAGTGCACTTTTTATAAAATAATTTCAAGATGTTGATGAAAATTAAGTGTATGCTTTCTGTCCACACGCAGGCTTTTCTGTTTGAAAAGAATGAAGAAATGAGACAAAAAAAAAACCTGCAATGGAAATCCTAAACTTGGCTAGCTGGGTGATATTGGATGCTGTGTCCTAACGGAGCAAAATCCTTACCTGATTTATCCGAACACATTTAAACTCTTTCTGTTTGTGTATGGAACAACTGTCCTCTCAAGTTTATTTCATTGTTTAAGACATGGATTTTTTGATTAGGCCAAATACTAATACAGGATGATGTCATTTATTTATTTTAAATATCAAAACGTGCTTATGTGGAGTGTCCTACTTTTAGATTATTGACTCATTTTCTCTAATTGATCAGTGCCTTGTCTTCCATTGATTACAGGCTAAATAGGTGAGACAAGTCTGTATGGAGACTTGTATGTATGTTAAGGTCAAGTGTGACAGCTGCTAATCCTTTCATCAACGACATTTGTTGTAATTTAGCCAACTATCGGTCTGACCAAAGCACGACTGACTCCAGCCAAAAAATTGCATCCCTTAACAGAATAAGGTAGATTTAACAAACATGTGGTGACATATAATGAATGATAAAATGGCCTTAACTTGCAACATCGCCTTTTTGAAATGCCCTCTTCATCCTTTTAATCGCATGGCTGGCCTAATTAAATGTTTTCTTTTGATATGAAATCCAACTAATACAGTAAATCTCAGTGTATGATGTCTAGATTTTAGGGTAAACTGATTGTATTTTGTTTCTTGTTTCTGTCTGTCTCCTAAAGTGCAATATTGTGTTCCAATAATGACTTGAGAGTCCTAACAAAAACGTCCTATGTAATGAGCCAATCAGCCATAGGTCTGTTTAAAATGTTGGGCTATTCCCTCAGTAAGTGTATATCTGAATTTCAAATTACATGGTACCTGTTTTTTAACCTAGATATAATGAATCTGAGCTTGCTAATCCAATGCAGCCTTCTCTCATTTAGCCAGCTGACAATGCAACATAAGTGCAGTTGCAGTATTTTAAAACCACCCTGAAGTAACTATTGACATTTACAAAAAAAAATTAATGGACCATAAAAAAATCATGCAGACCTGCATGAGCAGGACAACTGTATTTTCTGAGGTATGTTTTGTAGTTAAGCATTGCAAATAGGATTTCATTATGGTAATTCTGCTTTGATTTGTCTAATCCCTTATGCGTTAAAATTCCTCACTATCCTGCGTTGGTTCAGAGAAGAAAGTTAATTGGATTGAGGGATTATGCAACGTTTTAACAGATAATGGAGGAAAAGTTTATTGTCTGTGTCTCCAAAGTGTACAGCTTGCCCAGTGCAGGTAGGTAATATAAACAATTTTGTGAAATAAAATCAAATTAAACAACAATATACGTCAAAAAAGAAAAAAATATTGATTCATCTGAATAAAACATAGATGATCCAATGAAGAAATGTCCACTATAAAATTGTGGCAGAATTGTTCTAAAATTGCAGTTGATCACTATTTGCAAAGTTGCTGAACTCTCCTAAAAGACCAAATGTAATCGGATATTAAAACAGACTGCAATATGTAAAAAGTATGTTAAATTGTGCCATTAACAGCACATTGTTGTGGCCAACTAGATTCATTAGGGAAATAAAATATCATGTATCTCTAATCCATTTTTCCCATTTAAACTGTAAAACACATTGCAAGTACACACTTAAAACAACTAAAATCATGTTTGTTTTTTCTATCCCAGACAGTCTCACTATAAGTGATGCTGAGTCATACATTTGTAACTTGAATAAACTTCTGTAATTTTGTAATATATCCAGTTATTGTAACCTTCGGTCTTTCAGCATATCTATACTGTACATTTTTATTTCAGAGGCGAGGTGGATATTGGATGAATACGGTGCTAAAAAAATAATAAGTTGGCCTCCAGTTAGCTTTCAAAAGAGTGTTTGTCCTCGCTTCAACTGTCTGGCTGGTCTCAGGGAGACTCTGGCAAAATGTGCGTTGATAACGCATTGTCTACACTACAAAGTGAGAGTTGAATAGTTGCCTCGGCGCTCTCGGAAATCTCTTCATGCTCGCTTCACAAACATCTAACGTAAAACAAATGCTGCAAATCATATCGTAGCTTAGACTGCATGAAATTTCCTGCCTTGCTATCTCAAAAGCCAGTTTTATGTGTAAATTGTGGATTAAAATGTCTGTCAGTTTTACCAGAATGTAAATAAAGATCTCTTGTAAACGTGTTCTATTGACATTGCTTTTATTCCATCAGGGTTAAATACAAAATGTGTAAACAAAAAAATAAAACAACAACCCAGAAATCACAAGCAGGCAAAATATCACACAAAAATATTTTAAATTGTAAAAAAAATAATATATATTTATATTTTTTGCATTAAATTCTATTTTATAGGAGTAGGATGCTGCTTTAAATGGGAAGAATGTTCGAAATAAGAATGTATATGATTTTTTTTTAAACAAAGACAAGTACACTTCATAATGGAATCATAAGATTAAAAAAACAAGTCGACAATGTAATTAGGGGAATTAATTAGGGGAAGTCACTTAATTTTTTCCCTCCGGTGAAAGTC
The DNA here is from genome assembly GCF_963993115.1 of Abramis brama. Taxonomy (NCBI): domain Eukaryota; kingdom Metazoa; phylum Chordata; class Actinopteri; order Cypriniformes; family Leuciscidae; genus Abramis; species Abramis brama. The sequence goes on along the minus strand of NC_139968.1, from coordinate 21,499,159 downwards.
ATTTCTACCTGACACTCAAGAGGATTGGATCTAGGAATGTATAATTATGGCAAGTTACAACTGTAAACATTAATTACAGCCCTAGAGAGAAACACATTAACATCTCCAGAGTACTAACGATTATGAAGCTAAAACTAAGAATAATTAAGCCGCTGTCTGTGACCTTATTTTCCCTGAGTTCAATAAATCTTGCGTATAAATATTGACAATTTACATTTATAACAATTCAAATAAATCATAAAATACATCATCTAAATGTCAGAAAACAATGTTCATTTTAGTGTCATTTGAAGCAATTTGCATACAACATTAAATTTATCTAATTCGTAGTGTATATATACAAACTGTCACAAACGTTAACAAGAGGAAAGTTTATTCAACTAAAATACTGCATCATTTTCAAATATTACCCACAGTAACAAGATCCAAACAGATGATTTAGTTCAAGGGAAGAGTAACCAAGAACTTCAGTGCTCTTTGACCTGTCCGAAAGGCTGTAGCGAGAGCTCGCTTGCGTGCTTGACGTATACGTTGCCGTCCTCCAATTTCACTTCATAAACTTGTTGCTAAAAAAAGAAAAAGAAAAAAACTAGCCTATACATTCTGAAGGAGAAATAAAGCTAAGCCCGCCTGCAATGCATCCGACTCTCTATTTCTGCTTGCACAGCTGTAAAAGCCTAAAGCTAGGAAGGTACTTTGATATACGAGTGGGAATAGAGTCTAATTACCGAACATTTCAAGGTGTCGAGCCCCCCAGGATGACTGTCGTAATTATGGATTGGTTTTTAGAGACTTTGCCTTATATTGATTGGACGGAGTTCGCTGTCACGTCCAACCGCCCAATTATTTATTCGCAGCATGAGAGAACACATTTCGTCTGTTTATTAAAAAAGCAGATGCTTGGCTAAATTGAAACGTGCCGAAATGATGGTAGTTGAATTCTTAGGAACTTTCCAAACGTCTGTTTGGCAGCAATGCCTTCTGTATGTTTCTGTTGATGTACAATCCATTACCGCGTGAGATAATGTTTGGTGCCATACTGAGTTAAAGTGATGGCACAACAAATGTGGTTTTAATTTTAAAATACAAGTGTTCTTCGGGGGCGCTGAATCATCGGCTGAATCAGTGTTTAACTTAACTGGTTCAACTGGCTGACTGCTGCCCCTTTACTGCTGAGTAATGAAATCTAGTGTTTACAATGATCTCTAGGAGGAACATACAAGCATCTCACTGATTCAAGAAATGCTACTTATATTAGAGATTCATATAAAGTAACATAGTTAGATCTTCTCATATGTGCTGCTTATCCAAACATAATCACGTCTGATATAACTTTAAGGAATGTTCCAGAGTCAATACAAATTAGGCATTTTCAACAGCATTTGTTGTATACTGAGTTACCACAGAAAATAATTTTGATCCGCCTCTTAGTTTAAAAAAAAAAGTATGTAAACAGCGCCAGCATATGGAGAGTTTGAAGGCCGAAATGTGAAGCTCATATATTTTTTTAAGCACATTAATTCTTACTTCAAAAAATCTTTTTTTTTACAGTGGGATTACTGTTCAAAAGCAATGTAATATCTATATAATTGTAATTGTAATATAACTGAGACTTTTTGAGATATGACTGTGAGATATAAACTTGCAATTGCAAGAAAAAAAAAGTCAGAATAGTGAGATAACTCGAAATTGCGAGAAATAAAGTCAGAACTGCGATTTTATATCCCGCAATTCTGACTTTATAACTCGCAATTGCAAGTTTATATCTCACAATTCTGAGAAAAAAAGTTGTAATTGCGAGATAAAAAGTTATTATTATTCCGTGGCAGAAACAAGCTTCCATAGATTTTTGCTAAGGTAAAAGTTGAAGTAGTTTTCTGTGGTAATCAACAACCCAGACAGCAACATGGTGTTGGCCCAGATCTGGCCCACAACTGGTACATGAGGAATGTACCAGATGTGGGCCGGATCTGGGCCGACACTATTTTGCTGTCTGGGAATATACTACACATGTTATTGTTGAGCTTAACTTGTAATGAACCTGGAACAATCCTTTAAATATGAGTTAAAATGTTGAACTAAAAAATGCTTTACCTGTAAACCTGTGCTCGATTCCCCTGTTTTGAGATTGAAGTCATAGTCATGCCAAGGACAGAAAACCTTAAGAACCCCATCGGCCTCCTCGATATCTCCATCACACAGCGGACCTCCTGAAAGTCATTATACTTAATTTCACAATTCAGATAGCATTTAACGTGTAGACATATTATTTGTCACATACATATCAAAACAGAAAAGACATGTTGCCACAATGCTCATTATCATCCTATATCATATCATATAAAAAAAAAAAAAAAAAAAAAAAAAAAAGGTGAGAAAGACCATGAAAACTTATTACGTTTGCAGGACAACACATAATATTAATGTTTTACAGCATACGTTTTTGCAGTGAAGTAACTGACATTTAGGCAACTAACTTACGGTTACTATGGTGATTTAATGAAATGGTGCGTTACGTAGAGAATGAACACATCGCACAACGGACAAAACCATTAATATTTACCATTTCAGTCGTTGCTGCTAGTTAGCTGGCTAGCTAAAGTAGCTTTACGTCCCTTTCTAGCGCTTTAAAAACTGATATAAGCTAATACAATGATTCATTGTCATACCCGAATGGGCGCAGCGAGCGTCCATCGCCAAGAATTCACCGCTCACATAAAACAGACAAACATCCGCGTCGCCTCCATCAGATGAATAGATCAATTTGCATTGTTTCTTGGACAGCTCTGACACAGGCCCTACTAGCCTCCAGGGAACACTCTCATCTTCTGAAGAAGTCATGGAGGTGGGTTAACCGGCTCATTAACGTGTTGTATTTCTTGTTTGATATAAACAACGCGATGTAATTCGGCTCACCAACAGTCGCTGGTGTCGCCGGGTTGTCGCTTCCTGGACGCTGCACTACGCCTTGTCGCCAAAGGGGGGTCTCCAAAGGCTCGTTTAACAACCCTGCTGGGAGAAAAAGAAAAAAGAAATACAACAACAACAAATCCTGCCTGGCCCAAGCTGGTGTTCAGCTGGTCTCCCATCTTGACAGGCTAAAATGGTCAAAACCCCTCTAAAAAAAACTAGCCTGCTAAACCATATGACCAGGCTGGAAGAACAGCTCAAACCAGTCAACAAGTTTGGCAGGTTTGTTCGTCAGGGTCCAAAACTTGGGAAGACTTGAAAAATAACCATATCATACTTTGTGGAAAAACTTTTATACTAAGCAGTTTTGAATGTAAATGAGGAAAAAAGTGTTTCATGCAGACACGGTGCTTACTTACAGCATTCTGGTAGTACTCAAAAATATTGAGGACAAGGAAGGAAATTAAAACAAACCTACCCTGACTGGTTTATTACAATATACATAACTCAAACTCAAAGAATAAAGCTCTCAGTGATTACAACAAAAAATCAAGATCAAGCTAATTCACAATGTCCTAGCTATTTCTCAAAGCTATGATGTCCACCTTTGTGTTATGCAATCAGCCATTCTCAATCAACTGTGTCCCTTGCTTTTTTCTCAATTATTCATAATCAGCATAACTTATTAAGTCAGATTAGTTCCATAAGCATAATCAGCCATGCACCAAAACATAGTAGCAGCATATATGTCCATCACAATGCAACTTTGTTCTCCAGAATCATTTGTGCTGATATAGTGCAGGTTGCTAGCATTTATGTTGGCTTGCATTTAGATTATTATAAGATGCTTGCTAGATGCGAGATGACTGAACATCTGGTCGAACACTATGAAAAAAGGGACAAGGCCAGTATCCAAAAAGCCTTGTATTTTCTCTACACTATAATCTTTAGTGAGTGAGCTGAATAGGCCTACTTAAAGACAGCTTCACACAGCACAAACATTAAATGTAGGCTAACAGGTTCTCCGGTCAATTACATCCAAGCTCTAGACAAACACTCAAAGGCTATTTATCATTAGAAGCACAGAAGCACATTTCACATTCTCATTCCCCTCAAATGAAACGTTTTCAAAACCCACTTGAGCCACTCTGCAATTGGTATTTTTTAGTATTTATTCTGCTACACACACACACACACACACACACACACACACACACACACACACACACACACACACACACACACACACACACATATATATATATATATATATACACACTGAATATTTTATAAAAATATTAATTAACTTTCATGCCACATGGTTCATGCATACCCTAATTAACACAAATTAACAATTATTAGTACCTAAGAATAAATAAAAAAAAACTTTTTGAGGCATTTGACAGGAAAATTCCCATGTCCCCAATAATGTATTCTCACTTTAAATGAATCTAAATTAGCATTTTTGAGTATTAGTAGGCTATACACATTTACTTTTTTTGTGCTACACATTTTTAATGTGTATAACCATTAATTTTTATATCGTTTATGTCTCTCAAACTCCAGTCCACCCTGTTGCGCTGGTGCTTCTTGCCCTTTAAAATCTCAAAGTATCAGTCATGAACTTTTTTTCTTTTCCTAATTTTTAGAAGACCTATCTAATAGCATAAACAACATATCCACCCTGTTGTGTCAATTTATACTGGACATTATTTAATTTTTTTATTTTATAAATCTATTAAAATTCTTTCTAAATGTTAATATTCTGCTAGCATGTTGTTCTTTCCTAGCTAGTGGGCTTGATTACACTGTAAAATATTATTTTCATGATTTGTTATCTGAACTTTTTTCTTTTGTCAAATCAATTCAGATAACATAATATTTTGAGTTTCTGTTGATTAAACCAATCTCCTTCTTTGTATTAACACAATTTTTTTATTTCGATGAACTCAAAATTTTAAAGCAACCAGGTTACTTATTTTTTTAAGTTAAACCAACAATATTTTTTTATAGTGTAGCTTCAAACGTCCACCCTGTTATACCATTGCATTGCAAAAATAACAAGGTTGAAAAATGTCCTATAATATGAATGTGAAATGTGACATATTTTGTCAGGATTATTAGGTTATACTAGCCTACGAGCTTGACCAGTGTGTTAGACAGACATTTTCTCCCTCTAACAAGGCAAAAAAGTAATTGAATTAAAAAATAAATAAATAAATCAGCAAACCTGCTCAGTCCAAAATCCACCAAACTGTTATAAATGTTTTTTATAAGCTCAAATTAATTGAGAGTCTGCATGGAATTAAAAAAATTCATGTGACACGCAAAACTAAATTAGTGAAGACAAAAACTTACACTTTCCTTTATACAAATGATATTAATTTTAAAGATAAAGTATATAGTTTTTGCTATTAAATGAAATTGCAAAATTCCAGACATTTCATGATTTGAAAACAAAGAATCGTGTCCATTTGTCAAAATAATGCAGTTTACTGCATTAAATGAGGATTGTTCTGATTGTGTGTAGTACAATTATGTGTTGCCCAGAATTTCCGTTGTTTGAAACAAGCCAGACAAGGGACTTGCACCAGCCTTCTGGCACGCAAGAGGACTCAGTAAGAGCATTTGTTGAGTTTTCCGTGCTTGGTACTCGTTCATGCAGTGACTCATTCTTTGCCCGCACCAATTCAAGAACCGAACTCAAATCATCATAATTCTGTGTGAGAGAATATTTTGTTGGCATGTTGCTCTATTCCCCCATATAATGTTTAGTTACACAGTGATCTTAAAAATATAGGCTTGCAAAGGCTCAAAATGTGACTGAAACATGACGTCATTTATCAAATGAATGTTCTGAGCACAGCTTACTGTCAGTCTTAATACTTCAGTCATATAGACCTGCTGGCCTCCATTTAAATAAAAACAAAACTCATTCACAGTCAAAAAAATGACATCATCCTTAATAAAGGTCAGCTCTGAATATGCACATTACTTGTAATCCATCCAGAGGTGGACAAAGTACTTCCTTATGAGTGGAAGTACAAATACTAGGCCTACTGGTCAAATATTACTCAAAACGAAGTACTCGTTTTTAAAAGTACTTAAGTATCAAAAGTAAATGTCAATGCATTTTATTAATGTTGCATTGTTGTTTGTAATACTTACAGTACCTTATGCCTCTGGATCTATGCAATATACCTACCCTCATATCAATATCACATTTATTTATAGAACACAGTTCTAGTAGTGGGATTGAATGTGAGATTGAATAGTTTTTTGGCTTTAAGTATGAAAATGTTTGCTTTACTGTTATCTATAAGCTAGTGTGCTCCAAAACAATGACAAAATTCGCATTTAGAAGACCAAACCCAACTCTGAAAATGAAAATCAGGTTGATGTCAGAATCCAACATCAGACTGACATTAATCTCCAACGTTGGACAGATGTTGCATTTTGGTTGAAAACGAAAAACGGGTTGACGTCAGAAACCAACATCAGTTGGGTTCTGACATCAACCCGACTTTAATTTCCAACCAAAATGCAACCCCTGCAACCAAAATCATCCCCTGACTGACATTACTACTTTCTACTCAAGGATCTTGACAGAAATGTAGTGGAGTAAAAAGTAAGATATTTGTCTTTCAAATGAAGTGAAGTTAAAGTAAAAAGTTTCCAGAAAAAATAATACTCAAGTAAAGTACAGATACTCAAAAAGTGTACTTAAGTACAGTACTCCAGTAAATGTACTATGTTACTGTCCACTTCTGAATACATTTCACACTTTATTAAAAGTCGGAATTCAAAGGTCAACGTTTATTAACATTCCCCCAGATTCTTTAATGGTTGATTATGGATGTCAGTTCGTTTTCTTTTCTCAAAACCATTGCATGCATTGTTACAATTACATTGTTTTATGAGGACTGTGATTATGATGTCATAGAACTGACATCATGCCAAGGCACAAGTCTGGCTTGTTTGGGCTTTTTAGACAGTGATATAGCAAAGCAAAAATGCCAGACAGACAAAATGACTATTGCACAGAAAAGCTAACTTGCCACAGGCATGTTGGCCTTGTTGAAAACGCTCCTAATGACACAATATGGAAGCTTGGACAAAACTTTACTCAAGCTGTGCAGGATCCACTGATGCAAAATATGGTTGTTCTTGTTCCACCAGCATCTATACTATACCCTCAAAAGTCTCCTGATCCTCAAGCCCAGAGCAGACACTGTGATCTCCAAAAAATGTGGTTTCCATTTGTGTAAGTCCTGCTGAAAGCTTCTATTACATCAACAAAAAATCAGTCAACAGCATGATTTGTCCCTTGCAAAAATTTCTCACTTGCAATTAGTGTGGCAGTCCAGCGGGTAAGATTGATTGAAATCTGCGCAAATTATTCCCTAAAACACCTGTCCGGTGTTTAAAAAGGTTAAGGTCCCCGGTATCCCTGAGGCACTGGAGAATTATTGTAATATCCATTCTCCCTTTCCACCATTACTTTTCTTATCCAGACATGATTGAGAAGCAAGGGGAGTTCCACAGGAAACAAAGCCCAACTTTGAACTTGGTTTACTGCTCTGTGAGAAACAAAAGCCTTTCCTTGGAGAGCCAGCTGATTAGGGTTCATCCAGGGTACGTGTATATTTCGTCCAGAAGTTGAAATGGAATCATTTTAGGTGTCACCTCTCAATAGCCATATTGCTAAGTGGGATTAAAATGGTAATAGTGACTTTTTATCTTAGAATTCTGACTTTATTGAGTTTATATTTCGCAACATTTTAACGTTTGAATTACGAAATGTAAGTCTTGTGTGATAAAAACTTGAAATTCTGAGAAAGATTGAAATGCAAGATATTAAGTCGAGTTTCTCGAAATTCAGACTTTCTCAGAAACAGAGTTTATATCACGCATCTCACCAGAGATAAGACAGAAATAAAGTCAGAACTGTGAGATAATGGGCCCTATCTTGCACCCAGCGCAATTGACTTTGTACACTGACGCATGTATCGTTCCTATTTTGCACCCGCGCAAAGCGCGCTTTTCCCTCCACAGAAGCACGTCGCTAAACTAGGGAATGAACTTGCGCTCCCTGGGCGGTTCAGCGCAAAAAAGGAGGCGTGTTCCGGCGCAAACGTTCCTTCATGCTATTTTGCAGGTTTAGAAAACAATTGCGCCACTAACCAGGAAAAAATAGTTTAAAGTCAGTGGCGCGTTGCGCATGTTATTCATATGCTATTTTAAGGGCGCATGCTTGGCCATAATCAATGTAGCATGTGCACAACGCGCATATTTGATTCTCTCATCTACACAGAAGCAGCAGTTTTCATTTTTGCAAATCATACATTATTGATAGATTGATAGATCCCCAACGTCCCTGACGACGTCCCTGACGGAGAGCAACGCTCTCCTTTGCGCGTCTGGCAAATCCGCCGTTATAATAGGAATCCGCTTTAGAGCAAAGCGCGTCTGCTCTTAAAGGGAATGTGAGATGACGCTCTGATTGGTTTATTTCACGTTACGCCCAAACCACACCTATGAATAATGAAGCTACCAACCCATTTTAGATTTGCGCCTGGCGCAAGAGTCATTTATCCCGCTGGGAAAATAGCAACAGCGCCAAGACCCGCCCACAAAGTTACTTGCGCTTTGCGCTTTGACACTTGCGTTTCAGATCGTTAAAATAGGGCCCAATGTCTTTTATGTCTTTTTGTACCAACTTTTTGTACCCCATCAAGCATGAATGATGGGGCACAGCTGCTAGTGCCTGCTGGGCTGAAGTCGGGATATATCGACTGGGCCCTGTAGAACGGAGGAAGTGTGGATGTTGATAAATGTCCTTAAGGGAGATGATGAACACAAGCGTGGAGGATATCCATTCTCAGGCCTCTCTTGACCTTCGTGTCTGCTGAAATGATCAGTGCGTCTCTGACCCGTCATGTCTTCACTCATAATTATATCCAGATACAGTGCTTGTTTGTTTGGAAGAGGCTGTTATCAGAGGACGACACATTCAGAAGATGAAAGAGGAATAAACACAAAAGCCCTCAAGTCTTGTACGTATTCCCAAGGGTGGCCAGTCTCGCTTCGACCAAAATCTTTCATCTCTGCATACATGATTCATGATTGTTATTTTGGTTTATGCGTGAAAATCTCGGCGATCAGCCCGAGCGCAATCATTGTTGTTTGTGATATAATTTGAAAAGGAGGTTGGTTTTTGGTTTAGGAGCTAGTGCGGTCAAGGTTTGGCTGGTTAGTGTGGTGCTGTTAGCCTCTGCTGGCAAATGCATGCCGTAACTACACCACCAAAACAAAGAACATCTTTTATCCATTGACAGCCAAAATTATTCAAGTGCTCCTGGACATTTATGAAAGGTTTGAGGATTTATAAGAATCAAAGAGATAATTATGGCTTTCAAAGGCGCAAACTTTTACAGCATTGCCAGTCAGTCAACCTTGATATCTTGATATCAAATGTAGTCATTAGAGATCTGGTATTTGCCAAAACCCAACAAAGCCCTACAAACCACAGGGTTTTTCATGTTTCATGTTAAGTTTATTAGGTTTGGGTTTGTAATATATATTTATATATAAAGTTTTCATATTAAAAAAAGTGAAGTATTTCAACAAAGCAAATAAGTAATAATAAAATGTAGCCTATTAGTTAAAGTCCCCCTGTGGTGAAAATCAAGTTTTTAATGTTTTTTATATGTCTATGTGGTGTCTTAATATGCTTTAAGACAAACCATGTGCAAATTCATAAGTCAACACCATTGCCGAGTATTTTATCTTTAAAACTGCAGTGATGAGACACGGTTTGAAATCGCTGGTGTTTCTGACGTCATAAACTACCTTGTAACCAATCAGGTCAACGTGCTGGCGGGCTTTAGCATATCATTAGGCTTGTTCGACTTCATGCAGCTCTGCGCAGACCGATCGGCGGCTGACTTGAAGCAGTGCATGCCGGTTAGAAATTTTGTCCGACTTGATACAGCGCCGACGCCACGTGACTGTGACGTATGCCATCAAAGTACCGCGAGAGCGATTCGAGAGTAGCCGGAGAACTCAGCCAGCGCAGCTTCTCAAGAGCGGCTGCACTGGGCTGCAGGAGGGCTGATGACGACACAGCTGTTCCACGATTGGCCGGATTCACCGCATGACAACGATCACATGTGTTTCGTGTTTATTCAAACACCTTTAGTTCTTCTAAAGCTCACAAATAAGATTTTTATAACAGTAAACACTCTTTTCATGTCGTTGCGATGTTATATTATGTCATGTTTATCAAATTAAAACTGATTAAAAAACTCCACTTCATTGATAGTAGCTTATGTTGAACTTTATTCTTGTTCAAACAGACGCTGTATGAAGCAGTACATAAAGTATTGAATGAAAATGTCTCTGAAACATCTGTGTATTATTTGGCAAATATTGCATTTATTTCACTGCAGCTGTGGTAAAGTATGCAAACACCACGTGAGCGGTCACTACGGGAACCAGAAAGTGTCCGACTTCACGTCTCCGTTTGCAGCTCCTCCCCGCCTGCACGCGGCTACTCTCGCCGATCGGTTGCATCCAGCCGCAGGCGATGTCGAACACACCTATCAACTAAGCTGTGAAGCAGGGGAGTCTCAAGAGAAGCCAGGTTATCCCGGTATATTATTAGCTGTTTGATAATGTAGTCAAGCAAAAGGCTAATCACCGTTATGTGTCCGGCGTTGTACACTCAAAAAAATTAACTAGGAAGGTTGTGCACTTTACATAATATATTTATATTTAGTTTACTTATAATAATTGTGTTTGTTGACTTGAAATGTTTTTTTCTATTAAGGTCCACGTAATTATGTCTCAACTTAACAGTACAAAATCCTAACGTGTTGTCTAAACACAAACCATTTATGTTAAGTAAAAAATTCTTACATCCATAGGGTGGCAGTATAGTGCGACGCCAACTGCCATTTTGCCCTAACTTAATTTGATTGTGTTCAATCTGCTTAATATGTAAAATTTAAATTAATCCGTTTGTGTTGGATTACATGAATGATTTGTGTTGCATTAACTGAAACTGGGCAGTGCTTGTTAGTTCCCAGCATGCTTTGCATATGGTTGAATTAAGAGAGAATAAATGTTAAAATTAAGTGTTATTTTATGTTTTTTTGAGAAAATGAGAAAAGGGGAAGACTTGATAGTGTGTAATTGTGTTTAATGTTCAATTACATTGGAATTATTAGAACCATTTAAATGACAGTGGGTTACCATTGTGGAGAAGTGTGGAGCATTTTGTTTGGCTGTGGACTGATTTGGTTAATTTTAAATGCCTTGGTTGATGGAGCATGTAAATAGCATATATGCTAATATGTGCTACTGCTAGCAAATAGTTAGCTGTAGTCTATCAATTTAATTATGTGTCACTAAAATAAATGAAATATTAATGGATGAATAAAAATAACAAACACATAAGTTGGATGCAAATTAAGTAAATTATTTGGGCTGACACTATTAAATTAAGCTGTGTCCAACCATATTAAATAAGTTGATCCAACCTTAATAAATTAAGTTGACTCAACGTAAGTACATTAAATTGGAATAACAGAATTGCATAATGCTGAAATAAAGCAAGTTAATCATGTGGAAATCCTTTCCATGATTTTTTTATGTTCATTCAAAGAGTTATTTTTTTGAGTGTAAAGAGAGACACAAATTGTACAGCCTTTTCCTCAGTAAGTGAGCGAGTGGAATCGGGGCTAATTTGCATATTCACGGATCCGCGTCTAGGCTTTAATTTAATTTTTAAATGATTTATTGTTTTATATATATATATATATATATATATATATATATATATATATATATAAAGATTATGTTAGGTTTGGATTTGTAAAAATATTTTAACCCTCTACTACATTTTGATGGTACATGATAAAATGATTCCACATAATTTCATCAAGGCATTTTGTTGAATAAGAGTACCCCTTATTGCACAAAACATTGCCCTGAGGCAACAAAAAGAAAAAGTGAATTTCTGTGAAAGTGAAAACTTCATAAAACCTTCATACACACACACATATTTTTTACACAGTTCATGCTATTTTAAATAAGATTACTAAAGCAGATAATCTTGCCTTCTTCTCACACCATGTGCTCCTGTGACCATGTGACAGAAAAGGACGTCCCACTTTCAAATGGTGCATGACAGTGACTCCAACACCTTATTGGACTGTTCTTTCTTAAGAAAGCGTTCTGTTGCCTGAGGGTAACGCTGTACTGTAGAGGGTTAAGTTTTCAAATTAACATTACATTACATTACTGTTTATTTTATTTAAATGCTATTTTATTTTCATTTATTTTTGTGTAGCCTATAATTTAAGGATTGTGTTAGGTTTGAAAAAAAGATTTATATATACATATATATAAATATACAAATATATATACAAAGTTTTTATATTAACATCTCAATAAAATGAGGTACTTAAACAAAAATAAATCTTCTCGCTATATTTAGCATTTTTGTAATGTACTGAGTTTTATTTAGGCTATTGTTATTTCCTATTCTGGAATCACCTCAATTTTCCCCAAGGTATCAATAAAGAACTAAAACTGCTTCATTCTCTAATAATCCCATAATATCTTGTCCTGCACACAAATCAAGTACACTCCTAAACACTTCCCAGTTTAAACGGTGAGTGAAACTGCCTGTGTTGTTGCTCTCTGGCCCGTGCACAAAGAAAACCCGAACGAACAGCCGTGTGTCAGTCAGAATAATCTTCCATTGTGACATGACATGATTTGCACTTAATTGAAAATGACAGGACATTAGCCTCAAACATTTATTTTACTTCTTCATTTGATTCCAGTGGTCTTGCCAAGCTCATTTTTCTCAGTCCTTAGACAGATGTCAAAACACGTCTTTCTTTGCTAAAGTCAGGCAACTTTTCGGCCAAAGCATGTGCATGTTTTTCCCCCCGCCTCGGTTAATTTTAAACCTGCATGCCGCCACAGCTCATCGCAGTGAACCCCAGAGACATGCAGAGAACAATGTGCTCAGCCTGGAACTCACACACTTTAAGGGGGCTAAAAAGAGGAGCGTTGTAAAACAGCACAAGATGAAGGGAATGACAAATGCTTCTACTGACTCTCAGATGTGGATAAATGACAGATAGGCCTAGCTCCTCTCACCCGAACGGCAATCTGTCTCTGTTGGGGGTACAAAGCAAAGCCCCCGTGACCATTTTTATATGCCCTGAAAAATATTTTAACTGCTTTCCAGACAGTTACACCCTGTTAAATTCCCAAATAGCATTAACGTATGTTTTCATGCAATTCATCATTTCTGAATGAGCAAGGTTTTCTTGTCTTGGCCAAGGGGTCAAGTTTTGCTAGTTAGCATGGTCCGGTTAGCCCCTGCTGGTAGATTGTAACTACACCATCTGTCTGTGTATTCTTAAGAAATAAAATTGTTTGTAAGGTATTGTTTTATATATATAAAACTCTTTTATACAACTCGTTTTGTAGCGATTAATGCAGTAGTTTGTTTTCTACACAGCACGTTTCCTCTGTGCTTCGAGCAGTATCAGTGTCATCATTACAGGATGCTGATAAGAATGCATCTGAGGTTGCTGATGAGTTGAGATCGAGAATGATAGCTTTTCCCCCCGAAAAGAGACTTTCGAAACCTTAATCTGTTTTGATCAAATGACTGCTTATCCACACAATATGCTGACTAAACTAAAATGACAATAAAATGTTGCTGTTTCAAAGGGAAAACATGATTTGTTTGATTGCTGACTTCATCTCATCTGCAACAAATAATTCATTTTGTTTTAAATTTATCCATTCATTCATATAATTAACAATCACGTTAATTTAACATTTTACCAATAATTTTTTATTATGTATTCTATCTATTTTCAGGGTAACTGCCTTCAGACATTTCTGCCAGGATTTAATCGCATAATCAGGTGTTTCTGGGCCGAAACTTTTGAAAATTTGACAATCTTTTTTCTTTTACCTAATATATCCAGATTTCAATAGACTTTTAACTTGTAAACCTATAAAGACAGCTTACTGTGAGCTACAAGGTTGTTAATCAGTAGTATTTGCTTTTGTTGAAGCCGTCAGTTTGTAACGGACATAGGCCAGTAAGAGCTGCATGTGTAAACCTCACTACCCTGGCCTCAAGAGGTGCGCTAGCATCTAGCACCCGCCTCCTGCACCGGTTCGAATCCCACTCGGAGAGGATTGAGTACGACAGGCTACACGTGGTGCCGTGACCCGGATGGGAGGTTTAGGGGGGTGAGAGACAACTGTGCGTGTAAACCTCACTCCACTGGCCTCAAGAGGCATGTTAGCGGCTGCGGTCTTTAGCGTCCTTGTTAGCACGCCCACCTCCCACGCCGGAGATCCCGTTTCGAATCCCGTTCGGATCGGGTCGAATAGGACTGGTTACAAGTATGCATTATTTCAACTTATTTTTAAAATAATCGTAGTTAACAGCAGAATTCGTGGTAAAAAACTACATTACCCATGATGCTGTACTGAAAATTAAACCAATCAGAGAGTAAAAATATTTTGTTAGCTTCACCCACTCCCATGAAGCATGCTCTCAAAATACTTAAATATTTGAATATATTTGCATATTTTGCAATAAGCTTAAAATATATTGTTTTATATATAAATAAAACTACTCATTTAAAAATGTTTAATATATATATTTAACATTTTTAAATGAGTAGTTTTATTTTTCTCCATTGTTTGTAATTCGATTATCCTGTTCGCAGTGCTTCATGGGATTGTAGTTCTTTCCCTATAACTAAAGCCGTTAAGTACACAGTCTTTTGTATCCGGAACCAACACCGCTGATATAGAATACTGCTGAACTGTTGCACTCTATTGCCCACAGTAAGAGACACCCAGTTCTATTTCTGACGTACTACATGCGCTAACGCTATTTTCAATACAAATTCAAATGTGGAACGTTTGCTTTGACATATCCATTATAATCAAAAGCCTCAAGACGTTTTGGCACGTCGTGTGTAAACACAGTGTGAATCCAATACCAATGTCCCCTATCGACATGGGAATGAAAAGCAAGTGAGACAAAGCAATTCCAAACATCTGTGGTATGAATCAGTAAATGACAAAACAGGGTACTGTTTCTTAGTAAAAACGTGAAATAAAACAATAACACTAATGAAAATACATACCAGTCCTCTGTAATAGGCCTTACTTTTTCAGGTTATGCAAAATGTTTCATAGTCCTGAGGCAATAGGTCTCTTAAGTATAATATAAAATAATGGATTCTCCACTGACCTTAAATTTGGACAAGAGTTGTTATTTTGGTCAGGTTTGGGTGCTCTGGACAGAAAGTTATGAACAAGAAGTATCCCACAGAAATTGAATACAGAAGCACTTACAGCTGGTGACGGCCTGTCGGACCGATGTCTAGCCTCAACATTGTTACACTGAATTAAGCTTCCACAAACAGTACGTCATTTTTTAAATGTAACCATTGCTTTTCATTTTAAGTATAGTGATATTATTGCAGACAGTTCCTTATCAAAATAATATTTATACAAGCCAAAGACTTAAATCAATTCCAGTTAAATACAATGTCAACTTAATTGTCCATTTTGGCAATTGCATAAAATAATTGTACTTAATTTTACATTATAATTTTAACGTATTACATTATGAGGTAATCGTCAGATCTTGTGAACCTTGACAATGGTATAAAAGGCAATTATTCATATTATTTACAAGGATCCTCCCAAGTATTTGTCAATGCTTTGAAAATATGATTTGTTAAGAACACCTTCACTCTTAAAGGGGTGGTATAATGCCCTTTTCAAAAGATGTAAAATAAGTCTTTGATGTCCCCAGAGTGTGTATGTGAAGTTTTAGCTCAAAATACCCCACAGATATTTTTATATAGCATGTTAAAATTGACACTTTTTGAGGGTGACCAAAAACGCACCATTTTGTGTCTGTTCCGTTAAATGCAAATGAGCTGCTGCTCCCGGCACAGAGGGCGGAGCTTCAAGAGCTCTTGTCCTTTTACCTCACACAGACATGCACTGAAAATTTCAAAAACTTTTGAAGCAACAGGACATTTCTGAATGGTTAGTTGGTGAATTTATGTAGCTTATGTGTAGTTATCTTAGTAGTTATCTAGTCATTGATTAGCATATTCTGTTTTTATAATCTATAAAGGTGTGTTCGACATCGGCTACGGCTGGATGTAACCGATCGTAGCCGCGTGCAGGAGGGGAGGAGCTGCAAACGGAGATGTGAAGTCGGACACTTTCTGGTTCCCGTAGTGACCGCTCACGTTGTGTTTGCATACTTTACCACAGCTGAAGTGAAATAAATGCAATATTTGCCAAATAATACACAGATGTTTCAGAGACATTTTCATTCAGTACTTTATGTACTGCTTCATACAGCGTCTGTTTGAACAAGAATAAAGTTCAACATAAGCTACTATCAATGAAGTGGAGTCTACGTTTTTTAATCAGTTTTAATTTGATAAACATGACACAATATAACATCGCGACTACATGAAAAGAGTGTTGTTATAAAAAAACTGATTTGTGAGCTTTAGAGGAACTAAAGGTGTTCGAATAAACACGAAACACATGTGATTGTTGTCATGCAGTGAATCCGGCCAATCGTGGAACAGCTGTGTCGTCATCAGAGCTCGTGCAGCCGCTCTTGAGAAGCTGCGCTGGCTGAGTTCTCCGGCTACTTTCGAATCACTCTCGCGGTACTTTGATGGCATACGTCACAGTCACGTGGCGTGGGCGCTGGATCAAGTCGGACAAAATTTCTAACCTGCATGCACTGTTTCAAGTCAGCCGCCGATCGGTCTGCGCAGAGCTGCATGAAGTCAAACAAGCCTTAAATCTTGTTCCCGGGGGCGGGGTTTATGTAAATTCTAGGGTTAGTGATGTCACTAACCCGGAGGAATGTGGCATAGTCCCTTCCAGCTGTTTGTTGTAGTCCTTAAAAAGCAACTTCTTTAAAAGCAAATATCTCCCTTTGCTTTGAACTTTGAGCATTGTAACTTTGCAGATGTTATTTATGCTCAAACAGCAACATTACACACTAACTAAAGTTAAAAAAGTGAAATCATAATCAACCACCCCATTAACAATAAAGATTTTTTTACTGGCATTGATGGTTTCATAAAGAACCTTTAACATCCATTCTGCAAAAGGTTATTTTTAGTGGAAAAAAGTTACTTTAGATTAAAAAAATGTTCTTCACTCTAAGAAGAAAATGGTTCTTTTAGGAACTGAAAAGGCTCTTTGGGGTTTTTCTAAGGCATCGCTGCGAAAACCCCATTTTTTGGAACCTTTATTTTTAAGAGTATTTCAAGGTCTAGGTTGTGTGATTTGATTGATGTGTTATGAAGTGAAACATAAGAACGTGTTTTTGTCCATCATAGCAACAATAAGGAGGGTGAGGAAGTGATTGGGAGATTTCTGCTGAGGAACTGAAGCACATAGCGTTCTTCTCATCACCAGATTCTTTGAGGACTGTCCACTTAAGGCCTCAGTCTGTTTTCTCCATCCTCTCTTTCTTCTAATGACCAATGCAGACTGTCTGCTTCGCCTGACCCCCCCCTCCCTCCGCCCCCTAATCCATTCTTCTTTGTTTCACTCATTCGCGTTTTATTCCCAAATATCTGCTCTTCCTCTCCAAATACCCAGAATACCTGTTCCCTGGGTTTCCGACGTGAAAGACTCCTTTAAGGAAAAGAAATATGATTTTGTTTGTTTCAGAGGAGAACATACCTTTGAGAAATATTAAAATTTAAAAAAAGGTGTGTTGAGTAAATAGATTCTTCTTAAGCAATTACAATGAGACAATTAGATTCATACTGCAAGCCTTAGTGCTCAATTTATTTGTTTGTCTCTTCGCATATTTTTTTTTTTTTAAATGTGACAAGTGTGGTTGGTTAAATGGCTGACATAAGGTCTGTGGTGAACACAAGCTCAAGACACTTTCAGGTTTTATTCTACGACTTAAAATATATCAGTATTACCCCATTTAAAAAATGTTTTAAGTTGTTACGTGTTTTAAAAAAGGTGGTTGCTAACAAGTAGCTAAATGAGACTACAGAGGCTGTTGAGAAGATTAAACGTCATCACGCCGAACAGGTAAATTCAGTCTGCTTTTAATGCTTATAATTGTAAACTATTCTAACTAAATTTTTCTGGGAAAATGTTTTTAGAGTTGTTTTCGAGGAGTTGTCGAAAGCTTTGTAATGTTGACGTTGAAGTCGAGCGACCGTGGTTCGTTTATAGCCTACCTTAACTTTTTACTTATGCCGACTGCATTTAGGCTTAAAAAAACATAAAACTTGTGTTCATCATCTGTGATAATTATCTCGATGGACAAAACGTGTAAGAATCATAAACTTTTGTTGATCACAGAGCTTGTTTTTTTTTATTTTTTTTATTTTTTATTCAAAAGCCTATGGGAAAATCATATGGGTTTATCTCCAGTGTGATGCTAACTGCCGGTTAGCCTAATCGTGACAAATGTTGATCTAGAGTTACGTAAACATCGCATGAATTCCGAGTCATATATGAGCAAAAAATCAGATTTGGGCCACTTTTGCCTGCTGTCTGAATGTAGTCGTTTACTTGAAATATTCTTATTTGCAATTAGAATAATTGTTTTTTTTTTTTTAATTACATAAAAATATCTAAACAATGCACATTTTGTGTAAGACAAGACCTATATTAGCAATATAAAAAAATCTTGATATATACAAATAAATAAACAAACAAATTAATTGAAGATGCTAGTGTTTTTTTGTGTGAATTAAGTTACAATAGCGTATGGTTTGATTCTGTGTTATTTGTCGTATGATATTTTTAAGCATGGCTAAAGTGTCCAAATGCTTTTTGGGGCCCCCTATATCTTGCTAAATCTTATTAGAATTATGCTTAAAACTAGAAAACAACAACAAAACAATTTACCACTGGAGGTAAAAAAGAAGAAGCTTAATTTGAGATATATTCTATGATGTCTTATTTTCTTAAACGGTTAAATTAAATCTATCTGGTTTAAAATATTGTTAACGGAAAACAAGACAAAAATGCAGATTAATAATCTTGTTCTGTTATCTAAATTTGTGTATGAAAGTCACACAGGGGAGTGCTGGGTTGGGGACGGGGTTTGCACAAATGTTATCAAATGGAATTTCCAATTTGAACATATATTATGAGATGTGTCATTTGAAGTGTTTAAGTCATAGGTTACTGTATAGGCCTACTGTCTTTACTACAGCCTTTGCCATAGCGACAGCTGTATCCTTCATACATATAAATCCTTTACCGATCACATTCTTTTGGTCCAGACCACATCTGGACAGACAATTACTCCTGGTCTGAAACAATGATGAAAGAACTTTCTAAATATATTGGCTTACATTACCAAATAATTGCCAGCAACTCCGTGCAGACTTGCTAAAAATACAACAGTGGATTCTCACGCCTCCAGTTACAAGATCATGCCCACAGTCAGTCTGGTCAATAGATAAGTAATTCTAATAAACCCTACAATAAATCTCTACTATTTTTTTTCCACAGTCTGGCTCATGCAACTCAGTCTCATTATGGTCCGAGGCTTCACAAACTACACAAATTACAAAGGTAAATTCAAAAGAGAGCTCATTTTGGGCTGCTCTATATCTGTTAAAGGAATGAATGTGAGTTGCACAATACCTTTGAACTTTGAGCCATTATCTTGTAGTTGCAAGATGAGTATGTTTCATCTCCATGTCTATCACGTTAAGCTGAAACATAAGTTCAGTGCTTGAATGTTTGGCAGTTTGTCTCTTATCTCATCTCTCTCAGAGCTCCCTGCTTCTAATCAACCCACACATTCTAGAACAACATCTGCGGGAAGATGAGGAGATGATTTTTTGCGATTTTACATTCCTCTAGTTGAGTGTGTGCTTCTCTTTGCAGAGGTTGGGGCTTGCGGTGGAGCCTTTGAGTCTTGCTAATTCAATAGGCTTTGGGATTATATGATTGTGAATTATTTCGCAATATGTCATTTTGGTCATCATTGGATTGATTTTTAAAACGAGGACTTTCTTTGATGCGGGCAGACACCATATGTTTTACAAATCAAATTCGGAAGAGGAGAACATCCAAATGTTCAGCATAATTTATACCTCTTCTCTCTAACATGTCGTTGATCTCTCTGTTCTTGGTCTCAAGGGCTTTCTAGAAAAGCTTCATTTTGGCAAACACTTGCCAGGAGTTTCTTTTATTGAGCATCATTATTTCCAGTGAATGTAACACATGCCTTTGCCTTACACCACTGTCAGGTTTTGCATGCAGGTCATGAAGTTCTACATCCTCATCGTTTAAAATTATTGGTACCATGTGATTAGTTCAGTGCCTATCCTTTTAGCTATACAGTTGAAGCAAGCAGTAGAACAGATGCCAGTCCAACTTTGTAAGTCCGTAGTACAGCTATAGGGTCCAAAATTATTTTATTTTGTGCCACACCTGCCAATGTCATGTGAATTGAACAACTCAATCTCATGAGAAAACAACTATTTTACATATTGGTGATTTCGTATGTATTCGTATGATTTTATCTGTACGAAAACATACTATTTTATAGAAAAAAAGATCCACCCCTAAACCTAACCCTCATTGGGGTGTAAGCAGATTGTACAAAAACATACAAATGAGATTGTACAAAATCATACGAATTAACCCCCGATTTGCCAAAACGTAAAATAGTTATGAATTGCCTTGAGAGGGCTTTTCACACTGCGCTTAATCCCAGGTTATCGTCGTTTATTTTGTGGGTTTACTGTAAGAAACATTCTACATTTGCATCACCACAACTTTAAAAAAAGTGAGGAAACCCGTTGCCTTAAAATGAAGTAAATAAACCATGCATAATTGAAAAAATTAAGTTATGTGGAATTGTCAAGTTCACATAACTTAATTTTTTCAATTAAGCTTTAAGTTTATTTACTTAATAATTTTATAGGGATGCACAATATATCGGTCACCATATCGGTATCGACCGATATCGGTTAATTTATAATGTTATCGTTATTGACCCGATAAGAAAATTTGGCCGATATATTAAAGCCGATAAATAATGGATTATTTCCTTCAGCTGAGACACTTCAGATGCACATTGTTCACGATGATGGTTTTAAATTGCTAAAAATATGATTCAAATAAGGAAAATACAGTTAAGTGTAAGATGTGCAGTGCAAATCTGTCATATAGGCTACATAAAATTATCATGAGAACATTATAATTGTGTGATGTGGACATGGATTTAATGGTGAAACCTTTGGTGAAAATTTGGATTTAGATTTATCTGTCAATCAGCTTTTAAAGAAGTTCATCAGCTTTTAAAGAATTATCGGTATCGGCCAAAATGTTCATATCGGTGCATCCCTAATTTTAAGGCAGTGGGTTTCCTCACTTTTTTTAAATAAACTAATCACTTTTTACAGGCATCCTAGATGAAATTATAAAGGACATTTTTCGAGTAAGGAAAAAGCCACGACTATCTTTCGCTCACATGACTTACAGCAGCGAGAGTCAGACTATGATTCTTACAGTTTGACTTAAACCACATATTACATTGCAGTTCCTTAAAATTACCAGCCAAAAACTTTTTGGACCTTGGTGTACCCGTTTTGAAAAACCAGATGAAGCAGGTTCTCTGTTTACAGTGCCATTACTAAAGACATGAGATCATGCACAGTTGCACATTTGATCCTTGCCAGAGATAATAAAAATGCACTTGATGTACTCATTTTGTAACATCAGACCTTCAACCGCAGTTTGTGATGGATGTCTTATCGCTCTGAGAGGAAGAGAGAGAGACGGATCGTGAATAAGAGAAAGTGTGTCATGGTCCAGAGGAAAGTAATAAAACTGTACAAAACATTAAAAATTGTCCCTGTGTGCTTTGGCTGATAGTGCTGCCCACATATTGCTTCATCTCTGTCATAGCTTCTGAATGTATCACAGGTATCGGTGAGAAACCTTTAAAAAAAAATCTTATTTTCTGGTTCGGTATGTATGACTGGACTGGCTGGTGGAGTGCCGGATAAACTTAATAGCTCTGCTCCACAACCTAGTGAGCTGTCTCAAAACCTCATAAGTGACTGATTTGAAACGCTCTATATGCAGGAAGTCTGTAAATCATACAAATAGAAGCTCACTGGAGACCTGACTTGGATAAAATAGTCATTTTTTAGTCATTTTGAAATGTTTTCAATATTGAATGAATTATAAGTATAGTTATAATGAGTGTTTCTCTTGGAATCAACCAATATGGGACCGATATATTTGTACAATTAAAAAATATATTTTTAACGTACAGAAGTAGTGCAATAGGTTCTGAAACAGAACCAATTTAGCAGACTTTTTTGCAATGGGATTGACTAACCACCAGCTCTTATGCAAATTACAGTCACCCTGAACTATGAGTCAAGGGCACTCTGTGCTCATGAAATACTCTATAATCCTCAAAAGGCACCTAATTGCCTGTCTAACCAAGTGAAAAGGGATATCAACTCTGGTGTACATGTTACACAAAATGTCATGTGTGCTTAGTTGAACCTAAGGTTGCTTAGTGTCAGCACACTTTGGGTATGTAGCAAACTGCGGAATACCTCTGCTTTGAGTCAGACGTACATTGGCTTTTAGATTTAAAAATAAATATGCTCATGTTTTATTCTCAATCAAAATAACAGATATAATTTTGTTGGCAGGGAGCGTATTCCCATGTTGCATATCCATCTCATGAGAACCCTCAGTCTACACAGTACAGCATCAGCAGATGTTATTTGAGACCAGATGAGGATTTAGACAAAAGTCCATTTTAATTTGGATTCTTCTAAAGCAAAAAAAAAGAAGAGCCATAGTGAATGTACTCAGTGTTAGTTCATCCAAAAGTATTTACTCACCCTCATGTCGTTCCAAACCCGCAAGACTTTCGTTCATCTTCGGAACACAAATGAATATATTTTTAATGAAATCTGAGCGATTTCTATCCCTCCATTGACAGTTTACGCAACTACCACTTTGACACTTCAAAAAGGTCATAAAGAGATCGTAAAGCTAATCCATGAAGCGCGCGGTTTAGTAAACATTTTCTGAAGAGACTCGATCACTTTATATGATGAACAGATTGAATTTAGACTAATCTAATTCTCATATAAACATTGATCAGCAACAAGCTCAACCATAAATGCTTTGGCGCACGAGAACAAGCCTCTCTTTACATTTGGCAGATGCTTTTATCCAAAGCGACTTACATTGCATTTCAAGGTACACATTCACATTCTTATCAGTTCTTGCTTTCCCTGGGAATCAAACCCATGGCCTTGGCATTGCAAGCGCCAACGCTCTACTGTTTGAGCTACAGGAAAGCCTCTCTTAGCCTCTCTGTACATAGTTGTATACATAGATGCCTAATTGGCCACCATTGCTGCAATATGTCAATGAGTTCACCATATTGGTCTGAGCAAGACTGCTCAAGTAAACAGGTAACAGGTTTCTGGACAAAAAGTGCAATAGTTTACATTTCAACTGAGGATCCCAGATTCCCCAGCTACGGCCGTTCTCTGTCATAAGGCATTGTGAAAACTCACGCTTGTCAAGCATAGATTTTGTTTGTTTTTCTTGGTTAATAATTGTGGAGACATCCCTAATGTAATATAATTTAATGTACATGAAATGTGCACATAGTTTTTAATCATAGAAATGGCTTTTTCTGTCTTCAACTCCAGTCCGTCATTTTAGGTTTTTCTCTTAAATCACGTCATAATATGTCACAGGACAATTTCAAGTGAATGTAAAGATAATTTTCAGCTCAAACCCTTATTTATTTTAAGCATCTTCACCTTTTAATTTTTTTTAAATTTGTTTCTATGTGTGTGGCCTCCTAACCTTATGCTTGCAGTTTAACACACAAATGTTTGTTTATTGTTCATACCAATGTCTTTAGATAAATTTAATATTATAGTAAAAAATACATAAAATTATTTTCTTTTTAAACGGACAGCATTATTTTTTAATTGTTTCTGGCAACTTGAAGAAAAAAAAAAGTGTTTTATTGGGTTGTAAAAAGTTAAACATTTAATGATCTGTAAGCATTTCACAGACTTACTGTCAGTACACCATAGTTATTCAAATGAACTAAATCCATTCAAATGGATGAAAACAGATAGAAAAGATTTGGACTTAAAAGATTCCTTATCCTGTGGTTTCCTCTAGTGGGCAACATTAATATCACAGCTTGTACCCCTAATTTTAAGATCATCCTTAGTGGATACAGTAAACATTTAAGTTACAGCGGAAAAACATTTATAGTGAGTACAATAGTACAATATAAATTGTATGAAATATAAGTAAAATTTAACGTCAGATGTATTATTTCAATAGGGAAGTTTTATGCTATAGCATATTATTATTATTAATAGCCTATATTATTATTAATAATAATAATAGCCTTGACAATTGAGTTTGAGTATAATATAATAGTAATATAATAACTATTAATAAAACACCAAATAGTATATATGTATATACAGTATATATATATATGTATGTACACTGTAAAAAAAAATTACATCCCCAAGTCAAAAATTTCAAGTGACCGATAACATCTACATTTTTCAATTAGTCTGACGTATTATTTCTCATTGAGCCAATGTTAACAGACTATTGCAACAAGAATTTCACTTGGGCCAATTGAAAAATTTAGATGTTATCGGTCAC
Organism: Abramis brama; assembly: GCF_963993115.1. NCBI lineage: Eukaryota > Metazoa > Chordata > Actinopteri > Cypriniformes > Leuciscidae > Abramis > Abramis brama. Next base: position 21,474,460 of record NC_139968.1, on the reverse strand, counting down.
TTGAAATTTTTGATTTGGGAGGGTTAGACATTTTTTACAGTGTATGTATATATATATATGATATATATATATATATATATATATATATATATATATATATATATATATATATATATATATATATATATATATATATAAAACTGTAAAATAATAGTCAATAAAATAAAAATAGTAAATAAAATAGTCAGTAGTATATCATCATTTAATTGTTTAAGTCATATAATAATATGATAGGCAGGAGAGGTGCACACATCTGTTGGAAATGCAGAGAACAGTCCACTGACAGGCTTTCTTCAGTCTTCCTTGACGTTTTCGTTATCCTGGTTGCCACTGGCTAGAATGGGGAAAAAATATAAATGAGCCAATTAGATGACAAGCAATCAAAACACCTGCTCTTTGGTGAGATTATACGGTTTAGCTCTATCTGTAATTCTGACAGCCTGAGCTATCCTGTCAAAGGCATCTGGCTCACTGCAATGCATGGAAGACTCACTTGCGATTTGGATTAATTCATAATATAAACTCTAATATAAAATCAGACTTCAAGAGAATCATGTAAACTTTATATTATTTTTTATAAAGCCTCAGTTCTCATCGCGTTATCGCTAGCTATTAATAGTCTGACTTTGGTGGCCAACTAGTTGTCAACATAATGTTATAATGACCAAATAAAACCAAAAACAACTCTTCAGACTTACATGTGAAAGGCAATTCCCCGAGAAATGGTTTGGATTGTACGACGGTTTGTAAAACCTCAAAATAGTCAGGGTTCTTTTCTCAGTCCACATATGAGAGTTACGGCAAGTTGCCTGGACCAATATGGCGGCGCCGTTGACGTACAATCCATGGACCAATCAGGCTTCTATGTATTTTGTATTTTATAAAAATATAAACTTTAAAGAAAACTTTATTGAATGATTTATGAACAAATCAGATAATACAGATATAAACAAAACTTTCTTGAACATTCAAATACAGCAACAATGGATGTCAGCATTTAGAAAAAAAGGAAGACAATGAAAAATAAATAGTAGGTACATATATAAATTACAGTAATAAACAATTCAATGTACAGAGGCAGTAGATCAAGTTACACTACAATCAACAGCTCGTCATACAATTTCACTGACATTCAAGTAACTGTCAATGAATAATGGTGTAAATTGCACTTTTTCTTCACAAAAAAAACTACTACGTCTTCCGAAAACTACCAATAGTGCCCAAGTCGTATACTTTTATGGAGCTATTTTGTCTTTTAAGACTACCCTGTCTCATCACTCAAATGAAACACCTCTGTTTTGTACAGATGATCCATTTTATGAGTAATAATGTAGGAAAAATATAAATTTTAAGAGTAGAATTTTTATGGGGAAGCAGCAAAGGGTGGATTTAGTGCTCAGACAAATAGGTATTTAGTCATGTCTGGAACGCATTATCACTGCTCATCTTCCCCTCTTAATTCATGTCTCCTTTCCTATCCTCTTCTAGTCTTGACTGGTACAGAGATGAGCTTCAGGGAAGCGTACAGAAAACATATCGAAACTTACTCAAAACCACATTCTCACACATTTCCACAGTGGCACGTAACATGTGCATGTGGAGGCTTTATCTGGTGATCTTCTGAGAACTGCAAAATAAACTTAACAGCTTCTGTTTGTGAGTAGACGATGCAAATAGCGATGATATTGATTGGGCCTGAAAGCGATGCAAAACATCACGGTGAACATTTGAGAAGTCACGAACCACACTCAGACATCACCATTCAAAAGATTTTGATGATTACACAAACACAACGCATCACACAAACCTAGTGACATGATCTGACTAGATCCTCATATGCATTTTCATTTAAGAGTGGCCAGATATCGAAGTGTGTTATGCTACTTTCTTATTTGGAAGCGCACTGTTGCCATTTCCTTTTATTCTTAATAATCGTGATTTGCGCGGTGATTGATGGACTTTTTACAACTGTCGTTTCGTTCCCTGCTTCTATCATGACGTCTAATTGCTTAACCATCCCATAGTCAACCCCCTGGTTCTAATAAAGCTGACAGTCTGCCGGTAAACGTCCTTTTAGACACCCCCCCGCTGTCCCCCTTTCTTCTGCTCGGCCTCTCCAAACCTCCTCCTGTAATTCCCATTACTGTTCGAGACCCAGTCTTCTGCATGCAACCCGTTCCCCGCCATCCCTCGCTCACAGAAACCTCGGCTGCGCTTCATTCACAATAATTATAATAACGTCTTGTGGTTCAGGTATGAGAAGAACATACCTCAGTCTAGACGTAGGAAGTTTCTTAATGGGCATTCCTGTGCTACTGCTTGGCGTATCTGCATGGCTAAAGCAAGCATATAGCATTACAGCCTTTAGGAACTATGTGACCACATCGCTAATATCAAAGGTACTCAAAACAGCGTTTTTGTTCAATGCGCATTTTATTACATCCATCAAAGACGTGTAATGAAAGCTATGAAAATGGATTTCCTGTTTTGGAGGACTCTACAAGGAGCTACAAAACCTCTGGCCCACTGAACTCTGTTGCTGAACAACTTTAAGGGTGATCACGCAAGCACAGCAAACCCTCTAGGATTGCTGTTTGCATATTTATTTGGGCAGGTAAATGTAATTCCATTGCTGTAACTTCACTTCACGGTACCATTTTATCACAGTAGTCGCATTTACAGTGCAAGCTTTGAATTCAATGCAACTCAATGCATAACATTTGACTGTGAAGATTCTCAGTTTTAGTCACATCTTCTGGTAGATTATTCTGGTCAGATTAATGAATTTCTGTTTGTCAAGATGGTTCACCTTTTATCCAAGTGGCCAGAGCTGTACATCTGGGAAATCAGACAACAACTGTCAAAGTAGATATCACAACTTAGATGGACAAACCCATTTGAACAAGTGTCTCTGTATCTGAAAGACAAGGATAACATCCAAGGGTGAAGTCAAGATTTTGGTTATGAGGACCCATCTTTGAAAGAGGGAGGCTTTGATTGTCAGCTACTTACTACAATTTCACACCAAATAACACCTTTAATCTCCACCTCTGCAAGGAAACCAACCATTAACAAGTTTTGAAGTGTCAGTGTGAAGAGGTTAAATGCTAGAGACTCTATTCCACCACAAAATATGACACTTGAATGAGTTGTGTCTTGAGCAACAAGGAAACACAAAGAACACTCAGTGCATAAAAGCATTCACACATGCTCAAGAGGTTCGGTGAACTCCGATGGCTTCCACAGTCTCAAGATCTCAAAAGAGTACCCTTGGAATGTGAAAAAAGGGCAGATTCACATCACAAATGTGCAGTTTGCGTGATGCTACCATATCAATAGAGACTTGAATTTCTAAATGTTTCCAGGGTCTTGCTGTATCAGTGGCACAAAGAATTACAGCTGTTCTGGGGTCAAAGGGGTTTGTAAAAGTTGTACCTGATAAAGTGTGGTAAACGAGGTACCAGAAGTTGCTTGAATTACAGATACTGTATTTCCACTGATCGTGTGCACTTTCTGATGTTATCACCAAAGTTTGAGTTGTCAGACAGCGAGAGCTGATGATAATCACATTTGTGATCATAACAAGCTTAAATGCTGTTACATCAGTGAAACTGATCTGGATACAGAGCATGCTGCAGCTTCTACCATTAACTTCCGGGTATGGGTCTCTTGACTCTGTATAAAAGCAGGAGACAACCTTTCTGTGGTGCATACCGTGTGTGACTGAGCTGTCAACAATGAGCATCCTTTGGCATATAACTAGTCTGCTACTGCTGCGCTCCTGCACTCCAGGTGATCACATATAATCTACTTACGTATTTACAAAAGTTTGTTTCTCAGAATATACTGTCGAATTGTTTCATAGAACTAAACTCTTTCTTAGGTTTCTCCATGCATGATGGTATTGTTGGCGGTAAAGTCTCCGTTCCACACAGTCGACCTTTCATGGTCTACATGCATGACTCTAAATCCAAAGTATGTGATGGTTTTTTGGTAAGAGAGGATTTTGTGATGACAGCCGCCCACTGTATAACAAGGTTGGTGAAATTAATTATCATATTTTGGAATTAGAAAGGGTATACAACTTGCCTCAAACTTTTGATATCCAAAGTGGCAACATCTTTGTATTGAAATATGGTAACACTTTACAATAAGGTTCATATTAGTTAACCTTAGTTAACATGAACTAAGAATGAACAATACTTCTTCAGCATTTATTAATCTTAGTTAATATTAATTTCAACATGCACTAATACATTATTAAAATCAAAGGTTGTACTAGTGTTAACATTAGTAAATGTATTAACATGAACAAACAACGAACATTAGTTAATTTTTATTAACTAATATTAACAAAGATGAATAAATACTGTAACACGTGTATTGCTCATTGTTAGTTCATATATTTACTAATGTTAACTAATGAACCTTATTGTTAAGTGTTTTTATAAATCTGTTTTTTTGTGTCATCTTTAGTCATCTTAAGGTGTATTTAGGCGTCAATGACACCAACTTTTTACCTGACGGTGTAGATGTTCATCCAATTCCACATCCAGAGTTCAAGAGCAATACACCAGGTCATGACATCATGCTTTTAAAGGTAATATATAACGTTGAACCATTTATAATTGGAATCACGCCTTTGAAAAATGGCCATTCATAACAGGAAATCTGATGTTTGTAGAATATCATTTGGCTAAATCTAATTAATAAGTATCTAATCTAATAAATACTAAAAATCTAATCAATATTCTTTAAAATACAGAAAAACAAAGAAATGTAGAACTTTGCACCTTGCCTTCCAGCTTAAAACCCCTGCAATTTTGACCAAAACTGTGGAGACTATCGCCTTGCCAAAAACAGAGAATCCCAAACATGCGATCTTAAAGGATTGCATGGTCTTGGGTTGGGGCTTGCAGGATTACGGTCGTGGGTCTCCATCAAGGGTCCTCAAAGAAACAAATGTAACTCTGTTGGACTCTAAAAATTGTGGGACAGCCGACACTCTGTGCAGCAAGGGAACGACTGGACCAGCAGAGGTATTTCAAGTGGCATCACTTACAAATGATCATCTATGGTGTATTGCTAATGCATTCTGGATATACTAATAATCAAATGTTATCATCCACAGGGAGACTCTGGGGGTCCACTTGTTTGTGGAGATGTTGCTCATGGAATTGTATCTTATTACAAAAAGGAGTCAAATGGAGAGTACTGCTCAAGATACACTGAAATTTCCCAATACCTTCCATGGATTCATTCCCACATTCCACCTACTCTGCAGCAATATGAAACATGGAAGGGCAACCTGGATAAACTCATTTAGTTCAAAACAAGTTGTTTGGTTCAATATGAGTTCAATCATCCATGTTTGGTTTTACTATTACAACATTCAGCACATCTGTAACATTAAATGTGCAATTTTAAAATAAAGGCTTACGCTTGTCACTTTCACAAAAGTCTAATATGCATTTAATTGTCTGCGTTTAAAATGTATATACCAAGCATTCACGCAGTAGTTCTCAACCAGAGGGCCGGAGCCCATTAGGGGGCCTAAAACTTCCAAGGTGGGCTCAAGATGGTTGGAATGAAATGGTTACCAGTTAGATAAGCCAGGATTAAATCCCTGAGGGTTATCATTATGGTTACATATTTTAATTATCATTAAAACTGTATTTGCATTAAGCAAAATAAAGTCTCACGCAGGCGCAGAATGTAACATAGGCTTCATTTAGTGTTAAAAATCATGGCGGAAGGCAGTGAGCCTGTCTACCATTTTTGTTCTGACCAATATGAAAATTGGGCTGAATTATGCAAAGCTGTTCATTTGAACCGGTTGATGTAAAAATAAACATTCTAAAATTAAGGTATTTAGAATTATTTACAGTGCTGATAAAATACCTATAATTTTAACTCTTTAAAATAATTTAAAGGCTGAGAAATGAGGTTACCATTTTATGACTCAAGTCAAAACTTTATTTGATAATGTTGGTAGATAACAGAGTAGATATGCAGTTATGCTGCATTTAATTTAAAATATAGCTATTGTTAATATGTTTATGCAAACAAAGTGCTGCTAATTTTTTCAATAAAAAAAAACTGAAATGATTTCAGTTTTGTATATAGGTACTTTTTGAACATTTCCAGAACATAATACTATGATATTGATAACCATGATAATTTTAGTCACTATAATCATGACGTTTCCTACTGTTCCATCTCTAAAAACAAGCATTATAAACAAAAGTTCAAGACATAACCAAACTTTTATTGGTCATCAAACCTGGATAAGGTAGCCTAATATGTGACTTCTAGATCTGAAAGAGTGGTGTAAATCAAACTCCATGGGCATTTGAGATGAAATTTAGTTCCCCCCCAAGCTATAAAATACTTCTGGGAGAAATTGAGTAATATTAGTTTGTAAAAATCTTTATCTGGTAAATAAGATTGAAATGGGGTGCCTTGGGAGTCAAACGGTTGAGAACCACTACTGTAGTTGGCCAACACTGCCACCTTGTGGTTAAAGTGTATATCACTGCTAAAATAGCCAAGGGAAAAACCTATGCTAATAAACTTGTAAAGCAAAATACTGAACAAATTAGTGTAAACAAACTTTATTGAACTTCTTGGTCATTCTCAAGACTTTAAAATGAACACCTTTCTACTGCATCACCTTGTAACAATCAGCCTTATTGGTTGATGTTACCATTGTCACAACCACTTTCAGCAAAATACAGCACAAACTTCAATCTAGACGATCGATTGTTCATCTCTAGAAAGTGTTTTGATGCTTTCCTTGCTTTATGGAGAGATGGGTTCATCAGCACAACAGCTTTCCATGAGCTCTGGGGAAGAAAGAAAATAAAAACATCTTGTCAGAAATTAAGAGAAACTAGCAAATTAATGTTACTCAAACACCCATTTCTATTCTAATAGAACATATGGACATTACTGAATTTAGTTATTAAATCAAACGTGGATCTGCATACCTCTCATTTTTACCATGAAAATGAATTCATTTCATCTGAAAGGTTAGCTTCCTCCGCTAGTTCTCAAATGCAACACGTCCAATGCATCAGTCTGGAAAATAAAAGCATATTTTACTATACAGTAAATGGGACAACAATTGTAAGAACCATGCATTTAAGAGTTTAAATAAGAAACTATATTTACATTCCTAGATTAAACAAGCAAGAAATTCACACAAAACTAATGTTGAAAAAGGACCAGGCATTTCTATAGGGACTCCATAGTGAATCACTCAAAAGACGATGAGGCGACGCAAAGGCTACATCTCAAATTTCAAGTCTGGTTTTGACATTGGTGACAAAAAGGAGGTCTTTAAAAGTGGGTGCAGACAAAAAAAAAAAAAATTGCAATCAGAACAGGGACTTAAACATCTCATCTGAAGGGCGGCTTGAGGTACTTTCCACCAAACACGAGCGCACTATAAAAAGTAGTCGAGTCATGCAGCTTGTTATTTTCTTTTAAAGGGGGAAGATGTGGAACAGGATTGACTAGATTCTGCAGACGTAATAGATCACTGGTCGAGGCAATATTCGAAGAAAACATGGACAATGAGAACTGTTGTAGGATGCGTACAGGAGAGCAAAAGTTTTTACCTCACATTACAGGCCTATCTCCACAAATGACCTAGTCAAGAGAGCAGCTTTCATCTCAGGATTCTTGAGTCGGAAGGCACAACACTTCATTCTCCAAGGACATTGTTGATTTCCGAATTTGCTAGCAGAGAACTCTTGGATCCAATGAAGCATTATACAGAGCCATTGCTTGCTATACCATAACAGCAACGTTTCATCTTCATATTTGTTTGCTGAACAAATGCCAAATTTTATTTTCCTATATGAACATTTAAGATCCCAGAAGCTAAATTCCCAGCTATCCATTCCAAAACATTCATCTGGCTTGCATTGAGATTAATATCGGAGGCAAAAGAAATCAGAGCAGTTTCCAACCATTTTTTTAATGGGCTTCATGAAGCCAGATTAATACAAAAAAGAAAAAGGATTCTGAGGAGTTGATATACAGAAACAGAGCACATTTCTTTCCAAGAAGGAACAAAACCTTGACATTTAAGAGGATAAGTTCAGTCCACAGTAGAGCATACTTTTAAAAATAAATTTAGACTGTGCAAAGAGCAAAGTACCTTGGGTCATTAGTCCTAACATGAGGCTCAATGACCCGCTGAAGTGGTTTACTCTTTGGATAATGAATATTTACAAATCTTTAGCAACATCAAGGAGGTTTGCCGGAGACAACTCCAACGCAACATGCCTGCCTTGCTTCACTAAAGGAATGCATCACAAAATGGAGGTGGCAAGGAGCCATAAAGAGCACATCACAGCTTATCAAGCTTCTACTGGAGGATCGGATTAGAATATTTTCTGATGGCGAAGCTTGCCTCTTTAAAATTCAGTTTAAATGCAAATGCCCCTAGCACTTTCAGTGAGCCGATATTAAGAAATTGGTCCAAAGATATTTGAGGAAATTGGTCTTAGAAGCTATCAGGCTGTGTTGGACAGGTCAATTCACGCATGGTTTCAGAGACAATTTCTTAAACACATACTAAAAAGAAAAACAAAGACAATTTCAACCCCCTGTGAGCATCTATAACAATCGCAAGGTAAAAAAATGGCAGATACAGGAAGCCTCACTAGGCTTGAAATTCTTATAGTAACTGAATGCTCATGGATTTTAGGCAGCTCCTCAATGAGAGGAACATCCTGCGGATACTTGACACGGTAAAAAAGGAGTCTGTCTTTAATAGAACATTTGAACCAGAACACAAAACGTAAAGAAAAAAGTAAAAATAAAAAAAGGTCTTCGAAGAGCGCATCTTTTTAAATACAGCCAGCGTAGTAGGGATGGATCTTGGAATCAGGATTTTTTTTTACTCGTGTGAAGCTGAGGACAAGAAGTAGGCAAGAGTGTAAAGGCACTGGAGCATTGTGAACATCCTTTCCAAAAAGTGAACTGACACCATGATATGATTCTTTTCGAACAAGGTCTTATTGACTATCAGAATTGACTATTCTGATCAAGTGCACAAACCGACTTTAGTCGCTAATATTGAAAAGTGACTCTTAGGATTGTGGTCAGCAATTCCTTGATAAAGCAACCAAGTTGACTGATCTCAAAAGCTGAAATGGCAGTTTTCTTTCTGCTTAGGTCTAGACATTATTCTAAGAACACAGTGGCCTGAGATCTATTGGTGCAGATTGGTGCAGTTGACTAGTAAAATTAGTAATCAATCAAGCAATACATACCGTAGCTGTCGTAACTGTCTCTGTAGGATCCGCCAGAGCGGTCATATCCCCCCTGGCTCCTAAAACCAAAAGTAATATTTGCCATATTTAAGGGGTTCACGGTTACAAGGGCAAAAAAACTGTTCCTCCTGCACAACCATTCCAACCGTAAGAGATCCCTCACCTGTTATCCCTGTACCCACTGCCGCCGCTGGAGTACCCTCCACTCCTGTTGGAGTATCCACCTCCGCCGCCACCACCGTATGAACGGTCACCTCCACCATAGCTTCTCTCCCCTCCACCATAGCCTCTATCACTACTGCCATAACTGCGGTCTCCACCATAGCTCCTGTCGCCACCGTAGCTTCTGTCTCCACTGTATCCTCCACCACCTGTTTAACAAAGAAAAAAAAATTTGCATACAAAGTCAACATGACATGAGCAAGAAAGACATTCAAGATGGACCATTAGCTTTGTCATGATAATTACATGGTGTCAAAACCACTTCAAATGCAAATGTGGCCATCTGGTAGCAAACATATGCAAGTCTAATACCAACCTCTACCTCTGCCACCCCTGAAGAATCCCCTGCCACCTCCAGAACCGCCTCTGAATCCACCAGACCGTCCACCAGATTTGCCGGCTTCATCAACACGAATCATGCGGCCATCAACAGACTGCAAGAAAGAGGCATCTTATGGTTAATGCATTTTAGGTTCCAGACCAGTTAATGAGTTTCATGTCACTTATTACTTGGTCTTTAAGGGATAGGTCACCCAAAATTTAGATTTACTCATCCTCAAGTTGTTTCAATTTTGTACATAAATGTCATGACTTTTCTGGTGAACAAATTATATTTTGAATGTTGGTAACCACAGATAGTTGAGGGTAGCCATCAACTTCGATAGTTATATATATATATATATATATATATATATATATATATATATATATATATATATATAAAAAAAAAAACACTATGCAAGTCAATGGCTACCATGAACTATTTGGTTACCAGAATTATTTATTTTATGTTCAGAAGAAACGGGTTTGGAACAACTTGAGGGTAATACTAATTTTCATTTTAGGGTGAACTACAATTTTAATGTTAAATAGACTAAAATCAGCAGGCAACAAAATGGCCACCATTAAAGAATTAAACCTTAAAAAACTCAACATTTGGCTAAATTCAGGTTTAGTCATTAATGGCATCAATCTCCTCACCTTTCCATTCATTGCAGCCATGGCATCCTTTGCATCCTCTGGATTTTCAAACGTAACAAAGCCGAAGCCCCTGGAACGGTCGGTCTCACGGTCCCTGATGACATCAACTAAAACAAACAAAAGCAGCGCGTAATCATGAATAAAGCTGTAATGAGGATTTTAAAAACACAAAACTAAATTAAATTGAAGTGAACACAAACCTTTGGCAATGGTTCCATATTTGGAGAAAGCCTCCTCCAAAGACTGTTCCGTGGTATCATAACTCAGACCACCAATGAAGAGCTTTCCCTCGTCAGACATGATTAATATTCTGCAGAAAAATAGATTTTTTTTACAATATAACCACGCAAAAACAGTTAAAAACATGAAAAAATAAAAAAAAGGCCCGAACGGAAGTAAAATGGAAGCAAATTCGTCGAGTTGCTCAAACGCATCGTGTTCAAAGTGCGCAACAAGGAAGCGCCATTTTCTACCCATCCCCTCCTCTTCCTCACAGCGTGCTGCAGCCATTTTGCCACAAAGAAATGCTTAATCTTTTCAAATCCGTTTGAACGCTATAGTTTTAGATTTGCGACTAAATTCATTTGTAAAGCCGAAATGAAAATAACCATTCAATATTAGACGCGCTAGCTTTGAAAAAAGTAGGTCAGTTTAACTAGGTCACGACGAAGAGCTTTTGAGCTACAACATGAACAAAGAAAGCCATCTAATCCGACTGACCCAAAACGATTTATATACCGCATGCGAGACATTATAATTAAAAACAGCAATAACAACAAAAAATACTTTAAACAATATTTGTAAAGACTCGGGATACGCAAAAACCGTTTATATACGACAAATAAATCAGAATTACAAATTTAACGTCAATATAATGCAACAACAGGATATAACACTTCATTTTAACATAGAAAGAACGTTTGATAAAGAAGATGTATTCCTTACCTCACAGTTTTTCTCGAACACACAGGAAGGTTGCAGAACGCGAAGCCGACTGCGGCAGAATGAGACCGGGCACAGAAAATGGCGCCAGTTTAAATGCTTCACGTGACTGCAGATCACTGGGGGCGTGTCAAATCTCGTCGCGTCACAGGTCACATGATTAAATAATACCCTTTGTCACCCGGCCTTACAGTAAAATATATTACTTATCTCAAAGAGAGATTTTATATAATCTTACGTAAATGTCTTAAATTAATCCTTACCATCTTATAAGCAAAATGAACAATTGTATTGTTGTTTGAAAACGTTTTGCAATATATATATATATAAAAAATATATTGGATGTAGGCTATATGCCACATTGCAATGCTCGTTTATTCTATAGGCTACTGGTATGATGTTTACTATAATTTGAACTAGTAGCCTAGAATCTGTTTAAATATAGCATTGCATGATCAACAATCCTGGTAGGCCATAGTTACAGACAAACAACCCTAATGAAATAACCTTAACGAATCAACCAATGCCACTTCTTTGTGATAAAATGCAATTTCATTAACTGATATGGAACAATCTGTGGTTATCATGATAGCCTATTTTTTTTTCAATAGGCCTATAGTGGTAACATTAGAGGTTGATTATATCAATAAGAGCTGGGAACATATCATCTAATTCAGTAGTGTTTGCATTGTTTGCAAGAATCACGACACACATAATAAATAAAATGGATTATCTTTCAAGGCTACTTTTTAATCCTGTTCCTACTGTTCTTTTTTTAGGCTTAACAATGACTTTGGTTCTGAAACCTATTTATAATTCATGTTTCCTTTCGAGGATACAATTAGACATTCGATTATAATTGTATAGGCTTCTGATGAACTGACTGCAACTTCTTTTGAATCTTTATTGAACTCAAACCCCATACTTTATGTTCACATGCAGATTTGCTCAAATCTCTTGAAATCCTGCTTCAGTGTAATAAGGATTCCTAAACGTAAAATGAGTAAAAATGAATGTAAAACGTTTAAAAGGCTGCTGTTTCTTGATTTAAAAAATACAAAAGGCTGAAAAACACGCGTAACTTGTGCTATTGAGAAGTTAAAAAGGTTGAACTAATTCTACTCTCTTTTTAAATTTAATACAATCCCATAAAATAAGATTTATGCAGGTCTAAAAGTATTTAACTTAGAATAGTGCTCAATTTATTAGCACTAAAAACAATATTTCACCTTTGCATTCAGCAACGATTGTGCAAATAAGATACTGGTCTTGGTATCACTTGTTAATGGTTCCTCAAAGAATATCACGTGCTTTCAGTAGTACTCAGTACATTAGCACAACAGTGCTATCACCATATGTTCCTCTTTAGCATAGTGAACAATGCGGCAGACTGAGGCCCCCTGCAGGGCAGCGATGACCCCACCCAGAAACAGTTGGGTGCAGATTGGCAGAATGATTGTGAAGTGTTGCTATCACGGTTCTTTCGGTAGGACAATGAAATAGTTCTGCATGTGCTAATGTGTGACAATCACGTATCTAGCCTACAACAGAATGTGCTGGCTCAAGAATAGTCAAAACGCATTCTTACTTTTTTTGTTAGCAAAATTATTCATATTATTTTTTAAATTTTCACGCGGAATTGAGCTACTTTTACACTGTTGCCGCGGTACTTTAAGTCCCCCATGGAACTAGATTTGTACCGCCCGGAGACCTTTTTATTTATTTTTTACCGGGGGACCCCCTGCCCCCCAACTACTGCCACCTTTAGTGTGGCAGAATAATGGACACCCATTCACGGCCCCCCCTTTCTCCAAGAGAAAAGTTGGAGTCTTTACAGTTTATCATTTATTTCAAACATCTATTTTTCATACAATTCTACAAATTTAAAGTGTGCCACTTCATCTCATGTGTGTTCTGTGTTGTTTCTGATTTTGAGGATATATTTTGTCCATTTTCTAAGCGGGGTCAGACAAAATTCATTTGATTCTAATCTTGATTTTTTTCAGTACACACACAAAAAAAGCTTAAAAAAAAGTTTTTTTTTTTTATTGTTATAATTGTGATTTCATAATATGTAGATATGATTCCAACAAGAAAAACATGTCTTTCAGTTAGTCAAATAGCAAATAGTGGAGCTCTGCAGCTATCTACTGGTTCAAATTATAATTTTTTACTTTTAAAATGCCGTTTTCCAAAAGGTAGGCAAAAATCTAAACCATGTCAAATTATCCATGTTATCCCCATGAATGAAAGTTAGATATGTGTGTCTTTTATAAAGTGAATTTTACATAAAAATCTGTTTTTGTTATATATATTTTATTTATATAAACTTGTGGGAGTAAATGTGGAGTAAAAACATTAATAAACTGAGTAAAATTACATTTTTACCCCCCCCCCCCCCATAATAATTATTATTGTTATTATTATTTGTAGATCTAGAAAGTTTTGACAACTGTACAGTCTCATGCCATTTGGACAAAGATATAGGCCTATATATTTTTTTTTATTTCAGCAAACGTCATTTGAGCGCCAGCGCAACAAAACCGGAAACAAAACCGCTAAAATGCATTCACGCGAAAATTAACTTATCCACTAGGCAACTTATTGTGAAATTGATTTCTTTATATTTGCTATTTGCAATTAACACTGCAAAATCCTTATGTTTTTATTCAACTATGTGTGGGCCTATACAAAATACTGGACTCCCGTGACTCCCGTCCTGTTTTGGTTTGATACGGGACGCATCATTTTACCTGTAGGGTAAAATATCGCAAACATACAGTTAAGTACAACAATAATAAAACACACCCCTGTTGGTTATATCAGGTTTCTCGTGGTCATGGAAAAATTGCAAATCAGCATTTGTGGTAGCCTACCCTACACACGCAAAATGCACAGCACCTTATCTGCTCATGCAAGAAGCTAAAAATAACTTCTCTCAGAATTGTGCAGTGACCTGGATAAAGATGTTCCTTCATCTATAAGGCAAGAGAAAGCAAGCTAGAGCAAGGGTGAACAAGCTGAGTTATAAATATCGTAGCCTTGGGACCTTGAGAACTGTCCTCCGCTTCAAACACCCACGCATGCGCTTCCTGCACCTTACCACAACTTTCCATTTCTCGAACAAACCCTTCCCCAGCCACTCAGCACGGTCAATATATCATGATATGACATGGTTACATACATAAAACTACAATGTAGCTTACTACCTTAAATGACAAGAAACACACACGCACGCACGCACGCACACACACACACACACAGATAAAAACCCCATGCATTGTATTACAATGCAGATACAGGGACTGCCATCGCAGATATCAGAAATGTGTTGTTCCATTTAACTATTTGACCAGTGGAGGGCAGTAATTGCATGTCTGATCTTGTGCCTCTTATCAAGCGATCAGCCGGTTGACTGTGTACAGATAGCTATATGGAACACAAGACATGTATTGACTGTATATGTCTAATATATACATGCCTATATGCAACATATATATTGTTTGTTGACGTATAGGCTATACATCTATGTTACACACACACACACACACACACACACACACACACACACACACACACACACACACACACACACAGTCTCTCTCTCTATTATTCAAAATTCCACCATATAGTCAATATACATAGACAGTCAACATGCTGATCAAGCTAGCCTGTATATTTAGTATTATATGTTTACTTTACATACATACATATATCCTATATATATATATATATATATATAGCCTATTTATGAAATATGAATTCCTTACACGATGTTATATATTGACTGTACTGGTAAGATTTTGTCTGACATTTGTGTAAGCACACATTTTGCAGCTTGTAAGGCATGAGCTCATGTTTTGTTTACAAGCTTACTGTGGGGGTGGATTGATGGTGGTTACTGCCTTTGTTGGTTGCACAGCAAGACCATGGCGTGCTAGCATATGAACACAAGCATATATCTTCATTCACATTGAAAAGCTGGGTTACATAACATTCTGAGAATGAAATTTATGAGCATTTCCGAGCTTCACACTCCTGGCAGTGACTTACATTTTACATCCTCAAAATCATTAAATCACAAGTGATTGCTGCTATTGTGCCATTTCTGGGAAAAAGCGAGGACATTGCAACTTTTACAGCAGGTTGATTGCGCAGATTTATCAGTGTTGGTGGAGGATGACTCATAGCTCAGTTAGGTGAGGCTATATTTCAAATAGGACATTTTGATACTGTCAAGTTTATGCCCTGAACACCACCTGCAAAAGAAAAAAAACCATAATTCTCACACATTATTATTGGATGCGTATGACTCATGCAATGTGTGCTTGTATATATTCAGACACACACACCTATGACTCACCACTTGTTTTCAGTCTATATGTTCTATAAAAGCCGTTAAAGTCCTCCCTTCTTGCTGTCAGCAGCATATGTTGTGTTTTGGATGCTGGTGAACTGGTGAGTTCCCATATAGTTTATATTTATATATATAGGCTATATGTATAATATATACACAAACTTTTATGTTAGATGTGATGTATCTGTGTGTATATTTATATGCTACCACGAAAGTCCAAAACAATCCAGATCCAGGTTTATTGTCGATACAACCTCATATCTAGCATTGTAAAAGCTGATGGTATTACTTTAAAGAAGTGACCTCGTTTCACATTCAGACGAATGCTTAATCATGATATAACCACTTTCTCTTTGATAAGTCGTTGAATGGAAGCTATTAGTAATCATATCCGCCTCAGCAAAATGTCCTTGATGGACAATGCCTTGATAGGGCATATTTGTCCATGATTACTCTCTTGTGCAGGTGTAACGCAGCAGTTGTGCGTCAGTCTCGCAGCCAAGCTCTAAATATCCTGCCATCCATGGAGAGGACAAGCTGTTTCCCCATCCAGCTGAACATCATATCTACCCGATTCCCCTATCCGGCTACAAGAGACCTTTTCTAGCACCACCGAAGAGAAGGACATGCCGGCCTGTTGTCATAGCAACTGGTCAAACCTGCCTATTCACACCAAGGACGATAACTATAATGATAACTATAAAGTTTTGATAATCGTTTTAGGAAACCATACACCAGAGGAACAATGTCGTTCAAATCACTTTCAGGATGAATATACTGTATATATATATATATATATATATATATATATATATATACATGAAACGATAAAAACATTGCTGGCCAATCACCCAACTTTAAAGAGTGCAAGCATTTAAAGCGGCAGAAGATAACGGCGCACGCTTATTATAAAAAGTTGGTGTGGACACCGAAATTATAATCTCTTGAGTAGGTACTTATTTTGAATAAGTAATTACTTAACAATCGCTAATTTTTTTTTTATATATACTATGCATGTGTGTAGTATGAATGTAATCTGGACGTATTTGCCATGTTGTCATTATCATGTGACCTACCAGTGTCAGTTGCGTTGCTTCACTGACATTCATAAATCCTCTCCCGTGGCATCATGGGATAGTAAAGCGCCCCATTGTTTGCACACTTCAGAATCTCGCCGGAAGTAGTCATCCTGGTACTTTTCGCCTACTCTTTTATGAGTACTGTAACATTCTTTTGTAACATACTGTTTTTCGCCAAATATATAGTAGGGAAGTATGTAATTTTGGATGCAGCCAGAGTTCTTGGTGTGAACCATAGATATGTATACGTAGATTTCACATTCGACTGCTCAAGACACATCGGTGCGCCCGCCATCTTGGAACGATCAGTGTGTCCTCACTCACAGTAAGAATCAATAATGCCACAACATTGCGTAGCTTCTGCTTGTGAAACTGCCGAGAATTAAATTCCTGAAGAACTGGGATTGTCGAAGCTTATGGTGACGTTGAGGTAGAGCGACCATGGTGTAGTTCGTTTATATAGCCTATACCTTTAGCTTTTTATTTCTGGCAACTGCATTTAGGCTTCAAAATTCATAAAAGTTGTGTTCATCTGTGATAATTATCTTGATGGACAAAACGTGCAAGTATCATAAACTTTTGTTGATCACAGAGTTTGTTTTTTTGTGATAGGTAATCCAAAAGCCTATGGGAAAATCCTATTGGGTTTTTCTGAGGGAACCAATGTGATGCTAACTGCCGGTTGGACTACAAAGTGACGTCATACCTGCACCACTCTATTGTGTTAGTTTAGCAAAATTATCTGCTGAAGTCTATTGCAGATATCGAGTTTTGACTGTTCCAAAATGGCGGACGGCCACTAATGAGGAATCTATGTCTTTCTATGGTGTAAACGGTGCCCCAAATAAGGCACTTGGAATGTGATATGTACTAGGACATAAACTAAAGGAGAACATGTCATCCTTAATAAGAATACACTCTGAAAAGAAGGTTGTTGGTTTGTTATGAGCTGTCACTGAGGTGAGACCTGGGAATGAGGCAGCTGCTGTGTCTTTCTGTATCCTGGGCCGTACACAAACAACGCTCGTTGCCGTGGGGGTGTACCGACACTTGGTGATTGACGCACTTCCACTCCACCCTCCTTCCGCAGTCTCTATAGGCTGTTATGCGAATCCCACAGGTCTCCATTCATATAAGGTGAGCGCGCGGCTGACAGGACATGCCGCTGCCTTGGCAACCAACAGACATTGTGCGCTGTCATCGTACATGAAGAATAATGATGGCTGTGACTGGAATTGCAAACTTCCCAAATCATTATTTACAAAGAAATACTGTGTAAAAACTAATCTGAAACAATAGAGGGAAAGATAAACAACAGAGAGACAGATTAAACATTTGGAATCCCTTGTCAAACACAATTTGCTTTGAGCGAATCGAAGCATGTACAGTGCATGACTGACAGATGCTGATGGAAAATCAACTTTGCCCATCAGCTATAGTGCATTGCTTATTATAATTTTGTTTGTGCTCTCTGCCTTCCTGCAGGTTGTAAGACTAATTAGACTTTTACGAGCCAATTATACACTAGCTGGTGCCAATGAAACATTACTGTTTTCTTGTCTGCCCTCCTCTCTCTCAGCGCTCAGAGAGTTGCTGATCATCACGTTGATGGACGCGATATTAATCAAGTATTTACCGAAAGGCTTTCAAGATGTGTGCGCCACAGAGAATGATAATACGATGAAAGCTGCTTTGATGTCAGGAGATGGTTGATAATTTACCTGGGGGTGGAGAAAAGAAAACATTAAAATCCTGACAGAGAGGTTTAAAGATTCATTCCTCCCCCCCATTCTCATTACCGTATTTTTATTCTCATTACCGTAATGCAACAAAAAATGTCATTCTCATTACTGTAATGCGAATAATAATAATAGGCTACTTAATAGTAAAGTATTTATAAATTAGTAGCCTATTTGTTAATCAAAAAATGACCATTGTGGTAATGATAATGAGATGATTTATACAAAAAAATAAATAAATAAAACTATTTCATTGTTATTACCATAATGCACATACAAATATTACCAGTATTAGTTAAATTATGAAGTACTCATAAATCATGTTAGTATTTGTTAATCTCATTATCATTACTGTAATGCAAAGAAAAATATATTGCTTAAATTGTAAAGTATTTACAAATCATGTTAGTGTTTGTTAAACTCATTACCGTAATGCAAAGGAAAATCTCATTCTCGATTTCTCATTAACATAATGCACATAATAATAATAATACATTACTTAAACTGTAAAGTATTGTAATGTCATTACTATAATACAAATAAAAATAATATATTGTTATATAAATGAATATAAATGCATGTGTTCATAAATAATAAAATCTTTGTATTAAAGCCTTTTTACTGTAATACAGCAACAAAAAAATACAAAAATAATTGTCATGAAATGTCACAAAGCAACAAAGATTAGTGGTCTAAAAAAATTGCCCCGTTTTTTTGGGTTAATGAAAAATATTCCCTCTTTTTTTTTTTCATGGTGACATTTTGCTCTGAAATGTCACCATGACCTGGTTTTGTGTTTATGTGAGATTCGCACTTGCGTCGTCATTCAGACAAACACACAAATATGCAATTATCTCTTCAAGCAGTTACACAGTGTTTACCACATAACACACCTGACTTGCTGACCATGTTTGGCAAACGGCATGAACAAAGACATCATTGTGCAACAGTCCTCTGGAAATGTTTAAATGCATTCAAGACATTTTGAGTTATAAATAGACCCTGTCCTGATTTGATCCAACACCCTTTCTATTTTCCTAATTTAGATAATTAGGCTGTGTGAGTCACAATGTTTCAGTACTGTCCCTTTGGATGAGCTGTCTGAGTGAAGAGGCATGTAGAGGTGTGTGTATGTGTGTGTGCGCATGTATCATATCTGTGTGGGCTCTAATGTGTGAGCTGGGGGAGAGAAAATGGTGTAAAATGAACAACCGCAAACAAGCCAAAAACGCAAAAAGCTTTTTATTAGTAGAGCTCGGCGGATCAAGTGCATTACGTACATGTGTATTTCTTGTACATGTGTGAGTCCACGGCCAAACAAACGTGTGTGTATTGCGCCAGCCCACGTGGGTGTGTGCTGTTTTAGTAGGAGCTGAATCGATAACCTGAGGGCAGGGAGTGGAGACGCACAAGGAAATGCAATTCTCTGGTCGCCCACCTCTTCCTGTCCCGCCCCCTCACCAGCAGCCCACAGACCAGCTCGGCCTCGAAAAAACCTGTTTGATTGGGGAGAGGACATGAAACCAAACAAACATGCGATGAGATGGAGGGGTGCAAAGTAGCCGTAAATAAAGAAGGTTTGATGGGAAATGCTGGGTGACACACACACACACACACTGACACCTTGGTACAACAACACCGCCTTGTGTGCTAACCCTCCTTAATTGCTTAACAAACCAGAATTCATTTCAGCCTCTGATTCACTGCCATTGTTCGGCGCACAATAAGATAATGCACTTGAGTCAGCACCCTGAGCCCGTGCCAAACGTCTTCCGTGAATTTCATTTGCGCAACATATGACTCCTGCATGTTTGACCTGATATAGTACTTTTCATGCATTCGGAGAAAGCCAAGAACAATGCATATTTGTGGAAGGAACTCTTTTTGAGCAAATCACTATGTCAGAGGTTCTGAACTGGTGGGTCACGGTGCAAAAACGGAACTAATGCAAATGCAACTAATCATAAAATTGTGCAAGATTTAACTTGAGATGCCACCTATATTTGTTGCTGTTGGTGTGAAATCAACATCAAAATGGTGGTGTATTTTTACTAATATATCTATATATATATATATATATATATATCTATATCTATATCTATATCTATATATATACATATATATGTATATATATATACACGTATATATATATATATATATATATATATATATATATATATATATATATATACATATATATATATATATATACATACATATACATATACATACATATACATATACATACATATACATATACATACATATACATATACATATATATACATATACATATACATACATATACATATATATATATATATATATATATATATATATATATATATATATATATATATATAGGTCTATTTGGTATTTATCTAGCCGGAGTAGACTGATCCCACATGAACAGGTTGCGTGACATGCCCTCATAATCGAAAACCATATATAATGCAAAGTAAAATAGAATATGAACCCACATTAAATATAGGCTCAGGTGTAAATCAAACCTTGAATTTATGCATTTTCACATTTTTAGCCTACATTATGTTAATAATAATAATAATAATAATAATATATAAAAATAATGATATATATATATATATACACACCATTATGATGAAAGTAGCTAAACATTTATTATTTGACAATAGAAATGACAATAGAAATTAACCGACCAACAGTTATGCAAACTACTTGGCTTTTATGTCACATTTTGTATTTTTAATTGGAAATGTAGGCTAACATTTTCGTGTTATTATTAATCGAATGTGACAAGAAACATTAATTTTACGGTTATGGTGAGGGAATGTGTGCAAAATAATCTTCTGAATAATTTTTGCATTTGCAAATAGTTCAAATAGATTACAATCAATAGTGCTTTTTGACGTTTTTCTTTCACTTTATCTCCTTAAATCTTTCTTTAAATAAAATGACCATGAACATTGGAGTGGCCATTGGTTTGGTCAACCCATTGTTCAAGATATGGTTACGGCCTTGATTTAATATATCCATCAACACATGATACTTTGTGTTAGAGCACAAAAGTGCTGTAAAGACATTGCAGTGGCATAGACACACCAGTAGGGGTCTCCCACTGATCAGCTCACCTCTAGGGCAAGAGGAAAGGATGACGGCCTCTTGAATAGAGTAGCTGATCTTAGCGGAGGACAGCTGTCTATGCCCCCCCCCCCCCCCCCCCCCCCCCCCCATGGTCAGGCCTTCACTCCACCTCTGGTACCTTGCACGGCATCCCTCTTTCGTGGAAAGCACGAGCAGCTGCCCTCCCCCCTCAACCCCCTTCACCGTGTGTTAGTCATTCCTTCATCTGCCCCCTTTGGACTCACACATGCCCATTCAACCTTCCACCCACAAAGGAATGCTCGGAGAGGGGGGACCGGGAAAACCGAGCAAAAATGCTGGAAGAAACTCACGATACAACAAAAATAAAGATGGGACCAGAAAGGAGGGGGAAAAAGAAGAGGGGAAAGGGAGTTTGAAGTCATGGAACAAGCGCTAGATCCCCATTCTGTGCCTCATCCAGCACTCGAGCTTGTTTTGTCATGCGCTGAAACGGACCCTCAGGTCATGCTGCATGCCTTCACAGCGCACACACATGGGCTTTTGTCTGCAGATGGAAAACAGCATCAGGGCTCTCACTATCTGCAAGGAGAGTTCATTGTGAACAATATATGTTCTCGAAGGCCAAGCGATATGTGCATTCAGAACATTCCTTTGATGTCAAGTGAGCCGTGAATCATTTCAAAACCAAGTATTGTATTACGCCTCAACTGAACGTTTCACCTTGATCAAACCTCCTTAACAGAAAATGCTTGGTTTAGTTTTAGTTTGGGATGATAATTCACAATCATAAAAAGCACTTTAAAAATACACACGTTCTTCATTGTCACTTATTGTGGTGCAGCATTTGAAAGTTGTATCTACTAAATAAGGGTTACTGAAATATTTTCAACCCCTCAAATTGTTCATGGACACTGAATACCCCTCATATTTAACATTTACCTAAAGCATTGCAAATGACAAAGCTGTCTACCCACACTGTCAAGCAAATATGCAAAGCTTTTGTATTTAAAATAACAACATTTTGTTGCTTTTTCTTTTTTTTGTCGTTCATTCACTCCCTACCTACACAATATTGTCACTTACCCTTCTTTTTTGTTAATTGGAACTAAATGTTGTCATGTTGTGATTCGTCTCGGGATTGGTCTGGCTCAAGGCTGAAAACTCTACAATGAACAATTTTTTAAACGTCTAGAAGAAAATAAATCGGAGATACTTTGGCAGAAAAACAGCCATTGTTTTACAGTGAGATTTAAGCACTCTGCATCCTTATACATGCAAATATGAGATTAAGATTTGTGAATATTTGAATATTTTTCGTGTTCCACTGGGAGATTTCAAGCATAAACCTCACTAAATATTACTTTCACACAGTCATTTTTTGCAGCCTTATTATTGTAATGATTGAAATTCAGTCTTCATTGATATGCAGTACAACCTTAAAGCTCAAGGATCTCTGGGAATGTCTGTAATAATTTGTGTCCAGCTGGCGCTGGGTGTGAATGATTTTCCATCAAGAAATACTAAGGAATGGCCATATTTGGTATGCAGTGCTGGTGATTTGCAAATGGGAATCACACACACACACTTAACTAACCAACACACAGTATGAAGTGTAGAGGGTTCGGCTCTATTTGTGGGAGTCGTTTGAACTCAGTCCACACAAGCCAGGGCAGGTGGTGTTGACAGAGGACATAATGACCCCTCTTTAGGCACAGGTGGCCTGGAGCAAGGCCTCTCCTCTCTGAGGTATCCTACGCAATAGAGGTGGAACACGCAGGCATTGCTATTTCAAGCGAAGTACTGACCACTCTAGGATGTTCCATACTGCCAGTAATCCAGTCAGTGGGAAGGGTAGCCCACCAAATTTTTGTCCCCACATTCCAGCCTGTGAGTAACATGTAATTTAGCCCTATAAGTCAGCAATGAGCATTCAACCAAAACATTTCAGTCATTATTTACTCACAATCTTGTCATTCCAAAGTCCCACCCCACATTTGTTCTTTTTCGAGAAGTCAATTTACTCAGATATACGTCATAATATCGAGAAGAAAAGACTATCGCAACTTCACGCCTACTTTAAAGGAATCTTTAAAAAACAGCTGTTCATTGTGTCACTGCACTTACATAACATAACATTGAACTCTGCTAAACTCTAACCGTCTCTGTCACTTATCTATCTACAAATTACTAGCTGTTTTATAAGCTGTAACTTATTTTTATTGTCAGTGTCAGTGTTAACGCCTCTTAATGGGAAAGAGTCATATTAAAGAACCTTTAGCATTTAGCATATTTAGCATAAGACATATGTTCCACAGTTGAAGGAAGGTATATTTGAAATATACAATGGGATCTAGAAGTCTGAGTCCACATTGAAAATCTGGAATTCAAAATATAATTGGAAATAAACAACATTTTAGGTTTTTATAAAATACTCTAATAAAGGAACATTATAAAAATAAGATTCTGCAATATAGGGGACTTATCAAATAATCAGCAACAAATACCAAGTCATTCTCAAATTCATATTCATTCATTAACTTGTAACTCAACTGTTAAGCTCATTTAATTTGTAATAAAAATAGTGTTAAATGAGAAAAAGGCAAAATGAACTTTGCACTGTTACTATGATAATATGCGTTAATTTGGTTAAGTGCACTAATATCGGAGTATGCGTAAGTTCACCGTCTTCGGTATCCTTATCTTCCTCCTTCCCTCTGCCAAGTTTAAGGATTTTTACGGCTGCTTTAATACGACATAACGATGAGTCAAAGCTAAGCTGGCAAAACACACGCTGAGCCCTTGATTAACATCAAGCACATAAATCCATGTTTCGAGAGAGCCTATATTTCCCACTCACTTCATGCCTACTCAAACCGAAAGTGCCTTTAAGGACTGTGCGCGTCTCTTTGGCGGAGGCCGGACGCCTCAGCCAGACGCTGGCTTTCGAAAAACAGGCGACGCCGGTTAACGAGGGGAGAGAGAGGGAGAAGCGCTCCGTTTAGAGTGGAGAACGCTGGGTGTAGGCGGGATGGTGGTGCATGGGTGTTTCTGTGCAAAGGGCAACGTCTGTGCAGAGCCGATTCAGCGGCCCTGAGCCTTGTCACCTTTGAGCCGGACGCTCACTGTGGCTGCCTCCCACTCCCCATTCGCAACCCCCCTGTTTTCACACTCCAACTCGGGCAATGAATGTGTGTGTCTGTACTTAACCGCCCCCAGAGAGGCTGCTGGAATCAGAATGCATGTCTGGCTGGGCGAGAGAAAACTGAACGTCTGATTGAAATCGAGTCGCTTTACAATTGCTGTAATTGTTAGTGCATTTGTGCTTTAGGCTGCTTGCACACACTAGACTTGGTTGGTTTTTAAACACTTCAAGCAAACACCCAAGGTTCGGTTAATTTGAACTCCAATTCAGTTTGCAATTGGTGTGAAACAAAGAAAGAATGTCAACTGCTCTTCAGTGTCTGTCTTCAATACCTAGTCTAACAGCGATATTCATGCTATGGAGGCTTGGAGATCTGCGGGGGCAGAGGGAGCGAGGCAAAAGTGAACGCTTGTTCGGACCAACCAATTGAACCAAGTGTGAAACTCACGTGTATAGAGCGTGTGGTTACACACTTGAGAAGGTCATGGTGTGGTTTCTGCATATTTAAAGGTGGCACAATGACCTTCTAATATATAGTTTTTGGTTTCCAAATCAGTGTTCCTTACAAATAATACCCCAATGGCAGTTTTTAAAGAAACAGGTTAGGAAGACATTACACAATGGGAAGCAACCAGAGGCCAGGAGCAGTTAGAACTCTATGACCCTTTTTTTCGAAGTGTGAATTATGCAACAGGTCTGCAGACAATGACATTTGAATGTGCTGACTGTCTAGAAGGCAGCACGCATGTGTATGTGATGGAAAAAGATGACCTTCTCGATAGGGGCACTGCTAATGCATGTTCTGCAATCCTGCTAGCTGCCAAAACGTGCCTATTTAAGCATTTTAATTAGTCACAAATGTTTTAAAAACTAAAACCCTGCTCTTTTGAAAGTCTGTTATCACTCAAAACTTCACAAAAAATAACCAATGATGCTCTGAATGACTTGCCATTAACGAACAATAAGAAGGAATAAAGCGAGCTCCAAAATGTCATTTCACAAAGGCTGCTATTGTGTTGTGCGCTTATAAAGTCAAAGTGTCCTTTCTATCTTTAACTCCCTGACTTTAATTTGCAAATTTGAAACCTTAAATGGCAAAAATGCAGTAAAAAGGAATTTTTGCATGCTTGAATGTCATTCTCGAGCTTGGTGAGTGCGCATTTCCAGTACGACGTCCGTGTAAACACGGCACGTCAGTGTGGAAGAATGTAGGGGGTGCACGAGGCCCTGGGGACGAGGCCAGGGGGCAAAGGAGTAGGAGGAAGTCTGTCAAACAGAAGAGGGGGTGTAGCGCCTGTGGGCAGAAAAAGAGAGAGCGAATGGGGAGGAACGCGGAGGAGTGAAGAGGTAGCCTCGAAAGAAAGAAAAAAGAAACGAGAGGAAGAAAAGATTCCAAGTGAAGGTTGAGGAAGAGGCCCTAAACTTCAAACGCCAGGAGAGGTATATGGCCGCTTTAATTATTTAGTTTTTGTGGCCTGCTGAAAACAATTAAAGGAGACCTTCAGCAAATCCCAGGTCAGGCCTTGTGTTGCCCATGATGGATAAGGTATTTTCATCAAGTACAACATGTTCCCGGATCAAAATCTCTGTTGATCCTGGAACAACATTCCAAATCAACCAATCAGATTTAAAGCCACAATATGTAATTTTTTTCGCCGCTAGGGGTGGCTAACCTCTTACAATAACAAAGGTGTAGGTTGATGACGCATAAGCAGAATTATGGAACTTGTCATCATGCCGATTGATCTAATAATGTTTATGGATGAATACATTGATGTTTTAAACATGACTGTGGTATGAAGCAGGACGCGATTGCTAATGAGAGACAGATATCAGCGCCACACACGAGTCCCGCGGATATAAAGGAATAAGGACATTTCATTCTACCGAACTACACGCAAGTGCTGTATTACTACTCACACAAGTCAGTTTATTAGACGAATGAAACTTGTGAGGTAACGCAGCGCTGTTTCACTTGGTCTACACTATCACACTAAACTGCATTTGAGTGTGTTGAAAGTTATGTTATTCTATGTGTTAGCTTGTTGGCTGTATGAGACTAGCAGTAAGCTAGATCAACATTAGAATAACATGCAGATCATATTCTAACATTTCATCATGTTGAACTATATAACATTGATTAGTTTTATGTACATTTGCTCACCTGTCTAATAAAGTACATGCAAGAGCCGCGTCTCTGTCAAGTCGAAGTTAGTCGCGGACGTGGAGCTCTCGGCATCTCGAAAACGCCACGCCGATATTGATCCTCTTTTTAGTTCTCCTTTTGTCCCAAAGTCTGCTTGCCATGGTCCATAATGTTTGAACGAAACAACAACAGCGTGAGCTTGCCGCTGGACGTAACACAGTTGTCCACGTCTGTCGCCATGGTTACTATGGCAGTACAAGCGGAAACCAGGGATAACGCGGATATTACGTCATCGACAGGCGACACTGACCAGGGACGAGACATTATTTAAAATTGGAATTTCTCTGAAATTAAAAATCTTTGGGAACTTTTGGGATATTGTAAGTACACAACTGCAGAAATAGATCACACTGTGCAAGTGATTTTTGGATATTTTATTACAAAATTCTTACATATTGTACCTTTAATCGACAAGTTTACGGTTTATGTCAAGTTTTATTCACCTATAATTTCCCTCTGATTTTAGGGATAAGTTATGGATATTGTTATGTTTTGGGGTAGGGATAGGGTTAGGACTAACTTCTCAGACAGGAATGTATTTTGTTGATCCAGGAACATGTATACTTGGCAATATCACGGATGCAGGAGCCTGGGAAATGCAGGCCAACATCCAGCAAAAGAACATGACCTTTTGCATGAAACTGCCTGTTGGTCCATTCCATTATGCAGTGGTTTAGCGTCAGACCATACGGACAAAATAGTTAGATCTTCATGGGAAGGTTTGTTAGGATCATGAACTTTGGCAGTCAAGATTCTGTGCCAATTTTTTAATATGAAGGCCACTCAGTTCCTGTGGAGCAACTAAAAGCCAAAGTATTCCTCAGTTTAGAAACAAATTCTTAGCGTATGCATACAGCTGAACAAATAGACTTTAAAGGATACTTTTTTGATAGGTGCTCGACACATGTGAACTAGAAAATTTGGTCATTGTCCAGTGTCTGTGCTATTTCTCTCCAGAAGTTATGGACAATAAAAATGTCTTTGTAACTTGTTTAACTCTTTAACCGCTATTTACGGAATTTTCCAGCAATCCATGTTTTCACTGTTATACGGTAGGGGGTGCTAGTACGTATCTTCTGAAAGAGAACAGAATCTCCAGATCAAAACACAGGCGAAGGAGAAGCAGAAACAATCGATAGAGGCATTATGCACGTTGTAGTCTTTGACAAAAACATGATTTTCTCAGCTTTTTGTTCAAAATGTTTTTTTTGTTTTTTTTTATGAAACTTACCCACATTCAAGTGTTGATAAAAAAGGAATGCATGAAGCTAGCTTCTGTTGTTTGTTTAAAAGCAGAGGCTCTGTTATTTCTTTTGATATATTGCATGTTCAGATATTCATACAACAAAATATTCCAGGGGCCAGTTTGTGAAAATGATCAAAAATGCTGGTGGTGGCTGGCAATTTTTTAAGAAAAACGCTGGTGGGGAAAGAGTTAACCCCTTAACTGTCACCTGCCCGTATACGGGCAAACTAAATTTACTTCACTATATTACTATTAAATCCTAATCTAGTCATGACAAACTATATATCGTTGGAAAGGTCTAAGGCTCCTTAATAGATATTTCAGCACTGTTTTTTGTTACAATTTATGCCGGAACATTAATAGATGAATTTATGACAAGAGCGCACCTCAAAAAAACTACATCATAACAGGAGTTCTGACCTTTGTCACAAAAAGTCGACGCAAACACTTTTAATAATTGAAACTTTGGTTTTCATGCTAAAAGTTCATAATAAAACATTTAATCTAGTATTTGTCAATAAAAAAATATAAAAAAATATTATCTTCTAAACAGTATAATATATATATTATCCTCTAAAATATAATATTATCTTTTTTATCACCTTTTTTTATTACATTACATATTTTAGTAGTTATCATAAATTAGGTATCATTTGAAAGCTTACGATCTCAGAATTCATCCTGTGAAAAGTGTTTTGAAATTGGACATTGTGTTACCATAGAAACGGTACTCTAAATTATTTTATTAGGCTCCTCCCCTTTTGGGCATCATTATGTTTCATAATTTATTATCAAAATATTTTCTAATCTTGACAAAACACATATTGTCAGAAAGGTCTGAGTCTCAAGGTTCCATATTTTGTGACAGAAGTGATATTTGGACAGAAATTTATTAATTTGTAATGGTAGAATGCATACAGTTAAATTCAATGGAATTCAATGACACCCGGTGGCTATTTTTGGTAATTCGCCTAAACAAAATCTCATGGGAACTTCAATTTTTGTGATATCAACTTCAAATTTGGAACACAACTTGGTTAGATATATGGCTTTGATTTGATAGTAATTTTTTTGTAAAACATATTTTGTAAAATATATATTTTATATAAAATTTAAATATGAAATAAATTATATTTGATTTAATGTAAATTTAAACTTCCATAACTTTTTCATACTTTAATTTTTTGAAGTGCTTTCACTTCAGCAATAATCTGATATTTTTTCCCTTTAAAACAAGACCAAACTTAGGTCTATACTCCAAAGCATTCTTGAATTACAACCATTTAAGCTTGAATAGTGCATTTTAATGTCCATTCTCAAAAAGGGGGGTGACAGTTAAAGGGTTAAACAATAATTCTATTGTTGTTGTGTCTCCAGTTGTTTGTTGTTTCTGTTGTTTTGTCTCAGTTTCTTTTTTTGCCTGTGAATCTCAGCCATTTGTCAGCTTATCTGTAATTTTAATATCATAAGCCTCAAGTTGAGTTCACTGTCAGGCAGACAGCTATTTTCCAAACTATGGGAAGTATGATTGGCAGTAGCGAGTCATAAACCGAGCCGGCCAGCTCATAAAAAGAAAATCAGGAAAATGTGAGCGAGGCCTCAAACGTGTAAGGACTAAAAGTGTGCGAGAGGATCAGCGCGCCCTCTGCGGCAACAGATTCGATTGCGCGTTTGTGAGTCATACGTTGTAAAAGTTGTTGAGCTGTTTAGTCATTGTCGGGGAGTGAACGTGATGAACTTAGAGGGAAAGAAAAAAATTAACTCATTCCCTTTTCCTCCTGCAGTCCCGTGACAGGAAGATGGGAAGGGAGTTTTGCAACAGTCAAAGAGGAATCAAAACAAGGGCTTAAAAGGAAAAGTTCACCCAAGATTGAAAATTCTGTCATTACAAAATCATGCGAGTACATAATAACACCATTTTAATTTTTGGGTGAACTATCCCTTTAAGTAGGTGGTGTAGCATTGTGTGAGTGGGTTGGATGTCTCTCATCCATGTGCGTTTCTGTGTCCGTTGTGCGTTTAGGACAGGCACACTTTGTTTGCGAGTATTTCACTGTGTGAGAGGGTGTAAATGCCTGTGGTCTGTCCAGTCCTGTTCAGGGGGATGACAGGATGTTCATGTGACTGCTGTGTGTGTGTGGGTGGGTGTTACTCTGTACTGTGTGGGTTATGGGTGTGGGTTGTGATTATAGGCATCTCGTGCCAAGAACTCACAGCACTCCAGTCTGACACAACAGCAACAAACCGACGCGCAGCAGATGCGAGCAGACTGATAGGAAAGGACCTCACATGCACATTTTAATTGCCTCATTCATGATAGTTCATATGTTAATGAGTGCTAACTCAGATATGAGTCGCGTTTAAGTGATCCACTGCAGGAAAATGCCTGATTCGAGGCGTCCGCCATTGTGAATTCCCCAGATAAAGCTTTTAGTCATGGCGCACTCCCACACTGAAACACCTTCTTTAGAACATGCAGCATTAAATAGACAGGAAGTGCTTGACTCTTCATATATAATGTAGACACTGCATGAGAGACTCTTACTACGTCATTAGTGTGAAGCAGTAAAATTTGTCTAGATTTAAAATGTGAGAAGCTTTCGTTTTAAATCTAGCTGTTAAAACTTGCGTTTTGGCCGTTCATTGACACGCCAACGGTGTTTTGGGGGCCTGAAAATGCAAGCTTTTGAAAATGGGTTTCATGTGCAAGTTTTTGAAAATGATACTGTTTTTGTTTCCATGTACACTACAAAAACGTGAATTTGTGAAAACGGTGGCGTCATGCGCATGCATATTACGTGTTCAGTCTATAGGTGCGTGGTGTTTCTTTACAAAGTGACACCTACTGGCCTGGCAGCATAATGCAGCCTTTTTAGTCGTTTTTTGTAGATCCATGTGAATGGGGATCGTTTTGACAGTGTTGTCGTCTATAAGCAAAAAAAGCTAAGGAAAAACTTTTTCGTTTTTAGTACATCGTTGTTGTGTAAACCCTTATTGAGCACTCGCCTGCTACTTGCTCTATACAGGCAGCAAATTCATGCGACAATGCATATAGCGTTTTGCATATGAGACTCGACTCGCATTGGAAACTAGCATGTTGATAAGCAAATAACACAATAATCTAAAAAGTAGGCCCAGACAGAGAATGTGAATGTATTTCCTAAGCTAAATTTTGTGGAAAAATTGCAGAATGGATTTAAAAATTACGTAAAATTTATTAAGCGAGAGTACTACACTCTTATTTGTAGCTGAAAGCATTAATCCAGTTTATTTATTTACATTTATTAGGTGAGCATACAACACTCTTATTTGTCCATTACAAGATACATACAAAAGTAAATTTAGTTAATGATTTTGGATAGTAATAAGAGTTTAGTATTCTCACTTAAATTAAACAAATGTGTTAAATGGTTTTAATTCTACAAGTAAGAGTCCTTTAATACATTAAATTAACCAAATTTGCATAATGCTTTTAGCTACAAATAAGAGTGTACTCCAGCTGCTAATAAATGTACTATATTAAATGTAGTAAATAAATAATCTGGGAGTACTACATGAATATCTTGTAAAATGGTGCATTGTTTAATTTAATTGCTATATTTTGTTGAACTTTATTCTAAATTTTTACTCATAATTGACAATACTTTCGCTTTGTCTGCCATCTTAAATGGATTTTTTTCTCAATATACTTTCCACAGTGCAAATTGAGATTTGTGAGAAAATGTGATGCTGCCTAATACTTTGACCAAAATTTGTTCAGACAGGCAAGCTCACCAGGTTTTGTAACAGAGCTAATGTGTTTTGCGCGTACGTGTTTATTGTTTAGACAGCCCAACGTGAGGTTACTCAACAAGCTTGAATATCATCATTTGCAGCATGTTCATGTTGCTTGTGAAAAAGCAGTTACGTCGACAAATGTCAAAGGACAAATGCGACCACACCTACCAGAGTCTATTTCTGCCCATAAATGCATCCGTATTTGGAGCTGTGAGGCATAAACAAACATCCCAAAGACCCTGTTCTGACCTCAATGAAGGCTTGTTTCAGCAGCAAATTGCTTTTTCCTTTGTGTCGGCAAAAAAATTGGTTGTTGTCTCGCTTTATTTAAGTCGCTAGTTTATCATACGGAATATGTCTCTGCATGCATGTGTGTATTTTGAGCATAATTTGCCACCCTTTGAGAATTCACAATCACGTAACAGCTGGCTAAATGAATTCCTTATAGTTCACGCTCTATTTTTTTTAGGATCCAGAATATCTATTTCCTAACTGCTCTGGATTCAGTGCGTCCCTGTGGTGAAGTGTTCCTGGAAAAAATGCTTGCTCATGACAGGACTTGCTGTATAAGGGGCATGAGAGGGCCAGTTCTTAAGGGTTTGGTCATCGTAGGGAAGCTACATTTTGAGAGGAACATGTTCTTCCTTTGAGTCACTTTGAGTCAACCACAGGGTGGTCTGAATGCAGCGTTTCCTGCTTCCCATGTTCTTTGCATGTAGAGCATGCTGCGACACGCTCACCCCGTTTACACCTTGGAAAGAAATGGGGGGGGAAACAACACTGATTAGTTTCCCAGAAATTTACTTGGAATATGATGTCATTGTTACTGAATACGCAATGATTTACTTTCTTCGGTTTCCTTGAGCTGAGATTTAGTGGCACAAACATATATTTTTCCCACAGTTCTTGCGTCATTGGTCGCCTCAATTTTGCAGACGAATTCCCAGTTATTTTGACAGGCCTTCTTTTTTTTCTTTTTTTTTCTTTCTGGAAAACACAACTTTTCTCATCTCTCTGTGAAGTCCAGGATTGCACAGCTTCCTTTCTGCTGTGGTTGACACTCTTTTTAGGGAAAAAGCTCCAGCTCAGCGGATTCTTTCAACCCTGAAACGGCAATTAGCCACAGATCAGTAGATTAATTATGGGTCTCCAAGAGTGAATAATGGTGCGAGTTCGCAGCACCCTCCACGTGCTACGGCTAACGGTGTTAGTCCACTCGTCTTTTACCGAGATACGAAATCATAAGAGCCTAGTGGAAACAGAAGCAAGACACTAAGCCAAAGCCAATCACCAGGGTGGGCATGATTCATCCTGATGCATCATGGGAGTTACTCATCGCTGTATATGAGCAATGATTCTCTGGAACACAGAAAACAACTAAATTTTTAGAATTGTAAACATTTGTAGATTCATATATTGTGTCCACGTATGTTTTGTTCTCAGAGTTTGGGTAAAAATACTGATTTATATCAATCGATCTTGTACTTTCTGCAAACTGGATTGAATGTGACAAGATATAAGGGCCATGCTATCATAAGATAATGGCAAGAAAGCACCTTTTTCTATTCAGTTTTTATTCAGACTAATATTTGATTCACAAACAAATGACTCGCAAGAACCATTTTTTTTTTATGAATCATGCAAAAAGATTCACAAACTCAAGAGTTACTGTTTGATTCAGTCTCATGGATCCTTAAATAAAATAATAAAAAATAAACAATACTAAACGATACAGTTGGGTCTAAACAGTCGGAGACGACATTGAAAATCTGAGATTTAAAGTTGTTTGGGGGAAAATAAATAAATAAATGATCCAAATGATCAAAAATGAATCATAAAATCGAATCAAGATCTGAATCATCATCTAAACTGAATCTAATCACGAAATCTGTATGGATACCCAGTCCTACAGAGTTACGTACAATTTCAGATGAACTTGCTTAAAAGGCTAAAAAACAAAACACTTCCAGTATAAAGGTACGTTTACACAACAATGCACTAAAAACGGAAACGTTTTTTCTTTGCGTTTATCACGTAAAAACAACAATGTTGTCAAAACGATCCCGTTCACACGGATCCGCGAAAATGACTAAAAACGCTGTATTATTCATGCCAGGCCAGTAGGTGGCGATGTCACTTTGTAAATAAACTCTACACGCCTATAGACTGAAAATGTAATATGTATGCATATGACTTCACCGTTTTCACAGATTCGTGTTTTTCAAGTTTACACAGGACGATAATGGTATCATTTTCAAAACTTGCACTTCGAAACCCGTTTTCAAAAGCTTGCGTTTTCATGCCCGCGGAACATTTTAGGCCAA
Organism: Abramis brama; assembly: GCF_963993115.1. Taxonomy (NCBI): domain Eukaryota; kingdom Metazoa; phylum Chordata; class Actinopteri; order Cypriniformes; family Leuciscidae; genus Abramis; species Abramis brama. Next base: position 21,440,074 of record NC_139968.1, on the reverse strand, counting down.
AATGCATAAAAAGTTTGGTTTTTAGTTGAAAATGGTGTCGTGTAAACGGCTCCTAAATGGGCAGTTCTTGGCTAAAATTATGTAATGCTGACAAAGTTTAATGCAAATAGGCGAAACTCTGGCTTTGCGAAACTATTGAGTTGGCGGAAGAAGTTATGTGCATGGGGGAAGTGGTTTTCTGTGGCTTTATCTTTCTGTGTGCATATCCCTTTTTTCATAACGTTTGAGGTTTGATTTGGAAAGGTTTTCTTTTTCACATGGTCACCATAAAGGGCAAATCTTACAACATTGTGGTACGTTGCCTAGGTGTGAACTTTGAGCCGTTGAGTAGGAAGGAAAGTGGGAGAGAGAGACAAGAGTGAGGGATGGAGGAAAGGAACTGTTGACAGAGGAAGGACAACAGACTCGGCTTCCCTCGGCGCATGGAATGATGGCTCAGCAGGATGAGTGGGTGTCAGAGTGGGATTAGAGCATCATCCATTTGTTCTCTTTTGTGTTTTTGCTCGCTATCCATCCTTCCCCCTCTTTTTCCCATATGCCTGTCCAGCATCGTCTCTCTAAGGGGAATTAGGATTTTCCAAATAAACAGAAGTTAGCGTTTACGTCTGCCAGCGAGATGGAGTAGCGCTTCATTAACCTTGCATTGTCTTTCCCTGGGTTGCACAGACAGGCTATTAAACAACATCGTAGATGTCTGCAAATGGTAAACCGAACCCTGCGTTGACAGATTACACAAACACACACTCAAAACAGTGTAGGATCAAATGGCTTCAACTAATGTTTCTTCGTAGGTGTAAACCAAAGCTATAATTCAACTCAAACCATGGACCACAGAACATCGATGTGGTAAAAAAGGCTGTAATATCATTATGAATGATCTTTTAGGCCGTTCATTAATTCATTAACATTCCAGTGGTTTTCTCATGATTCATATTAAAACTACAGCATTCCAGACCAAAGATTTACCACTTCCAAGAGCCCTTTCCTAATGGAATATTAAACAAAAATGGATAGACTTGACAGAAAATACAAAAATATTACAGTAAAATGTTAAACATTAAAGGCAAGTTAGGAGAACTATTCTATATATTTCTTCATATACTATTTGTTTCATTATAATTAACTGATTCATGCCATATTTTTGGTTTGGTTTGAAAATTGTTCATTGAAGTCTCATTTTAATTGCTCTGCCATTCTGATGTTTGTGCCACACACAGATTGATATTGCTGTTTCCATGTAGGGGGTTAAAAATCCATTTTTAGACAGTCTATCATGTGTATCCTCCTGCATGGGTAACTCTATGAGCATGACATCTGACAAATAATGAAACACCCATGAGAATACCAACTGTAAGCTAAAAGAAATCCACCACAGCTCATTTAACTGTACATAACTATATTCTGTAAACACCTACCTAAGGAACTGAAAGCAACCCTGATGAAAAATCCAGCATAAACCAGCATGTCCTCTATGCCGGACCAGGCTGGTTTGTTCTGGTATAGTACTGGTCTAGCTGGTGGACCAGCATAGTCATGCAAACTGAAGCAGGTGAAGCTGGTTCTCCAGCATGCTTGCGGGGTTGAGTATGAGTTAAGTTAAAAGCAGTTAATAGCAACTAGATAACTCACGTATTATCACATATTACATACAATAGTGATATCATGCACTTTCATCAACTGCTGAAAGAAAATTAATCTACTTTATTTCACTAACTGCAACACTGCTTCAGTTACTTGTACTCTATAGATTGGGACCATATGAAAACTGAGCAGTGTTAGTTTAACATTGAGGGTTTTGATCTGCCAATGAACATGTAACCTGAAAAAATCTATTAAAATTAATTGGATACTTGACTTTATTTAACTATTAACACATAGAAACATGACATGTAACACATACACAAGTTTTGTTGTGGTCTTTCTGGGATCATACCGGCACCCAGAAGACAACATACACTGTAAAAAATTTAACCGTGATTTTTACGGTAAAAAAACGGCAGCTGTGGTTGCCAGAACTTTACCGTCAAAAATACGGTAGCAACCCGTTATTGGTTTTACAGACTTAACTTAAAATTTACAGTAATAAACCGTATTTTATTATCTGATATAATGTGAATTTACCGTCCTATTGAAGTATTAATATCTGTTTTGTACCATAATACACTGATAACCACCAATCACAGCTGTGATGTGAGTCACATGATCAATCAAAGCTCATCATAAGTAGCTCTTCCACAAGAAAGTTAATTCTATAGAAGCTGCACAGTGTCATTCACACAAACATTAAACACCATCACGGTAACACACATGAAATTTTAAAAATGCAATAAACATTAATTTAACAACATTAAATGTAACATAAAACCCTAATGTACATAACTGATTAGAAAAAAACGAAGAAAACTATGAAGAAACATAGTTATTTCAACAAAAATCCATCAAATGTGAAGTGTCACACAGGGAATTGTGGGAATGTCAATTTACGTTTTTTCACTGTAAATTATACAATGAGTTGTTCTTTTTCACTTTCAAAAACTGTAAATTTAACGGTATTTTACAGTAAAATTACATCAAATGTACCATTAGATCTATCACAGTTATTTACCATATATAGTACGGAAACTTTCTGTTAACCAATTAACAGTTTTTCACTGTAGCATTTTTACAGTCTTTTACCGTTAAAATTATGATCATTTTTTACAGTGTATGCTAGTCTACTAGCAACCAGCATCCCATGCTGGGAACCAGCAAACCATCAACCAGCATCCCATGATGGGGACCATCAAACCATCAACCAGTATCCGGGACCAGTAACCATCAAACCATCAACCAGCATCCCATGATGGGGACCAGTAACCATCAAACCATCAACCAGCATCCAAAAAAACTGCAAAAACTGAGACGTCATGAAAAATATATGTACTATATTTGTAAGTATTATATGAATTATATGGACCATCAATGCTATAATTGTGCGAATGAATATTCTAATTATGAATATTATAATTATTATTTTTATCAAACTGCCCACTTCTATAAAGGAGACTTAAATACTATTGAAATATACAAAATACAGAAAAAAAAAAAAAAAAAAAAAAAAAAAAAAAAAATTGTCTGAGACCACCTTGAAAAACTTGATTTAATTTTTATTTTTTTTGTAATGAAATAAATTGTAATAAATGATATATATATAAAATCTATATGCAAATAAAAAATAGTCCCAACATTATATAGTCCCTTTAACATAATTTTAAACATTAATTATTTAAAACATAATTTTAAATCAAGTCAATCATATTTCTCCATGTGATTTGTCATCAGTCACTTGTAGCAACTGGGACACACTACACTGTTTAATAACAGACTTTTGCTTTGTCTCACGCACACATCATTTCAGAGCCGCACTCAAGTTGCCCCCCCCACACCAGCCCTCAGCTCCGAGCGCTTGAGGAGTAAGAAAGCATTGATTTCTTTGCTATCAGTCAGAGAAAAGCCGTTTTCTTGCTGGAAACTAAAACTGAATTATTTATTTCCTCATTCAATTTTTATTGCACTCTCCTGGTGGAAAAATAATGCTTCCTCAATTAGATGGTGTTCTACCCCCACTATCCTGCTATCTTGCCTCTTTCGGCTGCGGTCTGGCTCTCCAGCTCTCCTCTGGGCGGTGAAATGTGGACAGTGCCGTCGGAAATCATGGAGTGTGACAAAGAGCCACACACGGAGAAGGGAATTAGATCATGTAATCTGAACTGCTGGCACTGGAGTAACTATAACTAACCGTATTACACACTGGCCATCTGTAGCGCTTTACTAATGTCTAAACAGAAAAGGGGAAAATGTTATTTGGAAGAGTAGGTTTATGGCAAAAAACAATTATACAACAGTTAGTTCCAGTCCTCTAATCTGATTGGCAAAGCAGCGCTCCAAGAGTGCTAAACGGTATCAACTTAACTAAGGAATATTCTGGGTTCAATTTTCCCTGGAAGAAGCGAATGTAAACTCTCAATGGAATTATCCTGTTTAAATAAATAAATAAATTCAATGCAAGCTCAATCTACAGCATTTGTGGCATGTTGATAACCACAAAAATTTGCGGTGATAATATTGACTTTGTCACAGAAAGTTATTACATTTTGATGATGGATAAATCATCCCATGGATGATTATTAATAAAGTAGGGTCCAGTGTTATTTTAGTATCATTTATATACTAATACAGTATTAATAAATATTTTGAATTAGATTTTTTTTTATATTTTAGTCAATATTTGTGCTTGTTTTTTCAAGTTTTTGTTAGATATTTCTATTTAGCTAATTTATTTTATTTCAGATTTAGTTTAAAGGGGTCATGATGAAATCAGAAATCAAATTTGCATTGATCTTTTACATATAAGAGTTTTTTTGTACCATTAAAACATCCTGCAAGTTTCATAGCTTAAAATGTCGTCCTCATTATAAACAAAGCATTTATTTAATCACGCTCTAAAAACAGCTCGTTTTGATATTGCGGGATCTGTGGTCAAATTAAATACATTTTCATATGCCCGCCTCCAGAGCAAGAATCGACGAATAGTTACACATCATCGCGCCATAGGCCCCGCCCACTGGCGTTCAGTCGCTTAACGGCTGACGTTTGCCTACACTGGATGTGAGCGTTGCATCAAAAGCAAATAGAACACATTATAATCACTGACGCTGTCTACACTGGATATAGTATACAGATGTGCGTTCAGTTTCTGGCATACTCGCACTTTAATCTGTCGACAACAGGACAACTGAAAGAGTGAATAAACGTTAGCCTTTTAAACGCTTGTCTAGTTTAAACAGCTCGGCTGTGTCTCTGTACAGACTTCAGAAGGATCCTAGCGTCGGAAACAAGCGGACGGTTTATTTTTTATTTTTTTTATGCAACAAACTTTATTTCATATTATAAGTGAACCTCCACAAACATATTAAAATAATATGTAATTTTAGTACTTCAAAGTCTTTCTTTCTTTCTTTTTTAAAAAAAAACAAGGGACGATTCAGAAGTATTTTTCATGGTATACTCAACCTGGTACTATTGAGCTTAAATTGTGTTGAACCCGGAATATTTCTTATCAACTTACTTTATTGAACTGTCACATAAAAGCAAAATGACCTGTGGCCGAATCACAGTTGCACAGAAATTCAGTACTAAAAGCATGATTGCAAGTGTGATATTGCTTAAAAAGATTTAAATCAGGATGTCAGGTGCCTCTGGGTAGAGGGGGTTGAATAAAAACAGAAAAGTATTGTGGGTGGATGGTGAAGGATATAGAGAGAGAAAGAGAGAGAGAGTGAGTTTGTTTGCTCACTCCCCTGTTTTAGCCAAAGATCTCCTGGCGTCCTCTGTATTCAAACCTGGCTACAACAGCTGATGGCTGATCACAGCCAAAGAGCCTGGTTTGACCCCTGCAGGTGCTTGGGTGATGTGGTCAGGTGTGCATAACAGCACGACAATGAAGCAGCTTGATATGAGAGAGAGAGAGAGAGAGAGAGAGAGAGAGAGATGGGAATGAAGCAATGGTTGATGGCGACAAAGAAACGGCAGCGGGCTCTCCAGGCAAGAGATGAAATATTTGCAATTCTGCCTGGTCCCTGGGCTGCAGGCCTACACTCCATTTATATGGAAATTAGTTTGTCTTTGCTAAGGTGGGGATGGAGAGAGAGAGAGAGAGAGAGAGAGAGAGAATTTTATGCTTTTTTTTATCCACCAGGATTTGATTGGTTCTTGAAAAGTTGTCTATGATACTATTGGATAATATTATTTTACTTTTTACTTTATCAATAGAAAATAAATAATATCTAATGTTTTGTAGGTAATAAAATATAATGTTTTTGAGGCAAAAAAAAAAAGTTGATGAATGACATTTGACTTTAATATATATTTTATATATATATATTTCACAATTTATAGTAATAGCACGTTATAATTTTTTTCTGGCTGAATATTCTGCTTTACTCAGAAATGAAAATTTTCATGTTAAATTTAAAGGGGTAGTTCATAAATGAAAATTCTGCCATCATTTATTCACCCTTGTGTCGTTCCTAATCTGTATGTATTTCATTCTTCTGCGAGACACAAAAGAAGATATTTTGAAGAATGATGGTGACCAAACAATTTTGGTTACCTTTGACACACTGATCATAGACTAAAAACCACTGAGACGTTTCTCAAAATATCTTCTTTGATGTTCCACAGAAGAAAGTTTTTTTGGGTCAACTATCACTATAGAAGAACGCCACACACTATGGGTCCTATTTTAATGATCTAAGCGCATGGTCTAAAGTGGTCACTTAGGGCATGTCCAAATCCACTTTTGCTAGTTTAACGACGGGAAAAATGGTCAGCACGGCCAGCACATGGTCTAAAAGGGTTGTCCCTATTAATGAGTCATGGGTGTGTTTTGGGCGTAACGTGCAATAAACCAATCAGAATCTCCCATTCCCTTTAAAAGCCAGTTGCGCTCGTGCCATGGCGGTGCCATTTACATGGCGGAATTTGCAAGCGGAAAAACTGAAAGCTTGGAAGCTTTCCTCTAGCGAGGAAACGGATCTGCTTGCTCGCTTTAACCATCTATGGGACAAAGTGTATGTGCGTTGTGGACCCGCCTATAGGCGCACATTACTAACGCGGTCTTTAAATAACAAAAAAAATATTGCGCCATTGACTTTAGACCAGGTTTCAGGTTTTGCACCAACAATGTCCCCGAACACACCTCGTTTTCAGACCCATTGGGGGAACAGATGGGCACAAATGCATTTGCTATAACAACAACGTGATGAAGGACGAGAAAATGATAACTGCGTCGGGCTGAAACTAGCAAAAAACACAAAACACTTGCGTCGGCGAAAGGCACTGCATTGCGCCGGGTGTATGGTAGGGTCCCATGTCTTCCTCGACTGTGGACATCATCTGGAATCTCCAGATTTCACAGCACCCTTTATGAACCAAACAAACCCCAACGTTCCTCACCTCCAGGCCTCAGATCATGCAGCAGCACTGCTGGAAAATTAGCACATGTTCAACAGACCATTCATTCCAAATCAGTCCATTTGTGATGAGCTCCAGAGCCTGGCTGAGTCTCGCTGGAGCTTTCATGGCCAGCTGCTCCTCTGTGATGCCCAGGGCATTGCTAATACCAATGCTGATGCCCGCTCTCTTTTCATACAATCAAGCTTAGTCATGACACCAGGACCCACAAGACCACAATGGTTGAGTCACATGATGGTGAAGGTCAGTCACGCTAGGACTGAGGGGGAACACATCACATAGGAGTGAGTAATTCTGTTCTAAAACCATGTGAGCTGCCAGTTGTTGCCTAAATATAGAGATAAACAGAACATCGTAAGTGAATGATTTAAAATATTAAAAAACATAATATAAAAAAATGCATATAAAAAAATGAACATAACGTAGAAGGCAAAATGGAAGCAGCTCGCTAGGTTTTGGAAAAGAGCTAAAATCAGGCAAGGCTGAGTGAACACGACAAAGAAGCCTCGTCGGGGGCTCCAGAGTTGAAATGTCCTCAGGGTGGTCTCTGAGTGATTGTCTGTTCGTGGAACATGGTTTGTCTTGTGCACTGCCTCATAATCTGTGCCTCAATGCCTCGTTGAAAGGGTGGGAGTGTTTGTTTTTGCTTTGCGCCGAGAAGGCTCGTTTTTATATGCCAGGACAAGGGTCTTTCTTGTGCTGATCCTGTTTCCACTGCCATGGGGATGGTATTGGTGGAAATCACTCTTTCACCCTGATTTCAGACTGGTTTTGAGATTACCTTCACAATGGTTCTTGTTTGGGTTCGTCTGGAGAGGCTGGTCTCGGATCAGCGTAGGAGAGATGAGCTTTCCGCGGCCATGGAGACAGATGTGACATTCTGGATTTAAGAAAAAAAAAGAAAAAAAAAAGAGTAAACACACACAAGGCATGTGTTGAATGAGAATGAAAAACGAGACCACACAGGAATTGTGAAAAGATCTTATACTCAAAAAAAAAAAAAAGATTTATACCACATTCAATTCTTTTACTGTACTGAAGGTGTAGGTGAGAGCAGGGGCGAAAGTTTTGAAAAAAAATAATTTTAAAAGAAAATGTTTTAGACAGAGATATTTTTTTGCTGTGGTCAATAACTCACAAGTGTGGTCTATCAATACCAGGTGGTATTTTGTAAAAATGTAGAACGACTTCAGAATAATTTCATTTTGAACATAAGTTGCACATTGTTACATTCAACCTGGTTTTCCCATACACTTTGACATGTTTGAATAACAAAGCATTTGTATCAGGCACAGATCTAGCCTGTTTTGTTTGGGGTTTAGTGTAGGTGGTCCCTAATGCTTATGAATAATGAGATATGCCTACAACCACTAAATTAAGAAATCTAGAACTGAGTATAGAGCTACACTGTGAGGACCAGCCAGCCAAGCAACTTAATACATGTAAATCAATGACAAATTAATTTAAATGTAATTTAAACATGTAAATTAATGAAAAATTAATAATAAATTAATGCATTAATGACAATATAAAACTGAAGAAAGTTTTCTGTGATTTAAAGTTAAGGAAAATTAAAACGCCCACAGAAAAACGCCCACGTGGGTGTAGCCTACCTGAGATAAAGATAAAATGGAAATCTTCATGTCTGAGTTTACTGCAGTGGAAAGTTGATTTGTGCTTTAATGCACCATTTACACAGTGTCTACTACACTGCAAGCGAGCAACACGTCAAAACTAGATCGCAATAATGCGCGCTTCTATTATAAATGCAGCTGGGCTGGCATTGGCGCGACGGCGGCTCGTGTGAGGTACGCGTGTTTTTTTAACTGTCATAGAAATGCGATGCAGCTATTCATGTTTTACATGGATTCCACGTAAAATATTGTACTCGTGAAAGTATGTAAACGAAGCAACGTAACCGTAATGTGTTACTCCAAACACTGTTTGTTATGGCGTATCAAATGTCAATCTTTACCTCAAAAAGCTTGGATGAATTGGATGAAATGAGAGGCCGTATGATTCTGAGGTAAATATAAACGCTTCCACAAATTATTTTGGAAAGCGATGAAGTTACGTGCTGACAATAGTAAGTTTTTAATATAATATAATTTTTTTCTTGATCAACTCTCGCTAGTTATAGTCACTTAAAGCACTTAACTTTTTGTGGGTTTTATTCTATGTTTATTACTTTTAAGATAATTTATGCTAGTGTAACGGAGGCCAGCTAGTAGTCGCTGTGCAGGTAAACCTCACTCCTCTGATCTCAATAGGCGCTCTAGCGCTAGAGGCTGCAGTCTTTAGCCTCCTTGTTAGAGCGCCTGACTCTCACGCGAGTAGAACCCGGGTGGAGGGGTTACACTAGTGTTATCCGAAACACTGACGGAATTAACTTCTAGCACATACATAGGCCAATTTAAAAATGTAAAGTCTTTCTCTTCAGGAAAATATTGATGACGTGGTGCACATTTTTGTCCAATCAAATGCTTTTTTGAATGACAAGAGCTTCATCCAAAATTGCATACTTCCCTATAGTAGGTGGAAAACTGTATGTGACAAAAGAAGTATGTTATGTCTGAATTCACAGTACTCATAAAAGAGTAGGAAAAAAAGTACCCGGATTCCCTACAACTTCCGACGAGATTCTGAAGTGTGATTCAGACTCTCCCTACTTTTATAAATACTTGCATATAGTGAGTATTGCATATAATAAGTTTTTTATAATGAGCGATTTATCAATTGATTGTGAAGAAAGTAGTTTTGTATGGATTTGCCAGGCTGTGATGTTTATTAAAGTATGCTGTTTTAATAGGAAATATGGCAGATATTTGAAAGATGCTCCGCTTTGTGCCTGACAGGCTGATCGGTCTTGCAGGCTCAGTAAGATTAAGGTTAAGGCCTCGTCATCCTGTCAGAGTCATGCCAATAAAGCTTTCTGAATTGAGAAGCACCATCTTTCAATGGGCGGAAATATAGCAGCATAGATTTCTGTTTTAAACAAACAGTATTTAGGGTATGCCGAACTCTATGTGGCTCAAATGAGAATTCTGTGGCCTTTCTAAGGCATACACATGGTTTATTTCTCTCTCCAGAAATCAATATACTTGTTCATCACGTAATGTTTGGGCTTTGAATATTTTTAATAGATATCCGAGGTCACTTTCCGTGCGTATATCAATTTCAGATAGGACTCGCCATATGAATGCAATCTTTATTATCGATCAGACGGTCAATATTAAACTATCACGGAAAGAGAATGCACAACGACATTAAATACGCCGGCTATTAGAGCCCTTGGGGTGTACCATCTCTGTTTAAAATGAGAACTATTCCTAACCCAGTATTTGTCACAGAATCAATCAATGTGGCACATCAATATCTGTAAGTGTGTTTGTATGTGCACTGTCCTCCTATTTTGCAGCCACGTTTCTCCCTGGAAAAGCTGGATTCTCATTCGTATTCTGGCAGAATCCTCTGGCAGTGAGACTGCAGTTGCTCTCAGAGCAGGCGTGGTCACATGGGCAAAGGATGAGGGAAGAAGACAAGAAGAGGGTTGGGGGAGGGATGGAGAGGGGATGAGATGCTCGAAATGGAAAAGAAACGGACAGGGTCAATAAAAAAGATGGGTTAGGGAAAACAAAGATGGATAGCTGAATGCAAATTCTAGAGGAAAAGAGAACACAACAGGGCTGCACAATTAATCGAAATAAAACTGCAATGGCCTGACGCGATTACCAAATCAAAAAGGACGTGATTTAATTAAATTAATATATTTTATCTAGGCCTATTTCAGAGTGTTTTGTGTTTTTTTTTTTTTTACTCATGAGCAGCTCATCATCCAGTGTTTTCAGTGTCTCGCAGTGGCTTGGTTCACAGTAAAAAATAATAATAATAGTAAAAAAAAACTGTAATTTTTTTTAAATATGAAATAATTGCTTAATGTGACAGCAAACCGTGAGCTTAAAAAATAAATAAATAGATACATTTTTATGGATCCCTGCACGACATGCAGACAAAAAATATATATCATAGCCACGATAATTCATTCTCTCGTTTTAGTAAATCATGGCCACAAATCAAGAATTCGTTCCCACGAGCGACAAATTTTTTTTCTGCCATAATTATTAATAACCATAATTTTACAGAAATAGTGTGTACAGAATAACGTTAAAGTGTTAAAATATTGGTAAGTCTTCGCGCTCATAGCGGTCAGCCGCAGAAGTTCAAATATTTCAACGCATCCGAAGCTCAAATCGGATCCGAAATCTCCGCATACACATATGATCGGAACTCCACGCAGCTCCCGTACTACTCTCCATTGGAAATGAATGACTTCCGGTCCAACGGCTGTCGTTTGTTGTGTGTAGTGGAAAGGCGGCTTTAATTTGTGGACACGATAAACATATTTCCCCGCGCATGCCATGTTTGGAGCTGCGCATATTTTAAATCGTATGGGCAATTCTGTCAGAAATTCGGACAGCCCTAGAATGCAATTCATGTTTGTCTGTGTGTGTGTGTGTGTTTAAAAAAAAAAATGTATAAGATGGCACCCGCACAGTTGCACCAGCCAATCAACTGCCATTGAGCTGAATGGGAATGCTAACATATAGGTTTCTCGATTCCTCCTTGTTTGGACCTCATGGGTAGCAGGGGCATTGCACGCTAACCTCCAGCTCAGGCTAGTGCACCATTAAGGCCCGAACAATTACTTGTTCTATGTCTCTCTCTCTATTTTCCATCTCTTCCCCCTCTCTCCTACTCGCTCTCCCCCTCCCGTCGGCTGTCAGAGAGATGTGTGTGGGCAGCATTGTGATAGGAATAGATGTTCCCCTAAGCGAGACCTGCAAAAGCCATTTGAAATCTGCTTGATGGAGAACAGTAGGTAAGAGAGTGGGCTGCTTGCTTTTCTGCTCTCTCTCTCCCTCTCTCTTTATCTCTCTCTCTCCCCCCTCTGTCTGTTGTTCCCTCCTGTTCCCCCTCTCCCACCTCTTTTTCTTTCTTTCGCTGTCCTCTTTTTCACCCTCTCTCTCCTCCCTGCGTTCTGCCACTTAAAGCGTTCCTCCATCTCAGGTGACACCTCCCCCCTCTGCCACACCATTCGTTTGCCCTTTCTCTGTCTATCACACACACACCCCACCTCCTCTTTTCTCATCTGTTTTTCTTTCACTTTCTTTTCTTTTTTATCTGGGCACGCATTCCTTTCCACCCACACTCGACATACTCTCTAAATGATTCCAAGTGTCTGGGCCCCAAGCCTCCTCGAACAGACGTGCATATACACACAATGCTTAAAAGAAGAAAAAAATGGGCTCATGAAGACCTTTTCTAGTATTAACCTCATTTACCACAATGATTTGCCTTGTTCAGAACTGATGGTACTGCCCAGAGGAACATTTTATTGCTCGGTAGATGCTCCTTCATAGCTCAGGAGACTTAATGGGTTCTTGGTTGTTTTATTCAGGTTTTATTCAACTTTCTTTAACTTCTTTAAAGGCGTAGATCACGGAAAAAAAAAGAAAAAGAAAAAGAAAAATCTGTTATTATTTCCTCTCATTTACTTTTGAGTTGATTTTGGACCCCATTAACCTTCGCTATATATAAAATCGAATTATCTTTTGTGATCCACAGATGAAAGAACTTCATATTCAGGTTTGGAATTCCAGGACATGATGTTGAGTAGGGGGGAATTCAGGGTGATTGGGACTTTTGCCATTGAGATGACGTGACAAAAATGTCCCAATCAACCTGAATTCACCACATTTTCTTTTTTGTGTGTACTATCCCTTTAACATGGTGCCAGCAACGAACAGATCATGGGTTCGATTTCTCAGGCGCACAGCTGCTGATAAAATGTATCGCTTGAATGCACTGGTGAAAGCGTCTGCAAAATGCATAAGTGTATTATGTTCCATGCTAGGCTTTTGATTATGTTAGCTATGTTTAGTTGCTTTCATGGAGATCTGGGTTAAGGCCTGTTTGCCTGTTTCTTCCGAAACCAAATTATCTGTGCTACCCGCATTCATTTATATTTTTCGTTTAGCTTAAGAGCATTTTTGATACTTGATTAAATCTCCTCAGATGTTTCTCCTAAAACACTATAGGAAACATAAAATTAAGACAATTGTTGATATAGACTAGAGAATATTATTTTATATACTATTTTATCTTTTTTTTTTTTGGTTAAGCAAGTGTCCATTTGCTCTACTTTTAAAGAGAACAAAACATCTCTCTATCTTTTTTTTTATTTACAGGTGAAAACAGAAAACCCTGAGGAAAGTGATTGAAAGGACACTCACAGACACCCTCCACAGCTCCGTCTCGATTTAATGAGGTCGCTACAGGTCATAGCATCTTACCGTTACATTTTAGAAATGTTTTGGGCCATTTTATTGATAGTGAGAGTGGAGATTTAAGAGGAAATATTGGGGTTTCAAAAATCAAATTAAAAACCCACGTCGGGGCATGTGTGCTAACCGCTAGGCTAATGAAATGCAGTGACTAAAGTTGGAAGTGGAACACTAGCATACTGCTCAATATACACTGCGTACTAGTATTATATTTAAACAGTGTGTATAACAGTATGCAACAGTAAACATTTAGTACAATTATATTCTACATGACTTTGTTAGTGTTAGCATAACATTAATTCAGCAAGTGGCTTCTAGTAATAATCCTGCAAATAATTATTTTGCATTTTTAACACAGTTTTATATTAAAATGTAATAACTTTTGGCTGTCTAAACGAATTATAGCAACTACTAAAGAAATAGTAAGAGTGTAGTATGGTTTCCGAACATAGCCTCTGATGTTGAGTTTGTTGCGTTTTTACATTTTCCTTCTATTGCATCATTGTTCTTTCATATGCTTTCTTTCTCAGTTCTTTCAGTTCCTCTGATTTTTTTTTCTATATTTTCATCAATAATTGAGATTTTGAAGTCGCCATGAATAATTCACAATACAGTACATGCTCCGAGTCTTAAGCTGCGAAAGTCTTTGTTGTGAACTATTAAGACCCTGTTTAGCGTAAACAAAAATGCTTCTTCAAACCCTCGTCTTTATTTTCTTTCCCCTTTCTGCTCGTGTTTTCTTGTCCCCTTTCACATGAAATGAAATTTTCGCCCCCTCTGTCTGTCACCGAGATTACATGCGTTTATGACAGAGTCCTTTCGGTTGAAAAAAACTACAGAAACAGGGATAAGCACCAGTGCCTGACAGAGGATTTCGCTCACGATCCCCTTGCTCCACAATGAAGCCCACAATCACACAAAGTAATCCCATCTCCTTAAGAGTCAAAGCATTCTGAACGTTGTGTGCAATTTTGGCGACGTTTTATTCATTTCAAAAAACCTTGTATTCCTTGAGACTTGCTAAGGTTTTTGTTTTTGGATGAAAATAGTGTTATATTCCAAGTCAAAAGCTGATGTATATTTTAATGGCCTTGTAGTTATTTTGTGCTTGAGATGTGCTGTCATAAAGCTCTATTTAATCTTACGCCAATCTGTTTTTCTATAAATGTCCTCAAGTAATGAATATTGGCACTGCGTTGGTTTGTGAAGGAACATGACTGAATTAAGCTATTGAATTTCACGGTTGTGATTATAGACATCAACTGTCAGCGTGAAACGATCACATTTCAATGACACATTCAAAAGTGCTAAAAAAAAAAGTCTGTCTGCATCGCATATCGACATCTTGTGCAGGTTTTTTGGGATGTCAACTGTTAGCTCAACCCTCCAATGTTTCCTATGTTTCCCAATCGCATTCAGTGCAAAAAAAAGATTTTATTAGTACAAACAACTTGGATTTTTAAGTCACTTCAATTTAAATTACGTTAAACTGACTTGAATGAAAATGAGTTGAATATTGTATAACTGTATAACTGAGTTAAAGCAATGTAAAAACATATGTTGTCATAACTTGCCTAAATTGATCATACATTTTATAGATTTTAATAGATTTCAGCATTCAAATTGCCTGCACAAGGAGTGTGTTGCAGCATAGCAGAAGTGCATTTTTTATTACATAAAGGGCTTTGAACTTGCTAAAACTGAACAAAATTTATCATATTATTTTTTTATTTTAAATAAGCTACTCCAATTTCCTACTTAAGACTAAAGTCGGACAGAATCCAGTCAATTTCATACTTCATAGCTATACACTTTAGGATTTGTCTTCCGTTTTGTGTAGATGAATTAAAACTTGGATGTAAATTTGACTTCCCTCCAGATGTAAATTAGATTTCATGACAAACAAGTTTCTAATAGGTTTCAATTGCCTACTCCTGATTTCAAAATTTGGAAGCACTCAGAAATCACTTTATTTCCTGTACAAATCTGAAGTTCGTTTGTACTATCAGTGTGAAAACACCGTGAGTCTTGCAGTTACGCAGGCAATTATGCACTTGCTTACATTTTTGGTGTGGAACAGCTCCCCCAAGATCTTCATGAAAGCAACTAAACATAGCTAACATAATCAAAAACTTGACATTATACAGTCAAAAAGGAGAACAAAAAGTTTGGGGTTGGAATACCAACAGCAAAACTTTTAAAACAATAATTCCTTCCCTTTGTTTTTCTTTTCACTTCACTCTTTCCCACACCTCAGCCGCAGTGTTTAAGTTCCCATCATGTAAGAATTCACCACAACCCTCCCTGGAGGACGAGTCTGTTTACGCTTCACATCAAATGTGCTTTTGAACCACCCCGACGACTCTCTGAACATCAGTAGACATATGTACACATAACTGAATGCTGACTTATCAGTGTGTTGTGTTTGTTTGGTAAATAAAGCAGTTCTGTGGCAGGATCCTTCTAAGCCAGTACTCGCTTCTTTTTGCGTCCTGGTCCGCTTAGTGTTCACACTGACATTTAACACCAAACCTAAAGGCATAGGGATATGTTCCCAACCTCATTGGTCACCTTTTATGACTCTTTTACGCTCGTTGTATGTGTGTATAGCCTACATATGATGGTTTTTTGACTAGCTGAGAACTCGTGAAGAGCTAATAAAATGTGTAAAGGAGTCAAAATAGCGGCAGGAAACGAAGATCTGCCGCAAGGAGACGCGGTTCTGACGCCTGTACCGAACTGTGATGGGCATCACAACTATGATGAGAAAAATAGGTATGCTTGAGCATTCTGTCCTTTTTAGGATAGTAACTTGTGACATATTCCCGTTTTCGGGTTCGTTTACATGGCTTTGGTCTGTGTTGCGTTCATATTTAACCGCATAATTCGAACCGCACCAGAATTCGTATGGAAGCGGATCATGACCCATCTTTTCAACTGTTTGGATGGCAGCGTTCACGCTTATTCAAATTAACCGCACTAATAGAGCGATTGCACCAGGGTTCGTTTTAATCGAACCATTCACCAAGTGTGAACACACCCTTAGTGAATCTGTGCAGATTTTAAATCAGTTTTGTATTTTTACAGTATCAGCAGTATATAAATGAATAATGTGTATTTCTCTGTTACCTAAACTGAGATATTCTCAATTGTCAGTAAAATACTTTTGTGAGAATTAAAGATCGTGCTTCTTTTTGTAGACAAAAGTTGTAGTTTGAAATTTTTCTACCTTTTTGGCAAAAGGGAACACCACAGCCCTTTTTCTCAGTTTTCTCATCATGTATACTGATTTCAAAAAACATTTCGCCTTTCTACTGCACAGACAGCCAAGTTGTATTAAAAGTCCATCTTGTCAGCGGCAATTTACCCCTTTAATCAGTCAATCTGACTCCTTTTGCTGAACCTATTTGCATGAAATACACCAAAAAAAGTGTTCAAGATTGGCTACATTTCCTGATTCCTATTTCCCTGATTTTCGTCCATGTTGGCATCTGCCGAATTTGTCTACCTTATACTGTAGGCTTTATTTAGTTACACACCCTTTGACATCAACAACAAAAGATATAAGAAGAATTTTTTAGAAGATTTTAGTTTTGCGGTCCGCAATGTACAACCCCCTTTTTTGGGCCTTGCTGGAAACATCACTCTGATGTATGTAATGATGGCTGGATAAGATTGGGTGGCGAAAAGAAAACGTCTTCTAATGAGCTAACAGCAACAAAACACATGATTTTGTTTTCCTTTCTATCCGCGACTCCTCTCGCATTTCCGAACAAAAATAAATCCTTGTTAGAGGAGTTTGTCTAGCAGAATACACAAGCAAAATCCTCCAATCAGCCCACAGTGTTTTGAAAAACAAACAGAGGAGACATGCTGAACTCCTAAAAGGTGCAGATTTGGTCACGCATAAGTCAGGGGTCGAGTTTGAAAAGGCTTTGGTTCATGGTTGACTGGTCTTCTGTGGCTGACTGCCTGCTGTTAAAAACACACTAAATTTCACAAAGGAGAGGTCTGAGAAGTGGGCAAACAGATGACTGCTCTTTCAAAAAGGTTGAAGGGGGCATTTCGCTGAAGCTGTGCTCCAGGAACCAGCTTGAAGGTCAAACCGAAATGGCCATGTGCCGGTTGCTAATGCCTGTGGTGTGTGGTCAGCAGTATTGCACTCATTCACAGTCTTCACACAAAGAGAATTGCCTCAGTTTCCTGTGTTGGGGACAGTACCCGTTTTCTGCTCATCGCTCTTTTTTTTCTTCTTCGCAGGTTAAGAGTGCATTGTTCTGCCGGCCTTTCTCAGCCTCTGTGGGTTGATGTGTCAGCGGATGAAGCGCTCCGGTCTTGACTGCAAAGGTCAAAATCTAACAGGAGGAAATGGCCTTCATGTACATGTGCATGGCTTTGTTCTATCCTGCGCTAAATTTAGCACCCAGAACTGGATACTACAAGGCTTATCTTTACTATATCTGACATGTAAATTCACAATGGTGCCACGTCACGGCTGTCCTTTGGCTCGCCGGTAACGGCCATTTACATACGGTGTGTCCCGCTTATTTGCCTGCGGGCTGTTTTATCTTCGCCGCGTGTCGTCACAGCGTGCCATCTTTTTTATTCCCTTTTTGAACAGACACTTTTAATGCGATGGCTTCCCTCCCAGGCCTGGCATGCCTGCAGCTCCCTCCTATAACGCCACTGGCCAGATTCCCAGCCTGTGTACTCTGGCAGAGTTGCCCTGAAGCGTCAGCCGCTTCCTTGCAAAAGTAGCAGCCAAAACCGTTAGTCACCAGCCCCGCTGTGACACAGTGATGGCTGAAAGGGCCTAAGGCCAGGCCTGAAGAGGTGGCTGCTCGACTATATGTGTGCGGATGATTTCCGGAGGAGGGAGCTTGGCACGCCTAACACCTATATCAACATTTTTCAGAAGCCGGGATGTGAACAATGAGGGGTTTTCATCACCGGCTTCTCCTGTAAAGGCTGACGAGGTGACAATGAGTCACTCTGCGGTGCACCGGACGACTCCAAAGCTTCCAATGCCCTAGTCCGACATTAGACCTCTCGTTGACTTTGAAACCCAACCCACATCTGATGCGGGCGCTTTGTAACTGCATATCCGCTGTGATGCATTTTGACACGGCAAATCTGAGAAGAAAGAAAAACAAAAATGCAGCTGGGCAACGTGCAACGCAGCAAAGTTGTGTCAACGAAGCCGAAGGAACAGCGTCGAATGGAGGCGCAGGGCGGGTTTGTTATGACACCAAACAAGGGGCCCTCTGGAAAAACAGATAAAAGTGGAAACCAGAGACGAGGAAGCGCACAAACGAAGTATAAATAACATCCAGCCGTTGGAATAATATCCACCTATAAATTCTCAGCGCTGTCTTGCTAACTAATTTATGTTAGCAATAATACAGAACCGGCATGAATGGTTGGTCCAAAAAAGGCCAGTTTCAAAATACAGCAGTTGATTGTTAAGCGAAAATGTAAATGCTTTTCCATTCGGTTTTCAAGCAAATTCATGTTATCCAGATTGACGTAAACATAAAACATTTAGCTAATTGGAGTGAACCGCTGAATGTACGCATCTTTAAAATACGAATAAATAATAATCATTTTCATACTAAATGTATTCTAAATTTAGGAAAAAAAAATTATCCAACCCATACACAAAAATCAGATATGGCCTTATAAATGTGTTAAGATGAAATTTTATATGTATATACTTCACCTATATTTCATCTTATACTGCAAAATAGTAAGAAAAGCTGCATTATAGCTCGAGCTCCGAGGTTCCTCTGATGTCTATATTAAAGGTGTTTATTACAACGTGTGCTCTCATGCGAGAGAGCGTCATATGTTGGCGAAAAGCTCTAAAGAATAAGTTGTGTGGAGATGGTGTGGGCGTGTTTTGCTAACATTGGGCATGCAGTCCCTCATTTAGACTACTCCCAATTCAGTAACATTGCAACGAGGTTAAGAACAGATTCATGTGCATATGCATGTGTTGTGAATTAGGCGAAAATTATATATATATAAAGACGTATAATCCATGCAATTATTGGTGTATGAGACCCATTGTTTTTGAGGTAATTACAAAACCAAACACACCAACCTGAGCCCTTATTTTTATTGCGTATTTACGATTTCACACCGCCGTCATATATCCGAATGTGGGTAAATTAGTGGGACAGTGTATAATGACTTTCATGAGGGTTTGTTTAAGGTCAGGACCCTTGTGTGTGTTGACACAGCTGCCGTGGGGGCACTGCAGAAGAAAGACACAGGGAAGTTCATGTAAAGCTGGCCTGAGCTCAGGGTCAGGGCCAATGTTTACATATGTGCATTAAATGTGAATTCTGGCATTTCAGCTCCTCCACAATAGACATATCGGCTTCCTGGATTTGGCATTTATGTTGCATTAGCAAAGTAGTGTGGATAAGGTTGTGTTTGTTTTAGCTGTGCTGCATTTCAAGGCTCCTTTGTCCAGATTCATCTCTCAGCATGGCCCTCATCACTGTCAATGGAGCGGCGCCTGTCTATAGCGTTACAAGCTAAGGAAGTGTAGTGGGGATTGCGTGCTCATCAGTTCTTGAGCTCAACCACTAGTGACCTTTATCCTTCACAAACTTCCTGTGGGTATGTATAGTAGAGTACCTGCAAAATAACCACAAAGTGAGTGCTATTCACTTTCGATTCGATTTCATTTCTGCCACTGAGCAGTTATCCAAAATGCTAATTGCGTAACTGTTCCCGCACAGGTAGAGATCCAGACTCTGTCATCTCAATTTTAACAGCAGGCCGTCCAGCGATCTGTTCAGACACATCAAGGATCAACGTGACACGCTGTATTTATCTTTAACTTTAAACGTTATGATGCTCAACTGCTCATTCATATTCTCTGCTTCACCCATGGAGCTGGATTAGCATCCAGATGTCACAACGTGATGGGGCTCACCTACGTGAAATGGTCCATGAAGACACAAGCTGATATGTCCTGTATCTACTGATCACGTTGTCTCAGTTGACATTTCGAACCCTTTGTCTGTGACTGCCTGCAATGAAACGGATGGGAAATTTCGGGATTTGGCAGGGATGACATTTGGATGAATGGAGCTGGCTTTCCATCAGGTGACTCGGAATATTCAGTCATTTCACTGCACTGCAATTTTGGTGCTGTCCATTGCAACTAAAACCCTTTAAGATAACCCTTAAGTTCAAAAACATAGTTGATATTGTTTTATTACTTTACATTTTATTTAACATTTGATTTATGTTCAAAAGTGACAGGTAGGAATTTGCTAAATGCAATGCAACAAATTCTGTTTCAACATGCCAATCAGTATTGACAATGTTTGCCTTTTACTTTTCCACAGAAATGTTACTCTACAGTATTCTGCTGTAAGTAGCCTATGTCTTACATTGCCTGCGACACTCAAGTCCCTACTGCCTTTTCAAAGCCAATTGAACTTTCTTTGAACCTCTACCCTCTTAAGGAAAAAGCAATATCGTGTTTATTTGTGTAATATCGATGTTCACACTTTGTGTATGTGTGAGTGCAAGACACTCCAAGTGTTTTCACCTTTAGTGGAATGCACTGTATGTCCTAGCTTGGAGATATTGCTGTGTCATGAGCACAGATTGATGGTGGTGGAAATGGGAGATTTCATTCATCTGAATTGAAATGTTAAACATTACGTGCATTTCAAGTGGTGTATTTTCAGAATTGTATAGAACATTCTCGCTATGATTCAAATGAAATGGGACAGTAAAGTTAAAAAAGAGCAGCCAGAATGTTCTTCAGAATTTTTCCTTTTGTGTTCCACAGAATAAAGACATACAGTTTTGGAAACGACACGATGGTGAGTAAAATGACAGAATTTTCTTTTTTGAGAGAACTACCCCTTTAAATGTCTTGAGCATTTGTTTGCTGTATCTCAACTGTGTAATTATCCCCACTGAGACCTTATTTTATGCACATATTGTGTGTTGCATTCATATAATTGTCATTTGAAGAAGGGTTTTAGGGATTTTTCCTCTGTTTACCTCGAGCCTTCTTAGTGTAGCATTCCTTTGTTGTCGGACCTTGAAAGGGAATATAAATGGTTGCATTTGAGGATTAGAGACAGGGATTTGTTTAGAGCAGCGCGAGATAGATGGCAGTGCTGTGTTCCGTTTGCCTCAGCTCGTCGTCTGTGCGCGCGCCGTGAGGTGATGTTTCCCTTATGACGCACTAGCCTGCACGATGACGCGCTCTCCGAGATTACAGTCACTGAGGTAAATTGAGGAAAGAACACCAGGCGCTGTCAACAGCAGCGAGTGCGTGGGTGTGGATGGCGAGTTACACACACACAGGGGGAATAGCGTGGTTTATGAAAGCCACGAAGGGATGCACAACAATAAATCCATTTTTGGATAACTTTTTCGTTCTCCTCTACCTTCCAGCTGAAAATGACTCACCGTGAGAAATGTGTAAATGTCAAGGGAATTATTCGCCGCAGCCTTATTTACCAGCACCCACGGACGATCCGCTGACTGACTGCGATAAAACAGGTTAAATTACTTTACGTCACCTTTACAGAAAATCAAAACCTCCCAACTCGTTCTCCTGCGGAGGGGACGCAGAACAGACGTGTTTCTCATACCTCTCATGTTGCTCAAATACCTGGAAGTTCATGGTGTACTGCCACAGTAGACATCCTTCCAGCACGTGTGCTTTTATTATTACTCACAGTTGCACAGTTGTCACAATGACAAATCACTGATGTAATCAATGCTTTTTAACAATAGTAAAAATATGCATTACTTGAAATGCAAGGTTGTGGTGTTTTCAGAATCTATAAATCATAAAGATATTTATGTTTTTTATGTTTAACCTGATGTTTTCATTTAACCTGATTAAATGTAAAACGAGTGCTTAAAAGAAATGTAATCTGTGATCATTGTTCTGTTAAATTCATGCTTAAAATAAGAAAAATGCAAAAATTAACAAGTCTGAATAAATGAATGCTTAAAGGAAGAAAAAAATGCGACAATTGGCATTTTTAAATTTACTTTAGCCTATATATATATTTTTTTTTTCCCCAAATAAAATATTATTTTAATATTTTATGTTTTACATTTGAATATTTTTTAACATAAATCTGACTAAATGTTGGTAAATGCCTAAGACAACAAAAAACAAATCTGTAGATTTGCTTCTTACATTTTTTTTTTTAACTGGAAAACAAGATATAAATTCTCTATCAGTTCATCTTTGTGGGTTTATATATGCTCAAGTGCATAAATGTTATCTCATCAACATGTTTACTGTGACTAAAAACAAGCCTGACAGGATTTTTTTTTAAGATTCGAGCCCAGCCGTGTGCAAGCATGTGATGTGGAGGCGGAGGGGGCGTTTAGGGAAGATGATCAGGGGGTTGTGGAGTGTGATTTCGGATCAGACGCAGCTTTTTACAGTCTGATATTCAAACCCTTTGTCCTAATGTAGCTCTGTGAAAATTGACTCAGACTGAGGGCTGTGTAGGCAACTTCCTGGCCTGAACTCCACTCAATACTCCCACACAGCCAGCCGGCTCTTTTTAGATACTCAACATTAGGTCTGGCCAAGACTCATTGCAGAGTGTGGACTGGAGGAGACGGAGGTAGGCTGGAAGTGTTTGCGAATAACTTTCGTGGCCTCGACTGAGTGCTTCGCAGACCTACCAGCATAGTGCAAGACGCTGCGAAGAGCTGAAGTACAAGTAGATCAAATGCCATTGACTTGTAGTTTTCAATTGGCCCAATATAAACATGATACAGCAGCGCAGAACTATTCATGAGGGAACATTTTCTGAAAATTGTCATTTACTCATCCTCATGTCCTTCCAAACCAAAATTGTCACAGTGTTTTTAGTTCATACAATAATAGGGTCCAATGTTGGTTTGGGCTCCATTGACTTTCAACGGGATCAAGTGTTGTTTTGGACCACGTTGGCTTTCATTGTATGGACAAAACCGTCGAAACATCCTTTAAAACAGGGGTTTTCAACTGGTTTAACCCACATTTTTACCCACGGGATTATATTTCATATTACAAAAATTATGTTAGAATAATGACACTAACAACATCTTCCCACTGTATGCAATGAGTCTGAGATTCAAATGAATGCAGACGAAACTGTCATTTATGTACATGCACCGACCAAGCAGCAAGCAGCATTTAAGCTCACGGCAGTTATGGCCGATGTCACGCAATGGCTTAATAATTCCTGTCTTCATTTAAACAAAGAATAATGCAATATCTGTCATACTGTTTTGACTAGCTGGGCACAAGCCTTCAGTACAACACTTAAACCTGTGCAGCTAAACCTGTGCAGCTACTTTACCATCAAGCTTCCAAGGTGCTTGATAGGAAGCCAAATACCTATCACCAGTGTTACTGCCTAAAAAACAATTTAATGACCTGGGATAATCACATCAAATTTATAGATGCTTGTCTGAGACAGATGCCCCCACCCCCCACTTACTGCTTTTATAAAGCAGAAAACAACTGTTGTTAGACACACCAGGTCTGTGGCAAGAGGGGATTGTGTAATACAAATGAGGAGAACTGCCTTTGGACAGTCAGCTTTTTCAGTGAGAGCAGCTCGCACATGGAACAGTTTGCCTACGTCAATCAGAGACTGTGATTCATATTGGTCTTTTATTGGTCAAACTTAAAATCATGGTTAACAGACAATCAAGTGTGTGCCCATACTTTGTAGCTATTTCAAATCACCTGAAGCATGCTTTGCCTTGTTTTATGTTTTGCTGAGCTAAATCTACTAAATGTATTCTTATGAAATGTGGTCTACTGTATTACTGTATTGTTGATTTGTTTTAATGTATTTTATCTGACATTACACCTGCCCAGGGACTGCAGTTGAAAATTAGCCAAGTTGGCTAAACTGGCACATTGACATAAATGGTTATTAATATGCACTGTCCCGCACTAAACTGTATAAATAAATAAAAAAATCTCATTTGACTCGCAGATACTGAATCAGGACAGCGCGTTTTTCTCAGGCTGCGTCTGACAGCTTTCATGCACATCTTTCAAAATAAAAATCTTGCATCAGAAAAAAAACATAGAATTACATTTCTTCTTGTTTCTTTGACTGCACACTCCACGGCCCACCAGTTGAGAAACACTGCTTTAAAATATCTTGGTTTGTGTTCCACAAAAGAAAGAAGTCATACAGGTTTGGAATAATATTTTTGGGTGAACTATCCCTTTAATCAGCTGACAATACCCACATGTTGATTTATAAACATGTTACTGAACAGTCACTAAGCTAGTCTGTTAAAAAAGTGACTCAATTTGTTATTGCATTTAAAACACAGTGCGAGCCATTGATTACTTAATCCGTGATTGTTCAGTTGAAGAATAATGATCTGTAGTCCTTTGTGTGTTAATGAGCAGTTATGACATCAAAGGCGGGAGGTGCTGTTTACTTTTGGCGGTTAAGACAGAGATGTCACAATGTTTCCAGTGTACAACATTGGGTCACTAATGGGCATGGCTGTGCTTTCGAATCGACTCGTTGCGCAAGTGCACCTTACTGCAGTGTACTTACTTTTTGTACTTCTAAATTTAGTACAAGCCTGGAGGCACCGCTGATGAAGCACTGCACTTCCTCAAAGACAAGATGATGTCCACTTCTGTATCAAAAAGAGCATCTCAGTCCTCTAATCAAGAGGACTTCTGATAGTCCTTGTTTTGAGGGGTTCCCATGAAAAGACTCATTGAATTAAGGTGTTTTTTTAATGGAACAGATGCACTCGGACATGCTCATGAATAGAGAAGCTCATAGTCCCCATGGTAGCTTAAAATTGCTAATGTGAACATGATTGGATTTAATATAATATATATTTCATTGGATATTTCTGTGTATAATGTGTAGTCATAATAGAATAACAATAAAATAGAAATAAAATAGAATAAAATATAAAATGGATAAGAAATAATTAGGAAAGTTAAAAATACAAAATTCTGTCATGAAACTCTAGATGGCGCAGGCTAATAGGTCCTTAAGGCCGTGTGTCCACCAAAGCGTTTTTAGCCAGCTTGAGAGCGTTTTTTTTTTTCCAGTTGAGACGCTTCGTTGCTATGATACAGAATATCCGCAGCACAGTTTACTTGTACGCAGATAATTTGTTTCATACTAAAAATTTATTTTTCATCCATTTTGTTCGGTTAGCTCTGCTGGTTGATGTCGTTGTACAGAAAGAATGTTGTGACGGTCAGTGTGGTATTTGTCCCGCTCCTCCTCCACTGTGATTGGACGGCTGTGTAAAAGTGACAGTGATGAGCGCTGCGTTTTGCCCAACGTTGAACATTCTTCAACTCTCGGCGACCTGTAAAAAACGCTGAGCGCTCAGCGCTTCAGCGTGAAAAAAACCCTCAGCGCCTCGTTACGCTCATGGCGTTTTAAAAACGCGGCGCTCCCATTGAAAACAATTGAAAAAACACGCCAGCCGCGTGAAAAAACGCTTTGGTGGACACACGGCCTAACTCAAACTGCTTGCAATCACATCGTTCTCTGTAGGGCACTGCTGATTGGTTCCTGCTGTATCAGTAGCCAATGAGCTCAACCTTTAACGCTTTCAGAAACCCTCCACCTTCCCCAGCTCCACCTGTATAAATCTGCTATGGGTAATTCATGTACACTATATTGTATAGCAGCAGCATGTCTTACTTGCTCACAGCAGCGTGTCGTGTACACTATAAAAAATAAAAAGTTGAGTTAACTTAAAAAAATAAGGCAACCGGCTGCAAAGCATTTTTTTTTTATTCACTCAACTTCAGTGTTCGAAGTTGTGCCAATTCATTTTTGAAAGTTCACTAAACTTATTTGATTAAGTTAATTATACCTTCCTCAGTAAGTTCAACTTAAAAAAATAAATAAATTAGCACAGCAGCAGATGCCTGAAGTTCAGTAAACTCAAAAAAGCTTTGAGATGGTTGCCTTAATTTAAGTTGATTCAACTTTCTCCAAATATGTCAGCCATATACTGGCAGTAGCAAGTCCCGTACTTGCTCTGTAGCAGCAGCAACGTAGCAGATCTATTCCGCCAAGACCAAACATATCATCATTGTCATATCCATTACCATGCCAAACACTATGAGAGTTTTCATGACAGAAATATATGCAATACAGTATATAACTGAGTATGAGTATTATCAGATGTGTAGTGAAATGAGAGAAACATAAAAACGCAAGTGGAAATTGGCAATTTTAAGCATTTCCAGTGGGAAAATTTGACCTCAAACCTGCATTTTGTTATTTTTTTTTCATATTCAACTGATGCTACCATGACTAAGCTTTAAGCGTAAATCACATGCTGTAGTAACGTCTATGATGTATTGTCTCCATGGACTCTATTTGGCACAGGTTTCATGTTTGTGCAGACTGTATTTTTTAGTCTGGTTATGAAAGCCGGTGAAGACAAAGACATGCTTTGAGCCAAGCCATTTGGAAATTACCCCTCTACCTTCATCCGCTGGCCTAAAAACCCATCCAGAATGTAGTCAACCCCCACGCAGATCCGTGTCTGCAGGCTTGGGTGAAACGAAACCATCACAACAAAAGGGACAAAAATGAATAAACCTGTATTATATTATATTATAATATATTATAGTTTTATGAATCATTGCCTAGAACAAATAAAATGCAGTTGGACGTTTTATAAAAAGCAACACAATGTTCCGACGGCGGAGCTTAAATTAAACTGGCCAAACAAAAGCATGAATAAGCACGATTGCACACAGCGTTTTCAGAGAGGGATCCCCTTTCTTCTCTCTCATGCCTGCTTCTGCGCCGTTGCTAGGCGACGACACTCACGACCCTCCGCGAGTTGGAGGTGCTTGACACCGACGCGAGGGCCCGTCTGGCTCCTCAGCTGTCATTTAAAATGTAAAGCAAATGAAAATAGACACACAGGCATTTTCAATTAGCACGGCAAGGACGACCGAAGACATCTTGTGTTCTTTTTTGCCCCATCCTGTTTTTGAAATGGCATTAGTCATGAAAGGGCTGTTGTTTTTCCTAAAAGGTGATGAAAGGGCACTTGCTTCGGTGACTACAAAGGGCCTTTTATTTGGGCTTATTTGGTAATGTAATGAGAATTGTTGAGCTTTTATGTGCCATTCTCTCTTCACTTGCGGCATTATAAACACCTTTTGCAATATTCATGCATAGCTTGGTCTATAAATGCGCATCTTTATTATGAGGGGACTGGGGCTCGTTGTCACACTTTAGTGAATATTTCTCAGGGTTTTGCAAGTAAATTTTGGAATTGAAACACCTTAAAGTCTTAATAGCGGGGCATGTTGTCACAGTATATTGGTTAAATTGTCACAATGCAACCTTTGCATATGCGAGTGGAATAGGTTAAATCTCGGACCTCCGGGGAATCACCTGTTTTAAACAAATACCAAACAGAGGAGATTCTGCTTGCAAAAAGAGAATGTGAGAGCTCGTAATAAAACAAGAATCAACATTAGCTTAGCTTTTCGGAGATAGTGAGAACTGAAGGATTTAAAATGTTGTAAAAGCGACGTGGAGATGGTGTTTTTATTACTCAACAGGTGATTGACGTATTTTATTGAACGGAGAAATTGCCATATGTAGCTCTCTAACAGAGTTCATTGTAAAGCATTATCTATTATGAATGGCCATTTCATTATGGTTGTTGTAGTTGTGCTGGAATGTAATTTCAAGGAAGTACCGTGTCTATTCTTGGGTATGAGATCCTTTCCATCTGAACTGGTTGTATCTCTTAGTCTAGTCTAGTAGTGAATATTTTAACCGCATTCATCCGCACTGTCACGCAGAGACGAAGCACAACCAAAACAACGTTCTTCCACAAAATGCATGCAGTTTGTTTTTAACTGCTAGAGGGCCAAAAGTTACATAGTTTACCTTTAACTCAACAGCTATAGCAAAAATATTATGATATTGAAACGTAGGTCAAAGATAGAAAAATGACTCTAATTTAAGAGGGTTTAAAATGTAAGCGCTTTAAACCAATATACTGAGATGTAGTCCATTGTAATGGTTTGGGGGTATGTTCCTTTAAGACCCATTTGGGGTTTTCCCCGGAGCCCGAATGCATCCTTACAACACAATAGGTTACACCATGTAACAACTAGCCCTAGCCCCCACCATATATATATATAATGGAATATTTAATGCAAAACAATGTTAACGCCTACAGCACATATCTTGTCAATTGTATATGTATTTCTTGTATATGGAAGTAATGACATGTGCTGCTATCACAGGGTGTGAGGGGGTCACAAAGTGACAATAAAAGTACAAAGGATGCATACATACAGATAGGCGTGATATCCTAAATGCATGTCTCTCATGTATTCAATTAAAACATCTCTCACGCACACAACAAGTATGGCATATAACACACAAACCCATGCTAACACACCAAACCCTGTTCAAACAATCCTTCCACTATGGAAAGCCCATATTTTATGAGGTCAGGGTCAAAGCCCCAAAAGACATGTCACTTCCCCTTTCCAGATACAGACCCAGGAGCGGAGCTGGTTTCAATCACCAGGGACGGCAGGGAGTTGACTTCCTCTGAAGTTTAAACGTAAAGGTGATTTAAGCCAAACATCTAAACAAGGGAAGTCGCACATTCTTCCCTCTGTGCTAATAGCTCTTTGGAGAATCCAATCTTCACTTTTGGCCTCCTACTTCCTTGCTAATTTCTTACATACGTCTACTTGCAATAATTGTTATATGAAAGTCTCAGTACTTCTTGTTGTTTTGAAAATACGGCCAATGTCAATTTTGCAAAAATCTCATATCGTAAAAAGAATTTACGCTTGCATGAGGTCGGGTTTTTTTAACGTAAAAGTCGATCATTCTTTAAAGATAGCGCGGTATCATTGGACAGAAGACGAGACAGAGTTCTTTATTAAACTCATGAAAGACAAAAGAATTACGGTAATACTGGATTCTTAACAACAAAGAAATGCCACAATTTATCAAGACCTTGAAACACCCAGAAACATCTCATACGTGGCCGCTATAAGGGGCTTTCCTTGCCATTAATGCTTGGATAATACACCTACATCTCCTTCAATTAAAAACAATGTCTAGTGCGGTGGCTGCAATTTAAGTAAACCTACCAACATCTGTTGCCATGATTTTTGGAATGACTTATAGCGAGAGAAAAAAAAAAACTTTGTAGTCGCATAACATCAGTTAATGGAAACGCCGTCATTTCGCAAAATATCGCAAAAGTTTTGAACAAATCTGTAATGGAAACCAGGCTACTGACTTTCATAATATGGACAAAAACATCTGAAACATTCTTCAAAAATATCCTCTTTTGTGTTCTGCAGATGAAAAGAAAAGAAAAAATAGTTTGGAATGACACAATGGTGAGTAAATGATGACTGAATTTTCGGGTGAACTATTCATTGAAATACCAGGGAAACTCAAGCATGTTTTGAAATCTACATAATGAAATCATTATTTAGTTCATGCATTTCAGAAAGCAGTGTGCTATCATGTCCAGTCTCTCAGGCTGTTGGATTGTTTCCAAAAGTTAATAACGGACAGGATATCTCATAAGAAATGGGAAACAGGCCCGCTTGAGCAAAACCAGGAGCTGTAGTAAACTAGACTGCAGGAGAGTGGCTCGTAAAAATGAGGGATGGATAATTCTAAGGGCCAGAGCGGACCAGAGGGTCAGAGGTTCGTGCGAGAGATAGTATAGAGTGTGAAGATTGATTGCTGTATTTAGCCTCAGTCATTTATCAGTTGAGTCCTTTATATTTATCAGATGCACTTGGAAGGCGCTGGCAACGACTGGAGGTAAAAGGCTGGGCTGTCACGTTTTGTATGTGTGTCCACATTTGAGAAGTGCGGATTTGGCCAGCTTCACCCCCTGCAGTGCAGCCAAGTCCCTATCTCACCGCCACAGATGCCAAAGCGACAACCCGCCTCCATGTCTGCATCTTCAAGGGCCACACCACCTCCTCAATCCCCCTCTACCTAACACCTCATCACAGTCACTTTTCTCCTTCCTCCTGGTCATCTAGCAAGTGCTGTGAATAGCACGTCTCTATTCTTGGACGAGTTATTTATTAAATGATATCACATGAAGAGTGCTGTTTTAATTTCTACGTTGGTGTATTTCCTGTTGAAACAGGAAGTTTGGGTGTGACTTATCGTAAGGATGTCACACCCAATAGCTTTTAATTCATACCAACCATGACTCACTACATCCTCCATGTGATTTCTAGTAATATGCCGAGCAAATTCTCATTCTCAAAAGTATCTGATTGGACAAAAATGTGGACACGCCCCTAAGTGAAGGATGTTATCATCAATATTTTTGTACGTTTTACTGAAAGACAAACTGTGTTAGGAGTGTTAATCAGCAATCGGATAATAAAATATACAGCATTTAAACTAAGCATTATTAATATTATGCTAATGTGTTACTCATATATAACCATTTTTAAGTAGTTTTATTTATTTATGATATTTATTTTCTGCTTACTTGATATTGCAGTTTACCTGCAAAACATTTTTCAACTTTTAGGAGTGCACTAGCACATAGTTAGCTTCAAAGTACTAAGTAGCCTAGCTTTAATAAGCCCTTTTACAATCGGACAAGAAAATATACAGCTTATTTTAATCAAGCATGCTAATGTATTAGTAATCATGTAGTGAAAAATGCAAATTATTTACATTTTTCTTTACTGCCGTTTACCGGAGAAACCTTCAGGTTCCTTTTGTGTATTTTTGCTTTATTGGTTTCATTCAGTCTGTTGCTTGTAATTAGTTTATTTGTTCATTTTATTACCAACTTCTAACTGTTTACTTGAAGTAATTGGAACTCGATGATTGAATTCAATCAGAAATATTCAAAGGAAACATGCCATTGCTTTTATTTAATATTATATACAGTATTGAGCCTTTCAAAAGAAAGCAGTTTGCTCAATAACAGTTTGTGACAACCCTACTGCTGCGTTTTCTGAGGCATTCCCCTCGAATGTTGAGAAAAGGTTGTGTCGAGGTTAAACAAGCAAGACAGGGGTGTAGAACCAGCGAACAGTTAGTATTTTGACTGGCTGGCCTATGATTTTAAAAGCACATCTCCGACATTAAGAGAATGTTTGTTTGTCGAGGGAGAGGCTCGGCATGGTCTCTCTCCATCGGTTTTGAGAGAGCAAGACATTGAGAGAAAATGCCTCTGGGATATCCAAGTTCCTCTCCTCTGCAGCTCAACCGTGCGGCAAGCCACAGAACCACAAGTGGCCTCGGGGCACAGGGAAAGGATGGGAACTTTTCCCCTGAGGCCCGCAAGGTGGGCAGCAGACACAGCAAATAAACAACCCACACTTCCCGTGTGTACAAGACTCTTTAAGGTCCTTAAGGATGGTCGCACTTCTCCACAAGTCTCTCTCTCCCGAGTCTCCAAAAAACCGCGGTGCCACCCCCTTAAAAGAGACTCCCAAGACAGGAGATCAAAGGCTGCCAGCATGCGATCTTTGTCATTCTCTCTCTCTGCAGCCCACACCGTGGTGAAGTTTCTTGTTTTCAAAGTTTTTTTTCCCCCCCATTAAATACAATAAGAAGAGCACAACAACAATG
This sequence comes from Abramis brama, assembly GCF_963993115.1. NCBI lineage: Eukaryota > Metazoa > Chordata > Actinopteri > Cypriniformes > Leuciscidae > Abramis > Abramis brama. The sequence continues at coordinate 21,408,075 of NC_139968.1, read as the reverse complement.
AACAATGTGGGATCTGTCGCATGTGCTTGTCCCGAGGGGGCTTAAAGTCAGACGGGAAATTTCATTAGAAGTGGGGAGGAAAACGAACAGATAAACATTGTTCAAAGAACCTCATAATGCCACAAAAGTGCATTCCTGCAACTTTCTCTAAAGTTGGACAGTTACTTTGAAAATGATTCTGTTAAATTTGCGTGCAAGCTCTAGACTCTCTCTAGACACAGCGGGGTTGACCCACTTCTGCACATTTATGCTAGTTGGCCCATAAAAACTGTATACTTGCCTGCATCAGAGCTATACCTGATGAATAAAACATTGCATCTTGACATCCTAATCATTGTAGTTATTAGGTATGTGCATGACATGCGGGTGATTATTCAGCTTTAAAGTTTTAGAAACATAAAAATGAACATGAACATTCCTGTGGTAGCTCAGCTAGTAACGCATAATGCTGGCAATACTGTCTGCAAAATGTATTTATGAAAATTATGCTCAACATACTTTCTTGACCCTTAAAATACACAAATACCCACAAACAAAACCTAAATATTAATAGTTACACTTATAATAAAGTTAAATACTCCATATTAGGGTTTCTAAAAATCCCTGGCGTACGACCAATAGTAGGCTAAAAGTCATACTTGCCTTAGCATGCTAATAGGTTAGCATTCCTGGTTAGCTGGTCATAATGAAGGCAAAAGATTCAGTGTTCACTGTACCCATCTTATATATGAGCTAATTTGGTATTTGACATGGAAACCGACATGTTTACATCTATAGGCCTATATTACCAAACAACAGCATGCTAACCTGTTATTAACTGTAGGCCTATGCTACGAGACAGTGACATGTATGAAAAAAGCATTCAGCCTGGGTAATTTTCTCTTTATGAATCGTGCAACAGAGTTCCCTGAGTGCACTCATCACTTCTTATTATACCAGTAATAACCCTTAGGTGCTTACTTGTCATTTAGCAGACGCTTTATACGCAACTCATATTATGCTAATTGCATGGGCAGTCCCCTTGGATCAATTTGAGTACAGGCACGCAATCATGATAGAGTATTTCCTTGAGCTAAAAATGTGTTGATCTTGTTAATAGGACATTTAATGCATTACATATTGTTGCCTAATCCAGAAGCTAATTGTATGTTATTCTCTCCATCTTCTAGACTCCAGTGCTACGCAGTAAGAAGTGTATTTCTCTCGGGTTTCGCTCCAGCCACAGAACGGGGACTCTGAACAGCCACAGACACAGTCATGGTCCACAAAAACTTCAACAGCCAGAAATATCAGTACCCATGAGACTGCAAGCAATGGCACTCATGAGAAGCCGCATGACCCAGTGTATCACCCCACAGTCCTAGTCCAGAAGCTTCTGTGACAGAGGCCAGCTAGTAAGAGCTGTGAGAGTAAACCTCACTCCCCTAGATCTCAAGAGGCGCTCTAGCGAATGACGCTAGAGACTGCTGTCTTTAGCATTCTTGTTAGCAAAAGCTAATTTGACCTAAGATGTTGTGAGAGGCTGTTGCTAATTTGGCTAGTAAATTTCACAATTAATTACAAGGAAACAAGCTGTAGTCGCTATGAAATCAAAATTGACAATTCGTTTTTTAATGGAATATTGCAGTATTTATTATAAATGATTTATCCATGCACATCATTATTTGTTTGTGTTGCAACTTTAAAATGTGTCAAGTTAAAGGGGTGGGGTTTATCTGCATTGTAACTTTGCAGATAAACAACATCTGCAAAGTTACAATGCTCAAAGTTCAATGCATAGGGAGATATTTGCTTTTAAAGAAATTGCTTTTTAAGGACTACAACAAACGGCTGGTAGGGACTACATGACATTCCTCCTGGGTTAGTGACATCACTAACCCTAACATTTACATAAACCCCGCCCCCGGGAACGTGATTTATAGATTATCATGACAGAATATGCCTATCAATGACTAGAAGATAACATAAGCTACATAAATTAATCAACTAACCATTCAGAAATGTCCTGTTGCTTCTACATGTTGTCACTTCTTCTTGAGTCTCTCCATCTTTGTCTGACTCCGGTTTGAACATAAAAGGCTAAAAGTTTTTGAAATTTTCAGTACATGTGTGTGTGAGGTAAAAGGACACAAGCTGTTGAAGCTCCGCCCCCTGTGCCAGGAGCAGCAGCTCATTTGCATTTAAAGGGACACACATAAAAACAGTGCGATTTTGCTCACCCTCAAAAAGTGACAATTTTAACATGATATATAAAAATATCTGTGGGATATTTTGAGCTAAAACTTCACATACACACTCTGGGGACATCAGAGACTTATTTCACATCTTGTGAAAAGGGCATTATACCACCCCTTTAAAAGTAGTTAAATCAGTGCAACAGATACATTTTAGACAAACAATCAGATGAATCAGAATTGGCATATTTACATATGGATAATTTTGTTTATATGGTCAATATTGAATGAGAGCGACTGTGCCTTTAAACGTAGTCTGAATATGTGGGGGTGTGAGAATGGATATTATAATGAAGAATTGTCTTGTCGTTGTTGCCAAACGCAGCCTGTTGTTAGCACAATCTCCTGCTAAACAAAACGCTAATAAGCTAGCCAGAAACTCTGCCTAGCAACCACTCCCCGCAACCCATGCTAATAACAAATGAAGAGGGTCAAATAGTCACGCCGGCCCCACCCGTCAGATGTCACGGTGATCAGCGCTTCTGACGAGCGGGCAGGATTATGTTCGAACTATCGAGAGATCATGTCAATATGTCTTTCTCGCGCACTGCCACACACTGACACAGCAGAAGCCTCCTAGTACTCCACAAAATTGATTTGAACAAAGCAAGGGCATCACTCACGTGGAAGGAGATGGAGAGGTTGCCACCACTGAGCTCCTCTGCGCTCTTGAAACAATTCGTGCATAGGTCAAACGTGAAGGGTGTGAACTTGTCTACTGGTAAATGTTGTGTTTCGCATGCCTTTTCAGCTGGTATTCGTTGTTAAGAACTGAACAGGAATTATTTACCTTAAGAACGTGTTAAAGTCAACTCAAATGTATTTTTGGCCTCAGAGTGCAGTCAGAAAACAGATCTCACAAATATTACGCAAAATTGGGCATATTTGGAAATAATGCGGAAGTCTGAGACATACATTTACTTCAGATAGAAGATTTCTTTCTTTGCTTCTTATCCATACCCTGTTCTTCCTTACAGATAAAGGGAGGAATGTTCCCTCAGGGAAACATGTTTCTAAAAACATTCACTTGCCTCTTGAGCTGAAGCTAAAACGAACACCCTACCCAAGAAGCATGATGACGCATGTAAATGTTTGTGCATTCTTTTAAACAAACCAGACCGTAAGGGTAAGAGGTTAGGACAGTTGTTTGTTATTCATTTTGACTAGCAAGTGTAGGCTAAGTCAAACTCCAGACCACTACGTTTCCGATCAGTTCAAACCTGAATCCTGAATCATGTATTTGTTTATAATATATTTGTCTAGTTCCTTCCAGAGTATGTTGCAAATAAATAAACTTTGTACGTCTGGAAAAAGATTGAATAGCTGTCAATTTCATAATTACTGTGTGGACAACTGGTGTGAGGTGCCATAAGTAAACTCACAGCCTTTGGCAAAATACATAGAGCAAGTGACAAGCAAAGTAATGAGGACAAAATGTTCTCTTATATACGCATGCATGCATGCGTGCACACATGCTAAAACAACACACTCCAACACTTACCTAATCAATTCAGCGTTGCATACCTTCTTGGCACGACCCTTGTTTAGAGGAGTGGCCTTTCTGTTATTTGTGCTGGCGTGTTTGGATGAGCCCGGACCCTTGTTAATGTACATAATTTACCATTACCTTTATCCTGATGGAATCTTAATTGTGCTTTTACAGTGCCTTGGAAAAGCCATTCATCAGCGTCACAACCGCACACCCACATTCACAGGTGCACACGCTAACACAGGCTTAATGACATTTCCTTGAAATCAAAGCGAATTTGCTGTATTCATTTGGTTTTGCTAGCCCTCTGTTGCTATCGATCTGTATCCCAGCATGCCCCGGTGAAGCTGAAAATATCACAGCAGCCAAATTCACATTCCGTTTTCTTCTTTATCCGTGTTTATCCGCAAATGTACCGCTGATTTATTTGAAGGCAAGCTTGACTAGCATAATGATTTGCAGCAGGGTGTGTTCCAGTAAAGTCAGGTGTTCACTGTCTGCACATCAGTAGATTTTAGTTATTTAACTCGTAGAGCACACTGAGACCCAGCTGTCCTTATACTTGATTAAAATAGAAGCTACACTTGAACTTAACAGAGAAGGCCAAATGGCTACATAGCTTTAGCAGAAAAGCATCCTTTTACCCATGACATTTAGACGAGTTCAGTTTATTTAAAACTTGTAACTTCCATATCACAGGTCGGTTTCACAGGCATGTTACAATGATGTGTAAACCTCGTAACGAAATTGCCATTTTTTATGTAGGTTTTATGCAAATGTTGTTACTCATTTTCCAGTAAAAATACAACACAACATTAAAACTTGTTTTCATATTTATCTTTACTAAAAGTACACTTTGTCTTACTGCAGAACTGGTTAAAGTCTTAATATCATATGTTTTTAAAGTAAATTGATCTTGTTTCAAGTATCTAGATATATTTACAGCAAAATAAAAGAGAAATACTGGAATGATACATTAAAGAGTTTCGAACTCTGCAGTTTCGAAGGCGTTTTGGATGTTTTTAGCACATTATGTGGTTGCTGGGGTGTTGAGAAAAGTATATATAGATATTATGGTCCTATTAGATGTCATCGAAATATTTGTTGGTACCATAAATTCTATTCTATTTATTCATGAAGTACCTCTCTTCAGCAAACGCATGATTTATTGCATCGTTCAGGTCTGTAAAGTTTAGGAGTTTTAGATAAAAGAACAGCGATGCATGACTCAGCAAACTCATCCTAATGAAAACCAATCACCATCATTGTGAAAGAAGCAAATTTTTCAGTTTTGGAAGTGACATTTAAATGTACAACTGTTTCTGTGACTTTCTTTCAAATGAACAAATGGGTGTTCAGTTTGTGGAGAAACTACACATTTAATGAAACATTTTTGGGGAATGAATACATTTGTGCAATGCGGCTGTCGCTCCCATAACCAAACTTTGTGTGTACAGAATGAGATTAACAACCATATTTAGCTGCTGTTTGCACAAAGGACATGGTTAGGAACAGGTGCCGTCTTTGCCGTTTTGGAGGGTTAAATAGGGGGCAAACAGCTCCAGCTGACCCAAATGTTGGTTTCTACAGTGTGAGACACTCATTGATCCCAACGGTTGTCATCGATTTGGGATTGCTTGCTCCAAGGAAATCCTTTGGCCACCTCTCTTGACCCTCCTGACACTGTTACCCCAACAGCTTCCATCAGGACTCTGCATGTTCCTTTAAATGTTCTCCACGCCCTGACAGCACACCTGTTTTGGATCCCAGACAAGACCAAACAGCCGTCTGTGTGCTCTCTGCTGTGAGTCAGAGCATTGCTAAAATGCTCGTTCTTGTTGTTTGGCTGCCTAGCCCACCTAAGCCTTGTGGGCACAGCATCTGCCGGACGATAGATCAGGCCTGACAGCACTTCCTGAGAGCTATGATGCTGCAGTTCATTGAAACCTCCCTGCACTGCTACTGCAGGTGTCCTTAGGGGTGGGGTGGGATTATTTTACACAAGCAAATATTTGCTCAAACAAGTAAAACCATTGAGGTATTGTTGAGCGATGACTCTTATGTACATGGTGACAAAAATGAAAAATGGATGGAACAATAAAATCATTATTTGGGATGTGTCACTATGGATAACTTGTCGTTTGTCTGTCCAACAACCAACTAGTCGTTTAGTGAGATCTAATAGTAGGCTATATCATATTTTTTTGCAGTTTTACATGGAAAAATAATGGAAAATCTTGGATCTGTCGTTGGGCACCGGCAATTCAGCATTACATATTCAGACCGATGTCTTTCGCCACTGCAATGTTTTTAGTGTTGTACTAGGACTGCAGGATATTGGAAAAAAATGAGATTGTGATATTTAGTTTTTCTGCTATAAATTGCGATATTATATAATTGTTTTTTATTCATTTTATTTTATTTTAATACATTTTATTTATTAATTAATCATTTTGGAACGATCTGGGTGATTTTGCTGGTGAGTGCATCTACATAAAATTTGGAAAATTAGGCTAAAGATTTTTTTTTTTTTTTTTTTATGCATGTGAAGCATCCTTTTAGGGTTAAACGATATGGGGAAAATGTTTACTCTTTTACGAAAACCAACTTAAACCTCTTTCAGCAACCATAAAGTGAATAGAGTTCACTTGAGTTTTTCATAGCCCATATTTCCATTGTTTTTACCCATTCAATATCATGGGCCAATTTTTTTTAACAAAAAAGCCTGCAAAACACGTGGGGCCACGGACGGCCCTGTCAATATGACAAATCATAATAATATTTTTTATTGAGATTAAATAAAAATATAAAAAAATAAGAAATATATTTCAATAACTATTATTGTATAAATATAATTTATTTTATTAAACAACTGTAACATGTCAACACTAATATTTACAAAAATTATTTCTTAATTTTCAAAAGTTATCAAGCTTTTATTTTGGCGGGTTGATAGTCAAATCATGGATGTTGTGGATTAATTAATTATATGTGCTGCTGGTTTCAGAGTGAATAGTGGCACTCATGCAGCTCATGATCTGGTGTTTCAGCAACACATATATTTATTTAAATCGCAACATACACGATTTCACTATCGCATTAAGCCATATCATGATTGATTTTAAGTCAATATATCATGCAGCATTATCTCCTCCCACAAATGTTCTATAAAACAGTGTTTCAAATAAAAGAGCTGCCTCATGTAAACTCTTAAGACTAATAAAGTAATGGATTTGAAGTCATGATTTAAGAATGAATCATGAAATCATGAATGACAAGTGGTCAACTTAATTCGACCAGTTTCGAATCCACCTGGCTCCATATCGAACATCCCTTCAATATACACGAACAAGTATCTCATAGTCTTTACTGCCACTAGCTCTATTGAAAGAAGACCCATAGTGAAGACCTCCAATGGCTTTTGTTGCCCTTGAAAGAATGCTCTGTATAAGGCCTGAAAGAGCCAACTGTTTCTTTGCACATGCCCCCAACAACCCCTCCTCCAAGAAGGACTGCAAATGCTTCACATATTAATTCAAGGTATCTGGTTTCCCGGTATCTTGTTTTACAAATAAGCCCGCAAAAGACAGATTGGTTATCAGCACCAGCTGTCCCAGGCACGGCGGACAAGCTCTTTAGGAGGCCGGCGGACTTGTAGACACAGGCCGAGAGCAGATGGACAGAGTCCAGGATCAATCCGGTAAATCAATAGCCGGCGTCTGATTTGAGGAGGGGGCTTGGGCTGGAAAGGTGAGTTTGAGCGAGTGATACGGAACTGAGAGGATATGAGCAAGATATGAACTGATGCCAGCCACTACCTGTGCATTTCAATAGGGGGCATGAGATGTCAACAGCGGCGGTGGGTTTGTAGTTTTCAGTGTCTTTATATGCAGTCTACTAAGAAGTACATTTTTAAAATATTAGAGTTTCTTGTGAACAAAATAGACATTTTAGTAGGTCAGAATGATACACTGCAAAACATAATTTTCTTACTTAGTGTCTTTTTGGCTTGTTCCCAGATTTCCATATCTGAACATTCTTAAAAGCGAGATACATTTACTTGAGAACTTGAGATATTGCATTAAAATGAGTGTTTTTGAGTTCATGCCTAAAACAAGACAAAAAATCTGCCTATGGGGTCAGAAAAATACACTTAATTTAAAAGTAAAACAAGATTTTTTCTTGTTTTAAGAAAGAACTCACTTTGTTTTGATCAATCTTTTAGAAAACAAGACTTAATATCTTTTAATTTTGCTTCTCAAGTAAATGTATCTTGCTTTTCAGAATGTTTCGATATTTGTACTGGAGAACAAGACAAAAACATTGAGTAAGACATTTTTTTTGCACCGTAGTGAGAGTTTTGTTGACAGTTGAGAGACAATGTACTTTTTCAAAAACTAGAGGTAAATGCACAAAAATCCCCCAACTTCCTCTCTTTCTTATATGAATACAAAAACCCTCATCCGTCTTGAATAATCTGAAAACTAACTTGAATCACAGACAGAGCAGAAAACAGAGTCTGGTATAGAGCTAAGCAGGCTAATTTGTTCAATAGTCCATCCATCTTCCTGCATGGATATGTTGCTTCCGTGAAACAATAAGAGCCTGGGGTCAGACCGGGGAGCTCCCAGCACCAGGAACAAGACAACCTGGTTTCAGCCTTGTCTGCTCCCCTCCCCCCTTTGTAGTAGCATCTGTTTTGTGTTAGCCTGTTAGCCATGTTAGCTGCAGATTGCAGTATATTTCACATTAGCACAGCTAAAACTATGCACAATTCCGTTTCACACACTGACTTACGAGTCAAAAAATAGCATAAAGTTAATATGCTGTGACTGTAAATGACACAAACGGTCACTAGCAAGCCGAGAAGAGAAACACGGTCAGAGGGAGTGCACTAATGCACAGGGTTTCCTGTGAGGGTAATGAGTACCCACAGTTCCCTGCTGAGAGAGGAAGTAGAGTGTAAATAGAGGGATTCCCACCTCAGCAGCGCAGCCGTTGTCATTGAGATAAGAATGGAAATTTCACAATGGCTGCCGTTTGGGGATTCCGGCCTCCTGTTCTCTACCAGACGCTTTCCTTGCCTGTTCAAATATCTTTTGGGTTTGCCTGCCTGGCTGATGGGGGATTCTGCAAGCTAAAACTGTTGCAGCTGACGAGAGACACAAAGCACTGGAAATTCTCATTATGTTTCCATAGTTAGTCTGAAACAAAAATATACTGCTGTTTAAGTAAATGGGGGTGTAGTAAGCAAAAGAATGGTGTAGTAAGCAAAATAATTTAATATCATTGACGATATTAAAGTTGGCATGAAATGGAAATATTTTCTAAATGCATCTTATTGCGCATAATTCATACATGCATATTTTTCAGTGTCCTTTTTTGAGCATTTTAATCAAAATGTCATAACTACACCTTCCAGTGAAACGACGGACTCGGACTTCTCTGCCGGATTTCTCCAATCATTTTGTCCGCTTAAACCCGCCTCTTTCTTACAAGTGACTGCAAACTTGCATTCAGCCGTTTCCATCCAATCAGCAACTGGTGGACTGAACCAAGTCCCGCCCTACACTTCTTTTCCATTATACTTTTCACTCTAATGTGTACAGAATATAATACGGAAGAAAAGATCTGTCACTACTTCCATTTCATTGTTACTTTAATTGTGAGATATTTTCCTGATGTTAAAATGCAACTATAAGTAACTTTTGTTCCCTTTCAGTCGGTCACTCCCGACGCCACGTACATATGTATCCGAGATTCTCTCTCTCTCTCTCTCTCCCATCATAACCACCCCAACACAACAACAATAGCTCAACTAATGGCGTGAGATTAGGGCGGGACTATTTGTTTGACCCACCAATGAAATAGGAATGATTGGGAACCTAAAATCATGTTTAAAAATGTTTAAAATCATGTTCAGAAATGACTCTCTTCCGTTTTAACAAAAGTGCTCATGCATAAAAAAAGATTTTTTTTCTTTTTTTCGGCACAATTAAATTACAAAGCTTTTTATAGCTCGATTTATACCCCTCGGCAACTGAATCTTTGCAGCCTATTAGAATGGCAGCCTATTATGATTTAGGGCCCTTTTCAAACATGTCAAAAGAGTCAGGCAGCTGGTGCTGCTACAACACCTAAAATATCCAGATCTAAATCCTTTGTGAATTGATTCAGCACTTTTGAATATTTAATGTTAATTTAATGGCTTGGTGTAACAAACCAGACCCAAATCTCAATTTACCCTGTCAAGCCATCATTGATTTAATTTCAGGATTTATAGAAACATTCTCCTTTCCTTGAGGCAAGGATAAACGACGTTGGTGTAAAGAGCAGGCAATGCGCACTGAGATTTTCTTTCTCCTTTTTACATTTCAAAGCATCTAACTATCTCATTTGAATTATTTACTTGGGCACGTGACGGAGAGCCAGGCAGAAGGGTATTGATTGGACTGATTTAGGACCTGCTGCTTGGCTAAATGCAATTCTCTGCAGCGCTGATTCGAGTGTGGGAGGTCTGGCCATCTCGGAGTCCATCGTAAAAAAAAAGCATCAATCAATCAGTATGTAATATGGGTGTGAAAACCTGCTCTGGTTATTTAGCTAAACACAGGCAGCTAAATGGCTATGGCAGTACAGTCATTTGCTATTCAATAAATGCACACAACAAACAGCAAAAGGATTGTACACTTTTAGGCTCCGGTCCAAAACCTAGTTAGCAGCAGGCAGCTGGTTTTAAGCAACCTAACTAAAATGAAATGACCAATCTGGAACATTCACACAATTGATTTCAATAGAGTTTGGTGTTAGCATGTAGCTAACACCAAACTAGCTAAATAAGAAAGTTCAAAAGAACTGCATTTATTTGAAATAAAATCTTTTGTAACGTTATAAATGTCTTTACTGTAACCTTTGATCAATTTAATTCATCCTTGATCTGACTGCAGTAGATGTGAAAGATGTGAATAAAAAGTTTATTCAGCCAGCGCTCATACCTGTATTTACATCCTGTTTTCGGTCGAAGTCCATAGTAATCGATTGTCGAGTTGCATAGGTTTAGTACCTATGATCACGCGCGTGAACTCGACAATCGACTACTATGGACTTCGACCGAAAACAGGATGTAAATACAGGTATGTGCGCTGGCTGAATAAACTTCATTTTTATTCATATCTTTCACATCTACTGCAGTCAGATTCACCCGTGTTCACTCTGAAGGAATCACTCACAATGGCTGGGCACTTGTAATGACACATCAAGGATGTTAAGAGGCTAAAAGCAGGTTTAAAACTTGCCCCATTGAAGTCAACAGGGTGCAAATTTTAAAAAGAGGATAACACGGTGTAGGCAACACCGATTTTTGTCGTTGTTCTCTGTACAGCACTCCAAATGTACAAAAAAATGAGCTCAATGTTAAAATTGACCGGAGTTCTCCTTTAAAATGCTGCTTACCTAAGTAGCTCATTTATATCAGACACCATATTTCTTCGACAAATTCAGCATGCGTTCATATTTGAAAATTCAGCTGACAGTTCTTTTAAGGGCACCTTGGGAAAAACAGTTAGTTACCGAATCATAGTTCGCACCGAGGGGACGGGAGTGATGATTAAGAGAATAGCCAGCATGGGTCAAAGTATCACCTGTCCCTCTCCCTTCTCAGGCCAATGTGCACAGATCAATACATAATATCTTACAAATTGAATTCGACCTGAATCGACCCAAAGAGGCGGGAGCCTTGCTCTGCGATTTGTAGACAGCTTCACTGCAAATCCTGATGATCAGCATGGATTAAGTGCATATGCGTGTATGCGTTTTTGGGTTGTATAAATAGGTTTGTGACATATGGAGAGTGTGAGCCTTGGAAACAACGAGGGAAGTACGGCATCAAATGCACATATTCACAAATACTCTTTGATTATTCACATACCGTAAACTGCACTTCTGTGTTGAACAGTTCCTGTTTCTGACTTCCTCTTTTATCACCATAAACATGCCTGTTTTAAGGATAGTTCACACAGCTTCAACAAACACCAACAGGTTTAAAGAGATAGCTAACCTAAAACGGCAAACTGTTATCATTTACTCACTCTCGTGTCCTCCCAAAAGCTTACAAGTAAATGTATTATAAAAGTGGTCCACAACTTGTGCGCAAATATTCCAAGTCTTCTAAAGTCATATGATAGCTTTGTGTGAGAAACAAGCAAGTTGTTTAGGCAATGCCATATTAGCAAAACCTCTGCAAAAATTTGGGGGTTAAGTAGTTAATTTGTTAATAGTGTAGAGATAAATAAAGCAAGTGGTCACTCTCAAACCAAGCAGCTTTTTCATGGTAAATGTGGTGAATTTGAGTGTTCAAATTCAGAGGCGGACAGAGTACACAGCTTCATTACTTGAGTAAAAGTACAGATACCACTTGCTAAATTTTACTCAAGTACAAGTAAAAGTACTACAGTCAGATGTCTACTTAAGTAAAAGTACTAAAGTACTTGTTTTTAAAAGTACTTGAGTACATTTTCTAAATATTGCATTACTACTGCCACAGTGCTTACATTGGTAAACAAAGCAAACACTTGAAGCGAAAACTATCATTTACTTGTTCAGAAAATTTAAATAATCTGGTGAGGTGGGGCCAAGGGGAATACTCATGAATATTCATTAGGGAAGTCATCCCTGATTGGTCTGATGACCTACCCCTAACCCCACCCCTAAACCTACCTGACACTGGGGGTCTTATGACCTCCCTAACCCCGCCCCTACACCTACCCGTCACTGGGGTTAAGACCAATCAAGGATGACTTTCCTAATGAATATTCATGAGTCTTCCCCTACCATCCAGGGAAAAAAAATACTCCCGGGATGGACCTGCTGCGTTTTCATCCATTGTTTCGTCCATGGTTTCGTCTCTTATCTAAATCTGACCATGGAGTTGACTTTGGCGGAAAGCTGAAGGTGATTGCTGATAGGCTGTCCCAATCAGTGGCGCCTGCACAATCCAATCACATTTGAGAGGGAAACAACAAATCGAGGGTTTCCGAGATGTTTCTTTTTTCCTTTTTTTTTTTTTATAGAAGTAACGGGTACTCACAGTTATGGATAGAAATGTAGTGGAGTAAAGAGTACAATATTTGCCTCTCAAATGTACTTGAGTAAAGTCATGAGTACTCCCCAAAAATGATACTCGAGTAAAGTACAGATCCCTCAAAATTGTACTTAAGTACTGTACTCAAGTAAATGTACTCAGTTACTGTCCAGCTCTGTTCAAATTTCAACAATCTTGAACCCAATGCAAAATCGCATTGGGTTCATCATCAAAAGATGATGCATTTTGTATAATTTTTTGCTGTATAATGGAAAATGTGACTGCAACTTTATTCACTAAATCTCGAAATGATCTAGAGGCTGCTCACTGCAGAACCAGTGGGTGAAGCTTGATGTCCAGCTTGCTGAAAATAATGGGTTGAGATAGATGGTCCAAGCACACCCTACCTCTACCCATAACTCTATCGCTAAACATAACTCCACCCATTATGTCCACAGAGGGGGAGCTGGACGTCATTTGGCTCTGCAGTGAGCATTACTTGAAATGATCTTTCCTAATTGGAGAGCTTATGAGAGCAATTGCGATGTCCGATTAATCCATTCTTTTGAGTTCTATCTTTTCAAAGAATCACTTGATCTGGTTCACAAAAATGATCTAAATGGTTCCTTTACAAATCGGACTGATCTGGGCTTCGTTTCCTGAAACATTGTTTAAAGGTAGGGTATCATTTTCAGAGAGGCTAGCAATAGCGAGCTAGCTTTGAAAGCATAAGATCCCTCCCTCCCTTCAGAGTGTCTCCAAAGCCACGCCTCCTCCAAAACACATGAACGCGTACAGCAGGGAGCAAACCAAAGCATTACAAGAGACGGCGTTAAACTACCTCATGTCTCAAAGCACATAACATACAATAAACGAACATATGAACAATGAACATAAACAACTTAAAGAGCCACGCTGATGACGTGTGATGTCTGCGCGAGCAGGTGCGCGGATGTATGAAAATACATATGTTGACAGGCAGGTAGGACACTGTATCATTGTATTCGGACCGAATGCAATGATTGGACAGACATTTTATGCTCCTACTCCTTCAACAGACGAGATATATACACATAAAAAACTTAAATTAGTGATTGCTATCAGGATGTGAAGAGACTTTCAACCAACATAACAAAGAATGTTTCTAGAACAAATCACCTACCCTGCCTTTAAGTAGACCGTAGAAACCACTGGCACTAGTGGTGTCTATAAGATCCACTTAAGTTCAAAGTACATTTTAGTTTTGACACAAACACTTAGTCATACAGCCAAATGCTGAAAGTTTATCCTTGTCCAGTGTCAAGGCTATTTTTCTTCAGAAGTTATAACCTATAAAAATGTATTTGTACTTATTTAAACCAGAGTTGCGTGTATCTCTTAACCACCTTAAACAAGCTCTTATCGATGTGGGTGCAGTGTTGGGGAAGCTACTCTGTTACTATCAAAAAGTAGCTAGCTACATATTACAATGACATTGTATATTAAAAATAATTGAATCATGAGCAATCGCTACAAACAAATCATGAGCCGCTTGCGTGAGCACTAAGCTATTTATATCGCGATTTTGTTTTCTGTTCGATTGACAGATGCTTTGCAAAAGCAATGGTGCAAAACACACCTTTAGTGATATTTTAGGTTCATTATAAAACTGTGGATAAAACATACCTAGGTTACACATAACATTTTTTGTTTTGCTTTAGGTTTACAATGTTTTTGAGAATTTTTTTTTTGTTTCTCTAGTTCAGCCCGCTCACTCAATGATCCGGTTACAGTGGTTAACAGCTTACTGGACGAGAGTCATTAGTGAATAGCAACATACATTTTGGTCATTTTCCTCTCATAAAGCTATTGTATCTTAAGTCATTGCAACTGCACGAGAAAGAGCAACCAGCAATATTTTTATAATTTCTGATTTTGTGTTCAGCCGAAGAATTAGTCAGATTGGGAATGACATGAGGGGTAGAAAATAATGACAGAATTGTCATTTTTGGGTGAACTATTTCTGTAACACACTAATAAATAATCCCAAACTCATAAGAATTTGCTGAATTTGTTTGTTGTGGTAATGTGAACTAGCCCTTACATTGAGTCCTTTTTGAGAAGATAATGAGGAATATTCTATGTGCAAATTGTGTAAATTCCTCTTCATTTTATGGACTTTTCAAGTTGCTCTCAATGCAAATGTGTTTTCAGTCAGTTTCAATGCCAACCGCTTAAAGACAGTGTTATGAAACCAAACAGGGGTAAAGCTGTTGCAACAAGGTCAACTGAATAAAAGCATACTGTTCCTGTGTATACCGTAATACGCACATATATGTCTTTATTCTAGAATGCGTGTCAGCGTGTGTAAATGTGAAACTGGCTGGGTTGTAGCAAACCTTATGAGCTCTTTGGGTGAAATGACTGTTTCTCTGAAGCTGTTCGGATACTTACCAGAAACCATTAAAAAAAAAAAAATCTCTCGGACAAGATTTGAAAAGAGCAAGGCACATGCACACTTATCGGTGCAATCTTCAGTGTGACGGCGTTTGTTTTTACAGAAACCGCACAGAGTCATTTCATAAATAACCATGTGATGCATTTCTCGGGGTTAAAGGGATAGTTCACCCAAAAATGAAAATTCTGTCAGTAATTACTCACCCTCATGTTATTCCAACCCCGTAAGACTTTTGTTCATCTTCGAAACACAAATTAAAATATTTTTGATTAAATCTGAGAGCTGTATCACTCCTCCATAGGCTTCTCTGTAATTTAAACTTGCCGGCCCAGAAAATTACTGAAGACAATGTTTAAAATAGTCAAAGTGACTACAGTGGCTCAACCACTCAACCAAATACTTTTTACGTATTTGTACGTCAGAACGTAGGCTCACTATTGGCCAGCATCACACGCATCACACCAGCGTCTGCCAATGGTGAGCCTACGTTCTGACGTACAACCCAGAAGCGCTGCGCTGTTACACTACACTCAGAGGTCCACACAGAAGAAAATGAATAGTTGAATAAAGTCGTTATTTTTGTGCACAAAAAGTATTCTCATCGTTTGATAAACTTAAGGTTGAGCCACTGTAGTCACTTGGACTATTTTAACAATGTCTTTACTAACTTTTCTGGGATGGCAGATGTCGATTACCAGCTCTCAGATTTCATCAAAAATGTCTTAATTTGTGTTCTGAAGATGAACGAAAGTCTTACGGGGTTGGAACAACATGAGGGTGAGTAATTTCATTTTTGGGTGAACTAACCCTTTAAAGTGAGACTACGATAATTGTCGCAATGCTTGCAATCTTTGCGTCACATTAGAATAAATGGGCTCTCGTGTTGGCGTTGGTGTGTGGGCTGTTTCTGCATATGTTCACCAAGGTTAACGGCACATTCATTTGAGTCTATCGAATTGATGTCTTGCGATCGATTGAGCCTCTTGGCCAAGCAACCCACCTACTCCCATGAGTCTCGAAGCACGGTATCCCCCATCCCGTCGGTCACATGATTGCAGATGTCTGAAAGACCTTCTCCACATTCTGCACCAGCCCGCTTAACAAAATCCCTATTGATTGAACCCCCCCCCCCCCCCCACCCCCCCACCCCCCCACCCACCCACCCATAGAAAGGCGAGGACAGCACTTCGGGGTTCTTGAATGATCCCTCCATGAACAATTAAATCCAACTGAGAAGTGTTTATTTTGAAGCCCAGCGAATGTTCCTCAGACGCCAGAGGCCTTTCTTGTGGCCCAGAGGGACTAAATATGGTGGATATACAGTCTCTAGTGGATATGAAAGTAGGTCATCAAAATTATTTAGTGACAAAAATATCAGTCTGATTTAATATCTAATCTTATTATGTGCAGTACAGAGGCTGATGCAACAAGCACCTATCATGCTTTTTTTAATTTGACCTTTTCTTTAATGTGAAATATAACTGTTGCATGTGAACAATCTGTAAAGTTATAAAGCACAAAGGGAGTTAATACCTCCAATAGAAAAAAACCTGCCTCAACTTAGCTACTTATGTTACATGCTTGCATAATGCCTACCCACTGGCTGCTTTGGTCCCTCCTCAAAGAACAATTGGGTAAGTGATTTCACTATGCCGAGGAAACACTGTTTTTTTCTTTTTGAGGCTTTTAAAACATTGAATGGACTTACAATACAAACACTATAGTTACCATAGATATAATACGGTTTACACCTGCTCGTGAGGCATAGAGAGAAACCCGATTATAGTAAGGGCCTTTACATTTCCAACACAAGCTCTAAGCGGTTGACCAATCACAGACTGGGCTTTTCGGAAAAGCGGCTTTAAAGAGACAAGAACTAAAACAGAGCGTTTTAAGCAGTAGGTGAAAGAGGTGCTGCAACATTGTATAGTATGAGAAAAAATTGTTTTTTTTTCAATTGAAATCATGTAAATGTACTAGCAGACCCCAAAAACAAAATGTTGAACTTGTAAAAAAGCATAATATGGGAACTTTAAAGGTTCCTCTCAACAAAGAGATCTTGAAAAGGTGGAAACACTGCATACTAAGCATACTAATCTGCAAAATGCCAACTGTGGGAATAGATACATATATTGCACAAGATTTCACTGGCTTAAACGCCCCATGTTTTGGTGTTGCTAACATTTCAAAGGTGAGAAAGTATTTTGACAGCTGAATATGCCAAGGATCTATTTAACACCTGATTTGTTTTAGTAGATACTCATAGTACTCATAAACACCAGAGCGATTTCGACATCCTCAAAATCCTCAAACTATTTACTTTTTATATTTTCCTGGTTTTATTACATGTTAAATTGGACCTATTATGCTTCTTTTTACAATGTGTACTGTAAGTCTTAAGTGTCCCCAGAATGTGTCGTCTGTGAAGTTTCAGCTTAAGAGACCCCACAGATCATATACCATGCCAAAATGCACCTTTTTAGGTGGAAGCCAAAACACACTGTTTTTGTGTGTGTATCTTTGAATGCAAATGAGGTGCTGATCCCCGGTGCTGATTTCCACAGAACGCATTTACATGCGCTGCTTTTCCATTATTTTCTATGTAAACACGCTAGACGGACCTTGCATCCTTGCATTTTTTTCATATTTTTAAAAGTATTTTTCTTGTTGAATATCCTATCTAATTTCGGAAATACAGACGTACAATTGATTTGCAAACTAAACGATCATATCGACTTTAAACTTTAAAGTAAAACAAGCCAAACTTAGCATATACCATAACTTGAAATGACTTGACAAGTTTGATGCTAAGTATTTTATGTTTACCCAGTGGGAGGTGGCTGCTGTTTCTTCACACATCGAGCCAGAAATGATTTATTATGTCACTCAACACCCTAAAACCTTAACCCGCACACACACACACGCACAGACACAGACACACACACACAAGCAGCACCTGTCCTTAGTCCCTCATCAGCGCATTTCTGTGATCTGAAGTGGGTGGGTGGGTGTTAAGACAGGGCCGTATGGGAAACCAAGCTGTCAGTGCGATTATCACAGAACAGAACTAACCGGGTAAGGGGGAGGGAACGGATAACATGGTAGGGGCTTTTGTGAGGCTGACACATAAACATCAGCTGAAATCCAGACATCCATAATCACTGATATAGACAGAGGGGCCTCATGGATTGGATGACAGTGTTTTGGTTCGCTCTCTCTCTCAGCTTCTCTTTCAGTCATCGGCGAACACGTAACACAACAAATCACACCTCATTTCGGTACCCAGAAGACTTTGCCCAGATTACATGTCTTTGATTGCAGCATGAAAGGAAACCACTGACTCATATTATTCAGTCAAATCATGGCTTGCCAACAAGAATCTAGAGCGTAAATTTCCAGAGGAATCGCGATCGCAGCACTGTTCATCGAGCCGGTTGGTTATTGAGAGGCGGTAAAGGTCAGAGGAAGGTCACCGGGGAACAGGCTTCACTCAAGTTCTCCTCATTGATCTAGACTGCAAATAGCTTTCAGGCTCTTTATGGCACTAGTGTGGTACATTTAACTAGCAAACATACAAAATCACTGGTAAAGATGACATTTAAAGCCATTTTGTGTTTACCGTCCAGTAATTGCATTATAATAGACGATTTTATAAAATAAGCCTTTCCAGTACAGCCCATATGGCAAAAAAAAAGAAAAAAAAAAAGATTTGGATATATATTTTTAAATACTTTATATATTTTATATATTTTAAATACAATACTTTAAAATACTTGCATATATATATATATATATATATATATATATATATATATATATATATATATATACACACACACCCACACATAAATATAGCATACAAAGCTGCATAAATACTTTCTGAGAAGACAGTGCCTTTCCAAACATCGGACCATGGCCCTCGTGTAGCATTTCTGAGCGAGCACTGTAAAGTTCATCTCCTCCTTTGTTTATTTTATGTCTTCGGCAGCTGTTCTCACTCGCTCTCTCTGTGCGCGAAATGACGTCAAAAGACAGCGATTCGCGAGAGCTCCACCAGGGCTCCTTCTTTCAGTTTGTTACCATAGCAGCCGTTCCCACTTCCTGCCAGAGTGAGGTTTCCTGTGTTCATTCATTTCTTTTCTCTCACTTTCTCAGCTGGATTTAAAGCACTCTGTTTACAGTACCATAAAAGGACCTTGGTGCATTAAGTCGAAGGATCCTGGCTCAATGAAATCTGGAAGTTGAATACCACCTACATGCTGTTCCTTGGCAAGAATTGTAATAAAAACAATATTTTTAGAGTGGCTTTGACTGTGCAAAAGCTGTCACCATAATGCTAGAGAGTCGTGGGTGGTTGCCAGAGCTTCTGTGATGATGAGCTTGTTTTTTTCATTTTTATATTTTAAGGAGGGCATGACGTCAAAAGAAATGTCAGGGCGATACAACTGTCCTGATATGATATAATGATTAAAATGTGTACGTGCACGTTTAAGGTATGTGGGGAAAATTGGTTAAACTGCATGACATTTTGACACTACACTACACTTAACACAGAATGTGTTTTTGCATTCCACTTTTCCATTATTCTTTCTATGCACACATGCGCTAGATGGGCGTTTTTGACCGTTCATGTCTTTTGCAGCATGGCACAGGGTTATAAAAATGCGGCGATCAAGTTGAAAGCAATTCAGTGTTGTTCCCCTAGACCTTATGTGTGTTTCCTTTTCTATGTTGTGGATACTCTTATTTCCACTCTACAATAAGGTCTAGATGTGGCGTGGATCCCTTCAACATAAGTCTGCTGGATTATATTTTGCCCATTTTGTTGTACGCCAATTGAAATTCGCTAGTCAAGTTGTTAGAACAGTGAAGCACACCTCTTTTCAACAAGCTGCAAAATCTGAGGTATCATTCATGCCTACAGGCGCCACTAATAACTGACATTTTTTGTGCTTCTGCAGCCCACTTTCATTAGATGTGACACTTCTAACACATTTCAGACACTTGTACCCTTCAAGCACAGAGCAAGGGACGGCACCTTGTGCACAATACAGGTCACCCCTGATATCTATTATGCAGATAAAGAGACTGCCGAAGGGAGATGCACTTTACGCGAGCCCTCTGCGGTTCTTTAATCAACACCTGCATGTGTCGCATTAGTAGCTTCATTTTCCCAAGGCCACGGGATCCAGCTGCACAGATAAAGGGTTTACGTTACAACACCCGTCTTTCTGGGCTTGTACTTCTCCTCACAAGCGGAGTAGATGCGTCTGTTTCAGGTATGCGTGGGTTGGCTGTATTTTCCACTCAGTCAAACCTCAAGGATGTTGAAGTCTCACCGTGAGGCACGAGACTGCAACCACAGTGTTAGTTAAGGCAGTTGCACAAGGTCTCCAGGATTTTGCACAGTCGGGTGCCGTTTGAAAAGCCTTTCGCAGGGGTGTTCCTGAGGTGTCGGAAAGGGCTCAATGCTAAACTTTAAATGCCAAGTGTCTTTAAATGGCACATGTGCAATCTAACAAGAACACCAGCTGTTCTTCACAAAGTAATGATATCCTGTAAGTTATGTGCCTGTAAAAGCTTCTCCTAACTGATGATCTGAGACTATCAGAGCTGACATTTAACCAGAGAATGCTGGAGCTGACTCTTGGAGCCGATGGTCCGGAGACCCTTTAGGAGATGCAGGTTGGTCGTCTTCCCACCTGTTTGGGACCGCGAGGATTCCTTGGCCTTTCTCGAAGTGTTGCGCAATAAATCATGTCATTTGCAGTGCAGGCCTTCAGAGCCCTTGAGCAGCAAACATGTAACACAATTAGCTTCGAAAGCCCGTAATTAGACCACAGATCATTTGGTGAGGTTCTGCCTATGCTCGAGGAGCAGGTTAGGTCATGAGCGGTAAATGAGAGGCAGCGATTATTAATTTCAAGGGTAATGTTTGCAGCATTCGACGTGCATGCTGAACCGAGGTGGTTTTGGCCTTCTGAAGCATGTGTCATGTTAAAGGTTGCATGTGAGGGGGCTCAAGCAGCATTGTACTAGAAAGACGAGGACAGACCACACTTAGCACGTCCCACATAGGTGTGACATCAAAAAAATGTCCCAGCACTAATTACACAAACCACATACTGTTAAATTAATGTCATGAGAACTGGGGTAACAAGGACAAAGCATGTAGGTTTTGCAAGCACGATCACTGACGGATAGCCAGAATCTGAAGTCTGGTTCCACGCTCCAGAAAAACTCACTGTTAATTCGCAATGGTGGTGGACCAGAGTCAAAGGTTAACCCTGGTGTTGTGACTGGACAGCTGGGAAAGCATGAGAAGCATCCAGAACAGCTTGGTGTTGTCCGAAAGCAGTAGAGAAGGACAGAAATGATGGTATTAAAGGTCCATTCAGCCCCAACAGCTGCATAAATAAGATGAACATTTTAACAGATCACCATTCTTCTCTTGCAAACTTCACAGGAAATTAACAGACGTGGACGGAGAGAAAAAAAAAAAAAATGCCTGTCAAGAAATCACATGAGGGTTTTCACTTTGTGTACTCACAAAGCAACCCTTCTGTAAATGTACTGCAAGACTACCATGATGCATTTCAGTCTTGTTTCACATATTAATTAATTACAACAACAACAACTGTAGCATTAAAAATGGGCTGGTTTGTACATGTGAAGCAAAAACAAGGGTACAAGAATTATATTAAAAGTGGCAGGCGACAATATAAAACATGTCATCTTTGTTCATGAATATTAACTGTACAATTATTTTGCTAAGCGCTAGTTATTTCTGCATTCATGCCTTGTCGTAATTACTGTAAGTAAGAGATGACAACACGTGACGTTGTACTTGGAGCTCTTCACACTTAAACATTTCTCTTGCTCAATTAACTCCAAAATAAATCTGCAGTGGCCGTGTGGTACAGCGGTCACACGGTACAAGTCGTAGCTCTCAGAAAATTATGAGTCTAATGTTGTGAGAATGAGTTCTACGATCACATGTCTGAATAGTTACGGTAATTGCGACACAGCGTGAACGCAGCAATTGATTACAGTCTTAAAGACGTTTTTCACACAATATTTGTCTTTTACACAAAGCACCATTTTTCAGTCAGCTAATACATCGAAATGTTAGTGTCATGTGACCAGTCTCAGCTGTGCCCAGTCAAACCGTGGAAATGTCTTCATAACTCAACCTCAAGATCTGCCGTTCGTGGTATAGGTCCTTGGCCACAGGCTCATCTCTGTTCCCCATTGCTAAGTTTCGTTTTAAATACGCACCGCTAACATGCGCTAACTGCAGTTTTCTTCTCACAAGCTGGGTGTGGAGGCAGATGCAAAGCTAAGACAATGCATAAAAGGGTTGTCTGCTTCTGGGAAACTCGTCTGACAGAAGAGTTTTAGCATTACAGGAAACTTAAAAGGTTAGCCTTCAAGCTTTGCTTGGGCAGCAATTCTTACTATGATAACAGTAGGTTACAACAGTAGTACTTTGTTCTTGTGTCTGCATGCACTTGGACTCAAGTTTTCTACATTTCAGTCTCTGCATATCCTATTAATTGCCAATGGCAATTTTGCATATGAGTTGCACATGTGGAGAAATGTAGGCCTACGTGAACTGCATGATTGGGTCAGATTCTAAAAATGCTACAAAACCCACGGACACTGATGGCTAATTGACTTTTGGTGGCACAGCTATCAGTTTTTTTGTTTTTTTGTCAGTTTCTCTTTTTTTATTATTGTGAATTACAAAGAAAGTGGTTTAATTTGAGCTGGTGCAGAATGAGGAAATGAATCAATGTAAAGTTCACGGAAACTTTGATTGAAGTAGTGAAATGAAAATGTTAGCAAGTTGCAACTGCTACTGCTACTAATCAAAATAAGATGGATTTTAAGCTGGATTAGTTCATGGAAGCGGTTAATGTTTGCTAAGGATACTACATATGCAAACTATCCAACCTGTAAATATCATTACTGAGGAAAAAACATAAGGAACTTGGGTGGTTTTGCTTGTGTAGTTTTTACCAACAAAAGCTACACAAGCTGCACCACACATGTAAACAGCCATAATTCATTCACCATTAATATGGGGGAAAATATAAAGAAGTAGATATGTATTATATTAGCAAATGGGTTGTTTACATTTCAAGCAGTGTATTCTGCAGTGTGACATTTGCTATATTTCATCTAAAAGTACTTTAATATTACAAATATATTCAATTTACTTGTAGCAATAACAGAGCAAAACGATGCTTTATAATTGTGTTTGGCATTGCAGATTTAAGAGACGCAGAGGGAAGTCACCCACATACTATTTCTGAGATGACCCCATTCACTAGCAGGGATTTTAAATAGAGTAGTTGGAATTAGCGTGCGTGGTGTGTGCCAGTAATCTTCCTCATTTGAAAACCAATTTGAACTCCAATGTTCATGTCTTTTGCTTTAATTTTTCTGCAAATGGCTTCCTCTTATGTTATTAGATATTTTATTTCTCAATTCTTCGAAGAGAGTGGGAGCTTTGAGCTGTAGGCTTCTCCTTAAAACAGCATGTGTGTGTGCACCATTTGCCTACTGTACCAGCCAGTCCTGCGCTCACCCTCAATCTGTCATCTCGTCTCAGCTCTCGAGAGGAGGACGGACTGGCTGACAGATGGGGGGAGCGTTGGGAGTCTCAGTCGCCGTCACTTCGCTCGATCCGGCTCTGATCTGGCACCCCTGCGGTTGAGCGAACAGCAGACACATATAAATCTGTAGGCTTTAAAGCTAGCTTTCATCACGAAACTGCACAGCCATTCTGACACTCCATGCAGTACGTAGATATACTCCACCCTTGTTATAAACTATAAGGAATTGGTAATAGAGAAAGATACGAATGAGCAGTAAGGTGGCAACACAAGATACTAAAATAACTGCTCTGTTCCCAAAGCTACCATTAGCATTTTAGTAAACATAGCATTTTGAAGCATCGTAAGTGTGCTCTTGACACAAAGTTTTTTTGTTCTAAAAGTTTAGTATCTATCTATCTATCTATCTATCTATCTATCTATCTATCTATCTATCTATCTATCTATCGCTTATATAGTATAGCTCTTATATAGTAGCTCATAGCTTTTCATAGTAAAATATATATAACTTGCAAATTCCACATGGGATAAAGTCACACATAGACAAAAAACACAAAATACACACAAAAAATCATTTTTTTCTTTCAATTTATTACCTAAAAAAAGAAAATGTCCTATCACAAGTCACACTGAAATGTATTGCTTAAGAAAAAAATATATTTAGATATTTTCCTTTTTTTTTTTTTACTCGATTATTTCCATTATATTCCACAAAAACAAAACAGGGCACAGCAACGCCCTTTTTTCCCGCCTTCTTCCCACTTTAAAAAAAGCACAAAGAAATACATAATTCACAGTTACCATTTTGGTTTCATAAATTAATACAGTCACACATGTGCTACACCGGTCTATAGCTAGAACATTGTAAATTGTTTTTTTTTTTTCTTGACTCTTGTAATCAGTTTTCATTGGCTACAAGAAAGAACAGGCAACTTAAATGATGTGATCAGAACTCCAACAAACTATTGAAAATGCCCCCCGTTCCCTCCCTCCACCCTCATTCAATTACCCTATCCTAAAAATCAGATCATCTCCTATGCTTTTTTTCAGTTTTCACTTCTTTTTTTTTTTAACGCTTTACATATAGGTGAGGCACACACAGAGTATATTTCATACATATATAAAAATTAAATAATGATTTTCTTGGGGGAAAGGGAGAAATTGTCCTTTTAAGTCATTTATCTGAGAAGGGAAGTGCATGTTGTCAATGTGTCCTTAAAGGACTTCTCAGTTGAGAGTTAGGGCACTTTGTCACTATAGCACTGCAGTTGAAACTTCCTTTTTTCAATTAAAATTTGTTGCTTCTTTGTAGGACAGCAGGGTTCAGGGACGTAATCAAACAAACAATGGAACACACTGATGGAACCTGTTTAACCTCCAGGTTGTGACTTGTAACAATCATAAAAGACAATATTCTACCAGAGCTCCTATAAATTGATAAAAACCTGCATAAATGCGAATAATTTGTTCAGAATTTTTTTTTTGTACACACCAATAGGGCAAAACTTTAAGGCACCGAAGCCTTGACATAATAGAGCCTCCACCTCCTAAACACAAAAATTGCCCCAGAAAAAGTGATGCTTTAACAAAAACACAGGACAAAAACAAAAGAAACATCCCTATGTTGTCCACCACTCTGCAAGTGTTTAGATAATGAACGTTAAGGCCACTTGAACAGAAAAAAAAAGGAAAAGACAATGTTCCCTTTCAGGTAGGTAATCTCATTGCAAACTCAGTGAGTGCAACATCGATGTGGTTTAGGACATTTTCACGTTTATTTCCAAGTAGTCATTAGGGGCGAATGTTGGTTGGTTAGTCTCCATCTGGACAGGTCAATGGGAGTGTTGGGGTTTGCTCTGAGAATCCCTTGGATGTTGAGAGTAGAAAATATTCCATTGTTCCTTGGTTAGTCCAGAAATGATCCATGTACAGTAGAATTCCAGTCCTGTTTTGGTTTGCAACTGATATGTAACATCACATTTCCAAATCGAAATCTGGGTCCCCCCCCACCCCATCCCATTTTTCACAAATTCATGCTTGTATATCTTTTCTTTTCAGCACCAGTTTCTCAGTATTGTTATTATTATTATTTTCTACAAAAAAGGATCAGGATAATTCACACTTTTGCATGCAAAGAGAAGTCCCATATAGCAGCAGAACCGTCTGTCTGTGGAACGCCTGATTGAATATGTCAGTACGTCTATATATGAGGCACTATCAGAGTGTAAAGGGGGGAGATACGCTCCAGTCTGGATGTTTACATGGGAATCTGCAAAGAAGTCTGGCCGAACGCACAAATAAGTGTAATCTTGTTGAAATTGTGTCACAACTGTCAGTGTTTGCTGGAATAAAACCATTGAACGGCGGGTTGTTTTAGTTGAGTGCATAAATGAGAGATTCCCCTCTGCCATTATAATGCACATTTGTAAACTATTCCTCTGGCACCCCACCACTCTCTCTATTATACACATTTAGACAGTAATGTATTTAAATGATTATAAAACATCAGATTCATTTCACAGCGCGACTTGAGCCTTGCTGAGCAACTGCTGTTTTACATTTGGTTAGTTGGTTTGTTTGATTTTGCAGAGGTAAAAAAGAAAAGTCGTTCTTTATATATATATATATATATATATATATACTAAAAACAACCAACTTCACAAGCCTCGCATCTTCAATCACATCAGCATATTTTTGTTTCGTTTCATATTCTAGTTTCCTACTTGAACCTCTGACTCTACTGAGCTGTTGTTGAAAAAGACTTTTTTGTATTTTTTTGTACATTTATATACTAAACATGCACTGTGCCATTTCTTGCTTATGTTATGATATCATTTGTCTATTTCAAATCACAGGTGTGTGTGCAAATGAACCCTCCACGTCTACAAGATAAAAAACCTGAATGCTTTGTGGGTAATGCTACATATTGTTTCAGAAATCATCATGATTCAAGAAAAACAGGACTTTAAAACAAAGAAGATAACCCCCTTCAAATGATTCTTGAACTGTGAATGCCCATTCATAACGAAAAAAGGAGGAAGTAGGATCAGTATCTGATTTTTGTCAGTTCATCATGCCTTTTATTTGGCATGTATGGATCTTCCCCCAGGATAAAAAAAGAAAAACATAAAAAAGTAAAGAGAAAAACAAATCCCAACACCGATGACGTCTGCTATGCTCATTTGTGTTTACTTCTTGGACGTTCAGAGTCCAAATTCTGTCTATTCATCAGTCCAATCCATATCCAAACATCGTCATTTGGAAATTTAGTCTGTTCCAAGATCGTAGTCTATCAAGGACGTAAGGTAAGTAAAAGTCTGTGAATCTTCCTTTGTGTAAAGTCTTTGTGGTCACAGGATAGACGAGGAGTAAAGCCTACCATATTCTGAATGTACGTCTGTGTGTACAGTCTTCGGAAATTCTCCTCTCTAAAGTGTAAACCCCAATCTTCCTTGAAAATGGTGCAACCATTGCGGCTTCAGGCCATGATGAACTCCGATTTCATATCGGCTTTGACGTCGGGCTTCCACACAGAGTCCTCAAAGTCCAGGTCCAGGGAGCCTTCGCTAGACATACTGCTGTTGCTGTTGCTGCGCCCGGCCTTGCGGTTGGGGAGCCAGTGGTACGGGGCACGAGAGTCTCGCCGGGCCTTCCTGCGCAGACGCTTCTGCTGCATGAGCAGCTGCAGTCGCTCCACCTTGCAGCGTGTGGCACGGTTCTCCGTCTGACGCAATCGGTCTCCTAAAGAACCAGGGAGAAAGAGTAAGAGTTAGAATCTAGAGTAAAAAAAAAAGCCTTGAATTGTTGCTTCAGACTACTTGCCACTGATTAAGTTAGTATAAACTAGCTAAAGTTGCTAAGAATGTGCAAAACTACATAGTTCCAAAATCAAATCCTGAGTTACATGCCATCTCAAAATTGCAACACTCATGACGAGACACTAAAAAAAAAAAACAGTGAAAGACGTGAAACAATGGCCAAAGACGTCCATTTGAATGTGTATGGCTGTGATGGGTAAGAAAGGTGTTGGAAAAAAAGACAATTTGTGCATGTCAACAAATATATATTTAAATAACAAAATATGTTATTAATAATAATAATAATAATAATAATCATCATCATCATCAATAAATGACAAGGAAGTTGTTGAATGACTAGTTGACCACTGTGACTCATCCCTAGCTGGTGCACCAAAGCATTCAGGCAGAGCTGGTTGACCAAGAAATACTTCATTCGCATTTGAGCATCTGATCCCAAGCTAGATCCACAACCCCGACAAGCATCCAAAACACAACATAAGGTAGTGACTATCTACGCTAGTGTTTTCAGCAGGGGGAAGTGCTGGTGCAGTACACATATTTGGTCTAGGACAGAATGACTCAGTGCTTTGGATCCCGACTGCTGATCCTGCTGAATGTTATCAAAGGCCGGGTGCTGGATAAATAAACTAAAGTCTGAGTGGTGACGTCAATGTTCTTAAAAAGGCATGCTGCGATTACCTCCGGCCAATCACTCTCTCTTTTTTAGTCAGTACAGAAATAAGCACACTCTGCTGCCGTCTCATTTTAGAAGAGCATCTCAGTATGTGGTAGCAAGTCCTCTCTTCCCTTATCAGAAGTGGCTCTGGCAGGCGTGTCCTTGAGATAGGCAAAAGGGAGAAGTGCATTCTCATAAAGGAACCTACATGCCCGCAAGGAGACCGACGCCCACATGTGCATGTGCACACACATTCCTAAGCGATACAATTTCTATAACAGGAAGCAAATACCTTGCAATTTCTAATCTCCTTTCTAAAGGTTTTAGTGGCTAAATGCACCAATTTGCATGAGGGGGTTTTCCACTCCACAGCTCAACCCTAAACCTTTCATTTATAAATATATTCAAGAGAATGGAAGAGAAAAAGAAACCACAATCTATTAGCCAGCTCCATTAGGAACTATCCCAGAATTAAATAATGAAATAGCCGGCTAGAATGTCAATAATCCCGAGCATAGACTTTCATCGCATGTGCTCCGCCACACATACGCACACAGCACCAGCAGCAGTAGCTTTTAACATGGATCGATGGCAAATTAAAAAGACCTATTGATTAAACCTTAGCTCTAGCGCAGCAATCCATCTCCAGGCGAGGACACTGCTATTGGCTTTCAATAGAAAATGCAAGCGAATGGAAATTGTAAGCGAAGTAAGCCGGGCCCCCCCACCCCCATTCTTTTCCTGGCCTGAGCTCATTGAACGAGTAATCACCCACCCAACCCCCCAATACCAAGACCCCCACCCCCATATGCACACATGGTTCACCCCTCCCCAATACCTCAGGAGAGAAAGACAGACAAGGAGGTAGAGTGAGAAAGACAAGCTCTGGAATTCCACCCAAATTGCAATAGAAAAAGAGTTCAGATGCATATTCTCATTCGCTAATCAATTTCATCCACCTCTCCATATCAAAATGAAATCAGGATTTCGTGTGGCTTTAATTTCCCCCTTTACATAATACCTTTCCGGGGTGGGCGGGTTTGAGCCATCTAGGAAGGATTTGCGATACAAATGTAAGTGGTAGTTTTAATCATTTGGATATTTGTAGAGAAAGAACAGGCTGTACAAACAACAACAGAGATCCACCAAACAGTTCCTTCCTAACCTGGTTAGACAAATCAGATTTGGGGCTTTCTCTGGCATTTTAGCATGATTAGAGAGGTTCTGGTCTTATAGGACCTTGCAGGTTATGAAGGTCTTTGTTCGACTGCACAAACTCAACAGATAAAGCATTCAGAAAGGTTTCTATGGTTACACTACTGTTTTTCTCCTTCATCTGCCCTTTCAAAGAGTCTTGCTGCAACTCTAGGCCTCAAAAGTAGGCCAGCCACCTCACCTTGCAGCCTGTCAGCTCTTCTCTGCATACCAACTGGGGCTGGTGAAAAAAAAAAACCTTACTGCATAAGGCTGCGGTGCCCCAAGGGACCTAACTACAAAAAAATCTGTGAGAAAAAAAAAAAAAAAAAGCAGAGGAGCTCATTAACGGCACTGGGCACGGCATGCCACTGTCAAGGTATTGTATGAAGCTCACAATGGTCTCAAACACATTAAGGCAGACCCTTGGCTACTAAGCCAAGTTCCTTTTTGTTCTTTGTGAGAATTTGTGGCCTCTGCCAATGTCCTTTCTCACACAGTCGCCCATTCAAACAGATCCACGGACATTGTAAAAACATCACCACTAGTTTGGCATGGCTTGGGGACTGTGCTGCAAGGAAAAACAAACTTAACTTGAATGTTTCGAACAACCCCCGCATCATTATAAGGACGAGCGTGGCTGCCCGGGGGGAGACTCAATGCACCCGTTTAGGGGGGTTATTATTAGACTGTGGCATGGCTCACCAGCCTGAAGCCATCCCAACAGATCCGCCTAAGCTGTCGTGAGTGCAAAAAGAGTGAACGGCTGCGGTAGGGGGGCTGGGATACACTGGGAACAAAGGCAGAACAAGCAGTGCAAAAGCTCTCCCTTTTCTGTCCCTTCGTGCTTCCTAGACCCCTCCCTATGCTAAGGTTTGGACTCATACACATATGGGGGGGGGGGGGGGGGGGGGGTGGACAAGAACAGAGAGTAATTTTGCTGCCAGCAACGATTGCAAGTGAACATCATGGACAGAAAAAGCCCCTCCCCCCTGCATTCACCCTCTCTGCCCTTCCCTTCCTCCCCTCATCCTCCTTCGCCAAAGATGCATTGTCTCAGAGCGAGCCGTGTGTGCTGCAGTGTCCTCACTGCGCACTTGGCATTCTCAGGCCTGCGGCTCAAATTAGGGGGGTTGGGGCAAAAAAAAGGGCTTGTGACAAGCTCTGCCCGAGCCTCAGGGGAAAGGAACAGGGGGAGGAGAGGACAAAACAACCCTTGCCCCGCCTCCTGCCACACAGCTGTTTGGGCCCGCGCATGAGATATACACCTGGCCTTCTTTCTTACCCCCTCCCCCCTCCCCCCAGCACCCACATCCACCCACGTCCCTCCTCCTCAATACAGCCTCGTGACGGAGACCTCAGAGGAACATAAATTAAGACAGAAATAGGCAAATGAGAACAAGCCATGGAGGGTGGAAGAGATTACACAAAAAATCCCCCTGGAATCTAAAAAGTAAAAGCTGGGATGTTGTGCTCTCGCCTCGTGCTTTTTGAAGGGAACGAGCTGATGTATGAGAATGTATTGATCCCTGCATGGAGGGAGAAAGATTCAGGCCAAGTGCTGATAACCACGTGAGAGAGGAAAATGGAAAGGAGGAGGATTAAGAATGAGGAGAGAGAGCAATGGAGGGAGGATTTTTACCCAATCGATGAGGCAGTTGGCCTGTCTGCAGGTATTAGGTCAGTTAAGCAGGGTTTTGGGTAAACATTAAGCCCAACCCAATATGTCGGCCCACAATACAGCGATCTGGCAGTCTCTCTGAGCTTCCCTTTTACCACTGATCTATTAAAGATCAGCTTAATTAACACTTGTCTTCGACTTGTTTGTTTGTTTGTCTTGATAAGTCTTCTGATCTTTTCGAGTCTGGGTGCAGCAATCACTCTACATCAAGGGGAGATGTCTTGGCAGAGGAGGAGGGAGTTACACAAAAGTATGTCACAGTATGTCAGACATCAAACTTTGGCCTCTAATGGTTATTTTTTGTCCAGTGCTACTGATTTCCCCAAACATACTTTGAAAATGCAATACACTCATACAATGAGTTGAATATGCTTCCTCCCAGATGATAATGTTTTTAATTTAGGTATTCAAATTTATTTTCATATATTTTGGAGGCATAAAGTTAAAAATTCTGTCAAAAAACCTGATTTCTGATTCCTGATTTTAAACTGAAGAGAAAAAAAAAGAAAAAAAAGAAAAAAAAAATCACATGAAAAGAATAAAATTCGTAAAATATTTTAGATTTTTAATAATAATATTAATAGTGATTATATGTTAAATAATGTTGTTACTTAAAAACAATAATGTTGTGAAAATACTGTAACACAATTACTTCACTGCTTATTAATATTTAAATAGTCATGTAGAGTTACTATTTAAAATAATAAAATGGGAAATGGTGGTTAAATGAAAAATTTGGTAAAAAGTTTTTAAAACCACAAGAAACCAAAATAGTACATTTCTAGAACATGGCATGTGTTTTAAACAATTTTAAAAGATATCCTTTATTGTGGGCACTCTTAAAGTTAATTGACAAATCTATAGGCATTTATAGCATGTGCGCTGTCCAACCAAAACTCCTCAGGATATTCTAACAAAGTGACCAGCTTTGCCCCAAGAAAATACTCTTTTATAGTTTGCAATGTTCCTGTTAAGATGTACTCTGAGATCAGTAGGTACTCCTGTTCTATAGGCCAGCTGTAGCTAACTCCCAGAGAGCTGGGATGGGCGCCAGTGTTGCCTCTGGGTTGGGAGGAGCTCGGAGTGGGTGCACAGCATAGGACAGGCATTGTGTTCAGCCATCTGCACCCCTAGCAAGAACTAAACCAGGGGAGCGGCCAAAGCCTGACATCTCCATTGCTTCTCTGATGCGATGGCATCAATGACCCGGCAGGGAGCCGTGGTCTCAAATGACCACAATTTGCATACTAGGAGCAATAAAAGACATCGGATATGGCTAGCCATGGCCCCCGCCTGATGAGCAGCTAAGGATAGTCAGCCTGGGGGGTTTCTTACATGCTTGTTGGCAGTGAGCAAGGAGGGGGAATGAATTATTTAACCCCCGGTTGAGCTGGGCAGGTCAGAGCACCACAGTGACACGGTGAGAGCCCTGGGGCACTTGATCAAGCAATCCGCACAGAGGCAAACTGTCTCTTTTGGGTTAGGAAAAGAACTTGGCAATGTTTAAGCACCAGGGAACCCAGGACAAAGAGGACTGAAATCTTGACATTTCACATCGCCGCAGTATGTACACAGCAGCCAGGAGCGTTTGCTTTCGGTTGGATTAAATGAGCGAGGGGAGGAATTCAAGCACCCTTCCTTGTTCTTTCTCTCTCACCCTGCTAAAATACAGCTCCACCCTGACGCTCTTGCACAGCCCAAACTAAACTAACCTGAGCTGACAGATAGTACAGAACATTGAGGGGCGAAAGCATTCCTGCACTATCCGCCCCCTCCCAGTTTGAAACTTGTTTCATCCCCCTTCCCTCCCTCCATTCAGCGCAGTGGCCAGGCAACACCAAATCTAAAGGCCAGTCCTAAGTTTTAAACCTACAGGCATTCATTCTTTCACTCTCTCTACAAAAGGCGAGGCCTGTACACTACTGCACTATTTGAGCACACTAGGTCAAACAAAAGGGCTGCCTGCAGTGGGCAAAGTGGTCTGAGAGACCCCGGCGAGCACAGGAATTTGAGTCAAGAATAGCCGACCCTCTTTGCAGCCCCAGCTCTCCATCCCCCATATTCTCTCCAACCTCACTGCAAACACTGACTACAGTCTGTCAAAGCCAAATATATAGAAGAACAGTGTGCATAGATGGATGTCTAAACAAGCATGGTGGGGATATCGGGTTTGTTTGGTCTCATCACATCAAGTAGACAGTATACTGAGAAATGATGATACCCTGGCTAAAAGTATGTGACATTTCAAAGGGGTCATGAAAGACACAGGTGTCTGTCCAATGTAGACAAGTTGGTCACCAGGTGCTGAGAGATCTTGTGTCTAGCGATGTCACAACTAAATGTCTAGCGATCTCACAACTAAATCTCGACCTACACCATGGGTTCACAAACATGTTGACAAACAAAACAGTTTTGTCCAGAAAATAGGCACAGCGTCCTGCCATTTTTTTCTCTCTTGCCCAAGAGGAAGTGCCAATTAATCAGTGGGCAGTCACTGGCCGGATATAAACAACAATTTTATGAATGGACTCTTGGTATTTTCCCTCCGCCTCCTCTTGCTGACTTTCAAACACAATGAGCATTCTCTTGGAGCTCATATTTATTGTGTAAATCTCTATTTAAAGGCTGATGTGAAAACAAGCGTCCATTGAGTAGCCCTGGCTCTGACTGCTGAGACAGTTTTTGCAGATGAGCAAGAAGGGAACCAGTAGGATGGCCCATTTAATTTCAATGTGGGATCAGTATAAAAGTGAGAAACAGGCCAATGACTGAGTATTATGCAAGCAGAAGAGGGGTTAACACACGGGAAAAGTATGCATCATCTCAAAAAATGCGTAGGATTCCTAACCCCTTTGTGAAAATCGAGTGACCGAAGTTATTCCACCCAAGTAGTTGATGATATGTTTTCATATTGTGCAGTGTTAGCTTGGTATGCTTTTAATCTAGTCTAGATTGATAACAGGCCCGTGCTTTGAACAGTGCAAGGATGATATTTCTTCATTATCTCTGTACTCTCCAACAGTGGTGTTTCATGACAGAGCAGTTCAATTTCCTTCTCAGCGCTAAAGTGAGCTGCCCCAGATAATCAGTTTTTACCAGACAGAGCGGGGTACCTGCCACACGTCTGTGAGCGCTATCTCGCTTCGTTATCTCTCTCGCTCTGGCTCTCTGCCTTCTTCCTCTTGGTAACAGAGTAGTCCACCCCCATTCTTTGCCTCTCAGAGGAAAGAGGACACCGTCAGCACAGAGACAAAGCCAGACATGCTGTGGCTGCTGGAGCATGACTACCAGGGCCTGAAAGAACAAGCCTAGTTCCTTCTCCACCTCTCTAACATCTTCACTTTTCTTATCCTTACACCCTTGTCTTGGACCTTCTGAAGCTATGTTAACACTGCCTTGGATTTGAATCCTGAACCTCCTGGCTACAATCTAAATACTTTTAGCTACAGTAAACACTCCAGGACATGCATCACTACAAGGCCAAATTCAGGCAAATGCAATAAAACTTACCGGGAGGCTTGCACATGCGGATCTGGCTCTGGCACTGCACCAGTGGGTGGAGGGTGGGCTGAGTCTCAGAGGGCACTCTGGTAGGCAGGCCGGTTAGTCCGGGAGTGTGGGGAGGTGAGGGCGGTGGTGATGGTGATGGTGCTGGCGAACTTGGGCTGTTGCACTGGGTCTGGTAGCGGAGCTGCGTGAGTGATGGTGGCATGCCCTGGTAATGCCTGGTGGCACTCAAAAGGTCATTCAAGATTTGGAGGATGGTGCCTATGTCCCGCCTGGGACGTCCGGTGCTGTCCTGACAGTTGGGATGCAAAGTGCCTTAGGGAAGAACCAATATAGATATTAGATATACATTATAGATATAGATTAATTAGATTACATAAATCTTCTATATATATATATAGAAGAATATTTAAATCTTCTATTGAGAAGTTGTACCTGAAAATGTTCCGGAAAAGACTCCAGGAGCATGGTTCACAAAACTTTCAATGATAGCGCCTGGTTTGCGGGACCGCGAGGGAGTGTTACAGTTGCCAGACGTCTTTGCTGGGCAGTTGGCCTGTGCAAAACATGGGCAAGTGGTCAACACTTAGTATGGTTTTTACATCTTAGTGCATCTTATCTAATTGGTAAATCAACTCTATTGCCATTATTATACAAAATTACTGAATTGGATAATGTAGGACAAACAG
Source organism: Abramis brama (assembly GCF_963993115.1). NCBI lineage: Eukaryota > Metazoa > Chordata > Actinopteri > Cypriniformes > Leuciscidae > Abramis > Abramis brama. Next base: position 21,372,668 of record NC_139968.1, on the reverse strand, counting down.
TGGCTCACCTCTGGACAGGAAGCTGCAGGACTGGGGCTGCTTGGAGAGGTGGGACAGGCCGAAGATGGTTGCGGGGAGTGAAGAAAACTTCCAGGGAGTTGAGAGGGGTTCAATGGAGGGCTACAGTGCCCTGAGGCTGAGGTGGGGTATATGGGAGGAACAGATGGGATAGAGGGGGAAGGTGGGAAGGCCGCAGGGTTAGATGGGAGCTTTGTGTTTGGATGGTGAGGATGTGGGTGCGGGTGATGTGGGTGGGGGTTGTGTGAAACCCTCGCCATCCCAGAGGCAGAACCCGAAGCTCCATGAGACTGTCCTGTTGTGCCCTCTGGACTCCCGCGTGATATGAGATGCCGATGCTGTAACTGTGGGCCGCCCGAGTGCTGCGCTGCCAACTGCAGTTGGACAAACATCATATGATCGCCTACTCGCAGAGCCAGGGTTAAAGGAGACCGGCCAGACAGGAAATCGCTGACCTGTGAACAGGAAATGAAGAGGGGGGTGGCTTTGGTTATTCCATTTGTACTGCTATAAACTGGAAAAGAATTTGGCAATATGACTGAATGCCTTTTTATGAATAAGCAGAAGTATACAAAAGGCACACACATACACACAATACTCTACCATTCAGCACACCCACGAAACACTAACTTCTGTCTGGCCCCAGGCCTGAAAAATCAGCCATAGAAACAGGATGCAGACCCACTCGCCACACAGTCACATAATAGCTAATTGTTTGAAAGGCTGGACCGGAAAGGCTTGTCCATTTTAGGAGTACCCAGAATGGTAGTTGAGCCAAGGGTCTCTCCGACCCTTTGAAAACAAGGCGAGAAATACAGAGTGCTGGCTGACCTGTTGTTAACCTTTTGAATCACTGGGGTCTACCCTCCATCGTTTTTTCTCTAGCTCTTTTGCTGATCTATTTTTCCATCGAACAGCCACTCTCACAGTCGAGTGACCTTTACCACTCTGTGCATTTCACTGACAGACGTAGAAAGCCAGACACAGAGACCCTTTTTCCATCTTTAAGAAGGATAAAGTAAAAAAAAGAAAAAAAAATCCTCCTTGATATCCATGTTTGAATATGAATTCATAAAATTAAAAGAAAATACACTGAATATCCTGTCAAGTTTGATTGCAACCCATTTAAATGTCAATTGTGAAATTGGTGGCTCACCCCAGAGTGAGGGTGGATCCCACCCCTGACTGACAGCTGTCTTGTGAATTGATTTGCATCTAATGCACAAATTAGACTCCAACAAAAGGTTCCTATAATTACTCTACTTCCATTGCCATATAGCGGAGTGACTTTGTAATAGGACAAAGGCTTTGAATATCTGCAGCAAGGAGGGCACTGAACATCCAAGCACTAATAATTAAAATTATTTGGGCTTGCGAATCATCAAGTAAAGTGTGCCAGACCCCACATTAGCCTTGCAGATCAGTCATCATAAAGCCCAAGCATCTCACTGACTCACTGAAAGCCCAGACTCATCCCACATAATGAGAGAGTGTGTGAACCCCCATAAACCAGTAAAAATGCCTCTGAAAGGTGAGGACACGGTCTGCATAGACATTCCCCACAACAGCCGTCAGTTTGAGTCACACAGACCTTTGTCAATAGATCGGCCAGCCCACACGCTTCTGGTGCAATAAACGAATGACCACAAGGACACAGCGGGTTTACAGATCTTCAGTCTTCACTTACACGGCATCTGAGAAATGCGTGTGCAAGTATACAGTTAAAAATGCGTTTGTGGTGTTTTAAGTGTTCTTGTCATGACAAGAAAAACTAAGAAATATTAACAGATCATTATGGAGAGTCTTGGTGGTTGTGGAAGAACGCCCATATTTGATTATCAAAAGAGTTTCAGAAATTCCAGACTTTGGCTAGATCTGTAACACTGCTATATAGAATCTGTCAAGTGTACGGAGCCTGAACATGTCAACATGTAGTCTATAATGCCTAAAATGGATAAGGTACTCGAAAGAGACCGCAAGTGTACGTTTGCGTGTCTTTTTTTTCTAAAGGCCACCGACTTGACACTGGCTTGGAAATGCTGGAGGCCCACCTGGATCCACCCTTTCTTCACTCACTACATGAAAAATAAAAATAAACAAACTACAGATCACAAACTCCAAACAGGCACACAAGGAATCGGTGACCACATTTTTTTCCTATTATTCGCAGAACTGGAATGCCAAAAATTCAACATTAATCATTCCTTGTCTTTTACATATTAGCTTAACATTTAGGCTAATATGTAAAAGACAAGGAATGATTAATGTTGAACTATTATTTTTACGTAATTTTCCAGGTAAAGTATCCGTAAAACAATTCTTTTTTCAATTATTTGAAACTAAATATTTTTCTATATATTTTTCTGAGATTGTCTATTTGTATCTCTAGGACTTGTTTTCAAAGGACTTTCGTTTTACTGCATAGGCAGATTTTTCGCTTTTAGTATAAACAAGTTCACTGAAAGTGAACAAAATGTTGTATGGAAACAAATCTTAACATCTCATGCAGAGTTGTAAATTGATCTTGTTTTAAAGATTTTTAGACATTTTACTGGGAAACAAGTCAAAAAGACTAATTTAAAACACTTTTTTTTTCATATCTTCAATCATTTCGCAAATTTAACACTAAATTCAGTGCAGAAAATGCAGGAAAAGTCTGCATATTCTGTTTGGGTTCGTTTAAAAGGTAACAAAGGTAGATACTGACATGTCTATGGCAACAAGTTACCATGTTGAAGAATTCTATACTTGGATAAGCCAACATTGGTTCACCTGAAACTGACTAGCGCTACTATTCCTTTATCTTTGCACTTCGTCCATTTTGATTTGTTGGGGAGGCATTTTGCTCTGCAGTGGGCTGCGGTTGCTATGCAGTGAAGAGCGAGTGAAGGAGAGAGAAAGAAAACATGATAAGGGGAGACAGGGGAGGAGGGCTGGGGGAGAAACCTTGTAGCGAGAGAGAGGGTGGAGGGGTGTAAGAATGCCAGTAGATGCTGATGAAATATTCAGTGAGAGTACGCCTCTGGCTCCTTCCGTTTTTTTTCTCCCTCCCAACTCTATAGCTGACAGTTTTATTTATTGGGGTCCCTGCGGTTCAAGGAACTCATTTTCAGGCGGTTTCTTCTGTAGCACAGGAGATATGGGGCAGGAGCTCGGAACAGCACCAGGCTGACGTTCACCCACAGTCTGAATACACCCATCTATGAAGGGTCAAATCAGAAAACAGGTTCTTTTGATACCAACCATTACTAAAAGACTACTGGTCACCTATCAAGGGCCTCAGCAAACACGGAAATTTCAAAACCAGCTTATTAACCCTCATCATCGACTGGCTGGGTTTGAACGCACCAGGGGGTAGTATAGCCTAGTCCTTAGGAGCACGAATGGTGTGGATGCAATAACAAGCTCCTTTACAATAATCAATCACTCGCATCTTTCTTCAAACCCTGAAGAGACGGCTACTTTTAAAGATTTCACTCGAGGGGTTTGACCTACTCAAGGTCTACATAAGATTGAACGCTGAGGATTCAGTGGGTAAAGGCTCTTTCCATCATGTCTGTAGACCAAAACTAAATAATTTTAAGGCACAGACAGAAACGATTGCCTTAAGGGGATAGTTTTTCAAAAAACGAAGATGCTGTCATCATTTATTCAAAAGATTTTTTCTGTTGAGCACAAAAGAAGATATTCTGAAGAATGAAAAAATTAGGTCCAATTGAAAAGACTTTTCAATTTAAAAAGCACAGAGATTTTTAAAAAAAATATCTTTTATGTTTTCCACATAATAAAGAAAGATCATACAGGTTCGGAGGAACATGAGGTAAGTGACGACGGCATCTTCATTTTTTGCTTCTGCCGTGTCCCCTCTTCCTCATTCTCTGAGCTCCGGGTGACCATCAAAGATATGCGGCGTGAAAGCGCAACACCTTTTTCCTCAGATGACTGAACAGATTAGTCTGGGTAGGCGAGAGACTGAGTCAAAACAGACGTGTCGCACTTGCAGCCAACAGGATTCAAAATATCTACAATCATGGGAATCATCATTAATTAATGACAAAAAAAAAAACATTTTGAGAAAGGTCACAGAATAAAGAAACAGTGCTAAAAAAGTAACAGCTCAGTACAGAAGAGGAGTTTAACACTGATTAAAAAAAGCTTGTGGCTTGGTTATCGGCTAAAGAGAAGTTCTCCATAGTCCCCCTCCCTCCCTCTTTCCTTCCTTTTCAGTTCAGTCACGAAACTGAGCACTTCAATCACAAAGGCGGATGGGAAACAAGAACAGTCACGAATCCAAGTGATTGCCCATGTCAACTTAGTCCCCCTTGGATCGGGAGAGCTCTCTGTGCAAACACACATAGGCATGGCCCTGATCACAGATCAGATGAATGCAAACGAATATCTCCTCCCATGTGCCAGCTGTTCACACAACATGCCAAAACCCACCTTTTCCATTTCAAATATTTGCTAAATCCAAAAAATTCATTGTGGATATGGCACAAAAGCCACCGGCGTCCTGTCTAGCCTTGCCACTCAGTGTGACGTGCGATCCCACTGCTTCTATTTTTGTCTTCAATCTATACCTAGGATTCTGACTCATCACTGTCCCCCCTGGTAATCACATACACTCCAGACCCTCCTCAAGGGTGACGTCACTACGGCCATTTCTCATATTCAATTCCTCTCATCCCTTGCTCCCTCTGGGAAGGGGGTTGGGCGGGTGGAAATGACAAGGGGGTGACTGAGAGGTGACTCGCTCTATATTGTTGAATCCCATTATTTGCATCTGTCCATTTTCAGACACAATGACAGGCACCGGACCCATTCTAAAGTGAGTAGGTGGGTGTCTGAAGGGTGGAGAGTTATGACAGGAAAACATCTCTAGTCTGTGGCACTGAGGCTTGCTTGAGGAAACAGACCAATTTGTTATCCCCCAAGGAAAAAGCGAGCAATCTACCTGCCTATAGAGGTGGATTAGCACAGAAACCTCTAATTAATGTACTCCATCGCCGGAAGAATCAGACACCAGTCATTATTTCCAGCAACAAAGCGCTGCTCGAATGCAAAAATGGCGTTTAAATGTTCAAGGGGATCAATCAAGTGGACTGCATAAACTGGGCTATATTTTCCCTTGGAACTAAGAAACTCCTTGATGTCATTCCGTTCTTCCTCTTTAATGGCGGAGAGGGTAAAACTGGAGACTATGGAGAGACACGCGAAACCACAGCAGCTTTAAATTATAGGCCAGAAAAAGCTGTTAGGCCAGAGTTACAAGGGGAAAAATGCCATTCCAATAATTGCAAGCCTTCCCTTTCCATAAAACAGTCCGGTTACGAGGAAGTCTGAGATAGATCTTTCCCTGGAAGCTAACACTGTAGCTCTTGGAATTCTGCTATGTATATGTGGTCGTCCACTGTAACAATGAAGCCTGACTTTAACTAGCCATACATGACAACAACGGTAGGTATCATGGAGTGCAGATCACTTTTTACAGTCGTTGTGGCTGCACAATGGTGTTGACTAATTTCAGTTCTGAAGGACTGATATGTCTCACATTTGACAATGTTACTGACTCAGTTCATGTCTGTAACCATGAAGCTACAAAAAAGACACAAACGATGACTAAAAATGACGATTTCTAAAACGGGGTCGTTTCATAAGCAACCAAATTACATTGCTAGCTGCCTAGTGCCTGCAAATAGCTAATTAGATCAGAGAAAAAGCACAACTAACGTTTGCACGGCACTGCAAAAGGCTTTTTTGATAAGAAAGGACAAACGTGAGCCACTTTTAACAGGTTAAAAAGCTTTTCTACAGAAAGAGGAGACACTGCAGCTGCCGGGAGAAGGCATATTGAGCATATTGATCAAGAGTGGTGTACTCCCCTGTCTACCCTTTCCCCTTGTACACTCAACCACACTTCTGTGTCGTCATTACAGATTGGCCCTTTACTCTCCTAAACAAATGCACACACTGATGTCACTCACACACAAACACGATTTCCCAGGATTTCCCAAAATACCAGCATGAAGATTTTTCATGCACATACAAGTGTATTTCAGAATATATGACTGTCAATATCCAACATTAGATTGGATAACCAATCAAAACATTAAGTAAAATGAGGTAAGAATACACATTAGACAAAAGAGTAGTTGCAGAGTTTCTTTCATTTGAAAGGTGGTGTTTCAATGAAGTGGCTTCTAGGTGGGGTTTGCCTCGGCTCACAGATGTTGCCTAGAAACTGGAAGGTGTTTCTTAAAATATGCGTAGTAAGTGTGTGGAGGTCTTTGAGTTAAAAGCTTAGAAGGGCATCATCTGTATCCCATTACCCTATGTGTCAGTGCAACATCTTGCCCAGTAGAGAGTTCAAAAACACACAAATGATCCTTTAAAAAAAGAGCCAAGTGCGGGTGTTCAGTGCTGCCCTGGCAATTAGGTTAAGTGTACGCACAACTGTCCATTTTAATGGGCCACTGTGTAATTCAAACATCTACTGGGATGACCTTATTAGAGTGAAACCTTACCTGGGTTTCCGTCAAGCTCTCCAGCGCCTGCATTACTGACTGCTCAGGTCTTGATGCTTGAGACTTTAGGAAGAGAGAAATTAGGGTAAATATAAGAGTGACAAAAAGGGTCAATGAAGTACAACAAATATAATGTAGCTCATGCTATTTTTACCATTAGGCCTGCTTCAACTGTCGGAACCAGCGTTAACTTGCTCCCATCCGTTATTCCCAAATCTTGAAGTTTTCCTGAACTCAGGCGTCTAGAAAGATCAAGGAGATGTTAGTCTTCAAAACTCAAGATGTGAAAAAATCCAGCAGGTTAATTCCAAAACAGATCTGTTTATGATTTTTATAGAAAGATATTTTGAAGAATGTTGTATAACTGTTTCTGTCCATACAATGAAAGTCAATGGGGTCCAAAATTTTATGAAAACCTTTTTTTAAATTTTTTTTGTTTTGTTCCACAGAAAAATAGTCACATAGCTTTGGAATGACATGAGGGTGAATTTTGAGTGAACTATCCCTTTTTAACTGTACACTATAACAGCATGAAATTAACAGTTTGTTCCGGACATGATGTACATTTATCTAGATATAGATATTTATACAAATATGGAAAACAAAGTAAGCTTATACATGTGTAGCCTCTACCAGTAGACAATAAAATTGTCTGATACCAGTGCATAAACAAATCAGCATGTTTAGTCCAAAAACTCCCCCGCATGAATCCAAATGTTTCAAATAAACTGTCTAAATGTATTTTTAACCCACCAATCCTTTAAAAATGTCTGTCCTAGTGGCATAATGTACACACATGTGCTCAGGCTAAATGTCACCACCTCCTGCCGAACAAAGGGACTGAGCACTTGGCCTGGAGGCAGCTAAACCAAACAGAAGAGATTAAGCGACGCTCTTCGTTTTAAAAGGATGATGTAATTTGGTGGTGATTACTTGTGAGGGCTTTTCAATCAGCACAATTCAAAGCACAAACAATGCAACTGTTTGGGTCATTTGCAAGTGACAAAAGAGCTTCTCTCTCACCTCCTAGCTCCACCACCCAAGTGCAATTGTTAGGCAATGTGCTAACTGCCCTGAAACTAACATTGCCTCTTATTTCCTTAACGTTCGCTTAGAATATTCTAACACAGCAGCGCAAGTCCCACTAGGAATGCTTTATTCCTCCGACATCAAGTTTATAATGACAATTACTAATGCCATGCAAATTCTAACCAAGCAAACGAACCAGTTTAATCAAGAGATTAGGAAAATCTATTTATATGCATGTCCTACTGTCAGCGGGAAACACCTTTGGGCCCTTTATAAGCTCTAAAGCTTATATTGCTTGCATAATGTTTTGAAATAGTAGTACAGTTTCAGATATCACAGGTTTCTAGCGCACCTTGCACATGTTCTAACTGACTTCCACAGCACACTGTCAACAGCTTAGATCACTTTCATTTATTTATTCAAGAGGCTGTGGACTGCCACAGCAAAAACATTAAAAAATCTATTAAAAAAATGTTTTGGTGCTGTACATGCAACAAAGTGAAACAGGGCTATAAGAGCATCTATGGCAAGCCATTTCCTTTACTAATTAGTTACTAGTAGCCTACTTATTCTTGTTCTAGTAAGAGACTACCTTTCTTTGTCATACTAGTACTTATTCCGGTAGTGAATCCTATCTATTCAGTAAGTCATCAACTGCTCATTCCTTGCATACTAGTGATTATTGTTTTGCTTGTAGTCAATATCCCAATATTAGAAACTACACTGGAATAAATAATAGTAACTATTTGAATGGTTAAAAACAACTAGTACTACTACCTAATGAGTTGAAAAACTGGATTCAAGTACTAGTCAGAAGTGAATGTATGTATGTATATATATATATATTACCAGTAACAACAGTAGTTACCTGTCATTATTGAAATAGAGTCAAGTAGGTAAAGAATACGCCATAGTATTAAATGAATAAGTACTGGTTACTAACTGAATAGATACTAAAAAGTACTATTTCAATGCACTAGATATCTAATGAATATTTGCCAGTGAAGTGGAAAGATTACTAGTGATCCAAAACAAGTACTGGTAACACAAAAAATATAAATCCTACTAGTTAGTTTAACTAAATAAATGTTAAAACGGCTTGCCATCGGAGGTGGCTGCAAATCTCCATTAGGAAGCCCAGCAAAAACCAACCTTCTGACGTGCTCTTAACCATTGTTAAAAACAAGCAACCGTGCAACCGAACAGTAACACATCAGGCTACTACTCACGTTTCTTTGTGTAGCAGAGCGAGTCTTTCTTTGGGGACTTTCAGTCTTTGAGAGAGCCTTCTCTTTAGCCCTTCCACGGTCTCTTCTGCGGGAAGGGAGAGCTCGAAGCGTGTGCCGGTGGTGGAGTGGATGTACAAATTCATGGGGGGCTCGCCGGAGACGCTCTCGCAGGACGGCGCAGTTCCGCGACTGCTGCAGCTCCGGGCGCTCGGATGCTGGTCCATTCGATAGCCTACGATAGAGGAGACAGGGTCGGTGGAAGCGGACGGATGGATAGGGCTGGATCTCTCAGTGGAAAGCTATCTGTAAAAGCTCTTGGAAAATATTCCCAAATGATTATTCCCGTTTGGTGATCGATCCTGCTGTGAGCTTCTTTTACAGCAGTATTTAATTCTAATTTTCCGAAAGTGCATAAACATGGATATTCTGTTAACTGTAGTCCTTTGTCGTTGACAGTGTACTGCAAAACCAGCGCAACGGTTTCTTTAAACCCCAGCCCTCATCGCGAAGAGAAACTCCAGTGAAACACGCATAATAATGCCCGTTGTTTCGCCGTATCTCGCTTCCACTGTGCAGCTATGGTTACACCCACAAAAGCGCTGTCCAATCAGAGGAGGCTTCTGTAAAGACGTCACACGCTCGTAGCCAACGAGGGGACTGACTCCTCACCCACGTGGAGCACAAACCCCGCCTCCTTTTTCTCCCCACATCGCTGTCCTCATTGAGGACAAATCCAATCTGAGTGGGCGAGGAGCTCCAGTCCTGGAGTTCCAACCTACTTTTACCAATTCCACACCATTCATGAGGCAAACTGTCAAAGTAACAAAAGTCACCGAATATCACCTTGAATGTTTAAATGGCAACACTAGACGGCATGTTTCCAAAACAACGCATTATAAACGTGTGCATTATAAACAAAAAAGTGTCTAGGTTGCATATTTGTTTCCCATTGTGCAAATTATTCAGTGACTTTTCGTCTTGCGTAACCCATTTTTTGTTTCAGCGATTTTGGTGTTATATTTGTAACATGTACATTTTAGTTTGTTCAATCGCGCAACTACATGGCTACTTTCGTCGATAGTTTACCTCCATAATTCGCTGTTCTTTTTTTTCCCCACCTTTGATTTTTTACACATTGATTTATGGGTGATTCTTCAATGATGACAGCAGTTTTGGAAGCAGTAAGCAATGTTATAAATAAATAAAATTGTATTCAGAAATAAAAGTTAACATGTTTATGTGTGGGACAAGTTCAATAGAGAAAATTAACATACAAAAAATCGTTAAGCTATAATGATATTGAAGAATCATCCATATGCAAATATCTAATTATACACGCATGTTCTAAGAGTCTGTAATCTGTCTACGTGTGCAGCTTACGTTTGAAAGCTTGTATTATGATTATGATTATCTCTATTCAAATAGTCCTCCATAAAAGACAGTATGCTCTTAAGGAAACGTCGCGTCCCAGACCAGTCATCCAGTATAAGCATCGCTTGGGGCGATACACCAATTGACACTTACGTCAATCACTCATCATGATCTCGTGCCAAATGTGCTGTAAGCTACAGTCTGCAAACGTCTACAGATGGTTGGGCCAGCTATGATATAACACCTCCTTATCTAAAGAAACTACTGATAAAAAAAAGAACTTGTTTCGGGTTATATGGCAGATCTGTGAAAAAAAAAAAACTCTGGCATAATGCCCAAGTGGTTGTTCCTTATGCCAGACTTTACAACTTATTCACGTGGTGCATGAGCAGAGCCATCACTGAATTGTGTGAACCAGTGTGAGAAAAAATATCTATCCATCCATCTACAATTTACGGTGTAGTTTTAGCGCCAACCAGTGACCAAAATAGGTATAAGCCCATTTCCAAACAAGCGAGGCAGGTCCAAAACAACTTCTTTTTTTTACTTTTTTTTTGTCGTATAAGCAAGAAATTAACATCAAGTTGAAGCTTAGAAGCTTAATATTTATTTGCTACTAAAAGGAAAAGTTCACGCAAAATACATTTTTATGTCATTTACCAACATGTTGATCCAAACCCATTTGACTTACTTTCTTCCGTAGAGAACAAAAGGAAACTTAGGCAGAATGACAACCTCAGTATTTTATGGAAAAATATGCTGCATTGAAACCGTGGCAGTATTTTAATTTTACATGTCTTTAATTAAAATCTCTTTAACTTCCCAAATTCAAATAGAATTCTAAGAAGGTCGGAGCTGGTAGAAATTAATAATAGTTTTTTTTTTCTCAAAACAAATGTAAAAAGTCAAATTAAACACGTAACTTGCTTTTAAACGAAACCTAACCTGCTGCAAAACTCAAAAAGAATAGACAGCAAACCAGCTGTTGCATAAAAAGTTCAATATCCTTATTAAAAATATGACTCTGACACTTACCAATAATTGTGGCGAAAACCTCAAAGTTTCGCGACAATGTCTCAGAATCCTCCACAAGGTTGCCTAGTTTTGGCATGTATAGAGAAAATATTTATATAGTTTAGATTTGTCCACAAAGAATATCCGCTAAGATGTGCCTGGGTTAAATGAATCGGCTTTCCCAGTGCAGACACCGGTTTAAATCCCAAATCTATTCCAGTGTTCCTGCCATCCGAAGCAACACCGTGTGACAGCATTCGAGCGTCGGAGTTGAAGTACAACACCTCTTTACAAAGCAGCTCATAGAATGGGAGGAGTCTTCGCTTCTTGCGATGTCAGCATGTGATTTAAGGTGGAGGCCTTAACTCACATGCTTTATTTAATTTTTATGGACGTTTCATAACATTTGTATGGATTTATGACTGTAGTTTCACTCAGATGTAATCTAAGAGTGAAAACGAAGTTCAATTGGATGGTAAAAACACAGATATAGCCAAGTTATAAGATCCGAGCCACCTTAAAAGATGTTAACGTGGAGAAGCCATTGATTTAGGAGGGGCGTGACTATGCCCTGACGTCATAAAGAAGTAACTGGGCAACCAGTCAAGGAAAACACATTGCTTGGATACGAGAGAAGTCTACGGTAAACAACAAACTTACGTGGAATTCGAATCTCAGGAAGTTGGATATAGCAAATACTAAAGATCAATATTTCAAGACATAAAAGTATACATGTTATGTAAGCAAATAATTTGAGCATTTTATATAAAAAAAAATATATAAAAAGGTAAACTCCAACAAATAGGACTTTGTAAGTATATATAATGTAAATTATTAAAAAAAATGAGTTGAATTTTTATAACATAAAAAGAAGAAAATTGCTTATTTTGATGAGTTAAAACAATGTAAAAACATATTGTCATAATAAAAAAAATGCTAAAAAAATGCTTTTTAAGTAACGTTACAATCAACTTGGATGTTTAAGTAATTTCAACTTAAATTACATTAAACTGACTTAGTAGTTGAATCTTGTATAACATAAAAAAGTTGAAAATTGCTTAACTTATTTTGATGAGTTAAGCAACGTAAAAAAATATATGTTGTCAGCTCGTATAATTTTCACAAGGGCTATATCTCAGTAATAATAATTTTTTCACAAAGTCACAAATGTGTTTCTCTCTGTGGTTTATATGTAGCCTATATGTTTGTTTTTAAATTATATTTTTTTATTTTGAATTTTGTCCTCCAAACTAAAATCACCATCCTAATTTTATATACTTATTAGATCAGGGGATCAGATTCATAAATGTCACAAAATGGTAACTAATTGTTTTAGGAGAAATAATAGAGGAAATGTTAAGGTGCATATACAGAAATTGATTAAATATGTATACAATGTAAAAAAATTATATGATCAATAAGTTATGACAACATATGTTTTTACATTGCTTTAACTCATCAAAATAAGTTAAGCAATTTTCAACTTTTTATATAAGTTATACAAGATTCGACTAATTTTTAAAGTCAGTTTAATGTAATTTAAGTTGAAATGACTTAAACATCCAAGTTGATTGTACTTAAAAATTTAAGGTGGCAACGTTTTTACAGAGTAGTAGTCAAGATAATGATTATGCATTTATATTTTTATGTCTGATTGGTTTCTTCTAAATGTCCTACATTGCTACAACACTGAAATATGTTTCATATAAACCTTCCCTCGTCACCTTTTCGAAGCGGTGATGCGGCAAGGTGAAAACCATAAACCTGAAAACAAATGGTTGATGAATGTTGAATTCTTTGTTGTGCTCCTCATAAGATGACACAATGTGTTGTAAGAACGTCTAACTGCTTTCCCACCCTAAAGGGAATTTTATTGAAGAGGTTGTTTGTTCTTGCCAATTAAACATCTTTCAAAGAATCAATTAGCCTTATTCATGCTAGAATGTCTGTCTTTAAATGGAATGGGTGGATGTGAAGGATCTTGAAGTGTCACATACAATGAATAATCTTTATGCGTATTAAAATGTGAGACATGTGTGGGACATATGTGGGCGTCTGTGCATGTGTGGGTGAACAGCATTCCAAACCATCAAAGTCACTCTGGTTCCCATATTCATGTTCGAGAAATTTTCAACAGCCTGTATCCGTCAGCCCATTCCGATTGTTGTTTACCCCCCGATTTCTTTGTTGAAACAGAGAGGGAAGCATTAGGACATGCCTGTCAGTGCGTATAGGGCCGTGGCTCATAGGTCTGTCAACAGGAAGTTGGGGAGAAATGAGTACTGTGGGAACACAGAAATTACACAAGACATAGTTACACATCCACCCTAAAGGTTATGAAGCGAAAGACAACAAAGTATACTTTGCAGGTGTATTTGCTCCAACAGGGTGTGGGAGATATTACGTGTGTGTGTTGACTGTTTTCTATTTTGATATATTTTAAAATGTCATTTATTCCTGTGATGGCAAAGCAAAGCTGAATTTTCAGAAGCCATTAATTCAGTCACATGAACCTTCATTCTAATATGCTGAGTTGCTGTAACACTTTTTACTCTCAATGTTAAAAGCAGTTGTGCTGCTTCATATATTTGTGGAAACCGTGATCCATTTATTCCATCTATTTTGAGATATTGACAGCTGACTCTACATATAATGGCACTTACTTATCCAAATGAGTTACCTGTATATTAGCCATGTATAGGCCTATATCTTAAAGCTTCCACTTCCTGTACAAAACAAATCGACCAATTCGTTGTTGAATGTTTATATGTGAATAAAAGCCTAAATTCGAACTGTTCATCATATATAAAGCGATCGTGTCTCTTCAGAAAATTTGGACTAAACTACTCGATTCATATGGATTCGTTTTATGATCTCTTTATAAACTTTTTGAAGCGTCAAAGTTGTAGTTGCTTAGCTGTCAATAGAGTGTACAGAATTGAGACAGATTTGATTAAAAAGATCATGTGTGTTCAGAAGATGAACGAAAGTCTTATGGGTTTGGAACGCATTTTTGGGTGAACTATCCCTTTAAAAAATATCTGACCAATGAATGCCGTGATTAACCAATGAGAATCAAGTTTTACAGAGAATCATGTAATGAGAAGTTAATACTGAGGCCCTCAGCCAATCAGAATTGAGGAACTAAAATAACTTGTATAGATTATGACATTTATAGCTTGCAATTCTGACTTTATTTCCCAGAATTCCGAGTTTATATCTAACAATTCTGACTTTATAACTCGAAATTGTAAGTTTACGTCATGGAATTCGGAGAAAAAAAGCCGGAATTGCAAGATTAAAAGTAGCAATTACCTTTTTAGCGCAATTTTCCAACGGACAAAATTGCGATTGTTAACTCATGATTTCTGTTCTGTCTGTGCGCACCAATCTTGCACTTCTATCTACTCCTCAACCAGACCACCTAGAGACTTCGGGTTTTCGGCATTATGTTAAGGAAGGTCTAATCTCGGGAACGCAAAAAAAAAAAAAAAAAAAAAAAAAATCCAGGAAAAGATTTACTATCTCTTAGTGTTGTGATCCCATGAGGTGAGAAAATTGCGCTAAAACACTCACCGAGTTTTTATTACTTGTTTTGTTTTTTATTCAGTGGCGGAAACAAGCTTCAATAGCTTTTTTAATATTTAAAGTGGTTAATCTTCAGCTAATCATGAGCCCACTGATGCAGGTATTTTCGATATATAATCACAATATTACATCTTTTGTTCCAGGCCTTAGTAGCTCTGTAGGCATATTGAATTTGTATAGTCTTTCATAAGTAGCACCTGCAGAGCTTGACCACATTATAAATGAAAAAACACTCCTTAATGGAAACCGAGAATAAGCACAAGAGAATTCGACCAACCCGTCAGCCAAATTCCAGAGCAAATCAAGTGTGCATTGCTTGTTATTAATCCACATTTCATGTTATATTCTACAACATCATATGATGAATTAAGACAAAGCGAAATTTCAGGGGTATCTTTGTTAGCCTCATGTTCAGCAAGGTTTATTTGTTCTCCGCAAACCCTTGTTATCCACCACCCACTCAGCAACCCACACTCAAACATGCATTCTCCCATGTACTCTCGATGTCCTGCAGGCTTAATCCTGGGTTGGCTCGGATTAGCAACTTCCCACGTTAGGCTAATTTAATCAGAACACTGCCTCTATAGAGAAGCAATGCACGGGGGCAGCGTGGCACACTGACATTTCACCTGTATCCGCTGTTTGTGGTAATCTAATCATTGATATGGAAGGTAATTCTGGCCCTCTGATTCCATATGTGACGTAGGAAGCTTGGTCATCCTGCTTCCAATCAGAATTTAAAAATAGAAGCATACACTTCACAAGAATGCCATTATTTCCTGTCTCCGTCTCTGAGCCGCAGTCCCCGCGACTGGCTTTTCGCGCTAATGTGCCTGAATTGCTTACTTCCTCATTTCCCTGTGCTGTTCGAGTTCACCACAGAGAGTTCAGTTGTGTCCATCCGGTAAAGCATTTACATATGGGGCAATGAGGTTGTTTACTTTTACATCTTCCCACATAGTGGCAGAAGGAATCAGTTTATGACCTCTATGAAGTGTTCTTGGAAAAAGATGGATTAATGGAAGACAAAAACGTTGTTTCCTAGACAAGTTAATCCGGTTTCTGAACTTGACTGCACTCTCTGTAGAGAATGTAATCTGAAAGTGTTCTTTATGTTGCTTAATTGGTGACTTCAGAAGTCAACAGCAATATTAAGAGGTTGATATTTATTTCGGTTAAGATACTCAAGAGTTGGTCATGTTCATTATTAAAAAAAGATAGATATTGTTTTAAAAGTATAATAATCTTACCTAGTGCTTATATACCAGAAAAGAAAAGGTTTCAATATATACCAATATATACCACTTCTTTTCAAAGGAAAAGTTTAATTTGTTCATGCAAATGAATTCTTCTTTGGTCCTTTCAGTTCCTCTATTAGTTGATATTCAAACAGCTGCAAAGGTATTATGAAGCAAGAATTTTACAATACAAAACTGTTTGGACCAAAACTGAATAGAATTACAGTGTACTAATGTGTACAATGGCACTTGCTCGGGTGTTGTGGAACCCCGTGGATGTATGTGATGTGAAATCTGGCGTATTTACTCATGAGCACTCTAGAGCTGCAGCAAAATGACGTGGCCAAGATGCTAACTGGCTGATGAACATAGGTGTACTGTACAGTCCTGAAATGTTCACTGGCGATTATCCTAAGTTGTGGGGTCAAAAGCAACACAGAAAAAAAATGAGGTTAAAAAAAACTGTCAATGGACAAATATAGTGTAGTTACAACATCTACCAGCAGGGGCTAATAGGCCATGCTAAGAAGCCAAAGCTTGACTGTTTTTGTTGCATCAAGCATTCTTTATGATGCTTTACATCATCATTTTGTGATGTAATCCCTTTTAAAAATGAAGTGTTAAACGTTGTTTAACCCGGGGTTGAAATGGCGCTAAGCATAGTGAGACCTAATAGTCGCTAACATCAGAGTATCCAATATCCGGTGGGAAGAACAGCACACTGGTAATCATGACTTTCCACTGAATAATGGAACCAACCCTTAAGGCGATGATACACGGGTCAACATTTTTGAGCAATGCTGCCAGGCAATGTTGCTTGGGCACTTTCCCATTGAGAATTGCCAATAGATTTCTATCTGGATGCCTTAGATCGGTCGTGGGCCCTGTGTCTCACCTGGTTTCCCAATGACGGCAACATTGCTCAAAAAGTTGCCCAGTGTATCATCAACTTTAACCTCTTAATACCTTTCAATTAATAACTCTTCACCCTGGGTTTTCACAGACAAGGCTTAAGCCTAGTCCTGGACTAAAATGCATGTTTGAGCTGTTTTAACTGAAAGAAATTGTTTTGTCTCAAGATGCACACCAGTAATGTTTTTTTCTAAGGCACGTTTATAAAAGCTACTTAGATGTCCTCATTAAACTAAGGCTTAATCCTGGCTTAATCTAAGTCCTGTCTGTGAAACCAGGCCATTATGCTAAGAGGCTAACAGAGACTGATGCAGTCCATGTTTAGTCATGTCGGGGTATAACAGATCAGAATATTTGATATGTGCAGCAGTTCTAATGCCTAGCAGTTCATTTGTCAAAGAGGTCTATTTTTGTACTCTTGTTAACCTATCTGGCACCAAGCACGAGTATGTGTTTACATGCAGCACTATGTTAATATTATGCTAATATTTCTGAGGACTTACTCACTGAGGTGCATCAAGTGCAGTGCGTCAACACACTGAAGGTTCATAAGACGTTTTGTACACTGATATTGCACATTGCCCATGTGGTATTCATATTTAAATATCTTTCTGCAAAACCACACCAGCAACCTTCTACTTATTACATGTAGTGGCTTCCAATAATCCGAGGCCTTGTGAATTCTAAGAGGCGATCTATTTGGGGGATTGTCCTGGATTGAACCCAGTATTTTTTGCCCTTGTAATACCTTTATCAGCATTCTGTAACCACTGTGATAAAATGCATGCTACATAACACCATGGCTAAACGGTTAAGATGTGTCAATCAGTCAGTTATAAATTATGTAGTAAATCATGTCCAGTTGTTCCCCAGTGCACAATGGATATTTTTGCTTCAATTCACCCTAAATCTGTAGCAGGAGAAAGCTTTTACTAGTTTGAGTTAGTACGGGAAATGTGAAAGCTAGCTTTAGCATGCACGTTATCTTTCTGGAATGATGACAAGTCGGGAGTTCCTGGGAGCATTACCTCAGAGGGCTCGTCATAGCATAACTTGATGAAAGGGCAACAAGGTGGTAAACATAAATAAGTTCACTGTCAAGCCTTCGTTTTGTCTTCGTATAAGGCTAGTTTGCCTACTGCAAAACTGCTGTCATCATTACTTCTCGTAATTATGTTCACCATGAAAATAAGTGACCAATTGGCATCGTTTTCCATCTAGCGCCTATACAGTCAGAGCATTCCTGACCTCGCCTAACAGCCCAACCTTCCCCGCCCCACCACCTGCTAATTCCGGGCCAGCTGACAGAATTAGATCAATGGCTGGGCGCATGGTTATGTTTGATCTGCTGTCTGCCAGCACTGGAAAACGTCATACATTTGCATGCGGGTGTGGGGCCTTGCACCAAAGTCCAGGACTGCATAAGTGTGTAAATGGTGCTATGTCTACTTGGGTAGTGCTGGATGGAAACTAGCATGATGACATATTTTCCTAGTGCTTCAGCATTAAGACATGTGATTAGGAAACCAGCATGAGTGTTGGGTAAGGACAGGATGATAAATTTGAATCTACATTTACTATAGGCCTTTCAAATGAATTTGCTAATTTTGAACTATTAATTATGAAAATAATTAGGTAAAAATGATAAAATTATTAATGCAAAAGGACAATTCATGCCCATGACCTGTATGTAAATTCCGTAAGGGAATCCATAAGTTCCAATGCCATGGAAACAATTCAAGCAATTCATTTTTGAACTTGTTGAACTTCTTGAACTTCTAACTTGATACAGCCATCAAAAAATGCAGCACTCATGCAGGAGACACTGCAGAAGACGCAAAACTCAAGTGCAACAGTCAAACATGTCCACCTGGTGCATGTATACATAGAACAATAATGTCAAAGCAGTGCTGTGGAATGCAGAAACTTGTTCTTTGTGAACGGCCTTTTGCTGTGCATTAAAGGTTTACATTCATCAGTCTGTGTCCCCTGGGAATCAAACTTATGACTTTAGTATTAATTGAGCTATTGGAAAAAAAAGAATTTTTTTTTATATTTTTGTTTGTGCAAACTCACTCAATGTTCTGGCCAAACAAGAGGTTCTACTTAGAGTAGAGATGCATGCACAGAAGCACGAATTTACTTTTTTTTTCTCTCTTTAGTTAAACAGTAGGTCTATGTGACAACTGGGTTTTCCCTAATTGGTTTTCCATGCAGTGCTGCAGGGTTGATTCCACAGTGTAATGCATTCTAAGGGGCAATGTTTTGCATTTAAGGGGGAAAAAATCAGAGCTTTTTTCCAGCTGGATACCTTACATGGGAAAAAAGTGATGAAGGTGGAGAAGGAAAGTGCTTCTTGATTGGTTAATTTAAGACTAGCCACTTGACAGGTGACATGAGCTGCGTCCCAATTCAAAGGCTGCATCCTTTGAAGGCCGACTGCGTCGCCGCAGCGTGGCAAAGGCTGTCCCAATTCGAAGGCGGCCTCCAAATGCGTCCTTCATTTCCCATGAAATTAAGGATTCAACAGATGGATCCTTCATGGCCTTGCCTACCCCAGAATTTATTGTGCTCCAGTGACGACAGGATTTATTTTGAAGAAAAATTGCTGAATTACACTTAATTGAAAGTACTGGGTTTCATCTTACTCAAATATCTAATGATACAAATGTATAAATAATAATAATAAAAAAACTTAAAGCGGTTCAAATGTTGACATATCTTACTAAGATGCTATTATATATAGTTATACTCTTAATTATACACAGAAATGGACCATGGTGAACACATTTAGACAGTTTGTGAACCCTGTTTTGTTTTCAGACAGTTTAATATAACTTTCAAAAAAGGCCAGTACAAACATTACTGTCACTCATCAATGGCAGCTGTCACAGTTGCTAGATGACAAGAACAATCCTCCGTCGGCTAGACCGTCCCATTTAACAAAGCTCGGTGTGACCCTCGAAGGATGCTGGAGACTGAACAGGAAGTCTTTGGATTCTGGCAAGATTAGGGGGAAGGATTTGTGAATTGTCAGCCATTTCTTGATGTGCCTTACAGAGAATAAAATGGGTTCACCTCAATTTCTCTGGCTGTAGACATCTTTTAAACCTTTAAAGTACATCATACGAATGTGTGTTATAAGTCATCAAACAGTTTTACTGAAACTGTGCTGTAGAGTTGGTGTACAGGGTTTCACTCTACAAGAGACCCATGTGCCCCGCCTCACCATTGCTTTCCCAGTCAACTGATTTAACAACCTCACCCTTCGGGAATGTGACACTTTGCTCTGTGGAACGCAAGACCACCACAAACGTCACTGTTAGTATGGGGGAGATGCAAAGAAAGTTAGCTTGTCCTTTCCTTGCAATCAATAAAAAGTATGTCGTACCTACCTCTCTGCCATGGTTTGTGGAGGACTGTGTGTTTGTCTGGACCAAGTAGGTCTATAATACCTGGAGAAGGTCAGCTGTTAGCATTCCCAGTCATCTCCATTGCTTAGCTTGCATAGGATCCCCAGAGGTAAAAGTCTGGTAACTAATATCTCTGGAAAGATACTATTTGCAGTAGATGATCTAGTTATGACATTTACTGGCAGGGACTCACTTGTAAATGATAAACAGTCAAAACAAGACTGGGGGAGTCATTATTTAATCACTAATCCGTTTAGTACCGCAAGAAAAAAAAAAGCTTAACAAAAGATAGATATTATGCTTAACATAATGTGAAAGACTTACAAGGGGACGCCATGTCCCCTTGCCCAAATGTATAGTTGATTACTTGAGATGTCAATCAGGGTTATTTATCACTAGAGCAAAGCTGACAAAGTTCAACCTCAGAGTTTTGAGGTGTGTTGTGGATTTGCAGGTTTCTCTAGAATGCTTGCTCTACGTTCTATTTGTAGGCACCTTTTCAAGTGTGGGTGGGAGTGACAAAAAAGGATGTGGTGTAGGGTCTACATCGAGAAACAGCCGTATAAGACTGACCTAAGACCGGATGCTTTTCTCAGAACTCCAGCCGTAGTCAATTCCAGTAATTGCAGAACTGGTCGCAGATCTGCGCTGGTCCGTATATCTGTGTAGGCGGGAGCGTCAGGCCTTCACGCCCACTCCCAGCCTGTGTGCAGGATCTCACACCTGAGAGTCTGAAGCCCTGCAGACTGCAAGCAAAACCAGGTCAGAGCTTTAAGCTGCACTTTTACAGTTGTCTGTCCTGCAGGCATCTCAAGCATTGCTGTGACACCTATGCCAGTGGTTCCCAACCCTAGTCCTGGTGTACCCCCAACACTGCATACCCATTAAGGTCTTGGCGTCTTTACTAATACTGGGGGTACTCCAGGACCAGGGTTGAGAACCACTGACCCCTCAAACAAAGGGGTCCAATCCTTCTCCAAGAGGGACATTCCTGCAGAGTTTAGATTACAAAGGTGTTCAATCCTGCTACTGGAGGGCCACCTTCGAACCGTGTTTAGCTCCAGCACCAATTAAACACACCTGAACCATCTAATCAAAGTCTTCAGAATGACTAGAACTTGTGGGCAGCTGCATCGAAGCAGATTGGAGCTAAACTGCAAGAATGAATACAGAAATTAACACTAGTCCCAACCACCTTATTTTGCAATGTGGAAGCTATTTTCTGTGAATGTGTTTATTAGCCTCTATAGGTACACAACATAATTATGCATGTTAAACCAATAAACCAGTGTGCCTATGGTTGCAATAATTACAATTATTTTAAAAATGCCAGTTTGCAATATCAAGCAGCATGGCGGATGCTTTTTTTTTCTACTAACATTACTCAAAAAAGCATATGACACCGGAGGCCTTGTACATTGCACAATGGCCATGCCAACTTTTACCTTAAAAATAAGGTGGACAATGGTGGGTTTTTTTCCATTGACATTGCTTGATCATTTCATTCCAATTTGGAATACTATTTCTTCAAAAACCCTTTGGTGCCGCTGGGATATCTTGTTCCTAAAGTTGAAGATACTCAGAGGTTTATAAAATTATTATGAAAAGTTTTGCTAGGGAAGAAC
The DNA here is from genome assembly GCF_963993115.1 of Abramis brama. Taxonomy (NCBI): domain Eukaryota; kingdom Metazoa; phylum Chordata; class Actinopteri; order Cypriniformes; family Leuciscidae; genus Abramis; species Abramis brama. The sequence goes on along the minus strand of NC_139968.1, from coordinate 21,350,707 downwards.
TTCTAACCTAAAACTGTCCCTTCTTGAGACTTCAGAACCGTAATTAGGACTATCCCGTAGAGGAAGTTTAAGAATAGAGGCTATACTCACACTTGAGATAGGAACAAAAGATGGCAACAAGGGAAACATTGTGAGACATAAATAGAACCTTGTGGTTCCTTAAACCATAAGTTATCTTAAAATATCAGACTTTGCCACACTGATTTCCGACACTGTCAGTCTGTGAAAAGATAAAAAATAAGACTTCTGACATGTCTGCATTGGTTTTTCATTGTTTGTTCAACTATTCATAAGCAATTAATCACAAACATATAGTAAACACATGCAAGTTATGAAGTGCAAGTAACAATTTAGACAAACTAGTGAACCCAAAAAACAACTTTTCTTAGCAAGGGACGATTACTACTTTCTGCAAGTGTTCTCTGCCAATTCTGTACATGTGCCACTGGGGCAAGCTGTAGCATGTTGCCACGCTAGACATCTGACGTTCATAAAGACGCATTTGGTTTAGTCTCGTAAAACTCCAGTCAGCACAAGCATATAGCTCTGGAGCGTCCATGTACCCAAATTACCCTGTACTTAAGCAAATATAGGACTTTAACTCCACAACGTCCACCGTCTGTAGGATGTTTCTTCTTGCAGCGTAGTCTAGCTGTATTTCTAACTCTGTTGTTGGCTTGTCAGTACCTGCTTATCAGTTTTTAGGCATCTAAATGCTTATGAAGGGAACTTGAGTAGGTTGAAAATTAGCATAACAGCTACGAGGCTTGAAGATGCAAACAAGAAACAAATGCAATATGGGTAAATAAAATAAAAAAGTCACAAGAATTGGTGTCATTAGCTATGTTTCCATCTAAAGTTGTGAATTTAACTTATGCAATTGGAATATCGCAAAAAATATTTGCGAATAAAGCACCGTTTCCATCCAGTAGGCCGAAGACAACAAAATCATCACTTCCTGATAAACTGGTGCTACATATCACTAAGAAAAATGGAAGTTGCTGCAGTAGGAGAAGTCACTGTATATAATTTCATATATAACAAAATTACTCGCGCCTCAGAACACGCAGACGGAACGCAGTAATGTTATCTTGCTTTTGGAGGCGGATGGCTGTTGTTCGGGAATGCAGTCGTGGAAGACAGTTCTGGGAGGTAGCCTAATTATACTGAAGCACTTTAACGACATTTCAGAACAACCAAAACAGCATTTCAGATGCTGTGCAAAATATAGGTCCACTGGTTGGTCCAGTTATGCAGTCCCATCGCAAAATGTCTTTTTTTTTAATGCGCATGGAGGAACTTATTCTGTAAATGTGTTTCCAACATAGTTTATGAGCATATTTTATTTTCGGATTCAATTGAGCACATACATTCTTGGCGTTTCCATCTAGCGTTATTATGCAATATCACAAAATACATATATAAATGTGGCTGGAAACTCTCGCTCTTGACTGAATAATAGAGGAAAATATTTGCTCCAGTCCCCTCTGCAAATAGCTTGGTTTAAACATTACATTGTAAAAAAATTCTAAATTAAATTGGCCTTAAATTTAAGTACAATCAACTTGGATTTTTAAGTAATTTCAACTTAAATTACATTAAACTGACTTTAAAAGTGAATTGAGTCTTATATAACATAAAACAAGTTATAAACAATTGCTAAACTTATTCTGATGAGTTAAAGTAATGTAAAAACATGTCATAACTTATTGATCATATCATTTTTTACTATGTACTATACTGCCCCCTTTCTGTCATGAACAGTACTGTACTCAACCAAATCTATAGCACACCAAATACAGCTTGAATTAGTTTTGTGAAGCGCAAAGAACATACGTGATGCAACGTGTTATTTCAAATAAATTTATTGTTAATTTCATCCACTGTACAAAGCAAGCAGTCTTGCAGGTTTCTGACTTCACTGGGGTGGGGAAGTGAGACTTTTTCACACCGACACAATTTCCAACTGAGAAACAAAAAAAACACAAAATAGAAACTGATGAAGCATAAGTACATTCATATGCAGCATTTACTGAGTGTTGTCCCACATTTCTCAATTGCTAAAAAGTGAACATACCAACACACAAGTGGTTTACTCCAGCGCTTTGACGATTGCCTCGTTTGCCTCTATGCTGACCAGAACCTCTGCCCGGGCTGCCTCATCTGAAACGCCCATCAGTTCTGACTGGGCTTTCTCGAGGTTCGCTTTCGCCGCCTACAAAAAAAAAAGACATGGCACTCTTGACATTTGGTTCACATTCACTATAATCTTGACACTGAAGTATCAGGCGAAAACTCAATCCATAACAGCTGACATTATAAAAGGAGCCATCAACTGGAACAAGTGTCGTATAGATCTGAGAACTTCAATGTCTTGAAGCAAGTGAGAAAACTCATCTTTGCCTTAAAAATCAATGCTGCTGCTACTTGAGCCACATTCTAGACTAGCATGGCCGTATTTTCAACAGTGTGAGCAAATAAACGTGGCCTCTTTCCTGTGAAGGACATTTGTCACAGTGGCGATTACACATTGTAAAGGCCAAACATTGCTGGGAGTTAAAGGTCTCTCAGTGGGGATTTGACACATCTGCACCACTTCAGCGGTGACTGACCTTTCCTTCCTTATTAACCAGCGAGGCCCCCGAGCATAGCTATCTCTAGGAAGAATAAAAAATTGGCCTATTTACATGGAATGAACCCAAAAGTGCTCTTTATTCCGTGTCGGAAAAAGGGCATGTCCAAGAACATCCCGTTTGGAATGAGCTCGATGCATCATTCTGAACATTCGACTAACAGAATATGAAGAGCATTTTTAATGATGCTGTAGAGGGTAAACAGCATGATTTCTATAAAAGGGCGGCTTGATTTAGTTTTGAATGCTAAATTTAAATAATAATCCAATAAAAGATGTCTATGCAGTCCAACAAACAAGTAATAGGCCGTTTCTGAAACAGTATGAACTTTCAAATACGGCACAACTACACAGATTCAACCTCATTAAACGCCTACAAGCCTACATTATAATCTGAACAGTCTTTGTTTTTCGAAAATTACTCGTCCCTTTATTTCTTCAAATGGATCTTGTAACCCATTTTTCGTCCATAATGATGCATTTCTGAGTGAACTACCAAAAAAAACACCACCCAGGAATGGGTTGGCTCGTGAAAAGTGGAGAATGGAGATATGCATGATTGGGTTTTTCCATTATTCTTTGCGTTTCAGAGAACAGCATAGCAGGGACTCACTGCGAGGTCAAGGTTGTCCAAAGGAACGGCTTCCTCCGCCAGCAGCTGCACTGAAGAGTCAGCATTAACGGTGACTGATCCACTGCTCACTGCAAAACACAAAGCACAGAATGTACAGCATATTATTTGTTGACGTCTGAAGAGGCTCTCATTTCTAGGACAAGTCTGACCCCTTCTGGATGGATTCCTAAAATCATATGCAATAAGTAGTCAGGCGTCTTTATGGTAGATTGCTTTCAAACATGCTTGCTTCAACACAGAATATCATGTTACATGAAGTGTGCAAATGAGGACCACAAGTCATAGTCATGTATTATATTATGAATTTTTTAGTCTTTTTAATAGCACTCCTCCCCCCAAATGACATTCATCTTATTCATATTACTCAATCATATTATGTGGGAGATTTTGGTGGTAAAATCAGGCCAGGTACTACTGAAATCACTAAAATCACTTTAATTTGATGCTTTTTAGAAAGTTTTAATAAATCAAAATGTATTTGATTTATTTGGATCAGGATTTCTGCAGTTTTTATGAAGGTATATTTAAGACTTATATAAGACCTTTTTAAGACCAAGTAAGGGAAAATGTCAACATGCTCTCTAAACTTAAATGTCTAGGGAGAAACACAATAAGTTGTATTAGCAACACTTCAGAGTTTGGAAAAAACAACTTCCAATAGATCTCCATTATGTCTTAATTCGTTTTGCAAAAAAATAAATAAAATTGGCTTGAATCGGTCTGCTCTCAAACATTAGTATATGGAAATATCCTTTCCTGTATCCTCTGATCACACGGCAGAAAAGTAACGTTCTTTCTCAGTATGTGTGTCTTGTTTTCCGGTGCTGGAGATACAAAATATGAAGTATTGATATGAAGTATTGATTTCTGTGAAAATTATCAAAATGAAGTGAGTTTATGATTGAAACTTGAACTTAATTCAAAGGAAAGATTGACAGACATTTGTTCTTGTTTTAAGCATAAACTCAAGATATTTGAAAGACTTCATTTCGAATTTGCACCTCAAGTAAATGTATCTTGATTTATTATTTTTTTTGCAATGTATGCAACATTTAATGCCATGATTTTATGAATTTATGAATTTCTGCTGTGATTTAAGACTTTAAGGCCTTAATTTGTGTAAAGGTGAATTAAGACTTTTTAAGACCCGCAGAAACCCTGTTGGTTGTTTTATGTCATGTCACGGTTCAGAACACATGTGATTCACGGATTAATTGCAGTTTAACCATCATCGAGTTAAAGGCCTGGTTTCACAGAAGGCTTAGATTAAGCCAGGATTAGGTCTTAGTTCGATTAGGACAATTAAGTAGCTTTTATAAATGTGCCTTAGAAAAAAAAAAACGTTGGTGTGCATCTTGATACAAAACAATGGCACTGACATATTTAAGATATGTCTGTACAGGTGGTGTTCAGTTAAAGGAACACGCCGACTTTTTGGGACTTTATCTTATTCACCGTATCCCCCAGAGTTAGATAAGTCCATGCATACCCTTCTCATCTCCGTGCGTGCCGTAACTCTGTCTGACGCACCCACCGCTAGCCTAGCTTAGCAGAAAGACTGGAGGTAAATGGCTCCAGCTAGCCTACTGCTCCCAATAAGTGACAAAATAGCACCAGTGACTATACACATCACATGTAAATAGGAAAATGTTGGCATTATTTTGTCACTTATTGGGAGCTGTATGCTAGCTGGAGCCGTTTACCTCCCGTCTTTGTGCTAAGCTAGGCTAGCAGACTTATCTAACTCAGGGTTCCTACAGGTTTCAGTAAGTCAAATTTAAGACCTTTTTAAGACATTTTAAGACCAAAAAGATTGAAATTTAAGACCTACACGGCGCATAACCAAAAAAAATTTAATTAAAAGAATTCTGAGAAAAATATTTTTATTTCAATGAATTCAGTAATTGAAAAAGCATTAATTTAATTTACAGACAAAGCAATCACATTAGTAACCTTCCACACCCAACAACATGCCAAATGCCCAAAACCTTAGGCCTAAAATGAAAATAAGCTAAAACAAACTTGCCCTCTAATAGAATATATTTCATCTCATATTTATTTACATTACGAAGCAGCATATTAATAGCCTAATAGAGATTGAACAGGCTCAGAGATTATTTTAGAAAATTGTAGTTTGCATAATATACTCTAAAAACAAATAATTATAGCTTATTTTAGTTGATCATAACTAGAGATGAAATGGCATGAACATTTATTTTCACGATTATTATGAAATCAATTTACAGAGTTTGTCGAAACCCCGCAAATAACAAATAAAATTATCAATATGCAAGTTGTTTACATAAACATCAAAATACTATTAAAAATGATGGCCAGATTTTAAAGGAGTGTCTTGCAGCATGTTATCTACTAATATGTACAAGTTCAAATAAAGTTTTTACAAAAATGGTTTTATAAAAAGATAAACCTCACATATTTCAGCCTTTAAATATTTTTTTATAAAAAGAATGAGTCAAAAAAGATTAATTACTTACATGTACAATGCACATCCGCTTATCTAATATTATTAATAACATTTGGTCTGATTTTCCTGTGGCGTCTGTCGTTGCTAAGCAACCATACAACGCACTCTCCACAGCAACAAGGAAGATGTTGTCCATCTGGCTGCGGGTGGAAAAAAATTGCGCGCTGCTTCAATAGCGCTTGCCGCGTGCCCACATTTTAATAAACTTGAGCACGCAAAAAGACGCGGTATGTGAACTGCCTGTTGGCGAGCGACCTCATATCAAGCCCCGGGCTACTGGTAGCACGCGAGCGAGCTCCGCTTTGTAGGCTAACTTGTGTTGTGTTGAAGGCATCACGTGTTCACAGTCCTGTGCACTGTGACCCGGGGCTGCGTTGCATTCTCAATTATTGGTTCCGCCACTCTTTATATATACTACGTTATTTAATCAAAATAATCGTGGTTGACAAATGAAACTTTTGAGGAAAAATACAATACGGAGAAGTTACATACAGCACAATTTTTAAGACCCAGACATCAAAATTCAAGACTTTTTAAAGACTTTTTAAGGTATTATTTCCACATTAATAAATTCAATGCTTTTAAGGCTTTTTAAGACCCCGCGGGAACCCTGCTAACTCTGGGGGGATACGGTGAATAAGCTAAAGTCCCAAAAAGTCGGCGTGTTCCTTTAAAACAGCTCAAACATGCATTTTAGTCTAAGTCTAGCCTTAAAGTGACAGCAGCCTAATAAACCTGCTGCTGAAAATCAATTTAGCAGCTTTAGCAAAGAAATTAGGGCTGCGCAATATATCGAAACTATCAAAGTATCGCAAATGTATATATCGCGATATGCATATCGCAATAACTGGGGTCATGAACAAAAGACAAAGAGAAAATCACTCACTGCTCTTGGCTGAATACCTTTTGTAGCTTTAATAAGAATCAGTATACTATATATATTTAATTCATAGAGTGAAAACTAAGCCGTGTTTTATTTTTACATTTGATTATTCAGTTTCTGTTGTTAAAGGCCTACCTGAAACCCAAAACCCCGTGGTTTACACTGATGTAAAAATAACACTTACTTCTTATGCTACAGTAAAACACTGCTGTTCACTTTCAGAAGTTATAGGGATGTTTTCTTGTCACAAAAAGAATGTGAAACACGTATGTAGGTTATATCATTTTAAATATATTTTAAAGATAATTTAAGTTTATTTTACACACTTTAAGCATTATCTTATTGCATATCGAATATCGCATTTTTCTTCAATATCGTGCAGCCTGAAAAGAAATATATTTCATTTATACAGTGAAGACTATTCAGTGTTATTTTACATTTGATTATTCAATTTCTGTGCCTGTTAGACTTACCTGACAAACAAAGCACTGGTTATTTCATTTGTATCTTTGTTCTATTGTATTCATCCATGCTTGTAATGCGTTTATTATTTTCTATGCAGATGCACCAACAAAATCACCCTGAACATTCTAGAATGATTAATTATTTCCAAATAGAGCCATTCAAGACATCTGGTGAAATTGTTTTCATCTCGCAATATTGCAGAAAAACTAAAATAATCGCAATGTCAGTTTTTTCCAATATCATGTAGCCCAAACTGAATTGATAAAAATGTATGCCTTCAACGCAATACAAGTCACTTTGGATAAAGCATCAGCCAATTGCAAAAATGTCAATGTAAATGTAAAATGAGATGAGAAAATAAGAAATTATTTTCATACAGAAAGAAAAATTAATCATTTGCTCCAAGGTTGTTAAATAATGATATACACTTTTTTTTGCATCACTTAAAAAAAATTAAAATAAATCACCATAAAGATTTAATTAAAGTACTACACTGTGCATAACCACGAAGAGAGAATAATAATGCTGAAATCATCCTATGGAAAGTCAGTATCAGCACTATCAACTCAAAGCAATTCATCTCAGATCTGATTGGTTTAGAATTTTATGAAATCCCTATGAAGAAAATAAATGGAGTGGTTGTTGAAACAGCACTAGAGAATGACACATCTGAATGCTATGGAAAAACCCAGCTACTGAAGCTAGAACTCACCGAAATACTTAACAGAGGAACCGTCGTCGTTGAAGACGGTGACTACGCCGGGCCGGAGGACCTGCAGTGTGGGGACGTGGGCTGGCAGGATACCAAAGGCGCCTGTCAGTGTTGGGACGTCAACCTGTTTTACGCTGGCTTCCTTGAAGAACACCTGCAAAAGGCACAACAAGCTTCAATGCACCAGATGAACAGTTTGAGGATGGTGTAGCAGCCAAGTAGCCAGAAACATATTAATTAGAAAGCTGATTTTTCAGCATCATTACTCCAGTCTTCAGCGTCACATGATCCTTCAGAAATCATTCTAATATGCTGATTTTATGCAAAAAAAAACATTAATTATTATGTTCAATGTTGAAAACAGTTGTGTACAATTTGTTTTCAGAATTCTTTGATGAAAAGGCCTAAAAATTTCAAAAAAACTGCATTTATTTAAAATAGAAATTAAGACTTTTTTTTATTACTGTGTTATGAACTCTGCGCATTATTTATATGCATTACTTACTTTTGCATTTGATGTTGTCCTTAGCAAGCAAATGTACAGATCTTAATATGATTTAATTTATTATTATATTACTATTTATCATTTTAATTTACAAAATATTTCTAAGATTCATTCATTCAAATACACATCCGTATGACAAATGACATTTTCTACTAATTACATTTTTATATGGTTAGTAAAAAAATATGCCCTTCAATTCCACAAGCAAATATATTAAATACATGAAGTTAATATCGGTCACTTAATTATAATAGAAATTTCCTTGTCTTTTAAAGATTAATTTTAAGGATTTTCTTCTTCTTCTGGGAATCAGTTTAAAATACCCTGATATTTCCAGGTTTTTCATGAGTGTGAACAAAACATTTAGGCTAATGTTGTAGAGACTGTGACAGTTACTTTGCCCTGCCACTATGACACCCATAAAACAATATTAAGTGCGATTTAAAATTTCATAATTCATAATTTCATAAAGAAATTACATAATTTATCAGCTGTCCTAAGACATTTAATTGATCTTCCCTTTGAATCTGTCAAAAACAAAAGCAAAAAATCAAGTCAAGGTGATCGGTGGCAATGCTAGCAGTCTGCTAAAGTCATTCAAACGTGTGTCCATGTTTTGCAAGCCAGAATTTGTGTATATATATCATTACAGCGTAAACATTGTATAGTATTACATTAAATACATTCGCTGCAGATGCAAAATAATAATCTGTACCACAATAGTTTTATATATTGACAAGTTTACCCACGTAAGTAGCACGCGCAACATGCACGCGCGCACACAAATCAAACTATAGCTACAATAAAGAGTATATCCATGATAAGCTGATGTAAATCATGACATATAAGACATATATCTGAAGTAATCACAGCCAGTGATTAGCGTGTTAGCAGGGCGTGTAGGCCCGAGCGTCAGTACCTCTGTCGGCGATGCGAAAGTGAAGGACATTTCAGCGGAGGAAGCCACGTCGGCATAACAGCGCGCGTGTCTCAACGCAGGCACCGCGCGACGAAGGAGAAACCTCGCTGCCATCATTTTTTACCACGGAGAAGAGACCTGACCTTTACAGCACGACAATGTACAAGCCTCGGCTTCCCTGTCCAGCACACAGCACAGGCAGTCGAGTCAGATGCGCGGCTGATAGGACAAGGGCACGGGAAACCTTTCCCGTCAGGCTTTGCGCGAACTGTGGGGCTGATGGGAACTGTATTTTTTTTATTTTTTTTATTTTTTTAAGCAAATATGATCTGACATGGATATCATTTATTCATGTAAGTATAGGGTGGTGTTTTGCAACGTTAAAATGCCGTTTTTGCATAGATTTGATTGTTTTAGCCTTGTCCCAAATTTAGCTTAAAATATTTAAATCGATCGTACAAATCTAAATTATTGCACGTTCAAATCTATATTGAACAAGGAGGACAATAAACACAAAGGTTTTCAACATTCATTGTGTCAAAACATTTTTTTTTTTAATCTTTAAAACCAGTATTATTATTATTAGTGAGTTTAAAGTGATTTAAAGTAAAAATAATAATAAAAAGACAAACATGTTTAAAGCTTTGTTAGTTTTTAAACTTAATATTGTAAAAAAAAAAAAAAATCTGAAAATCTATTATTTTTCTCAAAACAATGTTCAGATGTGACGTAATTTCCACCGCTACGGACAAGCCCACTTATTAATCATATAGAAAAACAGTGTCGTGAAGAGAAAGCTCAAGATCAATTATGAGAGCACGTGTGAAGAAAACAAAGGAAAAAATAAGGTAATTATCACTTGTGAGCAAAATATTTTTATTTTACGTCATTGCAAAGCCAGCTGTAATTATGATGTGTATAGGAGACATACAACGATTTAAAAAATCATTAGCACGACAAATGAATCGGCCATTTTATTGGGAAAAAATGGTTAAATGAGGTCGTGAGTGACTTTGTGGTGCTATATTGTTAAACAATATTTATATCGTTTCAAATTAATTTGATGTGATGTGCATATGTTCAATGATGGTTTGACAAATAAACGAGTGTGATGGTCAAACAATTGGTTTGAAATACTACCTTTTCCATTTTTGCAGTATCGGGTTGTGTCTCATGATTGTTTAACTGAAACCTTGCGCATAAACCCTGGCTTAAACGACTTTGAAAGCCATTGGGGCAAGTTGTCACAAACTATATCAGTGAGCTGTATCTTTGTTCCTGTGCAATAACTATCAAAATGTACAGTGTCCTTCATGTAGTACGTTTATTTTGTCTTTAAAATATCAGTTTATATATAAACTTAATGAAATATTCACTGAGGTAAAAACTAGCCATTTACAACTAGTGTATGTGTTATACGACCAGGAGGGGGCGCTCAGTAAATATCAATTTCAAATTCATCGCACGAATTGATTAACATATTTGTTCTTGTTCGAAAGGAGCATCACACTGAAACATAATAATGATTCACTATAAAAATAGATTTATAACTTACTGTTTTCTACTCTATATTGCGTTTTTATGTTTCCAGCCAAAAGCTGAAAAATATGCATTGCTCATAGAGAGCATATGCATACGGTAATTTGCATCTCAGGTCCATAGAAAGGCTTTTCTAAGAAAACTACCAATCCTGCTGACCTTAAGTTAAAACTTTTAGCTATATAGAGCAGACCGCATGGGGTTGCCCGTTACTGAGGATTTTTACTGACTCAAATGGGGGATTACCTCATTTCCATAACATCATCAGATGAGGGCGTGAGAGACACTCGTGATAAGTAACTCTGCACCTCACTCTGACGTCACCGTATCACTGGGCGATGGGAGAGTGGGTGTGTTTAACGGGGCACTTCATTCATAAATACACTAAGATTTAAAACCCCAAATTAAAGAGAAGATCGGGGAATCGTTTGCGAGCTTTTTGTCTCATGGACCACGTGAATTATAGTTAGGTGAGTTCTGTTTGCTTGTCATTCACGCTGCTATTGTTTCCGTGATGAGCGCTCAGTGTCTTAGAATGACATCGTGCTTTATTTTGGGGAATTATGGTAGTCTAAAATGCGGAGGATATCTTAAAACAGACTTGGGTTATCCTGTGTTTTAAACGGTTATCGATTAGAAATAATAGCCCGGACATCACTGGTTTGGAATGAGATTTAAATTCATCTATATAGGTTTTGTACTGTTTGTTGACTATGGCAAGCGGTTTGAACATTTATTCATGTAGAAGACTAACTAGCAGGGGCGTAGTTTGTGGGGGGGATGGGGGAGATAACCCCCCCAATATTTAAATCTATGCATTACAACCCCCCCAATATTTATACCATGATCACAATATCAGGAGGAATACCCAAACTTCAACCCCCCCAATGTTCAAACCAAATCTACGCCCTTGCTAACTAGTATCTATTTTTATCCTACTAATAGTTTTTTACTAGCAAGTTATCCAATACTGACTAATCTATAACTATTCAGTCGATCCTAAACCTATTCCAGCCTTAGTACTTATTGATTCGATTATTGTATTTAGGCACTAGAATTGATCACTGTTATTACTAATAATATATTTTTTTTAATCTCACAAATTACCATTCTTTTTTGTACATGTCATATTTAATGAACATTCAGAATAGCTCAGTTAGCTATAATTTATATTACTAGTACGATTAAAAATGTTAACAGTAACACTAGTGCTTAAAAATATACTAGTATCTATTGAATAAGTTGGTGTATGTGATTTCACCAAATGCAACATGTTCCTGGATCAATATCTTTATTGATCCTGGAACAACATTCCAATCAACCAATCAGATTTTGAGGACAGGTTTACAGTTTAGGTTTGCAACCAGGGTTTTTGTGCTTCTACATCAGTGTTATCCACCTATCATTTCACTCTGATTTTAGGGATAAGTTATCGGTTTAGGGGATACAAATATTTTTTTTAGGACAACATTTTTGGACGTGATGTTCTTCCAGGATGTCTTATTTGGCAAAATCACGTTGACCTGAATAAGTTGTAAAAAAACTGCAATATAAACTTTTGGTGAAACTTTAGGTAAAGGTAAAACAAGTACATGATTTGTTATCACAACTTTTATCTTTAGTCAAATCAACCAACATTAATTTTAAGTACTTGTCTGAAAAAAAAAAGAAAAAAAAGAAATGTGTTACCAGTAACAATGGAATATTTACTGAATGGCTAATCAGTAGTGATGATGAGAAAGATAATTGGTATTGTACTTCTAATTAAAAATAAAATAAGTACCAGTAATATGAAAATACTCGTGTACATGAAGATAATGCATGATTTTTGAATGTGCTACACCTCCGCAGAGTCTTCCAGGCATGACGAGAAGAATCACAGGAGCATATGTTGCAAAACGTTCATGATAGTTAGATAATTATTAGAAACTGTAAAGTATGTTTCTTCAAATAACCTAAAATGTGCTTAATGTGGTACTTAAGCCAAATTATTAACCAAATTAATCAGATGACTTTGGCTACAAGGGGGTCATATCGAGTAAAAACGCTCATATCATACAGCAAAATATTTCATCACAGAGAGAAATGTTGAGAACCAAAGAGAGTGAATCTTTGTGAGTGAAATCTGGCAATGACATCTGAAAGAATAGTCCATGAATGGTACTAAATGGGTCTCTCTTGATTCGTTTTAATAATCATAACTAATAACGCAGTGCATTAGACGCGACCAATACAGCAGCATTATGCTTCCGAGATGCAAAATAATGAGCTTGAATTATCTCAGGAATGCCTAATGCTAAAGACTCCAAGAGGGAGAAAGAGAGAGAGAAGCTATGAAAACAGGTAGGTGGGCAGAAGCTGGATGAGTATGCAGTAGAAGCTCAAGGCTTCGCAGTCCGAGCCGTTAAACACACTGCTATCTCTGCATCTCATGCACACAAACACACGCTGCCTTCAGATAATGGGAGAAAAGGCAGCGTCGCAGCATTGAAGAAACGAGGACTGCTTGGGAGGTGAGTGTGAGAGAGGGTTTCTTTGCAGTTTAGGCAGAATCTGCAGTGTTAATGGTGTTAAAGGGAGCATATGCTGCTGGGCCTCAGACTGGATGGAAAAAAGAAAATGGTTATTTGATGGAAAGGGAATGCATAAGTATGTGTTTGTACATACATGAATTGTGAAGAAAATACGTTTAAGAAGGAGACTGGGAACTGTATTCTTGTTTAAAAGCTAATCATTCTAAAGAAACCGCCAGGTCAGGGATGCATTTGTTTGAATTTCCTTCTAAAAAGAGAATTCAAATCCGTCTTTAGTGCCATAACCGGCTTCAAAGCAGCTGCCTGACTTCCTGTAATGTCTTTCTCAGGGGGGACACTCTCTCTGGCTTGGACCATGAGCAATGAGTCTGCCATATGGAACGTAACAAAACACACCACCGTAAGTACTTGCGCTTCTCCTTCCTGTGCTGGTTACTTTCATTACGTCCATTCCCTCTCTTTGCAGAGCTATCTCCAGACATGCGAATCAAAAATATCCTGTTCTGCATCCGTTGTAATTGGATCCACCGCAAGATCTAAGCAAATTAGCCCTTTGCGAGAGAAGTTTGTGTCAGACCGAATCCATCGCGCCGTCAGACGATGTGATAGAGCATCAGAACCCAAAGTTACTGTCAGGAACTTCAATTACCGGCATAAGCAGCATCATTCGATTAGGTTAGAATAGAGAGATTTATTCAGGAATAGCAACTAATTCCAGGATGTTCTGGGATTTTTGGACCTTATGTAAGGCTTAAAGGAATGGTTTACTCAATGATTCATTTACTCGTTCCAGACTTACTTTTTTCTAAAAAGAACATTTTAAGAATGTCCTAGTTGCTCTTTTCCATGCAATTACAGTGAATTGGGAATTAAAATGTCAAGCACCATAAACGAATAATGAATGTGGTCTATATGACTCATTTTTGTGTATTCATTTAGCAGACATTTTTCCCAAAGCGACTTAAAAATGAAGCCATACAGTAGCTTTGTGTGAGGAACAGAAAGATGTAGCAGTGTGATTTGTCAATGGATCATTCTTTCGAGAAAGAAAGTCATACAATTCGTGATGCACCGAATTCTTTTTTTTTTTTTTACCGAAACACCAAAACCAAAATTTCGTTTAGCCGAAAAGCAAAAATAAAGTTTCGGTAATTCAATTTGGGTAATTGAGTAATTGAACTCGGTTTGCGGAGCAGGATGTCGTGTTTTCAGGTGATAAATGAAGCTGAAGTAAAGTTCTTCGCCAATGAGCCGTCTCTCGTAATTTTGGTCAAACTAATTTTACGTATTGCTACTCTGGCATAATTGTGAAGTAGCATAATTTTTGGTTAGCTGTTTTAGCTTATCCACGATGTGTGCGTGAAATGCTGAATGGTAGAAAGGCTAATTAAACATTGCTGTTTCAATCAGTGATTTTGGTTCTCCAAAACTATTTAGTCCGAAAACAAATTCTTTAATTTTTTTTCGTTTGCCGAAATTTCGATGCATCCAGTGCCGGTCCTCCCTATATGCAAACCACGATGATCCGAACCACCAGGGGGCCCCCTTGCTTTAAAGGCATTCCTTTCCTTTAAAGGGAAGCGTTGTCTCCCTTCCTATACGTAACATCCAAATCAGTCTAATCATGTAATATGACTGTCGTAATATACAGTCTCCTGAGGGACGTGCTCGATACTAAAAAAAAGAGTTAAGTGTATTGAGCTGCAAAAGAGACGCTGTTCCCCAGGTGCCTTTCTATGCGCTCTATCCGAGGTCATGGACAACAGGCTAATTTGGGATTCAGGCATGCACAGACAAATACACACAAAAATATGTCAAAATGCCTGTCTTGGCAGGTTTCACTTAAACACAGTCAGTCTTAAGTGAACATGAACAGTTGGGAAAGTAATCGAATGCTTGTCAGTATTATCTATGCATTTGGTCTTAAAGTGACAGCAGCCTAATAAACCTGCTGTCTGTGTCATTTAAAGGGATACTCCACTTTTTTTGGAAATGGGCTCATTTTACAACTCCCCCAGAGTTAAACAGTTGCATTTTACCGTTTTCGAATCCATTCAGCCGATCTCCGGGTCTGGCGGTACCACTTTTAGCATAGCTTAGCATAGATCATTGAATCGGACAGGACCATTAGCATCTCTCTCAAAAAAATGACCAAAGAGTTTCGATATTTTTCCTATTTAAAACTTGACTCTTCTGTAGTTACATCGTGTACTAAGACCGACGGAAAATGAAAAGTTGCGATTATCTAGGCTGATATTGCTAGGAACTATACTCTCATTCCTGCGTAATAATCAAGAAACTTTGCTGCCGTACCATGAGTCCAGCAGGCGTAATGATATGACGCAGCGCCTGAAAATAGGTCTAATAGGTTAGACAAACTTAGTCCCGGTCACGTTGGAAGTTACCGAGCTGGGGACTATTTTCAGGCGCTGCATCATATCATTTTATTCATTTTCCGTCGGTCTTAGTACACAATGTAACTACAGAAGAGTCAAGTTTTAAATAAGAAAAATATCGAAACTCTTTGGTCATTTTTTTGAGAGAGATGCTAATGGTCCTGTCCGATTCAATGATCTATGCTAAGCTATGCTAAAAGTGGTACCGCCAGACCCGGAGATTGGCTGAATGGATTCAAAAACGGTAAAACTCAACTGTTTAACTCTGGGGGAGTTGTAAAATGAGCCTATTTCCAAAAAAAGTGGAGTATCCCTTTAACAGTAATCAAACAACAAAAGAAATCATTCACTGCTCTTCACTGAATAACTTTAGTAACTAATAAGAATCAATGTATATTTAATTCATACTGTGAAGACTGCAGTGATTTTTTTCCAATTTATGTATAGTAGGCTATTATTAATAGGCTAAATTGTTACATTTGTATCCTTTTTTCTATTGAATTTGTCCTGTTGTTTGTAATTTTCTTTTTTATTGTATTAGTGACTGTTTCAACGCTCTGTTGTTCGGTGACAGTGAAACTGCTCTGAAAGAACATGTTGGTCTTTAAACTATTGGTCTGACCTCTTCTTAAAACTTTAGCAATGCTACTCCATGAAAGAGTTCCAAGGTTTTCCTTTGAGAACATCCTTCACTTTTGCCGATCCGGGTTAATGTTGGGGCGCCCCAGAGATAAAGCCTGCTGACGTACAGAGAAATCAGTCTTCAAAACGCTTTCATTTACAAAATAATAGACCCGACCTCAATAAAGTCTTCCCTGATCTTCAACTGAACAATGCCTTCTGGGTAATTAGGATGTTGTGCTCCACCAATTGAAACTGTATAATGTAAGAGTAATTGTAAGGTGTTACATATATGAGCCAAAGACTTGTTCGGGCCTTGTTCTTATGCTCTTATTTAGCATTCTTTCCATTGAACACCTCTTCACATACATGAACGAAGATGACAATTAAGAAGGCGGCTGTATGCCATTGTGCTTTGAGGAAGACACCTTCTGTCTCTTCCGTTCTTGTCTCCGTGGCTGTTGTCACCTCTAGATCTTTCTAAACTCGTCTTTGGCAAACACTGTACTTAACATCTCAACTCAGACACAAAAGCCCCCACACCTGAAATCCCTCCTCTCCAGACACTGGGCTTTATGTAATCCAGCTAAAAATAAAGGTTCTTTATTGGCATATTGTTCCATGAAGAACCTTTTAACATCCACCGAACTTTCCATTGGACAAAAGTTTCTTTATAGAAGAAAAAGGTCCTTTAGATTATTAAAATGTCCTCTGAAAGGTTATTTGAGGAACCAAAATGATTCTTCTATGGCATTGCTGCGAAAACCCTCTTTTGGAATCTTTATTTTTTAAGAGTGTCTTGGCCAATTTTTGCTTTAATGCCAAAAATGTCTTTGGTTTATGTGTATGTCATAAAATTGTAACCTTTTTTTAGGTTATGAGACCTGAAAAAGTTGGACAACGTAATTGGAGAAACCTATATAATGTGAAAATTGAAGTCATGCGGTTGTACTCGGAGAAGGAATTTCATCTTTGACTGGTTTGTTTCTTTCTCTGGTGTTTACCTAGGACGTCCCGTTGTCGTCAGGGACACAGAATGGCTATGTCCTCCTGCTGGTCCTCTTGTCCATTTTTGTCGGGGGGACACTGGTCCTGCTCTCTGTCCTTCTGATTGTCTGTCGTCGATGTTGTGAAGGGGACAGACGTCATGCGTGGTAAGACCAATCCAATCAATCAATATAATCCTGGATGAACATTTCTGTCAACCAATCAGATTTTAGGATTGGGAACTTCAATAATATTCAACCTAACATTTCCCGCTTTGTTCTTCCCCCGGAAAAATGTCATGTGGTGCAACTGCAGTATCTATTTATAGATAGGCTACTAATTAATAAATTACCTTCACATGTGTAGTATTTTATGTTAGTCGTAGTAGTTGGTGATGTTTTAGTATTATTTATATACTATTAAAATTTGTATTAATATTTTGAATTAGCTTTTATTTGTATACTTTTAATTTTAGCTTAATTTTGTAATGTTTTTTTGTCATTTTTATTTCTGTTTTTAGTCATTTTAGTACTCTCAGTTACCTGCCAAGGCAAAATGTCTTATTTTATTTCAAGTTTTCATCTAATATTGATTTTTTTTTTTTACTTACCTCAGGTTTATTTTAATTATTTCAAGTTTTTAAAATAGTTTTAGTTAGCAATAACAACACTGACTAGTACAGTAAATGTGCACTTTGTTTATTTTTATTTTTTTTATCTCAGTGATATTTCTATATTTATCTTTTTTGTAAAATGTACAGATCCATTTTTTTTTTAAACCCTTAAAATGTTTGCAAAATGTTAGCACATTGTATCAATGATTGATATTGATAATAAAATTCAAGATTTTTTCAACAGGACGTGTTTTTACGTTCAGAAGTGTATTTAACTTAAAACACGTCATAAAAACACTGAAACAATTACAGTTTATACATAAAATAGCAGTAGCATAGATTAAATGAGAATGCTTTCATTATGAATATACAGTCTGCAGATTAAATCATCGTAGCATGATGTTTGCATGTTGCTGCGTATGTTACAAATCTGACAGCTGATGCATATGATTATGTCTGACGCTAAATTATACATCAGAAAGAACCGTAACGCAGAGATTCAACTGGAATAAACAGATCCTCCCGTGAAGCCAAGGACGCTCAGTCCCGAAAATGTTTTCAGTGCACATTGGTCACAGCCTGGGTGTATTTGTCAGTGACTGCTGAGAGGTGTAGAGTCTGTCTGCTCTCCAGGCAGCCTGGAGGAGTGCAGGCTCACACAAATGACGAGTATAATGAGATCTCATAGCAGCCATCAGCCACGATAAATCACTCCTGGTGCGGGAGAGAGTGCACTCTAGCCAACACCCACTAATACGCACACACACTCGCAGTGTGGGACCGTGCACTGTGGTTAGAGGACTGGAAACTCATTTCCAGTTTCTCATTACCCACAGTGCCTTATGGCGAATCAAACCGTATATTGTCGTAAAAGCCGGTGTTGTTATTGTCCCTATCATATGGCATTTAGTTAGATGTCAACGCAGGTGAATGTGAATGAGTTATTTTTTTTCTGAATTGTTCACAATTGGGACATTCTCAAAATATATTGCAAAACCTAATTTAAAGACCCCATAAAATCATGTTTCGTATTGGAACAGGAAGTTTGGGCAGGACATCTCAATTGGTTTTAAATTACATCACAGACATGATTTACTATATTTTTTTTTTTATCTGGTTGAAGGTGGCATTAGGGGGAGGGACATTTTCATTCCAGCGTTTGATTGGACAAAAATCTGTGTAGTGCAGGATGACATCATCAGTATTTTCACGCTGTTTTTTTTGAAGAAAAAACTACATTTTAAATGTGTGTTTAAGTTTTAACAACTTTCAGGGGTTATACTAGCGTATAGATTACCTGAACGCTAACTCACACAGACTAAAAGCCACTTTAATTTTATTAACTTTGAGTATTGACTGACAGTTACATTTTTAATTTAACATACAATTTATTTTAAAGGTAAATTATTAACTTTTCATTCTGGTGAGGGAATCTCCACATTGGCAAAACCAATAAAACAAAATATAAACATTAGTGTTACATATAATATGTATTAATATATTAATATATTCATTTTCAATGCAAAATAAAATAATAAAAACTGTGCAAAGCAATAGAATCAAACTCTAGGAACATGTTTGCACCATATTTTGAGAATGACCCATTTATGCATGCTATGAATGAGATTTACATAAGTTTGAATTTGACTCATTACATGTTTGCATTGAAGGTTCATTGTTTGCCTCAGGGCTAGCGATGACACCGAGAAAAGTAATACCACCTATATTGAGGAGGCCCAGCCAGTGCATGGTAAGAACTTCACTAATAAAGTTAATGTTTATATTATATGTCAGCCTCCAAGTTAATGCATTTCCATATTTATTTACATACATGCTTCAGGTAAAATGTCGAGGTCAAGTTAAAGCGACATTTATGCAGTCTCACATACATCAACTGAGGGCATTATGTGAAAAACACATACGTCCTCTGGTCTAATCCGTCTCTCCCCACACAGAGATTACGATTCGCATTGATGAGTCAGACTGCCTGTCGGCAGCCAGCTCCCACGACATGGAGACAGAGCGTTTCCTTTCCACGGGCACAACCGGCCGCCGGGTCTCCTTCAACGAAGCAGCACTCTTCGATCATAGCAAAAAAACACAGGAGAAAGGTCGAAGGTCAGCCGCCCACTCACTCATGCCGCCCACTCTAGACATACAGAGCAGCTCCTATTCACAGCCGCAGCTTTCATTATTCCTCTATGTATGCGTTTTACATTTACATCTGTGCTTGTCAGAAGCACTAGCTCTTGATGGATAACATGGGCATTTGTCAACATCAAGATTTGGGGTTAAAAAATGAATGAGAATGTATAAGGGAAAGAAAGTGTATATTTTGTAAAAAAAAAAAATATATATATATATATATATATATATTTATATAATTTTAATCACCTGTCATGTAATTTGACAAATTAATATTTGAAAGTACACATTTTTCAAATACTCTGTAATTTATTTGTAATGTCATAAAAATGAATGCATAAGTATTAAAGAATTAAATGTATATTACAAATGTAAATATTTTATATATATATATATATATATATATATATATATATATATATATATATATATATATATATATATACATATACATACATATATATATATATATATATATATATTTATATATATATATATATATATATATATATAAAACATTTTTAGGTATTTCATTTAAGAGTATTTAAAAAAACATTGAATTATTTAATACTTATGCATACATTTATATGACCTCACAAAATAAAGACTTTGAAAATATTTTAATATTTACATTTAATTAATTAGGTCATATATATATCACATATATGTATGTGTGTGTATGTTTATTGTTATAATATTGTCATATATTATTAAGTTTGAGATGTACTTCATCTAAAACTATTTAAAAAAACATTTAATTATTTAATATTTATGCATACATTTATATGACCTCACAAAATAAAGACTTTGAATTTGCACTTTGTCATTTGTCAAATTTCACTTTTGACTTTTAATTACTACAAAAAGTAAAAGGTTTTTAAAATAGTGTTTTTTAAATAAGAGATATTTATATAATTATATATTGTATAAATAATTGTTTTTTATATCATTCTTTTAGAAAATATGATTCTATGATTATTCATCTGACAGGAACTATGCATAAATCTAGCACAGTCCGCTCATCTTTAACCATCTAAAAGACATTTTCAGCAAACACTCCTGTGATATTTGTGATGCAAATCTACAATGAAGTGAAAAATACTAACAGTGTGTGTGATTTTTCCATCTCCCCTCAGGTACACGCTTACGGAGGGCGACTTCCATCACTTGAAGAACGCGCGGCTCACCCACCTCCACTTCCCTCCACCCGCCCTCCAGATACTCACCATCCACGAGTGTGAGTCATCAGAGAACAGTATTGCCATGACAACGCGCCCCGTCGCTAAATCCAGCCTCTCAATTTTTCAGGTGACAGTCACATTGCTCTGCTAATATATGTCAGTATGATGTCAGTTTAAATCATTAAGGTCATGATGGATTGTCAGTTTGTCAAGTGATATGGTGTGTAAGGAGACGTTTATGCTGTGAGAAATTGATTTATCTATATATTGGGGTCAATAACGTTTTAAAATGTTAGCTTTTACTCCTACTTTACCTTAGTCACATGATGATGAAGCGGCATGAGATACAGTAAATCCTACTGTATCCCTCAAATTGTACTTTCTTTTTGTCCTTAGCAGCTCCAGCTTCTTTTAAACACGTTTAAAAAATCTTGCTGACTCCAAACTTTTGACAACACTTTATAGTATTTACATTTCATATATTTCCAAGAAATAAATACAGGTATTTTGGAATTTTATCTCAACGTGTGTAAGAATGGCAGTCTTATCAAATAATGAGGAAAAATAGTTAAAAATAGTAGCTGTGGTTATTCATCATGCTGGAAAAAGATAATTGAGAATGTGCATTGTGGGATACAGTACACAGCACAGAGTACTCTGTTGTATATAAAATTTTTTTGCGAAAGTAGTCGGTTATTTAATTATTGCATGGCATGCATTTAGGAAATTTGCATATAGTACACAGTATTTGCGCAATATGTTCTACAAAAACAGTAAGAGTATATGGTAGTTTGATATTGCGAACAAAGTCATTCCACAAGGAAGCTCCTCCCACAATCAAATCTCAATGGTACAAAATTCTGTATAAGAAACATCAAATATGATCTGATTGGCTGTCGCATTTTAAAATTTGGTTTCAGCGTCATTCCACAAGGAAGCCCCTCCCACAGTCAAATCTCATTGGTCTAAAATTTGGTATAAGCAATATCAAATATGATCTGATTGGCTGTCGCATTTTAAAAATAGGTTTCATCGTCATTCCACAAGGAAGCTCCGCCCACAGTCAAATCTCATTGGTCCAAAATCCCCTATAAGAAGCTTACAATATATGTTCTGATTGGCTGTTGCATTTTAAAATTTGGTTTCATCGTCATTCCACAAAGAAGCCCCTCCCACAGTCAAATCTCATTGGTCCAAAATTCCTTATAATCTGGTTGGCTGTCATATTTGAAAAATCGGTTTTATCATACCTGATTAGTATATAGGGCCCTATTTTAACGATCTGAAACGCAAGTATCAAGTGCAAAACGCAAGTAACTTTGTGGGCGGGTCTTGGGCGCTGTTGCTATTATACCGGCGGGATAAATGACTCTTGCGCCCGACGCAAATCTAAAATGGGTTGGTCTGAAGTAGCTTCATTATTCATAGGTGTGGTTTGGGCGTAACGTGAAATAAACCAATCAGAGCGTCATCTCACATTCCCTTTAAGAGCAGGCGCGCTTGTTCTAAAGCGGATTCCTATTATAACGGCGGATTTGCCAGACGCACACCAGGAGCGGTTCACAGCCGAGGAGACCGACGTTCTCGTCAGGGACGTTGGGGATGGAGAAACACACCCAAATTAACTTCGGTTAAACAGGCGTATGATAATTTGGGTAAATGTGTAAGCTAGATGTATGCTTTTATAATAATCTATCTATCTATCTATCTATCTATCTATCTATCTATCTATCTATCTATCTATCGTAATAATGTATGATTTGCAAAAATGATAACTGCTGCTTCTGTGTAGATGAGAGAATCAAAGTGTATGCGCGTTGAGCACACATTGATTATGGCCCTTAAAATAGCATATGAATAACATGCGCAACGCGCCACTGACTTTAAACTGTTTTTTTTTTCGGCCAGTGGCGGAATTGTTTTCTAAACCTGCAAAATAGCATGAGGGAACGTTTGTGCCGGAACACGCCTCCTCTTTGCGCTGAACCGCCCCGGGGAGCGCAAGTGTATTTCTTAGTTAACCGACGTGCGTCTGTGGAGGGAAAAGTCCGCTGTGCGCGGGTGCAAAATAGGAATGATACATGCGTCTGTGTACAAAGTCAATTGTGCTGGGTGCAAGATAGGGCCCATAATGTTAGAATGCTTCTCCAATGAAGTTACTCAGTCTGAAGCTTTTGATAAACATTTTTATACCTGTACTAGACAAGTTTAAAATGATTGCATGATTTTGTTTGTTTAGGTTTGTTTCTCATTACTACCATAAGCAATAACACGCATTGTGTTTGTCCCATGCACAGCCACCAGTGTGTTCACTGCCACAGACTGCCCTGATCAGCCGAAGTCTCAGTCCCAGCTCGGCCCTTCCTGGCGACTCTCTCAACTCCACTGTACACACAACGTTCTGTGAGAGCGTTGCGATGGCCGGTCCTGAGCCCTCCAGTCCATGTCTAGTGAGTCACACACACTAATACACTCACCCATTGACGCATAATAATTAGTGTGCAACCGATATTTTAGAGAGGAGGGCCGCTGTTAAGACAGAATATATGATATCTCACTATTAATTAATTTAAAGATACGTTTTTTTGGTTACACTTTACAATAAGGCTCATTAGTTAACATTAGTTAATGTATTAACTAACATGAACTAACCATGAGCAATCCATTTGTTACTGTATTTGTTAATTGTTTGTAAAAATGCAGCTGTTCATTGTTAGTTCATGTTAGTACACAGTCCATTAACAATTGTTAACAAGATTTTAATAAAATATTAGTAAATGTTGAAATTCACATCAACAAAGATTAATAAATGCTGTATACATGCAGTTCATTATTAGTTCATGTTAACCAATGTAGTTAACTTATGTTAACTAACGAACCTGAATGTTAGAGGAAGAAAAAAAAAAGTGAGAAAAAAACGGTAACACTTTACAATAAGGTATTGTAAAGTGTTACCGTTTTTTTCTCACATTTTTTTTTCTTCTTCTAACATTCAGATATTTAAATCGAATAAAACACCAACAATAAAAAGAACTAGCTATGTTAGCTGATTACCTTAAAAGTTCATAGATAACAAGTCAGTTCTTTCTGCCGTACTTTCTCTGGCAACTAGACCCGTTTTCCTGTTTGTTCGGCATAAAGCCTATGGGAGATTTGGACGCTCAGGCATTGACGTTCTCAGTGCTTTTAAAATAAAAGTCCTGCTTCCGACACACAAACAGTTAAACTTAATGGCCGATGCCGATAATTAATCTCTTATAATTTCTATATTGCAATTATGTAATATTGCGAACAAAAACAGATGGAGGTCAGAGGAGGAGTCGGCAGAAGCGCAGGCATCATGGGTAATGGTAGAGAGGGTACATCGGCCTCAGCCACGGCCCTGTCCTCGTCTGGAGGGGCCCCGCAGGGCCCGATGCTGCAGTTCTTCACCAAGCTCCGCCGACACGCCAGCCTTGAGGGAGCAAGTCCCTATTTCAAGATCAAGAAATGGAAGTTTGACAGCAGCCAAAGAGCTTCAAGTCTAGACATGAGAGGTAAGTGACGCATCCAGCGCTCGGTGTGAATTTCATAATTAATGAACAGACTGTTAATTAACTTTTTAGTGTTTTTAGTGCATGTTATAATGGAATTGCTATATGCTGATTTGTATTAAAAATAAATTCTGACTGTATTTAATGCCAGAGACTCCCATATAGTATTATAATCTCCTTTAGAAAGACTGTTTAGACAACACATGACAAGTAGACAATTTTGAAAATAATTGTGTTGTTTGCATATTGTGTCCACAATAGTTTTAGGTCATTTATGTAATTCAAAGGTTTGGGGTCAGTACAATTATTAAACGTTTTTGAATCTCCTATGCTCAGCAAGGCTGCATTTATTTGATCCATAATACAGTAAAATGGTAATATTGTGAAATATCATAACAAATTAAAAATACATTTTAAAATGTAACTTTTTCCTGTGATGCAAAGCTGAAATTTCAGCATCATTCAGTCTTCAGTGTCACATGATCCTTCAAAACTGGCTCTATCACATGTTTCTTCTTCTCCCCATTTTCTGTTGTGTCTTTATTATACACTCAAAAAAACAACATAAATGGGGGCCAAATATTTAGTGGTCTTTGAATGGTCTAACTATTTTAATCACAAATCACTGGTCAGTAAATTTGCATGAATTGCACAAATACTGTAGATATAGCACGGAATAGCCGCATCTTGCAGACAGATTTTTACAGTCCACTTCATGGTAACGGCTTCATGTTAACGGTAGTTGAAACAATGTCTCCCAGTTTGTTTGAGTTTAATATGAGACCAAATATTCACTACAGGGTTCAAATCTGGACTCTGACCAGGTCAAAACATGAACCTGATGGACTTGTTCTCAAGCCACTTCTTGGTTGTGTTCGCAATTTGGGCAGGAGAATCGTCTTGTTGAGAAGTAAAATCTGATCATTCCTTTTTATATAACAGCTTTTCAATTATGGGAAGCAAGCCATTTTTCAATATTCTCCTGTACTCCAAAGCATTAAATGACTTTTCACAGTGAAGCAGCTCGCTAATACAAGCAGCTAAAAAGGCTCCCCGCACTTCTCTTCACTGTGGTAGAGGTGCATTTATTATTATATTTCTCAGCAGATCTATAATGACACCGCTCTGGAGCATCATCATGCAACTCGTGTTTCATTGTGATTCATCACTCCACACACAACTTCCCATATTCTGCCAAAAAAAAAAAAAAAAAAAATTCTGAGAAAGCAAAAGCTTTTTAAGTAGTGCATTTACTTAAAGGGATATTTCACCGCTGGAAAGATGAATGTGTATTTAAATTGGGTCATTTATGTAGTAGAAATGTGAAATTATTTTAGAAGTTGGTGCCTTCTAGACTGAGAAAAGCCAGAAAATGTATTTCTGGCCCATGTGGATGAAAGACAACAACTCCCAGAATGCACTTGCTTCGCTGCCCTACCTGGCCACTCCCAAGCCACGCCCAAGCCACGCCTACCGGTTACAGAGGGCAGAAATGATACAACTAGGTTACTAGTCGACTCGAAACTGAAAAGACGTCGTTTTATCGTGAGATCCCCCTATGGGTGGGTTGAAACATGCGGAACTAGCTCCTACTACTGGCTGTAGTCTCTCGCCTCTGGCCAAAAAAGCCTCAGATGACGCAAAATGACGATTTTTGCGTCATCTGAGGTTTTTTTCCAGACACACAATACAGAAATCTCTCGTCTCAGGAGGACATAAGGGAGAGAAGCACAGTCATTCGAAAATACTACCGGGTTTCTACGGATACAAAGCGTAATGCTAATCGGTGAAGTATCTCTTTAAATTGGGCTAATTTCCTGAACAATAATTTGTGGTTAAGACAATGAAAAGACAATGTAGTTTTTTTGGGCTTGGCCCAATTTTTTTTTTTGTCCATACATTGACATGTCAAAAAGCTTTTTAATGCTTGCTGCGCAAGAATGATATTATTCTGCCTAATATTTAAATAATGAGAAAAGCGCATGGTGAAGCTGATGAGACAATGAATAAACATGAATGAATAGATTAACTAGAATGCTGTTGTTTGATTATATAAGTATTACTGTAAAAATCTTTCAGTTTATCCTCTCAAGTCTGTCAGCATGAAAGGAAGTGAAAGAACACTGCTGTGGAAAGTACAGACAGTGTTATGAACCTGTGAAGCGATCAGTTTCCTAACCTCAGGGCTTAGATGCAAAGCAATATTGAATGTTTCTGTGCTTTTCATTTAGCCCCTGCATTGTGTATTACCTTGGAAAATGATTGAAGACCTTAATAGAGTTTTAGTGCCTTCATGTAGCATGGAGCAGAGAAACAGGTCGGCTTTATATTCGATAGTAATCTATAGTCTGCTAAACGCACACACACACACACACACACACAGAGAGAGAGCAGACTATAGAATATTCTCTCAGCCAAGACGGAGCTGCTGTATTTGTGTGCCAAGACTCACACTCAAGCAGATGGCCGGTTGACGCAGGGCTCTTCCATTCCAAACTTTTTTTTTTCTTTTTCTTTTTTTTAAAGGAGAGATGGCAAAAAAGAGCATTTCAAACAATCATTTTTTATTATTAGGGGTTCAAGCACGAAGTGCTGAAACCCTATTGTAATTGTAAAGATTTTTATTATTATTCTTCCGCCGTAAAACGCATCGTGCAGCCCAAACCGTAAGTGCTGGAGACTTGAAACTTTGCCAGACGGTAGTACAAAAATCGAGGAGAGGTTATCAAATTATGACCCCGATTGGCCAATAGGTGGCGCTATAGTAAGCAAAAGTATGAAATCGCTAATAACTCCTAGACGGTTTATCGTAGTGTCTTATATCACTGTAGTCCTTGGCTGAAGACGGACAAAACGTATATCTCCGATTTCATTTCCGGTATGCAAATTTTTCCGCCATTTTGAATTTTGTCAAAAACCTACTTTTGCAAACTAGTCTGTGGTTTTTCGCCCGATCGGAACCAAACCAGTGCAGAAATGTTCTTTGGAGTCTGATTATCAATAATTATCGAAAAAAAGTGGAAATTTCCATTCACGGTCGCTCGAGATATAACTCGAGAAGTAAATGAGCTGCCTTTACCAATCTCGATACACATGTGTAGGAGGTCAGTCTGGGGTCACACTAAAAAAATCGCATCGATTGGCCACATGGTGGTGCTATAACACTAAAAAAACATATAAACACCTGACTGTTTGTCCGAATAACTTGAAATTTGGTATGCAGTGTCTTTGTCCAAGGTGCCATGTATGTCTAAAAGGATATTGGCGTATCTCAAAAAACATGGCCACCATCGGCCAATGAAGTTTGAGCACCTATTAGACAAGGTTAATGGAGTCCGATCGGAACGAAACTCAGTGGGCATGTTTGGCTCAAGGCCATAAAGGTCTGTAAGAATTTTGAAAGAAATCGGCCACTAGTTGGCGCTAACGAGTTTTATGGCTCTGTAATCACGTGGTGTTACACTTATCGTCACAAAATGCATATCATTTAATAGATCTGCTCATGCTGAACAACTTTGCCTCAAGAACCATTGCAGTCAATCAAACCGTTCATTAAATATTCGTAATTATGTTAAAAACCTACTTTTGCGAACTAGTCCTAGGTTTTTCACCCGATCGGAATCAAACCAATCTAGGACAATTCTATGGACTCTCTAGATAAATAATTATCAAAAAAAAGTTGAACTTTTGCATTTTTCGCATGGGTATATTGGGTCATAAAGAAAATGGGCGTGGCAAAATGAACTCAAAAGCCTATAAATCCTAAACGAAAACTCAGAACTTCACAAAAATTGGTGAGCATATGTGCCATAACATTCTAAACAAGCATGCAAAATTTCATGTAGATCGGACGATAGGTGGCGCTATAACTGTTAAAAAGCTTTGAAAACCATATATTTCCTATGGTAAATTGCCTGTATTGGCTGTAAATTGACTTTTCCATCTATTATTTCAGTGGTTAAAAGCTTTCTAAATAAATCTAAATAAATGTCTTAAATGCTTATGTGCTTAAAGGCCTTAAATGCTTGAACCCCGATAAATGCTGCTTGTTATTTTTATTATTTTTATTTTTTATTATTAGGTCATGATTAAAGCAATGCTCTAATAGAATGGATTTCCATTGTAGAGTGCCCTGATTAACTAATAAGATACATATTATATTGTTAATATGTTAATTATGTTTTTTTAATGCATTACAACTAATGTACTATATTTAGAATACACATAAATAAGCAATTAAAGGAACATTTTCAACTAAGTATTACATTATTTTAAAATAATAAAAATAATAATTACATTAAAATATATATGTTTTAATTAATTTAACAAATTTAATACAAATTAAAGTGTATTATTAAAATTTATAATTAAAAACAGTTTATAGACAATCGTACTCGGTTACTAACGTAACCTCGGTTCTCTCTAGAAGAGGGAACGAGTACTGCGTTCGTAGAACGCTGCGGGAAAAGTCTCTTTTCACGAAATACTGAAGCAAAATTATCCTTAATTTTCATATTTGTAAAACGCATTGCGGCAGTGCACAGCCATGGCGAGACGGCTCGCTCACTCATTGGCTGTTCTGCGGCAACTGCATGAGCCTATCGAGCGAGGGCTGATGCAACATCAGACCAATGAGAGTGCTTCGCGCGCTCCTCGTCACATCCCGCCGAAACGGGTGTGGCCATCCCCTATAAAAGGAGCTCGAGTAGGCTGATTCAACTGGTTTTCATCGCCGAAGCGAACCAGAGCGAACCGCGCGCACGGCAGGGAACGCAGTACTCGTTCCCTCTTCTAGAGAGAACCGAGGTTACGTTAGTAACCGAGTACGTTCTCTTACGAGAGTTCTCTCGTACTGCGTTCGTAGAACGCTGCGGGAACCACTTGTAAGACGCCGTGCGTGCTGGGATGAGAAAACACCGACCACTGGAAGCTAGTCCAGGTATACAGTGCATAATCACCCGGTAGACTTCGGAGAGTCTGGAGGGGGGGGGGGGGGACAACCACCCTCAGATAGCTGCGTCCTAAGACGCGATATAACATCACATAGGCAGGGGGAGGCCTGGCTAATGTGGGAAATGTGGGTCTTACGTAATTTCGCCCAAATGGATGCGCCCTTAAGCGCGATACAGCGTCACATAGGCAGGGAGAGCCTGGCTGATGTGGGAAATGTGGGACTTACACACTTTCGCCCAAATAGGTGCGTTCTAGACGCGATATAACATCACATAGGCAGGAGGGAGCCTGGCTAATGTGGGAAAAACATGGGTCTTACACAATTCTGCCCAGAAAACTTCGGCGGCGCTGTGCGTCTACGATATCAGTGCCGTGTTTAGACAGCTGACTCGAATACACCGAAAATACTTGGCTTGCAAGTGCGGTGAAGTCTTCGGTGGCGCTGTGCGCCTGCGAAATCAGTGTCCTGGTTAGACAGCTGATTCGGCTAAACCGAAAACAACCTGGCCTGCAGGGCGGGAACTTCTAGGTTGTAGAACCTTATGAATGTAGACGGCGAGGCCCAGCCCGCCGCCGTACATATTTCCTGTAAGGAAATCCCGCTAGACCAGGCCCACGATGAGGCAACGCCTCTCGTGGAATGCGCTCTAATGCCCAAGGGGCACTGAAGGCCCTTGGTGGTATAAGCCATTGTTATGGCGTCAACCACCCACCTGGACAGGCTCTGTTTCGAAACAGCCGTTCCCTTGGAACGTCCACTGAACGAGACAAAGAGCTGCTCCGTCTGTCTGAAGGCAGCGGAGCGGGACACATAAGCTCTTAAAGCCCTAACGGGGCAAAGACAGCTCGAGTCCCCTTCCTCGTTTGATCCCGGCAGGGCAGACAGGGAATAACCTGAGCCCTAAACGGAGTGTTGAGGGATTTCGGCACGTAGCCGTGCCTAGGTTTGAGTATGACTTTGGAGTCATTGGGCCCAAACTCCAAGCACGTTGGACTCACAGAGAGCGCGTGCAGATCGCCTATGCGCTTCACCGAAGCGAGGGCCATCAAAAACACCGTTTTGAAAGACAGATGTTTGAGGCTGACAGATTGGATAGGCTCAAAGGGGGGACCTTTCATGGCTGCCAAGACCGTAGAAAGGTCCCACACCGGGACTGAGGGAGGTCTGGGGGGATTCAGCCTCCTAGCTCCCCTGAGGAAGCGGATGACTAAATCGTTCCTTCCCAGTGACTGGCCTGGCGTTGCTGTCGAGCACGCTGCGATAGCCGCCACATAGACTTTGAGCGTGGAAGGGGATCTGCCCTTGTCCAACAGCTCTTGTAGGAAGGAGAGAACCTCCGTCACCTCACAATCGAGGGGTGACAGGCCCCGAGCTGTACACCAGCTGGAGAAAACCGACCACTTCGAGGCATAAAGCCGCCTGGTGGAAGGCGCTCTAGCCTGAGTGATGGTGTTCAGCACTCCATCCGTGAGACTAACGGGTAACCGTTGAGCGTCCACGCATGAAGGGACCACAGCTCTGGGTGTGGGTGCCAAATCGAGCCCCTGGCCTGCGAGAGGAGATCTCTCCTCAATGGCACTGGCCATGGAGCGGAGTCTGCTAACTGCATCAGGACTGGAAACCAGGCTTGGTTGTCCCAGAACGGTGCTATAAGCAGTACTGGGCATTTCACTTCCCTGACTCGCTCCAGCACCTGAGGTAGGAGGGAGACTGGGGGAAACGCGTATAGCGGGCAGTGCGGCCACTTGTGGGACAGTGCGCTGTCGTTCTTCGAAAAGAACACGGGGCAATGAGCGTTTTCTGGGGACGCGAATAGGTCCACCTCCGCCCTGCCGAATCTCTGCCACAACAGCCGGACTGTTTGTGGGTGTAGAGACCATTCGCCCGTGGGAACGTTGTTCCTGGACAGCCTGTCTGGACCCAGGTTGAGTGTCCCGGGCACATGCACCGCTCTCAGCGAGCGCAGGTTGCGCTGAGCCCATATTAGGAGGCGCTCGGCCAGCCTGAAAAGGGAACTGGATCCGAGACCGCCCTGGCGATTTATGTAGGACACCACGGCCGTGTTGTCCGAGCGGACTACGACGTGTTGGTCCTTGATGTGGGGACAAAAGCGCGTCAGCGCGTTGTGAACTGCTAGCATTTCCAGGCAGTTGATATGCTGGAGCTTTTCTCGTTCTGACCAAAGGCCAAAGAACGGCCTGCCCTCGAGCAGCGCTCCCCATCCCGAGGTGGATGCGTCCGTAGACACCACTTTCACTCTCGAGGAAGTCCCCAGGCTTACACCTGAACGGTACCAATCGCCCGCCGCCCATGGTCTCAGGGCTGCTGCGCAGTCTTGATCGACTTTGAGGCGCAATCGGCTGAGTGCCCACGCTCCGCGTGGCACTCGCGCTTTCAACCAGAACTGCAGAGGGCGCATGCGAAGCAGGCCCAGCTGGAGAACTGATGATGCTGAGGCCATGAGGCCCAGCATCCTCTGAAACCGTTTGAGCGGGATAATCGCACCGCAGCGGAAGGACCTCGCTGCGTGCTGTATGCGCAGCGCGCGCTGTTGCGACAGCTGCGCCGTCATAGAACGAGAGTCCAGAACGATGCCCAGAAACGATATAGTTTGGCTGGGGTTCAGGGAGCTCTTCGTCCAATTGATCATGATACCAAGATTCTCGAGGTGATCGAGTAACATGGTTCTGTGCTCCACGAGCTGAGATCGTGATTGAGCTATGATCAGCCAGTCGTCCAAATAGTTCAGCACTCGCATGCCCCTGAGTCTGAGGGGAGCGAGCGCTGCGTCCATGCACTTCGTAAATGTACGGGGTGCCAGGGACAAGCCGAATGGCAGGACTGTATACTGGTATGCCCGACCCTCGAAGGCGAATCTCAAGAATCGCCTGTGGCGTGACGCTATCTGTATTTGAAAATACGCGTCCTTTAGATCTATCGACATAAACCAGTCTTCTCGGCGAATGTGCGCGAGGATTTTGCTGGTCGTGAGCATTTTGAAACTGCGTTTCACTAAAGCTCTGTTTAGTCGTCTTAGATCTAGTATGGGTCTGATACCACCGTCCTTTTTGGGGACTAGGAAGTATCTGCTGTATAGCCCCCCTTCGCTTTGAGCTTGGGATACATGTTGTATCGCCCCTTTGCTCAACAGTTTTGATATTTCGGCGCGAAGTAGGTGTGCTACTTCTGAATTCACCGTAGTTTCGACGCGCGCTGTGAAGCGTGGAGGGCGTCGACAAAACTGTAGCGAGAAGCCTCTCTTTATAATGTCTAGCACCCAGTCCGAAACCCCTGGAAGCGCGGCCCATGCGTCTGCATGGCCGGCTAGGGGTTGGATGCGAAGCGCGCTCTGTTCGCTGTGCGACGGCGGCGCTTCGGGGTGCGCTAGCATAGGCGTTACGCCTGAGACATTTGAGGCGGGGAGCGCGCGTAATACAGCGGGCAAAACGCTCATCCTCGACCGCGCTACAGTGTTTATCTGAGCGGGGGAGGTCTGAGAAGGTCTCATGCAGCCTACAAGTGAACGTGGGCGGGGACCGGGCACGTTTACTGCTTTGGCCGCGCTGTCTGCTTGAACAGAGCGGGCGCGCACAGGTCCCGTTTTTACAGGGAGCCTGTGGCTTGCCAGACATAGTGTTTGTGGGCACTGGGAAGTGGGCACTTTGACTATGTTTGGGGCGCGATCGAACTGCGTCGATCTTATGAGTACGGGCCCTGTGTGCAGGGCTGTGCTGGTGTGTAGAGATGGGCACAGAGAAGTGGGCATCAACACTACATTTATAGCACCATCGGCCATGGCCGGGACACCAGAAAATACACTCTTTTCGGGATTTATCTGGGTAGCCGTAAAAACGGCTTTTGTGTGCAGGCAAGCGGGCAGCTGTGCGGGCTTGTGCTCTGCTGAGAACGCTGAAGCAGTCGCAATTCCTGGGACTGAGACAGCGGTGCGCTTTGGTGAGGGCCCGGTCGCAACGGGGCTTACACACCTGCGCTTTCCTAGGCGTGCTAGGATTTCTTTGGGGCTTCCGGCTTCAACACAACCCTTGGTCGCGGCCCGCGGTGAGTGGGGCGGCGGCTAGTAGAGCGAGAGCGAGGGCGTGAGCTGCGCTGCTGTCGCTGTGAGGGGGCGGCCGAAGGCGGGGGCTGAGGCTGTGAGCTCCGAGGGGCCTGTTTCTCACGGCCCGCTGCAGAACTGGGGCGCTTCGGCAGGAAGTGCTTGAACGCCTGTGACGCTTTTTGGGCTTCGGAAAATCTCTCCACGAGCTCGGAGAGAGAAGATCCAAAAAGGCCAGCGGAGGATAGCGGGGCGTCGAGGAACGCGTTGCGCTCTGCATCAGCCATCTCCGTGAGCGTCAGCCACAAATGCCTCTCGGCTACGGTAGCGGAAGCCATACAGCGTCCCATGGCTTGTGCTGCAGCCTTGGTAGCGCGGAGGGAAAGATCCGACGCGCTTCTCAGGTCCGCGATGCAGATAGCTTCAGGTCCTATCTCGTCCAGTTTGCGGAGGAGATCGCCTTGGAAAACCTGAAGCGTGGCCATGGTGTGGAGAGCCGATGCCGCCTGCCCAGCGGCGGAGAAGATCCGCGCGAGCATCGACGACGTCATGCGGCAGGCTTTTGACGGCAGCGCAGGCTTAGTCCGCCGTCCAGCAGAGGGCGGGCAAAGGTGGGCTGCTATCGCCTGTTCCACCGGCGGCAGAGTGAGGTAGCCTCGGTCCTGAGCATTATCCAGGGAGGAAAATGCTGGGGATACAGACGAACGTGTTCGTGCAGAAAAGGGAGCGTTCCAGGCCTTCGCCACTTCTTCATGAAGCTCAGGAAGAAACGGAGCGGGCTTAGACACAGGAGAAGTGCGCTCACCAGGGAGGAAGCTACCATCAAGCCGGGTGCGCGAGGGGAGTTCCGGTGCAGACCACTCGAGGCCGAGGCTCGCCGCGGCCAACGCGAGTACTCGCATGAGCTCCCTCTCGATGCTAGCTCTAGCCGACGGCTTTCGGGCAGGAGGCGTGAGATCCGCAGAGCTCGCCCAGTCTTCACTGCCTGAAGCTAGCAGAGAGCAGGAATCCTTTTCGACCGACTCGACTTCAGAAACAACTTCCTCAGATGAAGCGGCGGCAGACTGCGGGCGCTGAGCATCAGGAAGTGCTTCGGGGGAAGCCGGTGAAGCTGGCGGGCGAGCCGGCGAGCTTTGTCGGGAAGAGGTGGGTTCCGGGGCCCGCTGCGAGCGGCGCTTCTTACGGCGCGGCACCGCGGCGGGGGGCGCAGGCTCGGAGAACTGTGCCAGGCGAGTCCGCAGAGTCACCATCGGCAAAAGCTCGCAGTGAGGGCAGCCGCCGTCAGCGAGCGCGAGCGCTGCGTGATCTTCGCCCAGACAGGAGACGCAAATAACATGGCGGTCTCCCTCGGTGAGCGGGGC
Source organism: Abramis brama (assembly GCF_963993115.1). Taxonomy (NCBI): domain Eukaryota; kingdom Metazoa; phylum Chordata; class Actinopteri; order Cypriniformes; family Leuciscidae; genus Abramis; species Abramis brama. The sequence continues at coordinate 21,315,554 of NC_139968.1, read as the reverse complement.
TCGGCACGAGCCACAGGATGGCATCTTGAAAAAGACGCGGCTCTTTTAGGGGTGAGTGTTCGGGGAACACTGCACACACACACACAGAACAGAGCAGATAAAGGATATGAAGCGCCGGAAAGCGCAGCAGGTACGGCAGTAGAAGGCGGCGAAGGCCAGCGGCTTCAAGGGCTCGTCCCGCTGAAAAGCTTGCCTCGACGACGCTTGCTTCTCCGTGATCCAGCGATGCGTGAGCTTCGCTGAAGAGATGAAAATCAGTTGAATCAGCCTACTCGAGCTCCTTTTATAGGGGATGGCCACACCCGTTTCGGCGGGATGTGACGAGGAGCGCGCGAAGCACTCTCATTGGTCTGATGTTGCATCAGCCCTCGCTCGATAGGCTCATGCAGTTGCCGCAGAACAGCCAATGAGTGAGCGAGCCGTCTCGCCATGGCTGTGCACTGCCGCAATGCGTTTTACAAATATGAAAATTAAGGATAATTTTGCTTCAGTATTTCGTGAAAAGAGACTTTTCCCGCAGCGTTCTACGAACGCAGTACGAGAGAACTCTCGTAAGAGAACCATGTTATATACCAGAATGGAGCCAGACCAAATGCAAGTTTGCTAAAACAATGCCTAAATAAATTTCGGTTTGATCTGTGGATGCGTTGAAATATTTGCACTTTTGCGGCAAGTCCGTATGCAATGTATTCTAATCAAAACTCATGTCGTTCCAAACCCGTAAGACTTTCTTTCATCTTCTGAACACAAATTAAGGTCTTTTTGATGAAATCTGAGAGATTTCTGTCCCTCCATTGACAGTCTACGCAACTACCACTTTGACGCTTCAAAAAAGTTCATAAAGAGAATGTAAAACTAATCCATATGAATTGAGCGGTTTAGTCCAAAATTTTCTGAAGAGACTTGAACAGATTGAATTTAGGCTTTTATTCATAGAACAAAACCTATAAAGTACCTATATTGTCGAGAGCTGTAGTTCCAACCACGCAACTTTGATGTTTGCGAATGTTCATTGGAACTATGGTTTCGGGAAACATAGAATCGCTGAACTTTGGTGAAAACGGAACTTGCGACCATTGGCTAATACTAACAAGAAACTATGCAGGTTTTTTTGGTGGTCAATTAATTGTTGACAATAAAACCTGGAATGTGTTGATTTTTTTTTAACTTGCTTTGTGAGGCTGTTGACGCAAAATTCATGTCGTCCCTAAAGGCTCCCCCAAACGGAGGCAGTTCCAGCGGCAGCGTGCAGCCAGCGAGAGCATGGACCAAGAGGAGCACGACGCCCATCACATCGACCTCATACAATACATCGCTCGCACCAAGGATGTTACCTACTGCCCCACCCGACCCAGTCCACGCCTTCTATCCCCCCCTTCCACACCCCCACCCTCACTCGGCAGGTATCTTTAATTGCCTCGCCCATGCATTCGCTATAGCAACCATCTGCCACGCCACTCCTCATAAAGCAGACCCCATTCCACGCTGGACTGATCTCAGCTCGCTGATCACACTGCCGTATCATGGCATCATCAGCTTACAGTGCAAAAAGCTTTGCTTTAGAATATGGAAGTTATTTCCTTGAGTGTGGGTAAATTCCACAGGTGTACCTTTTTGGCATTTGTAGCGATTGGTTTGCATATGTTTTGCAAAATGTTCCAGGAAGGTCGATACGCATGGTTTTGTATTGCATTATTAGTATATTTGTTTATATTTGCTTACCTAGTACAACTGACTTTCTTGAATCTGTTGCTGTGCAGTGGTCTCCTCGAATGAGCCATCACAGAGTGAGTCACAACCATCTGTGCGTTCATGGAGGCATCTGTTTTAACATCTCTGAATCTGGGCCTCAGAGCTTTAACGGAAAGGAAAAATAAACAAACATAATATATTTGATATACTGTACCGTTCAAAACTTTGGAATCAGTCTTTTTTTTTTTAAAGAAATTAATACTAAGGGTGATTAAAGTGATCAACAGTAAAGACATTTACAATGTTAAAAAAGATTTCGATTTCAAATAAATGCTGTTCTTTTGAACTTTTTGCGTCAGTTTCCACATAAATATTGAGCAGCACAACAGTTTTTAACATTCATATTAATGAGAAATCTTGAGCAGCACATCAGTAAATTAGAATGATTTCTGAAGGATCATGTGACACTGAAAACTGTAGTAATGAAGCTGAAAATTCAGCTTTGTCAAAGGAATAAAATACATTTTAAAATTAGGGATGCAGCGATAACCGATAACTCTTTATAATTGAAAGCCGATAACCGATATATTGGCCGATAAATCGAAATCCAATTTTTTTGAGAGCCTGATTACAAAACAAAAGTCCCACCATTAAAAGCCACATCCCAAACACACAATTATAATTTTCTCATGATAATTTTATGTAGCCTATACAACAGACTTAACTGTACTATTTTTCTTTTTTGAAGTGATTCCAATCATATTTCAGCAATTTAAAGCAATTTATCCAATCATATTTCAAGCATCTGAAGTGTCTCAGCTGAGGGAAATAATCCATTATTTATTGGCATGTATATATTGGCATTATTAACATGCCTAAGACTTTTGCACAGTACTGTATGTCAAAATAAAAGTTAAAATGTCTGAATCTGGGCTCAGGGCTTTAACGGAAAGCTTATTTGACAGATGCACACTGACATGAAACATGCTTTGCTACATTGTGGCATTTTTAAAGAAACACTGACTATATGTAGGACTATGAGCTTGTCTGATTTCATATGTGTGCTGTTCTTCAGGTTAGAGGTGGAGGTGATGGTGGAGCCCAGCTGCAGCAGAGCGATGGGTCCCGGGGTGATCGGCCTTACCTCCGAGCCCCCAGATGAGAGTCCTGGAATGGGCTGTCATCAGGAGAGCTTAGAACCTCAGACCTTGTACCGTGATATCTGGACTCTTCGCGCCTCCCTCGAGCGGTATGTCTCGTCCGACCAGAGCAGCAACAATGACAAAGACTCAGTCCGCAGTGACGCAGAAAGCGTGTGCTCTCTAGGGGGTAAGACCGAGATGGGAGGGCTGCCTAGGTTCCCCTCGCAGGATATTGGGGATGAGATAGAGGGGGATGCAGACTTGCCTCTAGATGAGGGATCGGAGAAAAGTCGTAAGCAGGATAGTGTCGATTCTGAAAGAGGAAGTGACGGGGAGCCGGGAAACCGCAAGCTCCTCCAGATGGACAGCGGTTACGCCTCGATAGAAGCACCTTCGCGTGCTCCTGAGGAGCTGCGACTGTTCGGAAGCAGCAGTAGCAGTAAAGACGGCTCCGCCGTGGAGCGCAGGAACTTCTTCAGTTCCGGCCGCAAAGGGACCGTGTGCGAGAGCTTCGACACGGACATCTTTGATGAAGAACTCGAAGAGGAACCCGCGGGTGCCAGTGGTGGTGTGGACGGAGTGGAAACGGACAAGAGCACCATTCTGTGGTCCCCTTACGGCCAGATGTTCACTCAACGGAATGATCAACCTCATCCCCCCGTCCTTTCCCGCCGCGACTACAGCATTGACGAGAAAACCGACGCACTTTTCAACGAGTACTTGCGGCACGACCCGCAGTTCGATCAGCAGGAGTCCCCGCTGCGCTCCAAGCATCGTTCTCGCGTGCACCTGCGCAAGCAGTGGCAGCGCTCCAAACAATACAGCGACCCCGGCCAGCGCTTCCAAACCTCTTTTGACCGGTACCGCTCTCCGCTCCGACGTGGCGAAACTGTCAACTATCCTTTAGAGACTAGCTACCACAGCACGCTCCCACGAATCATCAGTGCACCTGATGAAGAGAGCAGCGAAGGTGCAACCAGTACTCCCGAGACACTCAAGGCAGATCAGGACACTGCTACTGATGTGGATCCAGACAACATAAGAATATCTTCCAGCACTGAAAGCAGTGGAACCATCAACGAAAAGGAAGTCCTTGAGGCATCACAGCCCCTTCCAACAATTGACATTGCTGGAGAGCAATCGGTGGACCGGGAGAACTCTAGGCTAGCATTGTTACCCCCTGAGCCTCCTGATGAATGTACACACGAATGTACAAGCTACGGCCCACAGACAATCACAGAAGAGCTGAGTGACAAGCTAGCGGCTACCCTCGAAGAGCGGCTGTACTCGGATCTCCGCAGGACCAGGGAACCGTCCGAGTGTAGTGCAGTGACTATGACCTACACATCGCCCGATCACAGTCCAGTGTAGCATGTGGCTCCCTTCATCTCCTCGTACAAGAACAGTTCGCAGCAACTACAGGTCCAAAGTTTTGATCGACATTGGCTCCGATCTGGAACAGGTTTACTTTGGTCATTTAAATGAAGTTGAAATCATTGTCATTATGTCCTAGACCAATGGTGTAGAGGCATTTCTTCCATGCCCATTGTTAAATAAAAGGCAGTTAAGGCGCATACCTCATGTTGCTCAGTGGACCAAGTCTTAAACAAATGAAATGTCAAAGTCTGTTATTAAAGCTCTCCATTTAGCTACTCATTGACTTCAAAAGCCAATATTTTCTCTGCACTAGGTAATCCACTGTGAATTTGGGTGCTATTAGATTAAAGACTGATTATATTTGTAAGTGCATGAATTGTATTGCAATGCTGCCTATCCGGATGTCTGTTCATGACCCAAATTAAGAATATTATTATCATTTTTTTAATTTTGAAAGTACAAGATAGCCCTCTATTTGGTTATTATGTTTTGCTTTCGGACGTTGTGATGAAATGAAACACTAAATACTATTTATTATTTGCATCTGGGTTTTTGTTGTGTAGCTAAACCTGCTGTCAGACTTAATAAATACAATTTCAGAAAAAATCCTAAATTATAAATAATAATTAGCATAAACTGTAGAAGTTTCCTGGTATGGGTAGACGTGTCTAATTATGTCACATAACCTGTATTTAAAAAACAACAACAACAGCATTATCAATGCTAAATGTCTTGATTAATCTGAAACGCCATGGCATTGGTCCAATTCCTAAGCAAACTCTTTCCCAGTGTTTGTAATTTGGGTTAAACAAGATTAGTTGCACTAAAACACTAGCTTGTTTCCCACTGACACATTCGCAACTCACTATTAAGTGTCCCTGTCATTTAATAGCATTTTTTTTTTTTCGTTGAAGTCCTGAATGGCTAAAACTGCCTCTTTGTGAGATACTGTAATTTTATGACCATTGAATTATTATAATTATTGTGCTTTTCATCTTTTAATTGTATCATTTGTTCTGTATCGTTGATCATATCTGTGAGAATGAATAGTAGAGTGAACAATTTTCAAGTTTATAGTGCCAAATTGTTGTCAGGTAATACCAAGATCAAACATGAAAACACTGTAAGCAACAGTTGGGAAAGAAAAACCAGTCCTGTAAAATAAGGATCACAGATATGCCTCTCTAAGGGTTTGAATCAAGCCTGAGACATTTGAATGAATTTCATTGAGAGAAGGGCATGCCTTTTCTTGCATGTGAGCTCTGTGTGTTCATGAGCAGTACTTTTACGTGAAGATGACTTTGACGAGAATCCATAGAAGTGAACGGCTGCACACGCTGATTTTGGACAAAACCTAATTTAGAGTCAATTAGAGCAAATCCCACTGCCCAGCATAAGCCATTGTTGTATCTCGGTACAAATGCCACCATTCACATTAATCCGAACTATCCACTATGCTAGTATTCCCATCTGTCAGCATCTGCTCTTGGGTTGAGCTCACAGTATGGGTTGCGTTGTATTGATCATTCTGGGTTTGATCTTCTCGTAAGCATGCAAACAAAAGGTTGTCCTCGGCGGATTCTCAGTTGTGATGTGTTAGAAAGTCTATCATTGTGAAATGTGAGGCCATTGGCTACATACAGTGTAGAGGCTCTTGATGTAATGAAGCAAAGCTTGTGTAGCATCTGTAGGCTTTTTCACTGAAGGCTCACAATGTCTTGTGCCCTTTTAGGGCGATTGATAGAGCTGTTGAGTAGTACACTAAAGTCTACTTGTGCTATTTAGGCTGCAGCTGAAGTACCCTATCCAGAAATAAAAAGCTTTCATTATCTAGGTGAACAATGGCTGATGTGCATGGAGTAATTAACAATGCCAGAGAAAAGAGAGCTTCAGACTAGCTGATATTGTTGATTGATTGTTTCAGGCTAAATGAAACGTACAGATCATCTCACATGATTAATATGGTGCCTTCCTGTGCGTTTAACATTTAAAGGGATAGTTCATCTGAAAAATCTCATACAATGAAAGTCAATAGGGTCCAATCAGCATTATTTTCGTATAGTTAAGATTATAGTTTTTTATAGTTTATATAGTTTTATTTCAAGTAATGACAATGTTTTTTTACGGTTTTAGCTTTAGTTTCAGTTAAGCATAATAACCCTGTTTAGGGTTTGACTTTAACTATATGGACAAAAACAGCATTATTCAAAATATCTTCAACATGAATTTCCATTTTTGGGTCAACTATCCCTTTAAGAGAACGAGGTTGAGATCCCCACTAGAGCACTTATTTCTTAAAACTCATTTTGAGCGTACATAATTGAATAGGCCAAATTACCTTACAGAGTTTATTAAAAAAATAAAATAAACAGAAACAAAAACTAAAAGCTGTTATTGCATTGTGCAAATGGAAATCTGAAATGTGGTCCATTTACGCGGCATTGTCAAATACACGTACACAAGGGTTATCTGTTACAAATCCAGACCTTGGTTTTGATTAACTGTAATCCGAAACATGTCAGGGACAGCTAAATCTGTACAAAGGATAAAGTTGAGTTGTATATAAGCACAATGATGTCCCATTTCAGGCACTAGAATAGTCTTATGTCTTGGATTTGACATAAACCTAGTTGGGACCTTTGGGAGATGTGTGCACAATCAAATAGCCTGTCGGTTGATGGATTACTGTGTATAGATTTGCATGTGATGACAAATTATTGTTTAGCGAATCCAAAATGAAGCACCAAATCATAGATATTTTTTGTGTGAATCCGAGAATGAAAAGAAATAGACTTGGTACTAAAATATTGTAAAGTATTTTAACGGAGTCTGTTATTTTAGAAGTAATGCTTTGCTGACTTGATAAGATTTTCATGGACAAAAATAATTATTTCTATTGCTGGGTATATTTAGATGAAAAAGGAAATATATATTAATGTGCAAATTTCCTTGTAGAAAAAAAAAAAAATCTGTAAAAAATCTGCTTGACTAATTACTCAGTCAAAAAAGAGAGAGCGAGGCGAGCTTTCTGAACGTTTGTTTGTTTACCTGGATCTCTTTGTTCTAGATCTACTGAGCCTTGAGGGACCAACTAATCTAAACATTTATTTTCATGTTATGTTTTTCCAACTAGTCAATAAAGAATGATGCATTATGACTTTGCCTGAGTCCTTTTCGTTTTTATTTCATCTCAAGATCGCTCCGGCAAACTGCTATCTACACCTGTCTATGTTCCATCCTGCCGTTCTCCATCTTAGGCGCTGAAATATCCCTGTGGGAACATCAAATATTCATATCAGCCAAGCTAATAAATTAAAGATGGCTGTACAGTCATTATGATTCTAAATCAATAGCAACCCCTGGTAACCAGGGAGAATGGGAAAGGGCCTTTACTCTTGTGATAGTGGCTATCAATCATCTGCGCGACAACGCGAACAATGACACCACTGACACGTCCTATTTATACATGTTCCTGTGCTGTACTGAATGTTCCTCATCTGAATTGAAGATGACCAACCCAATGGATGTCATAGGCGTTTGCGATTCATCTCTCCATCGAGGACCGGATGTTTGATCGTGATTCAATTTAGCATTAAAATTTGAGGCTAAACACTCATCACTGGGGTGTACAAAGATGATGCTGTGAGGGAAGATTCTATTCTAGATCTTTTTTGTCAAACAAGCATATTCCTAACCCTATCACTAACCTCAACTCTAACCATTGACTATCAAAAGTCAATTGGAAACAGTGCTTGAAATGGGCCGGCATTCAATTTCTTGATAAAAAAATGTTACTCAAGCCCCAACTCTAAAGTCTGATTGGTTGATTGGAATGTTGTTCCAGGACCAACAGGAAGACATCCTGCTTTCACATACTTTGCGACCATTAAAAAAGTTATTTTTATATAGTATGAATGTGTGAATTTAATTCGGATGTACTACATACGCCATGTTGTCATTGTCATGTGACCTGCCAGTGTCAGTTGGGTCACTTCACTGCCATTCACAAATCCTCTCCTGTGGTCTCATTAGATAGTAGTGTCCATTGAATGCGCACTTCAGAAGTAGAACACCATCCAAGAACTTTTCGCCTACTGTCTTATGAATACTGTGAATTCAGACTTTTTTTACATACTGTTTTTCACCTTCTAAATAGTTAGCAAGTATGTAATTTTGGACAAAGTTCAAGCATGTGGACTGTTCAGGGCTAAAAAGGACAACAAAAAGCTCTGCAGTCTGTTAAAGGTCCTTTGAAATTGTTTGACAAGCACTGTTCTGTGTTGATGTATTTCTCATTCAAATTAGTTTGGGTTGGCCTTGTCTCTGCTTCCATTGCTATTGAAATTTATTCAAGTTGTCTAGTCAGAAATTGGACATGAAGCCCTCTCAAGTCATATTTAAGATTAGGAAACTGGTTAAATTTGCTAAGTTGGGCTGGCCATAAACTTTAAACATGGCGGAAGAGAAAACCATTTCTGTAGTGTATGTTTGATAACAGTCATTTCATATATAAATAACCATTTTTTGCAGTTTGTATGCATTTGAATTAACCTGCTGTCCTCAATGATTTCTATTCTTTCCATCAACAAAGCACTTGAACACGACAAACTCGTAATTACGACATCAGAAGTGGGAAATAGGACATTTCCGATAGTACATGAAGTCAACATTAATATCCAACAAATACAAAGTTCTGTCATGAAACTCTAGATGGCGCAAGGTAACCTGCTCGCAATCACATCATTTTCTATAGGGCACATCTGATTGGTTCCTGCTGCATCAGTAGCCAATGAGCTTTCATGCTCAACCTTTAAATACTTGGTTGGCATTTGCCTTAGCAGTGCAGCATGCTTTCAGAAACCCTCCACCATCCCCAGCTCCACCTGTATAAATCTGCTATGGCTAATTCATGTATTGTACAGCAGCAGCATGTCTTACTTGCTCACAGCAGTGTGTCTATGTATGTATTGGCAGTAGCAAGTCCCGAATTTGATCAACAGCAGAAGCAGCGTAGCAGATCTATTCCGCCAAGACCAATATATCAACATTGTCCTATTAACATTGTCCTGACAGTATTCTAGTTTATGTCACAAAACATGAATCATAATTTGCTACTTGCTAGTTGGATGTAGTACTAGGGGAAGGGACGTTCTCTTTGTAGAGCGAATTTGATTGGTTAAAAATCTGTGCAGTGCAGGATGACATCATCAATATCATCACAATTTTTGGTCCACTTTCCTGGAGGAGAAATATTGTACAGTTTAAATTGCTTATATCTGCCAAGACTTTAGTAGCATGCTAGATAATAAACATTGCCCTATAAATCTTATTTGAGTAGTATAGTTTCTGCATGGTCACACATGTAATTTATTGCATTTTAAGCTAATTGAAACCTCATTCAGTACTTCGGCATAAAAGCTTAGAGAAGAAAAAAGACTTGTCTCACCCTTCGGAGCTTGGCACTCATTAGGATGACTGTACCCTGTGAAGCGTGCTTGGTGTACATATGCACCGCTCGAGGCTACAGAATATGATGTGCTTCTCATCATCATAGTGACAGCACATATGGTTTCAGTGGAAAGGCGCCTTCTAACGCTATCATTTTGTAGTGTCTACTAAGAGCACACTGCTCTTACAGACTTATCTGCGCATATAATTTATTCTTAAAATGGAAGCGTCAACTGTGCATACAAACTGAAATCACAGGAACAAATGGTGTCTGAAACATCTCTGCTTTGTGAAACAATATCCTGTGCAATCCATTAAGCAGAGATGGCCAGTGAGTCACCAGCAATGGACAAATTAATGGAGATGAAATGTAACTCACTTACCACCCCATCCCATCAACAGACAGAATGGTACTCTGAAAAGCATCATCATTTCAATTGCCCCATTCCCTTCTACGAGGGAAAGAGAGCTAGAGAGATAAAATGCGTGGGAGACACCGATGACTCAGACAGGATAAGACACACTTTTATCAGAAGGTCACTCAGGCTCTCCTCTCCAATTAAGCCGTGCTGAAAATGTTAAAAACTGGTTACTGGACTTTTCTACGTTCCAGACTTCAGAATGTATGTGCCAAATGATCTGGTTCCCACAGGAAAGAAAAATCAGAACTGAGATCTCTTTTGTATCTCATTTGTTTTTCCTAGACAGCAATCAGATGAGATTTACTCCTTAAAGGTCCCATATTGTACACCTTTCTGAAGTTTTATTTTAGGTTTTGATGTCCTTAAGAATATATATTTGCGGTATAAGTACCAAAAACCATCTCAATATATTTTTTACTCGTGAAAAGGCACAGCTACCTTATGCAGGCTGTGTGCTTTTGTCTGTAGATTGACTGTTTTGAAACTTATATGGTAGTTACATAGCCATTAGACCTCTGTTATCATGAAAAAAGATAGGAAATTTCATTTTTGACAATATGGGACCTTTAAGTCTCCTGCTTACGAGATGTCTCCAGAAAAAGATAACAGAAATCTCATGTGTGTCTCCTCTAGAGTTTTAGAGATCTCAACAATGTCTCTCGTTTTGCTCAGCCAATAAGTCTGCAGTCAAAAGTCAGTTATTTAGATATAAAATGTCTCAAATATGTGATCTATATTCATTATATGTATAATATTGTTATTATTTTATATATTCTACATGCATTCAGATATTTCTCTTTGAATTAGACCACATTATCAGAGCTGAATATACACAGTCCTGGTCAGACTATTGGCACCCTTGGTAAATATGAACAAAGAAGCCTGTGAAAATATGTCTGCGTTGTCAAAAAAATCTAACCTTTCATTGAAGTAAAACAATGTAAAATGGGGAGGAAGTCTCATTATGAAATACCCTTTTATTCCATACTTTTTGCACCCTACTTTTGCCAAGGTAACAGTTCTGAGACTTCTCTATAATGCCTGATGAGGTTGAAGATCAGAGACCATTCCTCCATGCAGAATCTATCCAGATCCTTCAAATTCCTAGGTCCATGTTGGTGCTTCACCTCTTCAGTTTTCTATAGGGTTCAGGTCAGGGGACTGGGATGCTCATGGCAGAACCTTCATTTTGTACTCAGTGACCCATTTTTGTGCTGATTTTGAAGTTTGTTTTGGATCGTTGTCCTGAAGATCCAACCACGGCCCAATATAATATTTCTATCAGAGGCTGTCAAGTTTTGATTTTGTATCTGTTGTGCCATGATTTATCATGATGCCATGTATCTGAACAAGATGTCCAGCACCTCCAGCAAAACAATAGGCCCACAACATTAAAGATCCATCAGTATATTTAACCGTGGGCATGGGTTACTTTTTATCCCTGTTTGCACCAAACTCATCTGCCATTTACCTATTTCCAAGGGTGCCAGTAATTCTGACTACAGTGTCTTTTATTTCTCTTAAGGAATTTTAGAAGAAAGAGACATACAATAATGACAAACGATTGAGTAACAGAACTGAGTAAGGAAAGAGCAACCTTTGTCTTATCTCTTCCTTTGTCTTATCTTTCCTGCATTCGTTCTGACGTCACATAAAGTGAATCATCTTACGTCGAAAAAAAAAACTTGGAATCAGATAAAACATGGATGGACTTTCAGATAAGTCTGTAACTTGAAAGCCTTACTGATTGTTTGTGCATTTCCCCCCAGACACGAGATGCTAATGCTTCCTGCTATGTTATCCCCAACCCTTTTTTTACATTCAACATGATGAATGGTAATAGCTGCACAGGGAGCATGATGTGAGGTGATTTTAGCAGATGCTTTCCTAAGGGGCCGGGTGGGCAGAGGAAAGTGGGAACTTGTTAAGAGATTGTGCTGGTGCTTATGAATGAGTCATAGGGAGTGTAGCCCACATGAATGGGCAGGTGCCACTGCGATGGAGAAAGAAATAGAAAGAGACAAAAAGAGAGAGAAAGAGAGATGAGGGGGGAGACCGAGAGGTATGGAAAGAGACATAGATAGAGAGAGACAGATCCCTGGAAAGCTGATTAGGATCCAGCTCATGCCCACATATCCACCCACACACTCTCCCTCCTCCGCTTCTCTTCCTCCTCTTATGAGGATGATGAACGTAGGGCTCCTCTTGTCTTCGTCCACCTCCATAACAGCCCTGTTGCGTCATCCTCCTGTCATAGTCTTTATCTGTTGTGGTGATAAATAAATATAAAAATAATCTAAAGAAAGCACAACCACATAAACGTTTATTCAGAGAGTAATGTTTCACATAAAAAGCCTTAGAATTGTTGTCCATTACTGAGAGTTACTGTATAGCTTTATATATACAGTATATATATATATATATATATATATATATATACATTTTATGAATCTGCCGATGAAAATTGTAAGCTTAATCGCGTAGAAAAGTAATCTTAGAACGCCTTTCCTCAATAAATCACATGATTTGAGGAATCATTCGAGTCTGTGGTACAATCAAATTGTTTTTTTTTTGCTGTGCTTGTTGAGCTTGTGATTATATATACTTAAATTAGTGCCGTTAAATCGATTAATCACATCTAACACAGTTTGTATATTTATATATATGTGTGTGTGTATATGTATAATCAATATATATATATATATATATATATGCGATATATATATGCAATATATATATATGCGATATATATATATGCGATATATATATATATATATATATATATATATATATCACGATTCATAGATTTAACGGCAGTAATATAAATATTACTATAATAATAGTAATAGTAATTGTTGTTGTTATATTACTATTATTATTGATAATAAAAAATAATAAATATTTGTATTGTAATATTTCCCTGTAAAATAAAAAGTATTTAAGAAAAATAATGTAATAATAATAGTAATTTTATTTTACAGTACAACTGTAAAATTACAGTATTACTATTCATGGCTGCCTTCATTTCTTCGTTTTCGAACTTTAAACCGTCAAGCTTTTATTTTGGCAGAAAACTACAGAGAGCCCTTAAAGCTTATTTTTTGTTGACAACACCCAGTTTATAATCACTTTAATTACTCATTACAAGTTTGGGAATATAGTTGGTGTATGCTGCGTTCCTAAATGTACATTTGACCCAAACTCTCTGAGACACTGAAAACACTGTTATCATGAGCTGCTCATGTGTAAATAAACACAGTGCTGCGCTTCACTCCGAAACATGCAGCCCATATATTTCTTTAATGAACTTGAGCGCTCTTTATTACTTAGACTCACAAAAATAAAACAAAATCTGCAATGAATACGATTCTGGAGAGTTGCTTGATAACATTTGCCATGAGTTATTAGTCTGTCTAGCGCAAACAGCAGTGTCCTTCTGTCATGTGTCCTGTCATTTAAATGCAATTGACCTCTGCGCCTGTCAGAAGAATGACAAAGAAAGGCCGTGTTGAAAGAAAGACACGAGGGAGGAGGGAGGGGGGTGGGGGGGGCACATTCTATTGTAGAAGTGTGACTATTCCACTTGCTGCAGAATGACTCACAGTTGCCATGGAAACTTTACCACTCACCACTTTCTAATCGGCTATTTCAACAGCCTGACGGAGAGAGCCAGAGCTGAGTAAAATGCTTCATGCCGGAAATAATCAACGCACAGCGCTGGACAAAAATGGTGCTGTGACAGAAACTCTAACTTAATGTCACTTTTTGACAGGTGTGTGAACACTAATGGAACCGGAATGATGGCATGACACTAAAATAGGAACTAAATGAACTTACTGGAGTCTTAAATAGGTAATATTGATAATATACTTGGAAACTGGCGCAACTGAAATTTTTTCTACACATTATGCAACAGAGGGTGTTTGTTGTGGTTTAGTTCGAGTCTACTTGAAAACATGGTTCGGAGCCAAAGTATGTGCCATTGAATGTGTAGTGATTGATATGTTTTTTTGTTTTTTTTAAATATTGTATTTATGTATATTTATTGTTTTGGATGTATTGTATGGTGAAGCCAGAGGCCATTTTTTCACAACGTGGATAATAAAGTAAACTAAACTAAAACTAAAAGCACATCAATTTTGTAACCTGAAATGACAATTTAGGTTTGAACATTCATCTTTGGACTCCCAAAGCAGAACACAATCACCACCTTAATATACAATCAAAATGATCATTGTTCCATGATTATATGAATACAAACAAGCATTATTCAAACCCAAGGTAAGCTTTTATTTATCAAAACAGGACATTGAGTTCCCAGAAATAAAATGTATTTTCAGGTGTCCCGCTACGTACTGAGGAACAAATGAATCAATCTAGATTTCTTGCTTTTACTAGGAAAATTACACTCTTCAAAGACCGCATCCTCATTTGTAGAGAAAATCAAGCCTAGATTGGTACACATAATGACATGTTTAATGGGTTGGCCCTGTCTGACCTCGAAAGCCTTCATTTTTGATTATCAACTGAGAACTATACGAATAGGAAAATTAACTTTTTTTTTTCAATTTGAATGGACCATTAGCAGATTGAGGTGTAGGAGACAAGACATAACCTTGAATTAAATATTTTCAATTCTACACTGGATAAATGAGCAGGCTTAGAAATATTATTCTGGCTGTATAGAATGTCAAATTTTGGGTCAAATACATTATTTATATTTTATTGTTTATTTTAGATCAGTGTTGTTATTGTTAACTAAAACCAAAACCATAGAGTATATAAGTTGCTGTTAAGTACAATCTACTTGAATGTTTAAGTCATTTCAACTTAAATTACATTGAACTGACATTAAAAATGAGTTGAATCTTGTATAACTTTTATAAAAAAGTTTAAAATGGATTAACTGGTGAGTTAAAGCAATGTAAAAACATATGTTGTCAAAACTTATTAATTTTTTTACTATGTATATATACAGTAGATGGACAAACTTAAACTTATATGAAAATTAGGAATGTTGAGATTCAGTTTCATGCATTGTTGCACTAAAACTGACCCTGTAAAACCTCTTGCTGTTTTATTATATGTGAGATCCTGCCTGTCTGCAGTTAAGAACAACTTAGAGACAAAAGTGAGACCCTGCTGTCTTTCTTAAATTCAAGAGATTCATTTTAATAGTGTTTGCCCAACTTCACCTTGAGAGTTTAAAATTTATACCATTTCAGTCACAGCAGCAGTTGCTGACAATCCGTGTGTCGTGACCTCAAAGAAAAAGTCTTTTAGCCAGCTCTCGATGTTATACAAACTATGACTAATATTGCATTTACCTAGTATTCACCAGGGAATAAAGCTCAATGTTTTATCCAATCAGACGCCATACATTAAATGGTGGAAAATGGTGTATGCTTTGTTACAAACCTTAAGCAAACGGATACAAACAATTCAAGGATCATTGAAAAAAGCAAGGACAGTCTCAAGGACAAATCTATGAGTGTGTGTATTTGTAAGAGAGGAGGAAGAAAGAGAAGGCAG
This sequence comes from Abramis brama, assembly GCF_963993115.1. NCBI lineage: Eukaryota > Metazoa > Chordata > Actinopteri > Cypriniformes > Leuciscidae > Abramis > Abramis brama. The sequence continues at coordinate 21,299,941 of NC_139968.1, read as the reverse complement.
AGAGAAAATGAAATAAACCCAGTGAACATCTATCCATCAAATAATTTAATTTAAGCGGTGTTATGTAGGTTTTTCCGTTAATAGGTTTGTCGCAGTTATAGAATTTTAATTTAAGAGTAGCTCAGAAGCTGCAGTGTTTTCTCAGTTTAACCCAAACTGATTGGCCCAGCAGATGTCATTGTACGTTTGAAAAGACAAACTATTCATGCCAATAGATGAAATTGTCCAAGGAGAATAGATTAGCATATTTAGCATGAAAATAAACAGAAGTGAGTCACGTTTTGAAGTATCATCATACTGGGGAACAATTTGTCCTTTATATACAAGCGGCAAAGGTAGGTAATGAGCTATTTTTTTTACCATATGGTCTCTAACGTCAGCAACAAAAGGACTTAGCTATGTGCACGGAATGTGTGTATATATTTATGTTCCCTAACCTTGTAACAATAAATGCAAGAACTTTGCCGTTTCACTGTGATTCATCAGACCTTGCTTTGTCCCAAAAGGATGCAAATACAGTGTAAGGTCAGAGCTTCTTCATGAGGAATTCACATAACAGCTGATTCACTCAGACAACATGGTCTTTATGAATATGTAAAAGACCATACCTGATCCATGTTTATCATGCCGAATGTAAATTTCAGTTTCGCAAATGTGCAAACAAGGGATGGGACCCATAAAAGTGAAAAAGTTCTATAGAATTGAATATATTCCATGGCAAAAGAACATAAAAAGGATATAGACATATTCTGTGCATACACACAATAACTTTGTGCTTAATGATGTGCCTCAAGACAACGACGTTTTCTCAAAGAAGTCATTAAATATGCATATGTAACAGCATGGTGCATACATCCTACGGTAAATCCCCTTAACGCTGATATCTGCATGGAGCTGTGCTGTTAATTTTAAAGACCTGTCTGCCCTTTTGGTTGTTTAAATATTTATAAAGTTTTTTTTTCTTCTTTCAACCTTTGGCTCATATCCTGCTTCATGTTGAGTTCTGATGTGATTGAAGGGTAATTTATTTCATAGAGGAGTAAATAACGACTTTATCCTTCATTATTCTGTGTAATGGTAATGGAGTTTTAGAGTGAGCAGCATGAACGCTATCGATGAAACAAGGATTGACTAGAAATAGTGAATATTAGGACTTTTTTAAACAATTCTGGTTGCTTAACTCATCCATTAACGAGTAGTTTGAGGAGGAAATATTTGGGGGGGAAAAAGAAATCCTATTCTGTTTCTAAATAGTGTAAATGCTCTGAATGGGATATTTTCAATAAATAGCCTATTAAACAACAAAGATAAGAAATATTGTAACAAATTGTATTAATTCCTTTATTTGTATAAAATATTACAGTCACACTTTTAGATTAGAGTCCAATATTCACTAACTATGACTTTTGCCTCAATAAACTCCTAATTACTGCTAATTAATAGTTAGTAAGGTAGTTGTTAAGTTTAGGTATTGGGTAGGATTAAGGGATGTAGAATATGGTCATGCAGAATAAGGCATTAATATGTGGTTTATAAGTATAAACAGCCAATATCCTAGTAATATAAAAGCTAAGCAACTAGTTATTAGTGAGAATTGGACCCTAATCTAAAGTGTTGCAAATATTACAGACAAAACTCATAATGTGTATCTTTAATGTAATATAGGCTAAACAACCAGTTGCAACAGGGTATCGGTTCCCTTTCAAAGTAGGACTTTGACGTGGTGTCATGAAGTTGACACTATGCACCGGTGTCTGAACATGTGTACCAAACATGGCAATTTTATTGGCTGACGACAGTCAATGACGTCATGAGCGGAGCACCTGTGAGTATAAGAGGGTGTGCTTTCGGGAAATGCACCCCTGGATGGAGTTATGGATGATGAACCTAGCTGAATGGAGAAGTTGTGTTGTAGTGTTGGGTTGGCCGGGACCACAAGCAGTTCTGCCTTCGCAAGGTGGTCCTTCATCCAGCAAGAAATGTCTGTCAGGCAGGCTGAGATGCGAGCAGCTACCGCCGGATCCTCTGGTTGGAATGAGAGGTAGAGTTGTGTGTCGTCAGTACAACAGTGATAGGAAAATCATTGTTTCTGAATGACAGATCCTAGTGATGACATGTAGAAGGAGAAGAGAAGTGGTCCAAGCACTGAGCCCTGAGGCACCCCAGTAGCTAAATGTTGCGACTTAGACACCTCACCTCATCCCTTCACGACCTACCTGAGAGGTAAGACTTGAACCATTGCAGTGCGGTTCCTGAGATGCCCATCGTCTTAAGGATTGACAAGAGGATCTGGTGGTTAACTGTGTCAAACGCAGCAGACAGATCCAGCAGGATTTGGAAGCTGCTCTTGCCAGTCTCATGAGCGTCCTTTCCCTGTAAGCCTGCCATTTTTTCCTGACCTTCATAGAGAATTCATGAAAGAAACCATACTCGGCTCATATTTTTCCATTTCAATATTCAAGTTATTTGAATGTGACGGGATTGTACGAGAGCGGGTGTGTGAAAATGCTCCATTGAGCCTGGACGATAGAGTTACTGGGCATGTTACATTATGCTGTGCTTTCTGCTTTTTATGGCAAAAGTAGGGATGTAAGCTTCCTCAAACAAACACTTAGAGGAGTTAGTGGCAGCTCTAAGGAGCCTGGCTTGCTCTTTGTGATAGGCTGCTTAGCCCCTAGGGTAGAGCAGGGTGAATGGAACCATGTTCCATTTACATTCCTCCCCAGTAAATGTTAGGTTGTGAAGCAGGAATAGCTCTCCCCTTTTGATAGATGCTCGACCATGGAAAGTTGGCTTGTGGGCGTCCCTCCTTCGAGTGCATTTAAGGTAGGGTTCAGCTGTTCTCCCCCAGTTAATTTGGGGTCCTCAAGTAGAATCTAAGCTCCCTTGTGCTTCCCTTGGGGTTAAGAGTCTGGGTTAGGTTAGAATACTGTAATACAGTTCTACAGTTCAATCTCTTTTTTCAAGCTATATAAAATTGGAGGTAAATATAATGGATTGATATTCTAACCATAGATGATTTGTATACTCCCTCAAACATCAGTTCATTCAAACGTTACCAAAAAAAATAAAATAAATGGTCCATACATTAATTTAGTAGCCTATGGGAGAAAACCTCTGTCTCTCTCACAAACTGCTCTAACTCCACTAACCTTTGTTAAAGATACAGTGGTGACAGCCGTAAGTCCGTGTTGGAGCTGAAAATACAGTTCAAAGCGTTTAAAGGACAAATCCAGTGAAAAATGAACCTAGGGGTAATTAACACATGGTTACCGAGTCGATCGTTCCCTGCGATGCGTTTTCATGAAAATCGAATGTATAGAGTTTTATCTTTAAAAACAGATTAGCTCATAACACTAGTATATGGGGCACAGAGTAAGTAAAAGTAAATCGCTAGTTAATACCACTAACAAGGCTCAAAATAGCCTCACACTAACACAGTAGCATAATGAGGGTCCCTACATACAAACCGAAGCATTGAGAACTTTGTAAGTGTACAGACAGTTTAATAAGAAGATACTTTATAAAGACAGTACATTACGCGTTTACAGACAGGCGTCATCTTGGAAAACAGTCTCGACTAATCGAGTCACGAACGCCGTGCTAAGTGAGCTGGTCGATAGGAATTACGCATAGTGAAATCTAACGTAGCACGGCGTTCGTGACTCGATTAGTCGAGACTGTTTTCCAAGATGACGCCTGTCTGTAAACGCGTAATGTACTGTCTTTATAAAGTATCTTCTTATTAAACTGTCTGTACACTTACAAAGTTCTCAATTCTTCGGTTTGCATGTAGGGACCCTCATTATGCTACCGTGTTAGTGTGAGGCTATTTTGAGCCTTGTTAGTGGTATTAACTAGCGATTTACTTTTACTTACTCTGTGCCCCATATACTAGTGTTATGAGCTAATCTGTTTTTAAAGATAAAACTCTATACATTCGATTTTCATGAAAACGCATCGCAGGGAACGATCGACTCGGTAACCATGTGTTAATTACCCCTAGGTTCATTTTTCACTGGATTTGTCCTTTAATCGTTTCGTTTCTTATTTTCACACCATTAACAGGTCATCAAGTCCGTTCAACTTATAACAGTGAGAGAGCGGGAAAGGAAAAGCTCACAGCCACAGAAGCTCAAACGCTGGCCTATAGTGCGAGTGTGTTACGCTTCAGTCATTTGTTGCCATGACAACTGTGTCCTGACCGTCTGAGCTAGCAAGCTTTCAAGAGTTGTGAACTGTCTAAATATATTAAATTAGATATTTTTTTCACTGAGGCGTTAAAACAGATATGATTCTACTTCAGAATTGCCAGAAATAAAAACAATGAGCCAATTTTGTCTCTCTCCAACAACTGTAGCATTTTTAAACCTAAAAAATATAATATAAAAAGTTTTATAGCCTAGCACATTTCCAGAACGTCAATGTTGCATTACATGGAAACAACATACATTTGTGTGAGTAAGTGCCCATAATTTGTATTACTCTGCTAATAATGATAATAATAATAATAAATAAAAATAAATTTTAAAAACGCCATGTCTGGTTAGCTGGTCTTAACTTGACAGACATAGTTTAACTGTCTGGGAGACCAAACCATTTTTTAAGGTTTTTTCCCCCACCAAGTTTAATTCCTATAATCTACTTATTGAATCAATGTTCTGAAACAATATCTTCTAATAAAGACAAATGGCTATAAAATAATTTATAACAACGTTGCTACCTTGATAATGCAACTATGATTATTATGGTTATTATAACTAACCAATTATGGTTATTGCATCATCCTCCCTAGATGGAAGTGTTGGTAATGTTCTGACAAAGTTGTTTGTTTTTGCAAACATATCATTTGTTTGCTGGTGTGTGAGTGATACCGATCCAACAGACATACAGTGGTGTAATGCAGATAATTGTCTCTTGTTTTCTATTGAGGGTCATTTTCAAGTATGTCATGAGTAAGACCGAATGCATTGTCGTGATATCCTATAAGTGCATAACAATAGACCCTACACCACATTATTCAACTAAATTAGTCCTCACTGTCATCTATGACTGTCTGATGTTCAAATATGAAACAGCACTGCAATAGCTGCCATTTAAACATTCAGTCAATCTCTAATTACAGTGTTCTAACAGCGCTGTGTAAACATGACTTGATTTGTCATAGTTATTTAATCAGTTTAAATCAGTGTCTGGCTAAAAAATAAAAACACAACAACATTTTAGTTAATAGAAACTAGAGCCAAGAACTTAAATGCATTTGTTAACTGTCTTTGCTCTCTTGACCTCTCCACTTATGTTGAAACACCCTCCCTACAGCATTTTTAGCACCTTTTGCAGTAGACCAGTGTTTTGATCAACACATCACGACTCACTCTCATCCTACACCCACTCATTTCAGTCCCAATAGCGTACAGTATTTCAGTTTGCCAAGTGTCATAGAAGGTGCTAGTGCCATAACAGTGCCACCTACTGTACAGCTGGAAATATGTGGACATATAGTATTAAAGCCATCAATCATCTGTATCATTCTTCCAATACCAGACTCAGCCGGCCATTAAATGTGCATTCTTCCACTACCTTCACACAGTCACAAACATGTGACACACAAAATGTCTTGTTCATACGACAGCTTACATACAGTATTTGAGTCGCTAATGTATGAATGAACTGGTAATTGGCAAGGGTAAAAGGAGCATCTTAGTCTTTGCAAGCAAAGATGGGTCATGGCTCGCCACAACTAGAAAATTGTCAAGCTAGACAATTGTCAAACAATTCAAAAGTCACATTTCCCAATGGGAAATTGAGGTATTTTACCATATACGTAATATTAAGGAAAGATTAAGGTAATCCAGAGAAATCTCAGTCTGTATAGGGCAAGGTCAAGTCAAGTCACCTTTATTTATACATTTTACAATACAGATTTTTAAAGCAGCTTTACATTGATAACAGGAAAATAATACAACAAAGTTTGTTTTCGGCTGTACAGCAGATCTAGAAGAAAATAGTGGCATAGTCCAGCTTAAGTTCGTTCAGTGATGGTTCAGTTCTGTTGTAAAAAAGTTGATGTCAACAGTGATGTCATCGTCCAGCTCAGTTCAGTTCTCATATAATGGTATCAATGCAGGCAGATCAATAATATTGTTGAAAATTAAGTGTCCCCAACTAAGCAAGCCAAAAGCCAAAGCCGAAAAATCAACAGTGGCAAGGAACCAAAACTCCATCAGGTGACAGAATGGAGAAAAAAAAAACCTTGGGAGAAACCAGGCTCAGTTGGGGGGCCAGTCCTCCTCTGGCCAACGAACGAACAGTGTATGATTATGATTCAAGCAGCATTACAGGACAGAAGTCACATTGGATCGGAACATTCAGAATATTTATCCAGTTCCATCCAGTTGAGGATCGGGGTCATCACTTCGGCATGGAGATGGGTTTGTTGAGGATCAGTGCTGATGGCTGTCGTGTCGATGAGGCCTTCACAAGTGAGAGTCTAGTTGACACACTCTGCTGACACTTCAGGGATGCATTGTGTGGTCATATCTAGGTGCAGGTCCTCCATCTGATCTGGATACGGCCCGGATCCGGCTGACTACATCATGCGTTGTGGTCGTGTCTAGGCGCAGGTCCACGATCTGATCTGGATACGGCTCGTATCCGGCTGACTACATCATGCATTGTGGTCGTGTCTAGGCGCAGGTCCTCCATCTGATCTGGATAAGGCCCGGATCCGGCTGACTACATCATGCGTTGTGGTCGTATCTAAGCGCAGGTCCACCATCTGATCTGGATACGGCTCGGATCCGGCTGACTACATCATGCGTTGTGGTCGTGTCTAGTCGCATATCCACCATCTGATCGGGATACGGCTTGAATCCTGCTGACTACATCATGCGTTGTGGTCGTATCTAAGTGCAGATCCACCATCTGATCTGGATACGGCTGACTACATCATGCGTTGTGGTCGTGTCTAGGCGCAGGTCCACGATCTGATCTGGATACGGCTCGGATCCGGCTGACTACATCATGCGTTGTGGTCGTGTCTAGGCGCAGGTCCTCCATCTGATCTGGATAAGGCCCGGATCCGGCTGACTACATCATGCGTTGTGGTCGTGTCTAGGCGCAGGTCCACCATCTGATCTGGATACGGCCCGGATCCGGCTGACTACATCATGCGTTGTGGTCGTGTCTAGGCGCAGGTCCACGATCTGATCTGGATAAGGCCCGGATCCGGCTGACTACATCATGCGTTGTGGTCGTGTCTAGGCGCAGATCCACCATCTGATCTGGATACGGCTCGAAACCGGCTGACAACATCATGCGTTGTGGTTGTGCATAGGCGCAGGTCCTCCATCTGATCTGGATATGGCCCGGATCCGGCTGACTACATCATGCGTTGTGGTCGTGTCTAGGCACAGGTCCACCATCTGATCTGGATACGGCCTGGATCCGGCTGACTACAGTAAACCTCGGGATAAACAGAGAGACTAATATTAGTGTAGATGCCATTCTTCTTATGATGTAACGAGTACATCGGGTGTTATAGGAAGTGTTCCCGGTTCCGGCTGACCTAGTTTATGCAGCCTAACAAGGCAGGAAACCTCAGTTGAATGTGCAAGACATAAATGTGTTAAACATAGCCACATGTGCTCGGGAGTACTTTGGAAAATCGTTGTCATTTAACAGTCTGCTGCTGCATCAAAAAATGGCACTTGAAGAAAGCTATACGTATGTTCAATGCAGAGATGATACCAAGTGCTCTGGGTCCAATCTCATCTCAGACGCTCCAAAACACAGTGGAAATGGGTGCTGTGATCAGATGAGTCCACGTTTCAGCTTGTTTTGGGGGGAAAAAGACGTAGGGTTATCAGTCCCAAAGATAAAAGGGACCATCCAGACTTTCATCAGCGACAGGTGCAAAAGCAAAAATCTGTCATGGTATAGGGGTGCATTAGTGCAAATGTGTGAAGGTACCACTGACAAGGAGGCATATATTGGGATTGTACAGAGTTGCCATCAAGATGACATCTTTCCTGGGAAGCAAGACAATGCCAGGCCTCATTCTGCACCTCATTCTGAGTGGTTTTGTAGACACTCTACATCACAGAGTGGATGTGCCTGACTGCCTGCCTGCAGTAAAGATCTGTCTCTTATTGAAAATGTAAAGGAGAATCAGACAACGTCGAGCATGGACTGTTGAGCAGATGTCTTGTATCAGGCGAGATTGGGCAAAAAAATCCACTTGCAAAACTGAAACAGTATCCTCAATTCCCAAACAATTGAAAATTGTCTGGAAATTGACCACAAAATGGCCTTAAAATGTGTATCAGGGAAAAGGGATACCATCATGAAAATGTATATCTCACCTTCCATCTTTGTTATTCGACTATTTCTTTTCTTTTTTTTTTTGACAGAGCTTTAGGGTCATTATTACCCTCTACATATAGATGCTCACTTAATTGTTTACTTTGTCAATTCGACACCAAACTGTGTATGATGTTTGTGTCCTCTTCACTGGCATAGGCCTGAGTAGACATCAGTGTAGGATGCTTTCCATCCAGGCTTCCTGCCAGTGTGCTCTTCTTTTAGTTAGTGTTGCGTCAGAGCATGTCCTTTGCAGCAAGATCAGAACCCCATGGCGTAGCTGGCTAAGAGAGATTAACTCACCCATCAATGAACAGCTGGAAGGACTTGAAATGACCATTAAGAAGGAGCCAAGGTGTGAGAGGGTGAATGAATTAGTCAGACTACTTCCTCTTTTGGAGATTTTTCCATCAGCAACACACATGAAAAGGGAATTAACTGATTGATCTATCACATGTTTGTGAGACAAAGAGAAACTAAAGGAAACTTCAATACTAACATCTTAAAATGTGGATTTTTACTTCACTTTGTTATTCGTGGATGATTACTGCACAATGTTTATGACAAAATTGCGCTTTTAATGGCACACTGTGGCATTAGGCATATGCACCTGTTTCCAGTTGAGCTTTTATTCTGCATCATAGATGTGAATCAAAGCTTTTATCTCATTAGGCAACAAAATGAATCATGTGTTTATTCTGTTCTGTTAAAATCCCTTAAATCAAATCACAAACATCGTTATTATCAGCATTATGCAGTTTAATCCTATTAGCAAAGCATCTTCATAATTTATTTATTTATTGTTAAACAGAACTAAGAACACCTACACCAAAGGCTATAAAATAATAAACAACATTGGGTTAATTGGATTAATGTGACAAGCGCATACATATTTTATTTTAAGCTCATCAAGAGCAAAAAACAAACAAAACAAAGACAACATTTGCGTGTTACTACTTTATCAGAAAATGGTGTATTATTGACGAAATCCAAGGCAGCACTGTTGATCACAAGTCATAAGCAAATCAATTGTCTATAAATTCAGCATTCCTGGTCTTTACAAGAGTGAAATATTCAATCTTGATTCATACAACCACCAGTAGAGGACACCATTGCTAAAAAATGAGGCTTCAATCACTAGTACCACTGAGACTGTTAAAGAAAGTGAATTTTACAGAATTTTAAGGTGAAGTTTGGTGTGACATTATTAATGTAGAAATGTTCCAACTTCTCTAGACTAGAGCCATTGAATAATGTATAATTATTTTTTAACATAATTTTTTTAACTATATATATATATATATATATATATATATATATATATATATATATATATATATATATATATATATAGTATAAATGTGCTGTAGAATAGCTATAGAAAATACTGAATTCTTAACCTATTTTCTAGCATTTTTTAACATTGACACATTAGGAATGCTCCAACTTAAATAACAAAAAAATAATAATGTTATTATAAAATCAAATGTTTAAGCTGTAAATAACACAGCACTATTTCGTGTAAAATTGTAAATAATTCTCAAAAAGAGACAACATTTCTATCTTGTTGAAAAAACTAACTTGATGTAGAAACAACATAGTATTTAGTGTATTATTACTTTTTTCAATAGTGTTAAAAAATTCTCTGATATTAGATTGTTAAAAAAAATTGCTTTAACTTCTGTAGCTAAGCTATATATAATTGTTATCCTTTACAGACAAAAATATAATGATCATCCAGTCAAGCACTGAATAAATGTATGGCAACTGTAAAAACATTCATAGTTCACAATTCACATTCTGGGCTTTTTCCTTTCCCTCCCACCAGGATCAGACCATTTTCAGATTTTGTCGTGGTGCCAACATTGTAGGCTACAGTCGAAGATTCGCAGTGTGTTTTTCATCATTACAAATCAAAATCAGACATCTTCTTGCACTCGTTTTCGCAGCTCATAAACATTGTGGTTTGTATATATTTAGAGCATGATAATTAGATCATGGTTTGAGCTAAACTCTACAGGACAGTGGCCCTCCAGGGCTGGATTTGTACCATACCTATATATATATATATATATATAGCCCACTCACCTATATTCTTAAACAGTTTTCAGCATCCTTCCACCACCCTGTCTCCTCACACTCGCCTGGTTACTATCCTAACCAGAGATACGGGGGGAGTACTCTGGGTTCGGGTCAAAATACCAAGCTTGGAGCCCTCTCCTCAGACACCACGCCAAAAACGAATACTTCTTTACTCTATCTGATTATTTGTAAGAGTGAACTCGTGAATAGTCTTTTGGGGTACTTTTGAGACTTGATTTTGACATAGTTCTTTTACATTTGCCCACTTTAAATGCACATCGCCCTCCGTGCACAGTTTCCCTAAAGCCACCGGGGCTTGGGCCCATCATCGCTGCTTGCAGCTATATTTTACAGTTTTTTCCCTTATTAATTTGTTTTACGCATCATTCTATATGAATGGCTGTTGGAGAAAATACAATAAAAAATTACACAAATGAAAATGATACATAAAAATGAACAATACAATAAACTATATCTGGGTAAAAAAAAAGTCATCTTAAGGTAGCTACAAGTATTATGTGGTTAAATGTCAAAATAACTCTAATATCATACACTGTGTGGGATGGGTTCAATTAAGCGCGATCTGCTGTGACGTCACAATCGTGTTGCATTGTGGTCTATGGATCTGCCTAAAGTGTACATCTTGAGTAGACTCGCTCCCTCTGTCAAAATCAAGGACTTGAAGGTCTGTCCAAATAAACTTCCCTGGCACACTTGACGAAGTTGAACGCACTTCAAAATGGCGGTGGTGCTTAGGGAAGTTTGAGTTAAATGCAGCCTTGGTCAGCTTTTTGCAAGACCCTTTGAAATTGGGTCGCTATCATTTGGTGATCAGTTGATGATTACTTTTTGGTGAAAAAAGTACCTCAGCTGTCTATATCTTCTAAATTCTGCTAATGATTTACTGCTTGATATTGCAAAATCGTATTTCTTACCATACTACTGGCATAATCACAAACACTGATTTGTAGCACAAATGGTTTTCCCATTTACTGCACTTTTTTATACTTCTTGTTATTTATCTATAATAATAACACTTCTAATGTATAATCCTGACACTTCCACGTTGCAAAATAAGATGGATATATGTGCCATTATCGGGACTAACTAACCTTAAAATGTTGTGACATTTCAGAATCAAACATTTCAGAGAGCCGTGTAATAATTATGAATGAGAGTTAGATGAATGATAGAAAACAGCAAATAGTTTCTAGATCCAAACCATGTGAGAAAGTCCTTGAGTAAGTGCTTCCTTTCGGCCACCCACCTCAAGGTCAGCATTCGCTGAGAATTATTGTACATCAACAGAACACCCTCATTTTTATAAACACAGATATGGACAGTTAATTTGATACTTTTATTTTCTTCTCCCCCTCTGAGATCAAAGACCCTCCATTGAGGATCAAGACATATGGAAAGACCTGCAAAATATTAGCTGGCATGCAATATCATACCACAGCAATGGGTGTGCCAATGAAGAAAGAATGCCAGTGCATGACTATGGGAGTTTACATCAGAACCCTAGTTGCCAATATGAACCATGTGTTCCACTCTCAAGGAACTCCTTGACTTGAGCACATCTTAATGAGCTCCATGCTTGACGGACGGTGGTTTTCCACATGGCTGAATGGCCCATAGACATACTAAGTCTCATCTATTTAGTGGTCAAGGCACTGACTTTCAGACCACATTTTAATGGAAGTCACGTGCTGATAAGTGGCATTCTGCGGATAAAGCTGCCAGACCCCTCTGCTTGTTTTGTTTGGTGGCCACTGGATTGTTTAGCTCCATTCATCTGGGCACAGGTGTCACCTATCAGTCATTTAAACTGTATAATAGCTCAAATGTACAGTTGAATTAAGCCTAATTCTGCCCTCATTATGTCCCTTTTTGCACACAGACTTCTGCAAAACAAAACTGACATTTTACTGCCTTTTCAATTAAATCACACAGGGTGCTAAATTAAGTTTACAGAGCATCAGCGGATACAAGAAGCATCATTTTGATTATGTATCAAATGACCTTTGTTGTATTGGTAGAAATGGCCAGTTCCAAAAGTCTTCACTCTAACAATAAATTATTTGGGATTTTTTTTTAAAATTAATATTCAACATTAAGATTTTATTTTTGAATTTATTTATTTAACATTTATGCATATAGCAAATGCTTATAGCAACTCAGTGCTTTTTTTATTTATTTTTTATTAGCAGTAAAAGCATTCCTGAGAACTGAACTTATGCTCATTCTGAATATTAATTTATAAAGTAAAAAATATTGTGGATTACATATAAAAGTGCTTACCTTTTATTATTTTGCAGGTCATTTAAAGTCAGGTGACAACAGTGTTACAGGCTGCTGTGTATAATCCAAGGAAAAAAGAGCTGGACATAGAATGAATGACTATAAGACTTTTTAATTACCACGAGAGCAAGAGAAAACAGAAAGAGACAGTTAGTCCAACAGGAGGGTGGGAGGGGGCTTTGGAGGAGGATGAGGGGCTGGCACCAGGTAGGATGCAGGAGGATATGATGGTGGGAGGAGCCAGGGAGGAGATGAAGGCAAGAGGGAGACCCAGAGCGCAGACAGGACAAAGGCCCTGGTGGAGTCGAGGGATGGAGGAGCCATGGTGGATAATTGGCAGGTGGATCCAGAGGCATGACAGACTGAGACTTAGCCGATGGATCTGGAGACCGAGGCGGAGCCAGGTTGCCAGAGGACTAAGCGGATTGAAGGCGGCACCCCACGGAGCTGAAGACGTGAAGGGACGAAGCGCAGCTGAATGCCTGGAAGTCCGTGATGCAGGCAGAGTGTCATCTGATCAAAGCGGAGCCCAGTGGAGCCGTAAGGACAATGGTCCCAGGTAGAGTCGAGGGAGGGAGGACCAAGGTGGAGCCGACTGGTCGACGAGCCGAGGTGGAGTGACTGGCTCAGTGGCTGGAGGCGAAGCCAGGGGATATTCTTTCCAAGGCGGAGCTGGAGACCGGAAGACCCAAGGCAGATCCACGCAGAGAAGGCAGAGCATGGCTGGGGAACAGACTATAATAGGTAGAGGAGGTGGGAGAGGGAGGCTTGTTGTCGGGATCTTTGGAGACACAGGGGACGTGGAGCTGGGCAAGACCAGCAGAGACACAGGAGACTTGGAGCTGGACGGGACTAGCGGAGATGCAGGAGACTTGGACTGGGTGTGACTAGCAGAGACGCAGGAGACTTGGAGCTGGACGGGACCAGCGGAGACGGTAGACTACAGGGATAACCCTCTTCACCATCCTCATAATATTTTATCGAGGTCACGAGCATGCCCACTGAAACAGACGGCATTGCCGGCTTACGCATCTGGTCAGACTTTTGGTTGTGCGCGGGCTCCGGGGTGATGATTGTCACAGCATTACGACAGACTAGGGGCTCTTTATCTGCGGTGGGCTCTGGCATAGGCTCCGTGCATTTTTTGGGAGGCGGCTGGCTGGGCTCTGGATCCAAAGTGGGGCTGGTGATATTCTATTATGGGCCGCAATGTATAATCCAAGGAACGAGTAGTGGGACACGGAATTAATTACTTTTATTTACCAAAAGAGTGAGAGCATACATCAAACAAATAACATAACAATTAATATTTGACATGGAACTAAGGAAAACTCAGGGTTTAAATACACAGGGAGTAATCAATGAAACAGCGAACAGGTGTGAAACACAAATCAGCAACCAAGGTAACTAATAATGACAGGGAACACTGGCATACAGAAACAGAATGAAAAACGAAACCAAAACAGATTAAAACCATTACACACAGACTGCATTTGAAACATTTTGCACATTACAAATGTATATATTTTTTTTATTTCTGTTATAAATACTACCAGGGCTAGTTGTCACATGGGGAGGTACAAGGGCTACATCTCAATAACTATGAGGTTTTGAGGTTGCACTTTGTTTTACAGTACGTGTACTTATGTGTACTTAGTACAATGTACTTACCAAAGAAAATACTGGGTAATATAAGGTAACTACATGGGTTAAGGTTAGGGGTAGGTTTAGGGTTAGTGCCTAGTTATTACCCAGTTATTGTAATACCTATAATAAGTACATAGTAAGTACATGGGGAACAGGACTGTAAAATAAAGTGCTACCGGTTTCGATTCAAACAGCAGTTACACAAACTGTGTTTTCTCTAGCAGTGGTTTTGTATTTTGGTCAGACAAGATTCAGCTGTTCAATTGAGGTAGATTTTAACTGAAAGGTTGATCTTTGTTCTCAGGATAAGTTTTTTTTTTTTTTTTTTTTTTTTTTTTTTTCAAGGGTAATGTTATATTGGTTTATTTACATATTTATACAATTATTTATTTTTTTCCTGGCCAATAATGGTTAATATGTTAAAAGTTTTCTTTTTCTTAAAAAAAAATCTTTTTCTTTTTTGAAAGCCGAACTTGTATTAAATTTTAAAAATAAACCTACCTTAAGAAATGTGCATAGACCTACATGCAGATACCATGGTCAATTTCTTGGTTAACGTTAATGAGTTCATACGGACTGAGATGAAGTGTGGGAGTTTTTCAGCCTCATATCCGAGAACTGACTCAAGTACACAACGGCATCAGCAACGTAACTGGCTGGAATTATCGCCCATCCCAGAAGCATAATTTACTCGGGCAAAATATTTATACAGAGGCGGACCAAAATCATTTACAGCAAGTCCATTCACGAAACCGAGTGGAAACAACCCAAGTTAAAGGCTCTGTAGATTTTTCTATCAATCTAATACTTGTAAGGAAAGCCGCTGGTTCAAACATCTGTAAAGTATTCAGCAGCATCATGAACTTTTTGGCTGTTCTACACTGTGTGATACTTATTTCAGTTTGTGAAATACTTGGAGAACATCGAACGAACGGTAAGTGACAGATAACGCATTTGACTATATTTCGCTTTTCGTGATAGTTTCTTCAGAAGTTTAGATGTCAATGCACTAATCAAGATATGGACACATTTTGTTATAGCCTACTACGTAATAAGCAGACTTTTAATGGCGTTTTAAGGAAAATCGTTTTAAAGATGAATCTATTACACAATTTGTTTAATAATGATATTATAAATAACGATGTGTTCGTTAAAATTTACAGCGATCGCGCAGCTGTTGTCATGGTTACCTCGTCAAGCAAAGGCGATTTCTATTCTCCAATGCAGACTTGTAATCTAAAACTTGTGTGGTTATTGAAATATTTGAAGGATATATATATATATATATATATATATGTAAAAAATATGTGATATATATTTCTTTTATATTTATAAATATATATATATAAAGGTACAGACAATATATATATATATATATATATATATATATATATATATATATTTTTTTTTTTTTTTTTTTTTGCATATTATATATATATATATACACACTCACACACATTTTTTTATTACATATTTTAATAATGCAAATGAACTGAAAGTGAATGTACCTAGGATTTATTGCACTGGTATTGCATTTATTGCATACTTTATTCAACTTAAATGGGTAACATACCAGCTAGGCTATTTTCAGACACAACGTTTGAGCTATAAAACGGAAATATAAAAGTTTTATTTATTCTGAAAAAAAAGAAAAATAATTATAGTTGAATAAAAGCCTGTTTACGCCTCAGAGAAAAGTCATTTTTTACATACAAGTTATTTCACGTGACATATTTTATTGGGAAATAATATGACACATCTGTAGTCATCTTTATTTTAGGCATAAAAATATTTTACAATCTCATATGTACAAGTGAGAAGGAATGGAGAAAATACATGTCTGATATAGGTTTGTATTGTTGCCATTGTCCCTGAGATGGATTATATATGTTTTCATTGTGTGTTTGTGTGTCTAGCGGGAATGTGCTGGCTGCAGCAGGGTCCGGAGCACCGCTGTGACATGGTGCTCATGAGGGGTGTGAGCAGGGAAGAGTGCTGTGCTGCTAGCCGTCTGGACACTGCCTGGTCCAATTCCAGTCTACCCATCAATGAAGTCAGCCTGCTGGGATTCCTGGGAATAGTTTCCTGTAAGCCGTGTAAAGGTACAGACTCGTATTTACCCTCCGTTCTCAGCAGGTGGACTGGGTTGTCCCACTGTAATGTTGATACGAGTAAGAGTCTGTGCTGAAGCCCTCTTGAACTGGTTACTACCATTTTAAGCCCTCTACACACATAAGAGAACATTCCTCGTTTGCAAATTAGGGCTGAAACCATTTTTGCTGAGGAGATAAAATCTAGTACTGTAGGCCAAATCTTGGTTTGGAGAGTTTTCTTTGCAAATGCAATTCTTCAGCAAGTTTAAAAAGCGTGGATCTACACCAGATGTTTTTTTTAACTTTCTCCGGCTGTTGTGGAAAGAGTTCACTACTGGTAGCCTTAGCCAGGTACGTAGGTTCATATAAGGGCTCCAAAACTCTACTATCATCAGACATTTTAAATACAGACTGTTATCACTGGAGTAAACAAGTTAGCCGACATGGTTATTTTAATGAATTTCCTCAGCCCAGCAAGCCCATAATCGTGCTCAAAATGGTAGTTTTGTGGTTTTTAGTCCATATCTATCAGTTTGAGGTCATCTGTATGATAGTGTACTCTTAAAATTCACTTTTAGCAGATAAGCACGTTTAAAATGTATAGTCATCCTCTTCCAGAAAAACAGACCAAAAAAAATTGATGACTCATCCTGCACTCATTTATTTCGTCCAATCAAATGCTCTCTAGAATGGGAATGACCTTCCCACTAAAGGTGCGATAATATAAGCAAATTTTTTTGGGCAAAAAAAGGCTCATTGTCTTTTATCAATAGTATAGCGATGTATGAAGCACTTTCAAACCAAACCAAGCAGGGGTGCATTTCCCAAAAGCATTGTTAGCCAACTATGGTCGCAAGTTCCGTTGTTATCAGCATAGTTCAAAGAGTCAAACCATCGTTCCAACGAACATTAGCAAACAGCATCACAAAGTTGTGTGGTTGGAACGACAGCTCTTGACCTGTGGTTAGAAGCATAGTTTCTTGTTTGCATGACATGTGGAGTCAATAAATCCTTATCTTAAAGCTGCACTGTGTAGGATTTTCTCCCATCTAGCGGTGAAATTGTTTATAACTACCAACTGAATATTACTTTCTAGCCCCTCCCATTCCAAGGGCGTTTTAACTCCTACGGTGGCCTTATTATTTGAAATCTGCCGGCAGTCGCGAGTAATCTCCCCCTCGCATTCGTCACGGTGCCACTGAGTGTAAAAACGCGAAAGGCAAAGCTTGAATTTCCAGGTATGTCCCTCTTTGGCTAATGTATTTTCAAGATGGAGGCGCAACATGGCTGCCGCCATTCGAGCAACTCGCTCGTATGTATTCTAAATGGCAGATTCTACGCTTACGAGAATACTTGATTAGTTGGTAGAAGTAATTACACATTAATGAGCACATATCATTTTGAAAGAACAAAGTGTTTTTTGCTAAGAATCAACTTAAAAAATTACACAGTGTAGCTTTAAGTCAAATAAGCAAGCTGACATTCAGTACAATCTATATCTTTTATTTAGAATACATACAAATGTAATTTACGTATTTTAGTTTGTCAAGAGAGTTAAAGCGTCGTTTTTGAATAGTGTGCATGTGCGAACGTGCTCTAGTACGCAAGAACGAGCCTATGATTGAATCTGGAAATAAAGCAAAATAACTGAGAAAAATGAGAAATGGTCCTCAGATGACATATCCGTAATTTATAGCAAAACATCTAGCATTAATTCGATCTCAAACAGGTTAATTAAAAGAAGTTATTACTCCACCACCTGCGTGACATCATTAACCAACGTGGTTGAAAGACCAATTTGCGACATTATGGTTTCGGGAAACAGTCGTGACTAGCTACGGTAGTTAAGCAGCGAGTTACATCGTTATTCGGGAAACGCACCCCAGATTGGTTGACCAACTTGAACCCATTGCAAACTCTATTAGGAAACCTTAATACAACCTACTTCTGATTAGCAATTGCGACTTGCAAATTGAAATTCATGATCATGTGGATTCCTATCGAAATTGGAATTTGCCCACAAAAATTCACAGAACAACGGTAAATTTGACCACACCTTAATACGACCTAATTCCGATTAGCAATAGCAAGTAGCAACTTGTGGCTCATGACTGTTTACACTACACTGTTTTCAACTAAAAACGTAAAAAAGTGTGCGTTTTGGCTGTTCACCGTTCAAACAGGTTTCAAAGTGCAAGTTTTTGAAAACGGTCTCTGTGTAAACAATCAAAACGCAAATGTCTGAAGACGATGACGTCATGCACATGTGTATTACGCGTTCAGTCTATAGTGATTCATCGCCATCTAATGGCCTGGCAGCAGAATACATCGTTTTTAGTCGTTTTCGCGGATCCGTGTGAATGGGGATCGTTTTGACAATGGTGTCGTCTGTACACGGAAAACTCAAAGGAAAAACTTCTCCGTTTTAAGCATATCGTTGTCATGTAAGCGTACCCTTAAAGTAAAGGCTCTTGGCTATTTCAAAAAAGGATCTCTATTGACTATTTTTTCTCTCATAGGGAAGTCAGCTGTATTTGTCATTTTGCATAAAATAAATAAATTGTTTGACACAATAGCAGATATTTCCCACCCCCCTTCACTCCTCCCTCTCTCAGCATTCAGTCTTTCCCAATTTTTATTGGAAAGCAGACTTGTTTTGCATTTCCCTCTCAGAGATGACTGAATTCTAGCACACCGCAAAGAAAAATGTGTGCCACATGCTGGAGAGGTCTGGTCCTCATAAGCCTCAAACACAATCAGCATCATTAGACACTTGAGGGGAAAGATAGACTGGAAGTGAAAGTCTGTTATATTGTTTATTCCATGGCGTTTGCTTTCCATTATCATAAAACTATATGGACTAGCGGACCCTACTGTGTGACCTCCCCAGCGTGTTCTCAATGTCAAACGCTTCAAAGCATTCCTGAAAGCTCAACTCACGCTTAGCGTCTGTCCGGCGCATTTCCTTACATTTGTTTTTCGGGGCAGACAAGGCAGTTCGTAAATTATGTGTGACTGCCTGCGGATCTTGAGGAAACATAACAGGGTTATGCTGGGATTTCCAGTGGAGGTGGAGGTATCTGATTCGGCCTTGAGTGATTTAGTTGGCTTCACAGGGAAGGGGAGCAACAGGATATTAAAGGACTTGCAGGAATGGGAACCAGAAGCCGAATCCATTTCAAAGTGTTTCTGATGTGTTTTGTTGGCTCTGGCTTCACAGATGAATGGAGAAGAATGGACATTTATTGAAAAGCATGTCAATGGATGAGCTTTTCACACTTTCATTCTGAACCCCAGGTTAATGGAGTCCTGTGTTATCTTGCTTCACCTTTCACACTGCTCATACTTTACCCAGGGTAAACAATTAATCCTGGGTATTCATAAGCTGACATTTCACACTGTACATTTCTAAACCCTGCTGTGTCAGTGTCATTGACTGGATGAACGTCGCATGTGACCTGCACTAGCATTGCGCATCCTCATATTACACATCATTGACTGCACTGCCAAGTTTTTTTCTGAATAGACTTTTCTGAATATAAAGGCAAGTCTCTTCTTCACTTCAATTGAAAAAAATTCCATCGCCGTTTGAATTTTTTCCCATCAAACACTGAATATGAGTGAATATGAGGCACGCGATTGGTTGTCAGTTGCTAAGCATCTAGTCGTAACGTTCTAAGACCGCATTGTTTCACACTACACATGTACTGTAGTGTGCAATGCGGGGTTAACACTGCAAAAGCAGTGCTAACAGTGGTTCATAGCCCTGCGTAAAATGAGGTAATAAACACACTTCTAAATTACAAGTTTGAAACAAACACTTTTCAATATTGAAATAAATATAGGTTTACTTATAATCAGCTTTTTCCCACTTTATCCACCTTCTTTTACAGAAAATTGTGAGGGGGTCAACTGTGGCCCTGGAAAGGTGTGCAGGATGAATTCTGGACGTCCCCAGTGCGTGTGCTCTCCGGACTGTTCCAACATCTCCACTAAACATGCCGTGTGTGGAAGCGATGGGAACTCGTACAAAGACGAGTGCGCACTCCTGATGGCTCGCTGCAGAGGTCACCCTGACCTGGAGATTATGTACCAGGGGGATTGCAAAAGTACGCTGCTGCTTCACTTTAATTGAATCACTTTAATCAGCTTCCACATGCAGAGTCCATCATTTTGCTTAGACGTTTTTCAGACTGAAGGAAAAGCTTCATATTTAGATTATAATGCAGATTGAATAATCATTTTCAGAAAGAAAGTGCATATTTACCATATGTATTATGAAAAACTTCCAACCAGGCCCTAGTGAAAAAGAAGTGTGCTTAATTGTATTGAATGTGCACTTTTAGTGTACTTAAAAAACTGTACTTTCAGATAATATAAATTAATGAAGTGAAAGGCCACTTAATGGACTTTTACACAAGCCGCGTTTCCTTTACCCTTCAAATTGCGCAAATTGAAATTACGAATTGAAAAAACGGCCAATGGAAACACGTCACTTTCGCAAAACTCCCACATATCGCATTTACAGGTCACCTGCCGTACGCAAAAGTCACATGATCATTCTTTAAAGATAGCGCGGTATGTTTGGACAGAAGAGGAGACAAAGTTCTTTATTAAACTCATAAAAGACAAAATAATTATGGGAATACTGGATTCTAAACAACAAAGAAATGCCACAATTTATCAAGACCTCGAAGCAGATATGAGGGAGAAACACCCAGAATACGTGGCCGCTCCCAAGTATAAGGGGCTTTCATTGCCATTAATGCTTGGATAACATGCCTACGTCTCCTTCGTTTAAAAACAATGGCTAGTACAGTGGCTGGAATATACATGAAACTAACATCCCGTTGCCATGATTTTTGGAATGACTTATCACGAGAGGAAAAAAAATACGTTTTCGTCGCATAAAATCAGTTAATGGAAACGCAGCCATTTCGCAATAGTTTTTTATCAACATTTAGAAAATCTCGCAAAAGTTTTGCGCAAATCTGTAATAGAAATGCGGCTTCTGTGAAAGAAATTGTTGGTTTAACTCAAAAAATGAAGTAACCTGGTTGCCTTAATTTTTAGTTAATTGAAATAAAACAATTGAGTTAATACAAAGAAGGAGATTGGTTTAATCAACAGAAACTCTAAATATTATGTTATCTGAACTACATTAATTATCTAAAGATAAAAGTTGTGATAACAAATCATGAAAATACTTTTTTACAGTGTACACTTTCATGTCAAAGTATGCTACATGGAACCTGTTTTCTTTTTCATCGTTATCTTGACCCTTGGCACCATTCTTTCAGAATCCTGCTCAAATGTCGTATGTCCTGGTACACATACCTGTGTGACGGACCAGACCAACAGCGCCCACTGTGTCATGTGCCGCACTGCGCCCTGCCCGATGCCCATGGTCACTGAGCAAACCATCTGCGGCAATGACAACATTACCTACCCAAGCGCCTGCCACCTGCGTAGGGCTACCTGCTTTTTGGGTCGATCCATAGGGGTCCGCCACTATGGACACTGCAGAAGTACGTTTTCACACACCTGGAATTGCTTGACCATTCCGATATTTCCACAATGGACTTGCTGAACTCATTTTAACTTATGTTCTGTCTTACAGGTAATGAAGGAAGTGAGGAAAATTCACTCTTCTGAGGATGTCAAGAGAAGTTCCGCTCCATGTACATATTATGATGGCACATAAAGACGTGAGAGAACCTGTTTGAAACCATATAGTCTCACAACACGGTCCTCTGTACCAAAGAACCACTACTAGTATTTTATACGCATGCAATTCATATTTAAAGGAAATGTGTGGTTTTAACAGGAGAATTGAGCTGATGAATTGACAGTGTGTATATTGTAAATATACTACAAGCTACTATTTATTGGAGAAAAATAATGAAGTCTGTTATTTATGTGTTAACACGTTTGAAACACCATATATACATATACTTCAGCTACCTTTATCAAGGTATTTATTGAGGGTTTTGCTTCAGTTTTCTTGTACATGTCAGAACTGCATGATATATATATATATATATATATATATATATATATATATATATATATATATATTTCACAAAGAGCTATTTCTTGCCAATTAAGAATTTAAGAAAATTTCTCTAACATTTCATGTTTTATATAATTTTTTGGTTTTAAATATTTTATATTATTCTATATGTTTTATTTAATTTATATTAGATATTAATTCCCATGATTTTCAGCCATTGTCAGCCATCTTTTTGACATCTTTTCTATAGCAAAACAGAATAAATACTAGCAAAAACGATGCTCAAAAACCACAGAATAATCTTCTTGCGCATTCCTAAGTACAGCTTTCCCAAAAATGTGCCTCTCTGCAAAGTCTATGTGGACACACGGTTGAAATTCTTATGGGCATGGGAGACTACTTACTCATTGAGATAAAGTGTTATGCCTGAACTGTTTGTATTTGAGGGATTACTCAGCCAAAACAGCAACACTTCCAGGCCATGTTTCGCTGACGTGAAGGCCAAACTGAGCCACCCACCAAGCAATGAAATTACCAGTTACAGTCTGATGGCTGCAGTTTTTACGAGGACGCTGGGACAGTCAAAGAATGTACAGTACATTCTACTGTTTTAATGGTTTTCACATTGCAGGGTTGTGTTTTTGTCATTTTGTGTGTGTCTGAGTTTATCACTTGACCTTGCTGTATAGTATACTTAAATAGTCATAAGAAGAAATTGAATAGGTGTTTTGTTTAATTCCCAGTAAATCGTACGGTGAATTGAAAAAGAGACTGAATAATTGGCGATATTTGTGTAAATCATCATTGTAGCTACAAGTTTGTTCCATGTGTAACCTTTCTTGTACCTTCTTGTAAATAGAGACATTTTGCAGTATCTGAATATATACTGTAAAATCCAATTTATTCAATTGCATATTTTTGTATTGTTTACTTACGTTTTTTATTAAAACACAAAATTAATGTTGTGTCAATATGATTCTCATGATTCTTGATCAGTGTTATTTTAGTATCATTGAGATACATCTTTTGAATTAGTTTTTGTTTTTATATTTTTCGTTTTCAGTTGAATTTTAGTTTGTTTTAGTAATTTTGTGTTTTTGTAATTTTTATTATTTTTTTCCTTAAAAGTATGCCTATATAGTTTTTATTATGGAAGCTTGTTTCTGCCACAAAATAAAAAAAGGCAATGTAAAAATATTCAATATGCAATTGCAAGTTTATATCTCGCAATTCTGACATTATAACTAGCAACTGAGAGTTTTTTTGTCGCAATTCTGACTTTTTTCTCGCAATTGTGAGATAAAAAGTTGTGATAACCTTTTTTATTTTTGTGACAGAAACAAGCTTCCATAGTTATTCTAAGGTTAAGCTAAATGAAAATGAGAAATGTTGCCTTGGCTATAGCTGAAACAAAATATTTTTTTAATAATTTTATAAAAAAATATATATATATAAAAAAAAATAAAAAAAAGATAAATGGTTTTAGTTTTTATAAATGGTTCAGTAAACTATAAAAACCCTGGTCTTGATGATTCATGTTCAAGATTTTGGGAGCCCAGTTCATGTCATTCCATTTGAGAAATTTATAAAACAATAAATCAATTGTTTAACAAAATAATTTGATATTAGATAAATAATAATAATATTAATAATAACAACAATGTAATTAATAAAAATATTAAGTTTTGCAATTGATAATATAGAAATAATGATAAAATAGAAAAAAGTTATTTCTAATATTTCATAGGGAAATTGTTAATATTTAAAAAAAAAATTCTAGGTGTCTCTCAGCTTGAGGCTCTCAATAGTCTAATAGAATTACTCTAATAGAATTTCAAGTTCTAGCTTTTTCCCCATTATATAACATGGTCTTGGAAGGATTAGCCCTCTGTCTATGAGGCGGCCCCTTAACTAACAGTGGCAGTAGTGAGAAATATAGGGGTTATTGACTCATTTTCCTGTCTGAAAAAGCTCACTTGTTTTTCCCCCTCTTTGAGAGGCTCTCCCGAATCCCGACTGCACTCCGCATCTGGTTTAACTTTGAGAGATGTTTATATTCTGATCCAGGGCTCTTTTATTACATTGGAACTGGAATTAATTGTTTGCTCTAACAGGCCATAACAATTCCATAAAAAATGTTTGTAACGCATTGTTTCGACGTCTCGCTTTTCTCCATTTCTGTTTGTATAGAATGTTCCACAGTGATCCTGAAAGCAATTTACAGGCCTGATTTAATTTACTTGTTATGACAGAGGGAGGTCGTCAAATGTTCAGCGTCTGAAATTATGTTTGGCTTTCTGTCCAAATAAGAAACAAAATGTTGTTTGTTTGGGTGTTCAAGTAAAACCACACTGCACCACATAGAAGTAAGGTGGTCTTGTTATGTCTAGTTTAGTCATTTTGCCCCATCCTGAAATGAATTCATAGCTGATGTGAAATTTTTATTCAAAATTCCACCAGATAATCACCACTTGTGCGTCATTTGTGTTATGAGTGGCGCCCCTAATTCGTTCATGGTGTGTCGTGACTCGTTACAGGCCGGTTTACTGATTCAAAACGTTCAGGAAGTGCAATCCAGTGGGGTATCAAAGCATTTGTAATTATGTGTAGCGTGACACACAGTGCAGTAAAGTTAAGTGCTATATGTTGTCAGGATTGCAGTCTTCACTTCCTGGACAGCTGGAAACAGATTTGGATTGCTTTACACCTTGTCCTAACCAGACGTGATGAGATAAGACACAAGCAAAAATATATTTTTGTCTATCCACATCAGATGTGACAAGGCTAAAAGGCAAAAACTTGAATATACAAAGACGGTACAGTTATATTACTTATGAATGAGAGAAAGTACAATGCGAGATAGAGTTCAACTGTTGGTCTCCGGAAGTAAAATCCCATTCATTTTCTCCATAGGGGAATTTTTTTTTAATGATATCTAAGAAACCTTTTTAGACATCCCTGTGAGCCACGAGGTTGTTAATCAGTGTTTTTTCCTTTTGTTGAAGCCGCGAGCCTGCATTATTTTAACTTATTTTTCAAATTAATTATTTGTGGTGAAAAACTACATTACCCATGATGCTGTACAGAAAATTTCACCAATCAGAGAGTCAAAACAAGCAAAAGAGCTCATTAGCTCCACCCACTCCCATGAAGCACTGCAAATGACGTAATCAAGTCGGTCTCCCTACACTCTCAGAATACTTAAACAGTTGTGTGTGTATGCATATTTTGCAATAAACTTAAATTTCTATAGATATAATCAACATTTTTAAAAGGGTATTTTTATTTGATTATGATCCTAATGCTTCATGGGATTGTAGTTCTTTCCCTCACTAAAGCCTTGTACCTTTGTATTTTTTTCTGATTTTGACTTTTTGCTTCAAATCAAAGTTTGTTTTGTTATGATTCACCTCATAGCTGGTTGGTTTGGTTCATGGCTTATAACGCATTAACAACAATTATTATTATTATTTTTAAATCCCTTTTGTAGAAATGAATGGAAAAAATACCACCTGCCAATTGTTAAAGTCACTGCATGTCGTTAGAAGTTCCGGTTACTATAGATCTTGTGCACCAGAGAAACAAGCGCGCAGCCATCTTTACATTTTTGTGTTTGAACTTAAGTTTTTGTGGTAACTCTGTATATTACAATGGCATCGCTGTCGAAGAGTAATTAGCTGGTGAAGTGGACAAAAGTCAGAAGACCAAGAAGATTTTAAAACGAGCTGTTCATTCATAAATCCTCAAGATCTTACCTTCATGTTGTGGAAATATAAACCGAAAGACAGAAAACAATGAACACAGCACTGAAAATTGGCGGGGCTATAAGGTCTAGAAACAGTCATCCATATGAATATGCATACTTCCATACTATATAGTAGGCAAAAAACAGTATGTGAGTAGTATGTCTGAATTCATTAAACAACAATAGGCGAAAAAGTACCCGGATGACCTACATCCAGCGAGATTCTGAAGTGTGCATTTCGATTTTTCAATTTCATTATATGGAAAAGCGCAGCTTGGACATTCTACAAAACATCTCCTTTTGTGTTTCACTTCTGAAAGTAAGTCCTAAAGGTTT
The DNA here is from genome assembly GCF_963993115.1 of Abramis brama. Lineage (NCBI taxonomy): Eukaryota > Metazoa > Chordata > Actinopteri > Cypriniformes > Leuciscidae > Abramis > Abramis brama. The sequence continues at coordinate 21,273,363 of NC_139968.1, read as the reverse complement.
GGAACGGGTGAGTAAATGGTAAGAATCGTCAGAATTGTCATTTGTGGCTGAACTATTCCTGTAATTTACCAAAACCACATGCCAAAGGTTAACAGGTGCAAGCAATTGCATTTTGCTTCAAGACAACAGTATGCATCGGAAGTTAGGCAACCTCTAAATGTCCCGGTTGAGTGCGATGTACAGCAAACTGAGCAGAGATGGTATCTTTTGACTGCCTGATCTGAGTATATCTCGCTGTGTGGTCTATTTGACTTTGAGACTTCAGGACTTGGCTTAATGATTCTGTTTCACTTAACAAATTTTTCTATCTCATATTAAAATAACACTTGCATCAACACCTTTTCAACCTGAGACGTCATAGAGACTTTGCTTTCAAACTATTTATAGCTTATTTTTTCTCCAAAGAAATTTCTGATTACCAGATTCCTTGACAAATTTGTTTTGGAAAAAATGGAGCTTAGTAATTTCTATTTCAACCTTGCCAGAAAAAAAAAAGGTCTAATTTTGGATGTTTGATATTAACCTTTTAAATGTATTTTCTTGTGATTTAATCCCTCCTGAAATACTCATTTTGTTCTCATCTGCCCATATGGGGTCCATTTTCTCTGAAATTCAGCCACAGAGTTGGCTTTTGATACATGAGCAATCCACAGGACAGGCCCCCTGAGTTGACGTCTACAAATGTCGTGCATGAGAACCACAAAAAAACATCCAGATCCATTTCCTCTTATCTGCACCATCAAAGTCATTACTGGTCTGAATTAACTGTAATGTTTTTAATGCGCTGAGGCCTGACCAAGTCCAATGGACTAATCTGGACTGGTTAATACCTTCCAACAGGCCGATAACAATCTAACTTGGCCATGTGCCACCAACGATGGACATTTACAGCAGCAACAAGGTACAAACTATAAATAAATCAACTCTGCAGAACAAAAAAGGAGATGATTAGCACAATGTCAAAGCTGCTCTCTACCATTCAATGAAAGTGTTTGCTGTCAAGCTCCAAAATAGTCACAATAAAGGTATCCCACACTCTTAAAAATAAAGCTTTTTTATTGGCATCTCTGGTTCCATGAAGAACATCCACTGAAACTTTTCTTTGCTCAAAAGTTTTTTTTTTTTTCTTCCCTTTTGTGCAATGGAAAGTTTCAGTTGATGTTCTTCATGCAACCAGATGCCAATAAAAAAACTTTTTTTTTTGAGAGTGTTTGGGTTCTTTCGATTTTTTAAATGTTCTTCATACTTCATACATATTGAAAGGTTCTTTAGGGAACCAAAAATGACTTAAAAGCTATATCCCAATCTTCACAAAAAAATGTGAGGTTCTATATAGAACAGGGTTCTTGACTCTAAAGAAAACTTTATGCCAAAAATGTTCTATATAATGATAAATGTCTTAAATAATTGCACAATAATTGTATGTTTATCTTCACTCTATAGAAAAAAGGGGTGGGTGTTTTGTGTGTGTTTACTCCATCATGAATGTGTTTTCATTAATTTTGTGTGCTTTCTGCATTGTAACTGACATTTTTTGACAAATTATAAAAGAAAGCTATTTTTTTACAGTCTCACATTGATTTCTATGTTTTTTGGGGATGGGGTGTTCGTGAGTGTGTGTGTGTGTGTGTGTGTGTGTGTGCGTTTCCCCATTGATTTCCAATGTGGGATCTGGGGAGACCCATTTTTATGTCACACTGACCTACTACCAGATATCATTTCAATGCATTTTTTTTGTGTGTGTGTGTGGAGCTATAGCAAATGTCGACAAAGTCATCAAGTCTTATGCAATTTAGATGAAGGGAATGTTTTTGTTTTTTTCAGCAAAGGTTATTTGAGGTCATCACAGACCTCAACAGCGCATAAGGATTAGTAGTCTGAAAATATTGCTATAAGTTTCGTTCACCATTTACGTAAAAGAGCAGTCTGCTATAACTCCTTTTGTGTTCCTTGGAAGAAAGTTAGTTTGGTATCGAAAGACACAAGGATGAGTAAACAATGACATAATTTTGTTATTAGGAACCCGGTGTGTTTCTTCACCTCGTGTGAAGCAATGTTCCCAGCTGGTGTGGATAGCTCACATTCACAGTTATATTACTGTTCTGTCTGATTGTATGACGCCTGCAAATGGATGTTAATGACAGATTCCAGTTATTCAAACCTAAACTAGCACATGACTCAGGATTCAAAGAAGTTCCAGTCTGACGTTTTGGCCTGGGGAAGAGTGTTTTTCCTGCTCTGTCTTTCTCATTATCTGGACATGTTTAAAATCAGAGAAACAGGTGTCCATGAAATATCAACAGCTCACTCTAAACAGATGACTGAAATGTGAAAGGTAGTTCTAAACTCTAAGAAAGGTCCAAAAAAAGGTCCAATGTACTGCTATTGATTCACCGTATTTTGAATTAAACATTGTGTTGTGTCGTGTTTCGGGTTAAAGGAAATGTCCATAAACTAAACGGAAAATACCCTAGCAGAAAATAACCAGATTTTTTTTTCCTTATACAATCCAGGTTTATATGAGACTAATAGAGCTCTTAGGCCAAGGAACAATGTTTAGATTTTCCTAAATGTTATTTTTTTCTACGTCCAAAATCTATCTCACTAAATAACAATGAATGTACATACTATTTAAAAGTGTGAGGTCAGTAATATTTTTTTTAATTGATCAAAAACAACTGTCAAGACATTTATAATGTTACAAAAGATTTCTATTTCAGATAAAATTCAGCTTTGCACTAAACAAACCAACCAAACCAAATCAACCAAATCAACCAACCAGCCAGCCAGCCAAACCAACCAACCAACCAACCAACCAACCAACCAACCAACCAGCCAGAAAAAACAAACCAACCAAACCAGCCAGCCAGCCAACCAGCCAGCCAGCCAGCCAGCCAACCAACCAGCCAGAAAAACAAACCAACCCAACCAAACCAACCAGCCAGTCTGTCAGCCAAACCAACCAACCAACCAGCCAGAAAAACAAACCAACCCAACCAAACTAACCAAATCAACCAACCAACCAACCAACCAGCCAGCCAGAAAAACAAACCAACCCAACCAGCCAGCCAGAAAAACAAACCAACCAAACCAGCCAGCCAGCCAACCAACCAGCCAGAAAAACAAACCAACCCAACCCAACCCAACCAACCAACCAACCAAACCAACCAACCAGCCAGAAAAACAAACCAACCCAACCAAACTAACCAGCCAGCCAGCCAGCCAGCCAACCAAACCAACCAGCCAACCAACCAGCCAGAAAAACAAACCAGCCAAAGCAAACCAACCAGCCAGCCAGCCAGCCAACCAAACCAACCAACCAGCCAGAAAAACAAACCAGCCAAACCAAACCAGCCAGCTAAACCAACCAACCAGCAAAACAAACCAACCCAACCCAACCATATCAACCAGCCAGCCAGCCAAACCAACCAGCAAAACAAACCAACCAAATCAAATCAACCAATCAACCAGCCAGAAAAACAAACCAACCCAACCAAATCAACCAGCCAGCCAGCCAACCAAACCAACCAGCAAAACAAACCAACCAAACCAAATCAACCAGACAGCCAGCCAGCCAGCCAACCAAACCAACCAGCAAAACAAACCAACCAAACCAAATCAACCAATCAACCAGCCAGAAAAACAAACCAACCCAACCAAATCAACCAGACAGCCAGCCAGCCAGCCAACCAAACCAAATCAACCAACCAACAAGCCAGAAAAACAAACCAACCAACCAGCCAACCAAACCAACCGACAAACTCAACCAACCAACCAAACCAAACCAAACCAAACCAAACCAACCAACCAACCAACCAACCAACCAACCAACCAACCAACCAACCAACCAACCAAACAGATAAATAAATAGATAAATAAAAAAACACACAATGAGAGTAACAACTATTGCAAACTGTCATTTCTATAGTCCTAAATAGCTGTCAGTACTCTCCAGACACAAATACTCCAACTGAGACAGACGTGGGGGTGTCGCACGTGGAACAGTGGATACAATAGCTGAGTTAATGAGCACAAACATAGCAGCGTCTGTGCTGTCAGATTCCTCCAGTCATTGCTCCCACACACATCAGATAAAACTCACCCAATGGGCCAGGGGAACTGAAGACTTCATGAACTGAACAACCTTGTTAACAGAAATATGACTTCAACATACTATGAGTGCTGTGTTGCACAAGTATTTAGAGGTAAAAACAAATGGGGGTGTTTTCTCATTATTTCTCATTATCAATGGTTAATCCTACATTATGATTTGGCCAAAAGAACATTATTGCGCAGCCAACTATTTTTTATGCACTCTGGCAGTCTGGCAATTGTTATATATTCAATGGGGTATTGTTTACTGTACTGTAGGCCTAATAGAAAAAATATGGGAAATGTTACTTAATAGTACAACTCGAACTATTTCTGAATAATTGATTCCCAGTTGTAAAACTTAAACCCATGTTGTGCTCCTATAGTGTTACTCTAGGTCATAATCGCAATGAGTGCACACCCTAGAAATGATATCTAAAATCACAGTCAGGCGAGTGGTCAGGGGAGCCGTGATTGGCTGAGGGACAATTATGCGGAAACTCCTACTTACTCCCTGAGATTCTGATCTGTTCCTGTCAACTGGAGGCATTTCAAAAGGTAGTGCACAAGCCCGGCAGCCACGGGGTTTGGATTGATATCTTTCAGATATGTCTCTACAGGCTATTAAATCATTATTTCTACAGCCCACATGGGATCGTGCTATTGGAACTTGGAGAATGGATCCAAGAATGGATTTACTGCTTTTCTTGCCTGAAAGCCCCAAGGATTCCTTTAAATATGATAAAACACTTAAGTATAAAGCTAGAAATGCAGATGTAGATAGTGTCCCTAGAAATACATCTTGCTAAACTAATCATTTTTTCATCATTTTTCATTTACTTAGAAAAATAAGTATTGAGAGTGGAATTGGATGTGTTTTATATATTACGAGATCTAGTAAAACTGCATCATGTGCAATATGTTGTTCTGTCATCTAGGCCTACATAAACTTCCCTGTTGAAAAAACAGCTAAAACTAGCCTAAGCTGGTAGGCTGGTTTTAGAGGGATTTTGAGCTACCAACCAGCTAAAACCAACTGAACACCAGCTTAAACCAGCTCAGACCAGCCAATTCTCAAATGTATTATTTGTTGTTATTGAGTATTGCGCCCCCCCTAAAAGACCATCATTGCTCAAGACCATCGTTGGTTTTGAAAAACATTTGAGCAATCGCGCCACCTGCTGGTTGGAATATGTAATTCAAATTCAAATACACTGAATTCATAGTCCACAACATAAAGCTCAACCCAAATAATACACCAGAAAACAACATCAAAACTACAGGCTACATTAAAACATTAGACCTACAAGAGTATTTTTATAAGAAGAAATTTTTGTAGTTGTTGAATATTTGTGTAGCCTACTCAAATCTGTGTAATTTGACTGTATTTTTTAGCCAGCTTTAATGTTCATGATCCTGGGAGGTCCGACCGTCGTTGTTGTGGTCTCTCTAGAAAACTGAAAGACAGGTTTGGACAGACACATATGGACAAAACACCACTGGAGGCAGCATAACCAGACCAGTTGTTTGAGTTGTTTGACTCTCTTTCTTTCTAACAACATGTAGCCTACAGTACAAAAATCTGACTGTAATGGCTGTTATGTTGTAGAAAGAAAATGTAAAAGTCTGTTTAATGTAAATGTTAAGTACAGACTTTATTTTCAGCAAAAAAAAAAAAAAAACACAAAAAAACTGCTCATCTAAAAAATAAAACATAAAAAACATGCTAATGCTAAAATGCTAATTCTGGCCTTATAGTGGTAGGACTACAAGTATATTCAGATTTAAATTCCTAGATGTAGTGACAGGCTTTCGACCTGCATAGTGTGACTGAGGGAGGAATGGCTTTGTTGAGTATTAGTGCAATTTTTTAATGGTTTGCAGAAATGGATGTTGGGGTCTTGAAAACACTTTATATTTTTATGTAATAAAAATATCTAGTAGGCCTATATAAATATGTAATTGTACACAAGAAGCTTTTTTAAAACAATGCTGTGTTTTGTTTTCTAATGTAAAGGATTAATATTAATTGGAAAGATACGGTTATTTAGTTTAATTGACTGTGTTCTGGTTTTATTGCACCCTCACCCTGCATAATTTTGAGGCTCCACAAGGAGCTCAAATCTTTTTTCATTTAAACTAGGGATGCATGATATATCGGCCAACATATCAGTTTCGGACGATATATGTTCAATTTGAATGTTATCGTTATCGGCCTGATAAGAAAATTTTGATATCTTAAAGCTGATAAATAATGGATTATTTCCTTCAGCTGAGACACTTCAGACTGTTTGCCATGATGGTTAAGAATTGCTTGAAATAGGATTGAAATCCCTTCAAAAAAGGGAAAATACAGTTAAGTGCAACATGTTCAGCGCAAGTCTGTCATATAGGCTACCAAAAATTATGATGAGAACATTATAATTGTGTGTTTGGGATGTGGCTTTTAATGGTGAAACTTTTGTTTTTGTTATCAGGTTCTCAAAAATTATATTTTATAATCTGTTGTAATAAGTTCCCACCATAAATATCTCCAGATAGATGCAACATGTATATTTAGAAAGGAGCATTCCCTGTATAATTAACGGAACAAGCGAACAATGAGCACAGTTTGAAACTCTTTGATGAGGATGGATTTAAACTCCCAGGAAGAACATTGTCTGCTGAAGTGGATTCACAGTTTACAACCTCTTCTGTATAAACTTTAGAAACAATAGTCATTGTCAAATGTTAATAAGGAATTTTTTACCTAAAAATGACAATTCTGTCATAATTTGCTCACCGTCATGTGTCGTTCCAAACCTGTATGACATTAATTTACGGTGGAAAAAGGGAGAAGTTTAGAAGATTCTCTTATTTGGTGCTACTTTTATTACACTGAAAGTAAATGGACGCATGATGTCTGTCAAGCTTCAAACATGGCAAAAACCAAGAACCAAAAGTGTTCTGATGTTATATGATAGCTTTGTGTGAGGAGCAGACTAAAGTTTAAGTTGCTATATGCTTAATCGCCATCTTACCCATGGGAACTTTTTTAATGTAGGCTACTTGCTTTCATTTGTTTAGATTTGTTATTTCCCACTGTTATTATCATCCCCTATGTTTGGAACTAAAGAGCATCAATGTTTGCTTATTTTTGCTCAATAGTGATTTTTGAGCTTCTTGTACATCCATCTCAGTCAGAACTCAGGGATCATGAAGATACAAATCCCGCAACTGTACTGGACTGGACTGTACGCCCAGTTTGGTCTTTAGAACCATCTGTATAAATTAGCAAAGAAATTAAGTATTCAGTTTTTAAATACTGCTGCTCTATTACTGTTACAGATCAGCCAGGCTCTCCCACCAGCCAATCACAGCGCACTCCCTCACCTGAGTACTAATCACTCACTCCTGCACCTCATCATCACCATCATCACCACCACTATAAACACACACTCCTCACCTCTGCTCACCGTCTGATCTCGTTCATTCGAAGTGGACTCTTTACCCAGCATATCCAAACCTGATCAACCTGATCTCTCTCCCTCACGATTCTCCAGGCTCCATTCCAGTTCCTTCTCCAACGTCTCATCTCCAGTGTCTTATGTGTTCCACATTCCAGCGATCCATCTCTCCCACCAACTGTCATAAGAAGCACCATTCCAATCATTGCCTGCACACCGCTCTCCATATAATCATTGTTCATTTCACTTACCTGCTATCTGTTCCTGCTCAGTGTTGTCAATAAACCTTCACTAACGTCAATAACCATCTCTTGAGTCTGCTTCCGTAGCAATTATCTCTTTTGGAACGCATTTCTGGTTTTCATTTATTTGCTTAAGTATTTGCAGATCAACAGTTGGCATAGAGAAGAGCCAAGGTGGATAGACTGGCAGAGCCACTGTGGGGCTAATATTGATATTTCTGATGCCTATTTGTTGAGCCTGCTTGCCTGTCCAGCCAAAGCTATTCAGATACGTCTTCTCATATTCCATTTTTAGCTGAATTTCACGAATGTCAAGAGCATTTTCACCCATTTCAACCTGCAAAGCTGTCACAGGAGAGGATCTAAAAGCTCCACAACATATTCTAAGAGCTTGGTTTTGAATCCCCTCTCAGTAAGCAATGAGGTTGATGCTGAGCCATGTATTATTCTACAATAATCAATTGATGACCTAATTAATGCACATTATACCATTTTAAGAGAATGCCTTGTAGCATTATTACTTTCTATTTCGGACAGAGCATATTTTAATACACATAATTTCATTAAAGCATGCAAAAACATTTGCAGCAGTGAGTGTTGTATATGCAAATTGTATAATCATTTCGGATGGATGGATGGATGGATGGATGGACAGACAGACAGACTATGTGGTTACTGCCCAAAGATAATTTCCGCTGTTCTCTGGAGTAGCCTATGTTATGAGTAGCCTATAAGACCAGGGAAAGGAAAGAGCAGATCAGTGTTTTATAGGAGGAGCTTTACATGCTTTTTTTCATACTGGTGTATTATCTTGTACGAAGAGCATTTCAGTGTTTGATGCACAAAAATACAGCTAAAAGGTAAGCTTCATAGACAATATAACCAATCATAAATCATGAATATCAAAAATTGTAATGTTCTAGGCCAATCTAAAACGTAAGTCTAATTAATGCTATCGTTTTCAAACACGAAAGTAGTTTCTCAAATATAAATAAGAATTTAACTTTATTTTACAGTGTCCTTGTCACATGTTACATGTAAAAACAGTAAATTATGCATAATTACATGCAACTAACCCTCAACCAAATACTTATCCTACCATAACCCTAAAGTAAGTACACGTAGTTGCTTAGTATTACTCAGTACTTAAATATATAATTACTCTGTAACAATGACACCTTAAAATAAAATTTAACCTTAACTTTTAACAAACTGTTATTACATTGCAGTGATTAAATAAAAATTAATTTGTCCATTCAGTCATTCTTTGTCGAGCTGAATTCAGTTTCATTTCTAGTTAAAAGGTCTAGTTTCTGACAGAGCAGCAGAAACCGTGTGCAAACACTGCTTACAGTGATAAGGCTTGTTCATGTGGCCCCACCCTGAGCTCCATCTGCCATATCATATTAGAAATTAATGTTTACGTAAACATCTTGTTTTGAAAATGTATTAGTTTATGTTGATGTGCATTAATTAAAGATTTGTTTACTGTTAGTCTGAATTAACTGTTGTGTTAACAAAAGTGTGGTTTCTTCTATGAGTGTAAATATCTGAAACCACAACTAGAAATTAAGTATTATTAATTCAGCCAATACTGCTGGCTTTAAAGGGGTGGTATAATGCCCTTTTCACAAGATGAAAAATAAGTCTGATGTCCCAAGAGTGTGTATGTGAAGTTTCAGCTCAAAATACCCCACAGATATTTTTATATAGCATGTTAAAGTTGTCACTTTTTGAGGGTTAGCAAAAACGCACCGTTTTGTGTCTGTTCCTTTAAATGCAAATGAGCTGCTGCTCCCGGCACAGAGGGCGGAGCTTCAAGAGCTCTTGTCCTTTTACCTCATACAGACATGCACTGAAAATTTCTAAAACTTTTAGCTTTTTATGTTCAAACCGGAGTCAGAAAGATGGAGAGACTCAAGAAGTGACAACATGTAGACAACATTTCTGAATGGTTAGTTGGTGAATTGATGTAGCTTATTTGTAGTTATCTTCTAGTCATTGATTAGCATATTCTGTCTTGATAATCTATAAATCGTGTTCCGGGGGCGGGGTTTATGTAAATTTTAGGGTTTGTGATGTCACTAACCCGGGAGGAATGTCGTGTAGTCCCTACCAGGCGTTTGTTAGTCCTTAAAAAGCAATTTCTTTAAAATAAAATATATCTCCCTTTGCTTTGAACTTTGAGCGTTGTAACTTTGCAGATGTTGTTCATGCTCAAACAGCAACATTACACAATTAACTAAAGTTAGAAAAGTGAAATCATAATCAACCACCCCTTTAATATGTATTCGTAAAGATAACAATAAATTATTGACAAAACTATAAAGAATCAATAAATTAACAACAAAGTAAATTAAATCTGTATATGTTATACATATAAGATCTGTACTTTCCATTGCATGTCTTTTTGTCTTGTCTTAAAGTTGAAAAAAATGCTGGGAAATCTAAGCTTGAACTCTCACTTCTAAATTAACAGAAGAGCAAATAAGTCAGTTTAGTCGGTTAGTTCGTATAGGGCTTTCACAACACAAATCATCTGACTGCTTGTGTCTATGTGTGTCTATTACAAATAACTCAAATCATATATCATTTTTCTTTTTAGATGTATAAGTCGGGGTTCAGTTTAGGAGGGGCTCACAACTTTACTCACAATGCTCCACTCACTTCTAGTTTACCAAAAGAGCAGAGAAAGCAGCTCTGTGGTTTGCTGGGGAATGTTGAACTGACTCTTCTCTACAAAGCTTCTGTTCATGGATATAATGCTTCTGCCTTCCATCAGCGATGTGACCATCAGGGTCCAACTTTACTTGTAGCCTATAACCGTTCAGGCTATATCTTTGGTGGATACACTAGTGTAGATTATACTCAAAGTGGACTGGGAGTTACAGATGAGGAAGCTTTCCTGTTCAGCATTCGAGATGGTGGAGCCCCTCTCTGCATCAAAGTTAACAGTGGACAGTATGCACGTCTTGATGATGCTGGAGCACCCAACTTCGGCGAACAGTTGTACTTTTGCTACAACAACCAACCAGCTGTATATCGTCAAGTACCTGCACTTGTATATGCAGGGAAGGTTAATCCATTTGATTTGAATCCTGCAAACCTGTATGGGAATGACACTCAGCTGAATGAATGTGAAGTGTACAAAGTGGAACAGAGTAAGACATTTATCAGATTTTTTTTTTTTTTACAATTGTTTATTGAATTTGAAATACATGTTGTGTAGAGTAAATTATATAAATTCAGAGTCCAGTATTTTAAAATGTACTGCTGTTAATGTTACGGTGAAAGTAATTTGTATAATAAAACGTCCTCAGAAAAAGATCCTCAGATCAGTGTCAAGATAAAGCCATGGAGAAATGTTCAGTGGACAGAAAAGTAAGTTTTCACTCAATGTTGTTTTGCTGCTGATTTCGTACAGTATTGTACAGTAATAAAAATCTCTGTTGTAGACGAAGAGACGAGCTCATGAAAATGATCAGGAATTATAAACCTGTGATGCCGTCTATGAGTCGGGTCAGAATCCTAATGATCGGTCCTGTCGGTGCTGGAAAATCCAGTTTCTTCAACTCCATCAACTCCGTCTTCATGGGCCGCATGACCAGCAAAGCCATGTCAGGATCTGCAGGCACTAGTCTCACCACACAGGTACAGATTCAACAGGATTCATCGTGTTTCCTACAGAAGTCTCTCTTCAGGTCGAGGAACAGCTCTTGATGACTTCAGATCTTGATGTGTTTCTCTTCTTGGTTGGTAGTTTCGCACATACCCAGTGAAAGACGGTCGTGAAGGAAAGCCATTGCCATTTGTGTTGTGTGACACCATGGGACTCGAGGAGCAATCAGGTGCAGGACTGGATATTGATGACATCAGCAGCATTCTTCAAGGTCACGTACCAGACCGCTATAAAGTAAGTGCACTATTCTACAGAATTAAGTATAATAACAAAATGTTTATTTCACTCTAAATCCTCTTTATTCAGTTCAACCCCACAACACCGTTTCAACCCGATGAGCAAAAGGCCTTCAGACCTGCATCTCTACAGAAGAAGATCCACTGTGTGGTGTATGTGATCGACGCCACCAAAATCTCCTTCATGTCCAGCAAACTAGAGGAAAAACTCGCTGCCATTCGCAAAAAAGTGAACTCACTGGGTAAGTTACTTATCTTATGTTAAGTTACTTGTCTTATGCCAAATGTCCCAAGACTAACTAATGGTTATTTACACATTTTCAGGCATTCCCCAGATGGTTTTGATGACAAAAGTAGATGAAGCATGTCCTGATGTGGAGGAAGATCTTCAAAATATTTATATCACCTCTTACATCAAGACGAAGGTGAGGCATGATCACCTGATCATATGGACTTTTCGTTCAGGACTCAGTGACTTGTTCCTTCACATCAAGGCACAAAGTCACTCTCCATAACCTTCAACCTCTCTTAAACCTGGCATTGTATACTACGAATATTGTCGGTTTTGTGACAAATTGCTCATGCTCATCTTAGTCACTTTGGATAGAAATGCCTGCTAAATGTAAATGACGTTGTTTTGTCTCTGCAGGTGGAGGAGGTGAGCTCTCGGTTAGGTGTGCCGGTGTCTTGTGTGTTACCGGTGAAGAACTACAGTCAGGAGCTGGAGCTGGAGCTCAACTGTGACGTCCTGCTTCTCACGGCGCTACAGCAGATGCTCAACTTTGCAGACGACTATTTTGATGATGTGGATCCTATTTAGGAAAATCTTATAAAGTAATACTAGTGGAGTTTTATCTCCCTTTGTAGCTGATTTAATATTATATTTATGTGTTAGCTTACTTATTATCGATGTACATCTCTAGATCACCACAATAAGGCATCTTAAGATTATTCTGTTCTTTTTGTCCATTCTATTTCTTTAAGAATCTTACATACACAAAGTTCTTATATCACTTAAGCATGTTGCATTATTGCTGTTGCTTGTTATAATTTTGTGCCAAAATATGTTTTTTAGTATAATACTAATGAATGTTAGTATTGTGAATTAAGAGAAATCACATCAACAACTGTTTAAGCATAAAAAAAAATGTATTTCGATAAATAGGACATAAGTGATTCTGTTTGAAAGTTTTGTTAACAATTTATTATACACATTTTTATGACTAAATTACTTTTACTTCTGTATTAAAAAAATATATTTAATAAAATATACTTTATATAATGATAAAATTATAGCCTATATTTGGTAATTTTGGAACAATTGAGTGATAAAAGCCTCTCTTGAAGGTCATGACTTTAATTACTTTATTGACTGAGAAAAAAATGACTATTTTGAGGGTCAACTCATCTCTAAAGAGTATGAGATTTGATTGCTAGTCATCAAATCTTGGTTCATAGAAATATTTTTTTTCTTCCTTTTTAGCCACATGGCAACACAAACCTCAAGGAAGGCTGAAGAGAATATACACATATGGACTGTTCTTTGCATTTCCAAGAGACCTCTTCTGCCTATTATATTATTATTCTATAATTTATATTATGTGCTATTATTGTTAGGTATTATATTACGACTATATTATACTCATAATTGTATTTTTAGGCTATTATTATTATTAATAATAATATATAGAAAAGAGCTACAATATAGCCTACTGCCCTACTCTATATTTCAATATTAAATCTGAATTTATATTACACTTATTCCAAAATGTATTATGTACTGTAGCTGTACTATTTTTATATAGTACACATAAATGTTCAACCACCGCTGTAAATGTAAATGTTTTACTGGGTCCATTAATGGGATAGCTTACCAAAAAATGAAAATTCTGTCATTAATTACTCATCCTCATGTCGTTCCCCACTGTAAAAGTGAACATGTGCAGTTGTTGCTTTAAGGAGGTATTTCTAGCTGATTCTACTTATAAATTCTAATTTTGTTGGTGTAACCTAATTCAATCATGCAGGTTTATGTAACATAAAACAAGGGAATGCTGTTTTAACTATTGAGTTACATTGACCCAATATACAATTTCCGATAAAACTCACGATGAACACTTTCAACACATGTGCACTACGACTGCACAAGACCTATTGAGGACAGTATAGTTGTGACTTGTGTCGGCTACAGGACATCTGCTCTGAAGGACAAAGTAGAAAAGGTTTGTGTTTGGCTACTTGCTGATCAGTGAATTATGCGTCAATGAGAAATTGTGATTTGGGGTTATTATACACATTATGTTGCTTCAAAGTGAAAATCACAATTGACAGTGCTACTCTTTAGTACAATTGTATCACAACATTCAATAACAGAAACAGTTCTGAGAAACTCCTCTAAATGTCCAACATAACTTACAATTAAACACTGACATTATACCAACGTGTTTCCCTTTACTGAAAAACACATGAAATAAAACCTAATCCCTAAATTTACTCTCCTAATGCAGTCCCTTGCAAAGCATGCTGGGAACTAAAGATCCACTGCAGGGTTGCGTTTCCCAAAAGCATTGTAAGTCTAGATCTTAGAGCCAACAATGATCTCTACGATCAACTTAGCTCAAAATGCTTTTGTGAACTATACTCACAATGTCGATGAACTAAACTGATTCATTGTGAAAAAACTAAATGAAGTTGTGTGTAAAAATTTCTTCAATTAAATTAAGTGTAATGAATTCAGTTTTACATCAAGGTGAAAAAAGATTAAAACAAACTTATTAAGCTATTTTACCTTGCTGGAGAAATCAGGTTATATCTACACAGTTATGCTTCAGTAAAACCTTGTTTTTTCAGTTATAACCAGTAATATTAAATCATTTATTTCATTTCAACAAAACAACACACACTCACCTGGACACAATGACGAAATCAAATGAATTACCATGATGACAAACAGTGCAAACGAAAACACACATGGGTGCTTCTCAATTCTTATTTGTGCATCCTTGTTTCCTTTCCTCGCGTCTCAGCTCCACTTCTGTAGGATACGAGGGAAGGATGCAAGGAAAGAAAATGAGGACGGAGGAATCGAAGGAAAGCTTATTTGTATATTGAAATATTCTTGATCACTCGAGCGTCACTCAAAGGATCTGCCCTTATGTTGTTAAAGATTGGTTATTTACGAAATTAATAAATAATAAAGATAAAGCGTGATGCCCTGTTGATATATGTGTGATAGGCCTATATGTGCCTGTTTAACTCATAGAGTAATGGACACAGCGACCCCATTGGATTCAACAGAGAAAAGTGAAGTCAATTAGAAGCACTAACTTCCTGATGGCTGAGCGTACTGCGCAGACTCAAACTGAGCTTGATGACGTAGATGTGATGTGAGCAACCTGTCTGTCTTCTAGTAGCTGTGCCAAGAGAAATCTGAATCATTCCCTTCCGAAACTTGCAGAGACGGAGAGTGTGAGGAGGAGCTGTCCATGAGCTAGGAGCAGGAGAAACTTTTGCTAAGTATTCTGATTAATTATTTTGTCATTTTGCCTCCACGTCCCCCCGATTGCCCGCAAGCTTCTCCTCCTGTCCATACGGTAATCTCTCTAGTGTGAGACAGAGAGTCGCGTGGTTATGACGCAATCGTTAGCCTATTTTTACAAAAACGGCTTCTGCGGGACCATAACGTAAGATACAAGGTAATGGAGCCTTTTATACATTTTCGTGTTGTATTTAGAAATAAATAATGGACAAATGGAGTCTTTAAATGCCTCAGATGTAAAGTTATTCGCTGTCAAAGTGACGCCAAAATGAATGGGAGTCAATGGTCTGCTAATCAATGGCGGCGCCCGGGGAAGCTTCAATGTTTTCCGGAAACATTGGCCCCCTGGTTTAACTATGTTGTCCACGTCCTCGTTTCCCTTAAATTCTAGTCTAATTCTCATTTAGCAGATTCCACAAACTTTGTAGTCGGTCTACTTCTACTACTATAGGCTTTATCTTATTCTGATTTTCCATTCAATATACTTGTAGTGCAGAATATGAATCTGAACAGATTACTACTGCTGTAGGTTTCTTCCACCCACTGTAAGTCTATCTGAATAAATGTATAATTTTAAAAATGTATAAAAAAAACCAAAAAAAACATTAAATAAAGTATAAAAACATTAAATGTATTGGTTTAGATTAATTTCGAACATTATACTCACAAAACGCGTTTGGTTAGTTACAGTGACAGAGACTGCAATTTGAAAACCTAAAAGATGTCGAAATCATTTTGTAAATTAGCATACATGGATAAAAGGCGGCGACCGGACGTGATGACGCAAGAACTCTCGCCTGTATACGTGCGCGTTCCTGAGTGCGGTCGGAACAAGTAGAGGACGACGGGGCTTCATCGAGGGATTTCACCAGTATTGTGTTTTCTTATAGAAACAGGCCCGACATTCAGTCTGTTACATATTTAACAACATTTCACCATGAGAAGGAAGCTGTTCGGCGCAATTGTCGCCATTTGTATTGGCTGGTTCCAAGCCGAGGCTTATACAGGTAAGGCGTCTTGTTTTTCTGTTGATCATGTAGCAGCTCGCGAGCTAATTTTTTCGCAGTCCAGCTGTAGACATAAACACGACCTATACGGCAAGCCGTCTGTGTTTACACTGATTTTACCTCACAGTAAAGCGAAATATATCGATGATGAACGCTTGAAAGGGTTTGAAATGTTAAAAAGCCGTTTAAACCGTCGGCAAACTCGCGCACGAGCACGAGCACACGCGAAATGGCTCACGCGCATCGAGCAACAGCTGATGTTTGTAAAATAGTTATTTTTTTTCAGTGATGCTCGTTTAGTCATCTCAAGTTCGAAAAATGGAAATGTTATCAAAAAAATGAGTTTATATTCTATATTAATATAAACAATTAATTTAAAAAAAACGTTAAGATGTTAGCGACAGTAATGATCATCACGGCATTAAAGCCAAAGTGTAAAACCCACCATGTGGATTTGCTGTTCTTTCATGTAAAAGAACCTTTAATCCCAACCTAGGAGATGTTGTAACCTTCTAAGTTACACATTTCTCAAACTAAAGAGGATCTTTATCTGTGTATCATTAGTTGACGTTTAATTATTGCCAGGACTCGTCCAAATGTTGCTTGTTAAAATATAAATGCTTGTCCTTATTCCACCAGGTCATTTACTCCAGTGAATGATGTATTAACGGTAAGCATCAGGCAGCCATGACCACTGGTGCAGGCTAGTTTTGGTGTCATGCTGGCTAGTACAGTAAAACATTAGTTAAATGTAACCTTTAATCATAATGAAAGCTTGGGGAGGCAAAACATGCTTCGTCCAATCATTTGGCATGAAGGAGGCATCCAAGCAGCATTTTTCATCTCTTTAGTCTATCATTGTTCAACAAAAGGCTTAGCTTAAGCTCATTATAATGTCCCATCACTGGAAATGGCACAGGAATCCATGCAAACCTACTGAACTTGTAGACATCGCTCACTTACGGTAATGAAAGCTTAGCAGTTTAGAATTTAGTTTTAAATCATGTACTGCTAAGTTTATTTAAATATGTTAAACATCACCCCCATCCTTTTAGATGCATCAGTTGGTTTGCATGATGAATGAAAATGGCAGTAATGAGAATGATTTTGTTTTATGGTCTGGCACCATTATAATTTGTTTAGTCCCCAACGGCAGCAGCTGATGAATGGCAGGGTCGGTAAATCCGAAACCTAATCAGCTTCATAGGGCGCTAAACACTTTAGGAGGTGCCTTTCTGCACGTAAGCATTCATATTTCCTCAAAATGACACAATTTGTGCCAGAGCAACCGATTTACTCATGCTGTTGTTGCATTGTCTCATATTACATTTTGTTATGGCCACATAACTGGATGGTGTAAGTCAGGGGTGTCAAACTCAGTTCCTGGAGGGCCACAGCCCTGCAGAGTTTAGCTTCAACCCTAATTAAACACACCTGATCAGCTAATCAAGTCCTTCAGGCTTATTTGAAAACTGCAGGTGTGTGTGTGTTGAAGCAGGGTTGGAACAAAACTCTGTAGGGCTGTGGCCCTCCAGGAACTGAGTTTGACACCTGTGGTGTAAGTCATAACTTCTCAGAATTAAAATGACAGTTTCCCCTTAGTACTCGATCTTCAGCTCTGCTCATTAAATTGGGTTAAAGCAAAAGGGCAGGTATTTTAAGTTGTGTTTTTGATTGTTTTTGTGCTTGGTATGCTATTGGCAGCCATTTTGAACTTTGGAAAATGCTTAGAGAAGGTGTTTGTCAGCATGTTGTGGGTGAGGATAGTCCTGTCATTCAACTTTTTTTGAATTACTCTCACTAATCTGTGGGCGTATGCAAAATGATCTACTTTCAAAACTAGTCACTGGGTTTCCTGAAACACTAGTTAACTAGCCTTAAAGGAATAGTTCACTTTAAAATGAAAATTGTCATTGTTTACTCGCCCTCAAGTTGTTCAAACTTGTATGAGTTTCTTTCTTTCAAATAAATTCAGCCAGGTTTGAACAACTTGAGGGTGAGTAAATGATGACAGTGAACTATTCCTTTAAAGTCAGCTTGAAATGTAAATTCATGTTAAAGAACTACTTGTGAATGATTCATCTATGTAAGTTTTGTTAATTTTTTTGATCTCATGTTAAATCAGAATGTCATAACTTGATATTCCAGTGAAAACGACAGTAGTATGCCGGACATCTCTGATAATTTAGTCCGCATACTGTGATTAACGTCACAGTATGAAATAATCGCTCTATCGCTACTTCTATGTCATTGAAAATAAAAATGTAAAATTAAAAAGACAAACCAAGGAAAGTTAAATTAAATTTTTTTCTGTTTGTCTGATGAGAAATTATTATTTGCTTTTCTGTCATACTTTGTTATATTGAATCGAGAATTAGCGATGTTCTGATCAGGATTTCTGTAGCTGATACCGACTACTGATTTCTTGTCATCATGATGATGGGTGGATGCAGATCCTGATCATTCAAGCTTTATATATAAGGGTTATGTAAGCTCTCTGTTGAATGTCAGCATTAACCCTTACGCCTGAATTGCATTTTTAATAATTTCACATTAGTTCAAGTGGCATACTTTAAAAGTAATGGCTTATAACTCTACAAAAAAAGAAAAGGTATCAACAGGTACACGGTTTCATTTGATATAAAACCTCTCAAATTTGAAGGAAAATAGATTTTGATCATGTTTGGACTGAAGGTTCTTATGTTACAACACTACTGAGAAAACCCAGAAAAAAAGTGATTTATTGATTTTTGTTTTTATTATTACACAGTGACTATTAGAAAGTAAATCTGACAGGTCATAAATCAAGTTTGCGTCAAATTATCTCAAAGCAGTCACAAGTTATGGCATTTCGAACCATGGTAGCCTTTTATCAAGTCCAAAAACCTCTCCAAACCAGTGGTCTGAGTGTTTTACTGAATACAAGAACTATTTGCATGAAAATTGTAATAAATAACAAGCAATAAGATCCTGGTTGATGAGTGATGATCTTCCAGTGTTTCAGCTGTGCACTCCTATTCAATGGCACACAGTAAATGAAGACCTGCCAATCTGAATGACTGATCCAAGCGCGTTCAAGCTGTTAAACGGTGTATGACTGGTCTCTACACATCATCCCTACCCACAGATCCAGTTTATATTGGTTGAGTTTTCAAATAACGGAATCCCGGAAGTCCTGTAGCTTTAGCCAAGCAGTATGTCATAGATTTTCACAGGATATCCACATCGTATTATGTGGGCTTTTTTGAATCTAGGCAACCTGCTCTAAATAAAGATGTGATGTACAATGGTTAACTAATGTTTAGCGTAGTTACGAAAGCAGAACATGGTGTAAAAGCCTCAGCCAGTTTATGCTTCTTTGTAATGCATGCTTTAGTTAAATTGTGTGGTCTCATGGTAGTACAGGAAATATATCCATTTGTTAGCTTCTATGATGATCTCCTAGAGGCCATCAGAATGAGTTGGGTCGATGGCAAATGGTGCTTTTTATTCAATTTTCTTTTGATAGAGCTTAATGTCCCTTGTGCATTTGGAAACCTTAAAAGCCTTGTGGTGAAACAGTTATGACATGCTGTGTAGTTTAATACCTTTTATAGGGAAGGATATCCCACATTTATCAGCATTCAATCAGGGGCTTGAGCCAAGAAACTATGATGATGAAACAAGTGACCGTAGGTCAGTAATTTTTCTGCCAGTTAATCCACATGTCGGCTTGTGAGAAGGTGACCTTATTGACTTGTTTACTATAACAGGTTAAGTTAATTATCTAGTAGTGGC
Organism: Abramis brama; assembly: GCF_963993115.1. Taxonomy (NCBI): domain Eukaryota; kingdom Metazoa; phylum Chordata; class Actinopteri; order Cypriniformes; family Leuciscidae; genus Abramis; species Abramis brama. Next base: position 21,253,346 of record NC_139968.1, on the reverse strand, counting down.
AGACATTGCACCAAGTAATACTTTTGCACTTTACCGTCCTCCCTGTTTGGGGTTATTTACAATTTAGGCTTGAAATATTTAGTCAATATGCTTGTCTTATGGTAACATTAAATCTAAGCACATATATACACAAATATGTGCTTAAATTCCTTTTAGAGCTTGTTTATGAGTAGTTTTGAATTTGTCTACTCTGGTCCACTTAATGTTGGTGACCTTTCATGATGGTCAAATGAATGAAACCCGTTCTCCTTTCAAAGGGCATATGTTATTTCAGGCTTAAGGCACGTGTGGAGTCCCGCTGGTCTGAATGTAATGTGGATTGTGGACATCTACCCTTTTTACCCCTCCCTGGCTAACTCACGAAAACATTCCTCCCTCAGCAATGGACAAAAAGGGAGCAGTACCTTACTCTTGTTTCAAAACCAAACACACTGAAAACATGTGCTTCACTGCAGGAGGCAACTACAGGTCTGAGGCTGATCTCAGTGTTCTTTTCATTGATGTGGAGGGTTGTTGTTCAAGCCGCTACGCACGTACTTCCATGTCGTTTCGGGGTGTGTATTGTTCCAAGGTGATCAGAAGAATTGTGTTGAAATTCTCCATGGGGGATTAGCAAAGTACAACCTTGTTTTTCTCCAGAGTACATGCTTCGAGTCTACATGAACGGCACAATGGTTCAGGGTTCAAAAGAAAAAGTTGTTTTTAGCTTCATTTCTCATTTACACGGGTTATGTCAATTCCAACAACCCTCCTTCTGACACGCCAACCAGAAAAAATATCAGCTAATATATCAGCTTTAGCGATTTAACGGCCGACCGCAATCATATGACAAGTCTTAAAGGAATAGCCTACTTAGCTCAAATTAAAATCACCACCATGTCATTCCAAATCTGTATGACTTTCTTTTCAGGTTTTTTTTTTTTCTTTCTTTCTTTTCCATACATTAAAATTCAGATGGGTCCAATGTTGTTTTGGTCAAAAGCCGTTGAAACATTAGTCATACAGGTTTGGAATGGCATACTGGTGAGTAAATAGTGACAGAATTTCCATTGTTTCGTGAGCTCTCCCTTTAAGCCCCGGCAGTCACAAGTAATCACCATTACTTCATACCTTTATTTCATGTGAATTATTCTAATTTCATTTTTCACTGCATTTCTTGATATGCTAAGTTTTGTTTTATGCATGCTTCAACTCATTGTCTTTTTAAAATGCTTCTAATGTTCTTCATTTGGGTTTTGCTATCATGAAGTGTTGAAGTCTTGCACCATGATGCTCAATCCAATTTGTTTCTTATGTATGCCTTCTTTATGTCTTCCATTCTAACATTTTCTCTCTTTTTCTGTTTCTTTTCTGCCTGCCTGCCTGCTAATCATTATTCATATCATCTCAATGAACGGTCCACTTTAAATCCAATTTCCCCCTATCACTCGTCAAATGTCCAGCGAGCTTCATAAAATCACCTTTGTCTCAGATGAAACTCATAGAAGACAGTGCTGAGCTGGATTGTGAGGTCATAGGGAACCCCATCCCTGAAGTTCAGTGGTGGTTCATTGAGGGCGAGGAGCCAGATGAAACAGTCACTCAGCTGTTTGACGGTGCAAGAGAGGATCGCGTACGCATCAACGCCACCTATATTCACCATGCCACCAGCACGCTCGTCCTTACCAACCTAATGCTCAACGACACGGGCATTTACGAGTGCCGCGCCTCAAACGACCCTGACCGCAACGACCTCAGGACCCCGCCCAAAGTCAAGTGGATTCGCTCACAAGCGAACGTTATAGTATTTGAACGTGAGTTATGTTGTGGAAACGAGGCGTCTCCACTAGTGTAGAGGAGGAAGTCCTGTAGATTCAGTCTCTCCCTTACCTTACCCTCCCTTGCTGCCCTCCCATACCAGGTCACATGACTTCTACTCTAGCACCGTCTGTTCTGTCTTAGTTATCTGATGCCATATCAGTGCCTAGAGCTTGAGATGAAGTTGAACCTTTTAAAGAAATGGCATTGATCAGTCAGAAGGTGTAAAACGCACTAATTGGCATGCCTTTCTGAAAAAGGGCTCTCATTATGTCTCATTAATGTGGCTTGCTTTTAGTAAACTTCTAAAAGGCTCTTTAGATGTCTGATTTAACCCTTTTGGTGGTTTTAGAGCAGTTTAGCACACTGCATTGCCCACCTAGTGCTTTTCCTCAACAGGATTTCATAAGCTCATGTTCTCCAAACCAGTTGCTGGTTGGTATAATTTTGTTCCCTCTTCCCATCTGTTTTCGCTTGCAAACTGCTCAATGTTTCCCAAGCTCACAGCTAAAATGTACCTTCACTTCTCCTTTGGTAGTGCGCAATGTGCCTTTCGGTGCACATTGTGGTGAACATCTCGTCAGCAATGTTCCGATTTGTTCCGTCATGTCCAAAAATGTCATTTTTTACAGTACCACAGTGAATCCAGAGGTTGGTGGGCTCATTTTAAAGGATAAGCAACAATGAATACTTGGTTTCCTGGATTTCTTTTTCATTATACAGTGAAGATGTTATGAAAGCTGGCGGAAAGTATAGTTGTGTGACTTTTGCTTTTATCTTGGCAGATCCAGACATCATGACCAATCCAACGGTGGTGAGCAACGTGACTTCTGCAACTCTCAGCTGCAATCTTACCAACCCTCCTTCTCCCATCAAAGGCCACTACTGGATCAGGGATGGCAAGACCATTAAAGAGTCAAAAATGAACAGCAGCGCTTACATTGAATACCGGTATGTTCCTCAACCTCATGTAAATAATTGTGACTAAAGAAGAGGTAAATTTAGAACTTTGCTCTTTTGGTAGTGATCAGCTTTGCACATTGTTTAACCATCAATCCAGGTCCATTTAAATATTGTGCAGCTTCTCTGTTTGCCTCTGTCTTCTCTGTTCTGTTAAGAGCCTCCGGCACTCCATACTAGCTGACCTTAATTCCCATTAGAGCTGCTGGGTCGGAAAAATATCCATGGGGATGCCTGAGCAGTGTACTGGAAAAGCTGTTTACTTTATCGTTCATATTTGCTTTACTGTATTGTCCTCTCCTTCACCTTTATTGCTGTGGTGTTACATTGGCTCCCCATTGGCATATAAAACAGTGCGGGGCGGAAACTTTAATTCTGGTTTAGATTTTTGGGTCTCAATGCTTGTTTTTTCTCTCTTTGGTAGCATTGAAAAGATTGATTACCACCATGCTGGAATATATGAATGCGTCTTCCGGTCAGAGCCTCCGGTTAATTCAACCATTGAAGTTAAAGGTAAGAGAATTTGATGATGCTGCTGCTGTCTTTTTCGTGTTTGTGTTCATAACCCATAATTATGCTCTTCCTGTTAGCTCCCCCACATGTAGCGGCCTACAAACACTCTGAAAGTGCTAATGAGAATGACATGGCTGCTCTAGTATGCGTGAGCCATGGATACCCCCTGCCTACTGACTGGAGTTGGTACAAGGTCCTTGAAGGTGACGGTCAAAAGGTAAAGGAAGACTTTACTAAACCGTCGTAATAACATGAGATTGGTACCTGTCCATGGAGTTTGAAGGTTGGTTAAGGTTGCAAAGTTTTTAGTTGGCATTGCGCACTTGCTATTGATTTACCTAGCAGTAATGTCTGTCCGTTTATGGCATAGTTGACTCTAAACTAAAAGATCAACTTCAAGCTTGCAAGCTTTTCCATAGATTTTGGATATGACATTTACTATTGTGTAAATGTAATACTACATTTAATATTACAATGCTTTAATAATAATAGTAAATATACTTCTAATTGTTATAGTAATAGAATTACTGCTAATAATAATATTAACTATAGTAATAAAATGGTTACAGTATTATCCTATTTATTTATTGATAATAATGTTACTAATAAAATTTGTGGTTGTACTAGTAGGTATTAATATTATATCCATTTTGCGTGTTTTGCGCATTATTTTACTCACACCCAAAATGCATGCACACACAAAGCCACCTCTCAGTACTAAATGGAGTTCTTTTTCGCTGCTTATCGCATTTAAACAGTCAAATACACACAAAATAATGTCAAAATGCCTGTCTTGGTGAGTATTCACGTAAACACAGTTATGTTTTAAGTCAACATTATAATGGATCCGTGCGTCAGGTCTTCAAGTGACAGCAGCCTGCTGCCAAATTATGAGATATTAAGAATATCTATATGGCACCTTGGTTTTTCCATATACCATGGTTCTACTCCGTGCATCAATGTCAATTTCGGCTATTAACTCTGGAAAACCGCTAGCCACAGTGGCTGGCGAGCAAAACAAAGTTAGTCAAGCCCTGAACATAATTATTAGTAGTATTATTATTCACAAATAGTATTCAACTCAAGTTAAATAAAGGATTTTAAGATAACAAACAGGTACGATTTTAAAACGGTATCTCTTATCCCCGTAGTCATTTATGTGGTGAAATGCCTTGTAATAAGTGGTATGACTGTACCGTATCCCTTAATTGTCTGTCTAGTTTGAACTTGCCACTTGCTAGCAACTGCTTTTAGGGCTGAGACAATAAATCGACGCATCAAGCGATTCTGAGACATGCATTGCGATTCTCCCTCCAATCGATTCTGAGCTCAGTTTTTAATTTAGTTTTAAGGATTTTTGAACCAAATCCTGCAGCATTAATAACATGACAGTTTTGTGTCTTCAACACAGTTACCTATTGTCAATGGAACTGACAAGTATGAGATCAAGAACACCCCCAACAAGACCACGCTGTACGTCAAAGATCTGAACATTGAGGAGGACATGGGCCTCTACGAGTGCCTCGGCATCAATGACGTGGGAAAAGGCCAGGATAAGATTCAGCTGCGTGTGCGCAGCCAGCTGGCCGCCCTGTGGCCGTTCCTCGGCATTGTCGCTGAGGTCATCATCCTCGTCACCATCATCTTCATCTACGAGAAGAAGAGAAAGCCCGACGAGATCACCGACGGTATGTGACGGAACTGTTTACGTCATAATTGTTTCACTTTCCATTTTCGTGAATGTACAAATGATCAGTGGATGTAATTTTACTTTTTTGTTCATGATTTCGTAATGGTGCAAGATCCTATTTCAGTTTGTTTATTTTATTTGGCTGTAGTGTGTGGCTGTGCCTCAGCTGAGTATTTTTATGATTTACGTTGTTTATTTCTCTGTTCGCTGCTGCTTTTACGTTGTGGTAAGTGCTCAACTGCATGTCAGACTGAAGTGGATTTTGCTTAAACGAGTGGTTTTGGGAGTTTGAATGCTCTCGCTGATAGCCTGAAAAGTACAACTCTTTCACTGGCAGTTTGTCTTAAATGAGAGTGAGACGATAAAATGAACCAGATTCCTCATACTTGGTTTTAAGAAAAGCAACTTTATTGGTTCTTCCGTAGCCAGTGAAAGCGTTTAGCTGAGTCTGACACATTGCAGTTCAGAATGGGTTTTAAATGCCAAGGTATTATGCATTATATCATAATGACATTTCAGACGGATCATGTTATATTGCCTTGCATGCTCTCTGCATCATCTTCTCATTGCATGATATTCTTCAGCCCTACATTCTAGCAGCGACTTCCTCTGCGTCTCATTTGTTTCTGAGAGGCAGCACCCATATGGCAACAAGGGTGGCAAAATATAAAATCCCAACTTTATTACTTTGACCGTTTTTGTCGTTCTGGGTGTGTTTTCTGCATGAAAACCTGGGAAAATGTTTTAAAAGAATATGTTTTTTGGGTGTCAACTCGCATCTTATTTAAAGTTACTTATTTGATTGTCTAACTGTCTGAAGCACAACCTTGCCAGTAGCTGTAATATTTGACTAAATAGTCACATGTGACTTCAAACCTCCTAAAAATGCATATTTATAATTTTATAATATACACCATTTACTTAAGTGTTTATAGTGACTTTAAATGACCACAAACTACATATAATAATATTATTATTATTATTATATTTTACATATTAATAATGTACACTTTAGTTGAATTTAATATTTTTAAACCTCATTTTTAATGACTTTAAACGCCCTTAAAATGCTTATTTATATATAAATTATATTTATGTATACATGTGTTGTGTATATGATGCTATACACAATATTATTGAATTTTATCTTTATAAAACGGTTAAAATTATTTAATGCATGAAGTTAAAGGGCAGTTTGAAGTAAAAATGAAAAAAAAAGAGCTAAAATACAATATTGTATATATCATATACATTTATTATATGTAAAAAAACATTTTTTTTTTTTAATAAATTCCCCACAAATACATAAATAAAACCCCCACAAAATGCATGGATTTTTGTTGTTGTTGTAAATATCAATTTTTATTATGACTAATCTCAAATGTATTTGATGGATGGATGGTAATTTGTTAATTTAAGTATTAAATTAAATTAAGGCATTTTTCAGTAGTTGTTTTTCAATATTTCTGGTTTCTGGTTGATATACTGACCTCAGAAGTCCAGTGCAGGAGTTTACAAATGTGATATAATGCTGTTCGAGAGCCTTCATCATGATTGATGCAGAAAAGGACCCATGTTTTTCCTCAACATTACATGTGTTGGTGAGGTTGTGCTACAAACAACGGAAAACAAACGGAAACGTTTGTTCTTGGGTTGAAAACCACTAAACGTATCCTTTCAATCCAACATCAGACTGCATGGTTAATGTAAATGCATTATTCTGCATGAATCATCATTAGTAGTGCTGTAAAAAGAGCCATAGCTGTGTTTAGATGACGTGTACAGATTTTGCAGTAGAAATAACCAAATGAGGAATATAAACGAGGTTTGCCAGTCCCCGAATCACATTACTCATTAGGCGTTCTGCTTTTAAACTCGCGGTTTGCACCGTTTTGAGGCTGTCAAACTAGAGCTTAGACAAGCTACTGCAACTGTTCTAGTAGACCGTAGTCTTTTACATGCATCATCTTGTAAGATGAGTGTTTAACGCTTTTCTTTTTCTTTCCATGTCTTCCTGCTTCCTGTAGATGACGACTCAGGAGCTGCACCGCTGTAAGTGTTTTGTAATATTTGTGATGAGATATTGAAGTGCAGATATCTGTGCAGTTCGGTCGAGGGAACTTCAAGGCCACGTTGAAGTGTAGACTAGCCCCTCGACGTGCTTCTAGCTCAGGACGTTCACATGCACATCAAAGAGGGATCTGACGTACCGTCGTGTTTTACAGGAAGAGCAACGCAGCCAACCACAAGGACAAAAACGTCCGGCAAAGAAACTCCAACTGAGAGGAGGAGAAAAGGTATTCAATAAATGTATACATTTAATCTAATCAAACCTAAACTATATAGTAAAATATATCAAACATAAACTATATAATAAAATGTTTTTTATGACTTATTTTTTTTTGTGTAAGGTTTAAAAAAAAAATATATATATATTATGGACTTGTCCATAAATTCATTAAAAAAATTCATTTCTATATTAAATGCATAAAATAATTTAATACAGAATAAGTAACTTTATATTTTATACTGAATTTTATTAGTTTATACATGTAACATGTATATTCATAAATGTAATATAAACTAATAAAACATTTAATTGTTTTTCTGTATTTTAAATATTTTGATCATAGAAACAATCAATTATTTTTATATTTTAAAATTATTATTGTCTATACATATTTAATAAATATATATATATATATAAATATAATTTTTTTATGGTTTTTATTAAATTTATGAAAAACATCTAATGGAATATAAAGATACAAATTAAAAAAATAAATTATAAATCTATAATAAATGATGGTTTATGCATATTAATTTTTTTTTTAAATATTTTATTTTATATATATATATATATATAAAAAAAATAATAATAATAATAATAATAATTTTTATTTATATTTTTTATATATATAATATATATATATATATATATATATATATATATATATATATATATATATATATATATATATATATATATATATATATATATATATATATATATATATATATATATATATATATATATATATATATATATATATATATATATATATTTTTTTTTTTTATTTTTTTTTTCTATATAAATATAAATAAATATTCGTTTTTTTGTTTTTAGATATGAACTATAATCAGGTTTTGTTGCTGATTTTTCTTTTGTTTGTTTCAGGTGTCTTGACTACTGCTGAAGACATGCAGAGTATTTTGGTCGAGTAGCACATTATAGTGCACCCTGCGGTTCCTTAACCTTCTGCTTGAGTGTAAATGTCTGAGATATTAATTGGTCTCCTTTTACTTTTATTCGTATCTGTAATGTGCTGCCAGCAGATGTTTTTAAAGTGGTTCTGGGGGGGGGAGGGGGGGAAATTGCATGATTGTATTCGTGTTGTAGAAGTGTGTTTAGTGGAAATCTCTTAATGTGGGAATTAACTTTTATTTTTTCCTCCCCCCCCCGTCTTCCTGGCTTCTTTCACTGTTCTCCACGAGTGTACGCACCGCGACTTTCTGAAACATCTACCAAGTGTGAGATCCGATCACTGTTCAGCATGATAATTTGATTATGTTCAGTGTGTATACAGTAGATTGCTGAAATAACCATTACTCTTTCAATTTCTTTTTGGCAGTCATTTTCCTAAGCCTTACTGTTCAACCACTTTATTGTACATGCTGTTTTTCATTACAATAATTTAAATTAACAACTTTTATGTGCAGGACTCTTGATGTTGCTGCATATTAAAGTGCACTGTTCATGTGGATGGTCAAACGACACTTTTTGTCTGGCTATCAATTTTCCGTTTAATATCTAACAAGGTTATTTTGAAGTTGCTTGGATGGTTTCCAATGTTGAATTTAAGGGTTCATACTGCCATTTTAACCAATAAGGACCAAGTGCTAGTGCAGTGTTCCTCGGATAATCTGTTATAAATTGTTTCCCAAATTCTAACATGGATGACAATTGCATATTTTTAGGTTAAGTCAGTGAAGTTGGGATTTTAGTCAAGGCTTGTTTTGTTGCTTAAATTATACTTTCCTATAGACAGTCATACTTGCATTGTGAAGTATAGTGTCTGGATGTGAGCCATTTCTAAGTTAAGAGATGCGTAAAATTTAAGACCTTGATGGAAGTGTATAAATTATTTTGCCTTAGCTTCGTAGGAAATACACTGTCTACTGTACTGACTTGCACAATCCGAATAAAGATTTGATTTTAACTTTGTCTTTTGAATATTGCTTTGTCAAGTGATTTACTGTAAAAACCATAAGAGATCAGCGTGTTCTTTGAGCCGCCAGAAGGGGGCGTCGTTTACTCATTTATTCGCTTCAGTTGCAGGGAGCGGCTCTACGTGACAAAGCTCACAGCATCGTTATATTGGAGACGAGAAGCTTTCATTTAAACCTTCACGTGCTTTAACTATAGTCATCCATATTTTTACTACTATTCATAGTAATTAAGTCAATGTACATATTCCCAAACTATCGCTAAAGCTTTGGAGAGCAATGTATTTTGGTCGTCCAGCAGATCTAATGCATCTCTAATGAACATATAATTTCAATTAAAGGTGCCTTTTGTCAGATATCTAGGTGGTATAAACAACGTCTCAATTAAAGACTATATATATATATAAGTAGTTTGGCATTTCTTACTATTTCATTAAAAAGCAGTGGAACTATTTTGAGAATATCATTCGAAATAGCCTTCTTGGAAAAACCTGGGGAAAAAAGACATTTGACAAAGTGATGACATGAACTACATTTTGACGACACTTTTTGTTCAGGTCAAATGGAACCTTGAAGACCCCTGATATTATTCATGATTAAAAATAATATTTTATTTGGTCACAAACCTGACATTTTAATCAAATATATAAAATATGATATTGTTTTTCAAATAGCCTATGCATGAAACCAAGACAAATACATTTCCTCGTTCTTATTTCAGGCATCCTTTTTTTTTTTTTTTTTTTTTAAACGTGCAAATGGATAATGCATTCCTACCATAGGATAAAACATGCTAATAACCTACATTTGTATATGAAAAGAAACGCACAATTAAGCGCATCTCGGCCCGTTTCCCACTAATTTCTCCTTGACATAGTTGAATTGATGCCTGTGTACACAGAGCTTGCGATGCGTTTCCAGGTAAGGGAGTGAACGCTTGCAGCCATAGCAACGCTCCTGGTGTAGTTGTGTCTGGTGACACTGGGACGCGGAGTAAAGCCACTAACTGCCCACGTCTGCGCTTTCGCAATCTGGCAGCGTCAGGGTTCATCTCAAAGCAACCCCGTCATGGACGAAGCGGAGGACGGCGATGAAGACCACAAAGAGATCCTTGACCCTTCCTTCAGGATGATGAAGAATGTGGCACCAGGAGGGGGAGCAACGAGCAGGATCTCCAACAACAAGGACTTCGCCTCGGTCTCCTGTGGACGCAGCACGGAATCCACCGCGCTCCTCAGTCACGGAGATGTTTCCAGAAGCGGGTTTGACGGCGAGGAGGGCACCGGAATGAGATGCGTTATCAACGGAGACTGCCGAAGACACGACAGCTTGTCCTCAGTCCTCTCCAAGCAGGAGAAGCAGACAGGTGGAGGCTTCCCAGCATCTGCATGTCACTCCAGCACCTCCAGCATGGACGGCTCGGTCACTCCTGCCCCGACCGCCGACAAGAAGGACTCCAGGGTTTCCTTCTCCAACGCCCCCCCTGCCCACGGACCGACCCCGAACCAGCCGGAGCATTCTGTGGGCTTTCCCAAGTCTGAGGATGGCCAGATCTCGGCAGATGATGGGGAAGCCAGTGACAATCAAACTTACATGCAGAGGCAGTTTAGCGCCATGCTACAGCCCGGGGTCAACAAATTCTCCCTGCGTATGTTTGGGAGTCAAAAGGCTGTGGAGAAGGAACAGGAACGAGTCAAATCCGCTGGCAACTGGATTATTCATCCGTACAGTGATTTCAGGTAGGGGCGATGGAGTAACACCTATGGAGACTCAATACCTGGTTGCAAATTCACATGAATTCTGTAAAATGGCTGGCTTTTCTGGTATAAAAAGGTTCGTTTCTGTAAAATATTAAACATTTTGTTTGACAAAAAAAAAAAAAGAAAGAAAAAAAAAGAAAGTGTGCCATTGTACCACTTTAAGTATATAAAATAGAATTTAATGCAGATTTTTGTATCAATTTATTTATTTTTCAAATAGGCCACACTGTAAAAAATTTCTAACCCTCCCAAATCAAAAATTTCAAGTGACCGATAACATCTAAATTTTTCAATTGGCCCAAGTGAAATTCTTGTTGCAATCGTCTGTTAACATTGGCTCAATGAGAAATAATACGTCAGACTAATTGAAAAATTTAGATGTTATCGGTCACTTGAAATTTTTGACTTGGGGATGTAATTTTTTTTTTACAGTGCACGTTCAGTAAAGAGCTACACTTAACAAAATCATGGTAACAGGGTTGACCATTTAAGGTCGTCCTCTTCTGACAAGTAACACTTCAAAATGCAGTGAAAGTAAAAAAGAAAAAAGTAACAGAGTTGAACTTTTAAAGTTCAATTAGCCATTTGTGGTCTAGGTCATAACACTACAAGAAAGATATTTTAAGGCTGATTCATTCATTCATTCACAAATTCAGAATCACACCAGCTTTTAATTGTAGTCAGTGACAGTGTTGATTTAAGGTGGTCCTCTAATTAAGGTGGCACTTATGTGTATACACCTTGTTTGTTAATAACATTTGCTAGTAGAGGGCATATTTAAATAGTCAACCCTGTTACTGTCACTTTGTACAATGAACAGCTGATGTGATTCTGAACACTAAATATTTGTGAATGTTTAAATATCAGCATTAAATTCTCTTTCTTATAGTGTTATGATCTAGACCGTGATGGCTAATTGAACTTAAAAATGTCAACTCTGTTACCTTTTTCCTGAAAGTAACAGAGTTGACATTTTAATGTTTGTTTAGCCATTCTGCTCTAGGTCATAACACTACAAGATGTGCTGATATTTATTCATTCATTCACAAATATTTAGTGTTCAGTATCACACCACCTGTTCACTGGTCACAATAACAGGGTTGACTATCGGACTAGGACTAAGACGGTCCACATTTTAGGATGACATTATTAACAAACAAGGTTGCAAAGTAATTGTGATGTCAATATGACAGTTTTCTAACAATTCATTTTATTAAGTAAAATTTTTATTAAACTAATTTAATTGTGTGTCAACTCTGTTACCATCATACCACCAGTATCAGCTTTGAGGGACACAAAAGGCACCCTTTTCCTGGAACAACACATAGGCTTGGATATCAAACATGCACTATTTTATAATTAGTAATAAGGATCGGGAACTCACGTTCACTTGATATTTTAGCAAACTCAAATCATTAATCAACAAAATGAATCATTGATGGCCAACTTGCACCAGCTGTTATGTTTCATGTCATCAGGTGTGTATAATTTACCAGAAAATTTATGGAAATCCTTTTCCGTAAAAGCCGGATAAACTGCAAAGGGAAATTTAGTCAGGACACTTACTTCAAAGTTCAGAAATGATCCCCTCAGCCTCTCAGGATGAAGTCTGTAATGAAACGCAATTAAAAAAACTGGGAATACAACTTTCTTGTGGAACCTTACCACTGATTTTTAGCTGCGAGTGCAATGCCACACTAAATGCAAACAAGCTTTCTTTAGCATCCAAATAGTTAAAAATGAAATTGCTCAAAACTGACACTGGACCAGATCAGAACTGATCTTGTTTATTACTATAGCTCAACAATATAGTTCAATGGTTTGTTTGTTGTTCACCCAGCAATCAATTTTAATGATAGTGTCCTCTGTTGTCTCTGCTTAATTATGTCTCAGGACAGGGAGACAAGAAGCCTTTCCTCAAATACAGTGACAAACAGGTTGATTTGATATCAAGTTACCTCCGAAAAAGGCTGTTATACAGGATCACTACCTCAGTTTAGGCAGTAGCTAAAGAACTTTTGATTGAGACAGACCAATAATCCGTTTGACCAATATTTTTCATAATCATTTGCTGGGTCTCCAAAGAGTAACACTCAACAATGTTAGTTCATCACTGTGCATTCAACAGGAGAGGACTCATTTTGTGTAAACCATAACTTTTTATTTGTTATGAGGCGAGAAACACATAGCAGAAATAAAAGATTTTACAGAATATCTAACTTGTAGCCATAAAAATAATAAAACATAAATAAAACAAATAATATAAAAACAATAAAATAATAATAATGAATAGATAAATAAATATACCATTCTCTGACTTCCAATATCTGTGTATACAAGATGTATACAAATAAAAATATGAAATAATCTTTCATAAAAGTATCAGGCATAAAATTATTTTAAAAAGAATCATTAAAACTCAACACAACTAAATCATAATCATAATAATAATAATAAACAAATAAAAAACAAATATTGGTCATAACCCCCCCCCCAAAAAAAACAATTAATTATCTCTTTTCAGATATCCAGTTCAATGTTTTAATGGAATATTTTAAACATAAAATAATAAAACTAAACATTCATTAAAATACAAATAATAACACATATATATATATATGAAAATAATTATATTAAAATTTATATTAAAAAATATATAATTAAATCAAAATCAAAATAATAATAAAAATATTATTTATTAAAAACAATATTTTTGACGTATAATAAAGGCTAAGCACTCTATCTCATACAGAGAAAGATAACACACACAAAAAAAGTAGTCCTTTTTTTCCCAACATCAGCATCATTACACATTCTTTTACGCTCTGCTCATTGTGCCAATGACTGTTCATGCACATTTTTTTCTGTGCATGCATGGGGGAAAAAAGAAAGAAAAGAAAATATATAATGGATTTGTTCAAGCTAGTCTTCGTATTTATTCATAATCACACGTTGCGGTGCAGGCCAGTGACCTATTATTATTTGCACAGAGAAGACAAAAGGAGCACTGCATTTAAATGAGCTTTATGTGATGAGCACATATTATTAGAGCACAGCTGCATAGTTGGCTTGAGAAACCTCAGTTATGATCGCTTCTGAAGTTTTGGTTTCAATACCACAGACAGCTGTGCAGTCATATCGCCATATATAATCAATAAATCATTGATACACCTTAAGAGAAGCTACTTACATCTTAATTTCACACTTAAATTTCAAAAGTCTGTAACCCGTCTGGATCTCGTTCTCAGCGTCCTTGTGATGACCTTGCATAGGCTGACTATTATTTATTGGTACAATATCTCACCATATTGATTTAATCCAAAAAGCACTATATCACACGAAAGCTGTTTTATTACGCCTACATCGCCTCTCTCCTCTCGTGTGCGTGTAGCGTGTTTGTCAAGGCTGGGGTTATTTATAGGATGCATCCCTGTCTCACCGAAACGCACGAGGACTGAATTTCATTTCCTTATTATAAGGGTGTGCCTCTCATGCCAAATACATGAAAAATGCCACATTAGATTGACATACGGCAAACAAAAAAATGAAAACAGTTCCCAAAAAACAGCCTCATATTAACATAAGGTGTCCATGCACCATGCTAAATAATGAATTCATCCACACAACTCTACCTTGAAGACTATCATTTACAAATGTTTCAGACACTGAAATGCCTATTTTTTATTGGCATCCATCAATAAAATCAAAATTCTCTTATGCGTATGACCTGTAATCCATGTACCCGTTCCTTCATTCTCCACATAGGTTCTACTGGGATTTCACAATGCTAATGTTTATGGTGGGCAACTTGATTATCATTCCTGTGGGCATCACCTTTTTCAAGGAGGAGACCACCACCCCTTGGATTATCTTCAACGTAGTGTCCGACACGTTCTTCCTCATGGACCTGGTGCTGAACTTCCGCACGGGCATTGTCTACGAAGACAACACAGAGATAATACTGGACCCGGAAAAGATCAAGATGAAGTACCTGAAGACGTGGTTCGTGGTGGACTTCGTTTCATCCATCCCGGTGGATTATATCTTTCTCATCGTAGAGAAAGGCATCGACTCTGAGGTTTACAAGACCGCCAGGGCATTGCGGATCGTGCGTTTCACCAAGATTCTCAGTTTACTGCGACTACTTAGACTGTCCAGACTGATTCGTTACATCCATCAATGGGAAGAGGTAAGATGGGCTTCATTGTTGAAGTCAAACACGATCTTTCGATTTGTGACTGAAGAAATTGAAATATTCGCTTTGATGAAAGGAGCATTGAGTAATCGTTTCTCATTTAAAAATTGGTTTTATTCTACGTTGAATAGGTCATCGGTCATCTCATGGTGGCTGCCATTTGAGATAAAAAAATAAATGAATCATGGCTGATAGCTTCGGTAGCCTAACTCAAAAATAATTGCTTCTGCTGGATATACACAATGGCTGCGTCCAAAAGCGCAAACTCTCTTCTTTTGAATAAGAAATTACTTCACGACCATAGACTGTAAGAAAGATGGACGACGCACCTTCACTCTCTTCCACTGTAGAAAAGTGCCAATATGGCGCTGACATTTTGCGCTGATTTGGGACCTGATTCTGGGACCTGAAACGGTTAGTACAGTTTACTGCAGAACAACTCACAAATTAAAGTTGGTGCCTCAGTGACTACTTCGCTCAGAGAAGCTGTCAATCACAGCTGTCAATCATGACATCACACTCCCGTTTTTATAGCATCAAATAGCTAACTAAGACCAAACTTATTTTAAAAAACCAACACTTAAACTTACATCAGCGTGATAAAACTACCTAAAATGACAGATTTAGTTTGCCTCACGTACCATTAGATTACATGGAGAGGGCGGGGTTTATGACCTATACTGGGACCAGCCACCTGGGGGCGATCATTTTTCAGGACTTGTGCGGCACGCTTGTTCACGACTATTAAAAAAAACTACATAGTTATGCGCACTTCTGTACTTCACTGGTAGGTCATCTGGGTACGTTTGGCCTAGTGTTTTATGAGTATGTGAATTCAGACTACTCTTTTCACATACGTTTTTCGCCTACTATATAGTAGGGAAGTATGCATATTTGGATGTAGCTTCTGGCATTGGCAGTCTGACAAAATAAGACAAGAAACATGTTGAAAACATGACTGATATTCTGTTGAGCGTTCTTGCGTTCTTTTCCATAAACTCAAATGCATATCTTGACGGAAATGTAGGTCACTTTGGATAAAAGCGGTATGAATGTAGAAGATAGAAGATCGAGCACATTGCACTGTGGGACACAGTCTTTCGTATGCTATTCCAAACATAGCAAAATGTTTATTTACCTGGTGATGTCACTTCTTTTGTTTGTAATTGCGAGAAGCAGAATGTATTCAATGGAGCTTTTCACTGATTTCCAATGCTGTCTTGTAGGTGTTTGTCGTGGGTGACTAATTAGGTTCACAGGCTAATTAACATAGCCTGGGGTAATTAACGATCATAAACATTGAGAACAGCAACTGACTGACCACAATAGTAAAAACAGTTCAGTGCATTAACATTAAAACAATGACCAACATTTTAAAACACCATCTTTTGTGAACATTTGGGATGATTATAGAGAGCCAGCTGGGTGACAGCAATGTGACGATTTGTCTGGGGTTGAGCTGATTGATGATTCAGTTATATGCGTTCTTTTCACCACCAAATGGGACAATTATGCTCCTGATTACATAGTGGTAATGTGAGCTAGGCATGGCCCTCAATTACTGAATCAACCTTGCACAGCAGTGCCACATTCACTCCACACTGTTTAGCCCACGTATAGCTCTTGATTACTCAGGCAGGGACAATGCACAAGTAAGACAACCTAAAAGATATTACCAAGTTGTGAAACCCATTTGTCTTACACCACTTTTCCTTAACCTTGATTACGTGAAGGTAATGTAAATGCCTTAAAACTGAGGTCTTTTACTGGGGAAAGGTCATAAACAGCTAGCATAACCCCTAACTGCACACTTAGATTGTTGCCCATTACCCTGATTTTGTACTGCATGTAAACAGCTGCCCCCCTTGGACGTCTGTAAAGCCTGTTGTGTTTTTGGCCATAACAAGAAAAACAGTAACACTTTAGAACAATTCTCATTTTTAACTGGTTGCTTATTAGCTTGCACTTATAAAGCACATTGTAATGCCTTATTCTGCACGGCCATATTCTTCATCTCTTAATCCTACCCCATACCTAACATTAAAGGGATACTTCACCAATTAGCATTAAGCTTTGTATCAGTAGAAACCCGGTAGTATTTTCGAATGACCGTGCTTCCCTCCCTCATGTCCTCCTGAGACGAGAGATTTCTGTATTGTGTGTCTGGAAAAAAAACTCAGATGACTCAAAAATGGTAATTTTGCGTCATCGGAGGCTTTTTTGGCCAGAGGCGAGAGTCTACAGCCAGTAGGAGGAGCTAGTTCCACATGTTTTCAACCCGCCCATAGGGGGATCTCACGATAAAACCGCGTCTTTTCAGTTTCGAGTCGACTAGTAGCCTAGTTGTATCATTTCTTCCGATACTGCGCTCTGTTACCGGTAGGCGTGGCTTGGGAGTGTCCTCGTAGGGCAGCGAAGCAAGTGCATTCTGGGAGTTGTTGTCTTTCATCCACTTTTCTCAGTCTAGAAGGCACCAACTTCTAAAATAATTTCACATTTCTACTACATAAATGACCCAATTTAAATACACATTCATCTTTCCAGCGGTGAAATATCCCTTTAACAACTACCTTGCTAACTATTAATAAGCAATAAATTAGGAGTTTATTGAGGCAAAAGTCATAATTAATAGTGAATATGTGTTCCCCATACTAAAGTGTTTCCATAAAAACTAACAAGAAAAGCATTTCATTAGCCAAAGTAGCATGTCATAATAAAGCCATATTTTATGCTAGCTAATAAAAAGGCTTTACTTGCCAGCCTTCTGCTTACAAGATTGCAAAGAGTAGCCTATAGGTTAGCAATGGTGAACATTGTGTAATGCTATCAGGCCAGTTGTTATCTTGCTAAAATAACACAAAGCAAAATGTTTTTGACCATTTATAATTTTGTTAAAAAACGAATTCTAAGCTACCAGGCTAATAGTTAGCTTGCAAACGGCAGAGTAATTGAAAACAAAGAAAGATAAATGTTTTGTTTACAAGCTTACATTGTGTATGTTAGGTTAGCATGCTAATAAATCTATGCTAAGCTGTCAGGCCAGTTATAATGTTGCTAAAAACACAAAGAAACTAAAAGCACAATTAAAAGGAAATGTTTAGTTGATTAGCTTATATTAACCATTTATAATTTAGTAAAAAACTATAAATGGTAAGCTATCAGGCTAAGCATTAGCTTTCTAAATCCAGGCTAACTACTGTAAACTACTGTACACCAAGAAATCAAAACGTTTAAAGTGCTGACACACCAAGCCAAAGAGCGGCTGTCGGCCAACGCTGGGCAGTTGTTGAGCGTCAGCCGGCAGTTTATGCAGTGTGGGGTATATTTGGCCAGTTGAGCATATTGACTTGTCGGTGAGAGAGAGAATTCTAACTATCTGATGTTCAGCTTAGTGAACGAGTTTGCACTATAATCAAAGCAAAAGTGATAAAAGCCAGCAAAGAAGTCAAGATGGCACAGACAGAAGGCTATTCTAATTTGACGTCATCTTACCTGAGCATTCCAATGCGCAAATATTTTCATAACAACATGAGTCGCCTGGAATAAAGAAATTGATCTGCGTGATCCATTATTCAAAATGGTAAGCAAGCACTGCTTTGTTTACGGTTTATATATCTGCAGTCCTAGTTTCAGCATCCCTTTTGAATGACGAATATAGACTATAGATACCTGATGATATAGGCAGGTGCTAGTTGACAGTCGCCTGTAGTCCTTTTAGTGTGTTTAAGCGCAGCGTTTTGGCTGAGACGCAATACAGTCAACTTTCATTGCCGTCCTTTAGAATTACCATATTTGGTTGTATAAAAATGATAGATCACATAGTTTGTAAAATTTGCTTACAAAATTGTTTCGAACCAACAACCACACCATGGTATGCATACTGAAAAACTACTCAAAAAACATGCCTGGTGATTATATTGTACATACACAAGCCAGTGTTTTAACAAGGACATTAGTCAGCTGATGTTTGACAACATCCTTACATTAGGTGATTATGCATGCCAGAAGAAAAAGGATATTCGGTATGGATCATTAATTTAACCAAATTCAAATCGCAGTGTAATGAGACCTATAAGTGCTTCCACATTGCTTTGAGATCAGTGAGCCTTATCAAAGAGGCTTTCAAGAACTGCACGGCGACAGTGATATGCTAAACAAACAGCCATAACTCCCAACCATAGCCCCCAAGCATGATGCTTCTCTTCAAATATTAGTCTCCAGTCAGTTTTATGTTTTGCATTGTCTCGGTTTTAAGATGCTGCTGCTTCTCAAGCTAGAAAAAACAACCCATGCCGACTAAGAACTTTACAACATGAGCAAGGTTAGTGTCTCTGCCTTGTCTTCTTTTATCGCTGTTTTGGCTCAGTTGCTATTTGGGGCACTTGGCTTTTCTCAGGTGTGACAAGCCTTGTTTCTGGTATGGGAAGTGAGTGTTGACACTGTCTCGCACAACCACACAAGGAATTATCCTGGGCTGGCTCCAGATCGCTTTCCAATAACTGTCCTCTTCACTTTGTAACCACAAACAAACTGCACACACAGCTGTCTCCAAGAGACACATTCTCCACTCTTCCTTAGTCTTGCCAGGAAGAACTCGGTATCAGTTTGGCACATTACTTTCATCATTCACAGACATGTTCGTATAATTCTGACCTCACAGTCACCGATATTGAATCTAATCTGACGGGATGAAGTTTGTAGAATGTACTGTACTCATTACATAAAGCTTTGACAAACCTGATCTCAATACAATATGTTCACAAATCTAGAGGTCACACATAATCTACAAGTCAAAGGGGTTTTGAAACAGTAGCTTGTTTAGACAATCCCTCCGAAAACGAGGGATTTTGTTTCAGTGTCTGTCTTTGTTTCAGAGTCGTGATAATTTAATATATTCTGGTTTGTCCTAGAGAGTCCTTCCCTTCTGCTACTCAAATGTAATGAGCTCTTATCTTGACTGACAGATCTTTCACATGACCTATGACCTGGCCAGTGCGGTGATGCGCATTATCAATCTGATTGGGATGATGCTGCTGCTGTGCCACTGGGATGGCTGTCTGCAGTTCCTGGTGCCCATGTTGCAGGACTTCCCTTCGGACTGTTGGGTGTCCCTTAACAAGATGGTGGTAAGTCTTACCTTCCAACTTACCTCGGTTTCTGTCACACAAATCTTCCTTAACTCTCCTAAATAGCAAGTTCTCAGTGATTTGTGTAGCCCAAAGTTTGAACATCATTTTCTACAGTTACACACATAGGAATGAGCCATTTTCAGTCCAGGAACTGAATCTTGGACTCAGCAAATGGCTCTGAAAAAGGTCACTCTGAGTCCTCATTATGCCTGGACAATTCCACACAATATGCAAATAAGAATGCCAACACCTCTACTGATATCATCAGTGTTTGACAGTGTTAATCACATGGGCACATTGGGGAGCCGACTCCATCACCTGCTCCTCTCACTTTCCCAAGTCTGCCAGGCACTTCGAGTCACCCCTCCCTCACTGCTCACCATCATCCATCTGTTCTAGAAGTTCTCCATGCTGTTTAGTCTAGTTTGAAGAAAAGACACTGTTTGGACATTTGCTTCACTGATGTATACAGTCATTGATCGTAAACCTAAGTGTAAACGATTGGCGACAGTTTGTGAATAGTCGTCAACCAGTTTGGTATGAAAAACCATACAAAAAAAATGCCAATGGAAAGGTTGACAAACTCACAGGGTTGAATAAATCTAAGAAATGCACATTATTTAGGGTTTACCTGTCTGGTCATCCTTTTTGAGACTCTTTATATGCTGTCATGTGACATGGGGACAGGTTTCTCATTGGCTTTTGTTACCACAATAGTTGCAGTCAGTCTAGTCATTGCCAGTGCTTAGCAATCAAGGTCAGCAGCTTTCCAAAGGCAGATTGCTTGAAATGAAAGACGCAGCGTTAAACGATCCGTCTCATTATTTCAAGTGTCCGCCTGTACTCTCAATAGGCCCTTCTTTGTGCGGTAATGAAGCCTGAGTCACACTCGCTGAAGGTGCTATAAAACACTGGACAATTTACAAACCTTCCTTCATTTGTTAGAACACAATACAACTTAGAGGCATTACCATTCAGGATACTGAAAAAAAAAGTGATGACATTCAGACAGTGTGAATCCAATCCAAAACAGTATCACTTGTACTTGCCTTCTTCCTGTCTGCAGATATCCAGGGTCCGATTCTGAAAAAATAGGTCTTCAATAGTGGTTGGAAAAAACATCATGATCATTAATGTAAGCCTAGACTAATCAATATCACATCCAAACTGAATTAAAATTCCTTGTTGAAGTGCATAAATGAGTTACAGATGATTCAGCCACAATTCATCTGCCGCTGTGTTTCCCGCCTCTGATAGATCAATGCACTGAAATACACCCTTTGATCCCTTTTGATCCAGCTGTGCCCTGTGATCCATGACCTAGCATCTTTAAATCCGTCTGTGCACGGTTAGAATCCCAAATAAAGCATGTCCGATTCAAAGGTACATGCTCACATATGCATTTTTCAAGAGTCTTGCTTATGAGCTCTGCAAACTTGAGGAGCCATTCAAAGTTAAGATAAGCATCCCCCTGACATGCACAGACACACATGTATAGACTCACCATGACCTATCTTCATCTACACATTCACAGTGAAGGGCTCTTACCAAAGCCCTTTTAACGCAGGTCAGTTCACTGGCGACCGTCTTGGTAATGTGCCCATGATAAATGCGGGGAAGTACAGCTGTTATATACTGAAATGGGGAAGAATGAAATTTCACATTTCTCACACAAATTTTTTTTTAGGCTGTTTTATTCAATGTTCCTATATGTTAGAGTCAACAAACAACAAAGGCTATTGGCTCTTTAAACTGAAAGTCGGGACTTCAATTCTCACAACTACCATATTTGTCACTACAAAATTTTTCTAAAAGTGGCTTGTCTTCACCACCGTAAAAATTGTTTGCTCTTCACTGCAGCTAATTAGCTCTCTATATTTATTCAATTATAGACACCATTATAATACCTCAGCAAGCCATAATACACAGTAACTATTAGGGTGATTTTTTCCCCTCAGCAGAATGTAGACTGTACAAAACTCTATGTTCATACTTCTCCAAGAGAAAAGCCCTGCAGTAAAGACAAATTACTATACTAGTTGAACTTGGCTAAATCAACTTAATAGCTAAGTCTCTTCATCTTTGTGCCAGTGGGGTAGAGTAACACTAGGTTAAATGTGCGCTAATGACATTAGTTGAGCAAACGTAACCAAAGCACAATTGCTTAACCGGATCTACCCTAATGTGTGCTAATCTTTCATTTAGCTCATTCCAAATCATGCTAGCAGCACTACAATTTATGTCTGCTAAAACAGATTATGCAGCATTAAACATTTCCTCTTTCTTTTCCCATAAATGCAGGGAACAGGAAATAATTTGTGAATGCCTGTTTATCCACAGAATGTAGAGCATGTGCTGGGGTGTTAAATGGCGAATGTTTCGAGGCTAAGCAATTGCTCAATGTGTTTATTTGCATACAGCTTACTGAGAAGCATGCCACTGCCAAATAAATCTTTGTGTTTATAGTGTTTATGTAGCAGTACAAATCCTGAGAAATCAGTCTCACAGTGCAAGGCTTGACTCAGGTCCATCTAAGAATAAACTTAAGCAAAAGAAGTTGATATTTCATTTATTTCTTTCCCATGCATGTGTTTGGTTCAAATATATAATGTGGAACTTTAGCAGTTTATTGTGTTCATTCAGTGTTTAATTGTTGACCTGTGCGCTCACTGAGATGTTCCAGTTAACCCAGAAAAAAATTATTGTTCAGGGTATGTCTGGAAGTCTTGGAAGGCAGACAAGTGAAGAAGATGGAAAGCAGACATGAAGACACACTGCCCACACTGCATGCTTTCTACACTGCCAAGTCTTGCAGTTTCTCAAATAAATAGTTAGACTCCAGACAATGTCTTCTTGGGCTTGTTTGCATTTGTACTTGACAGGATTGTTGGGGTTGAGGCAACACTTTGCTTCTTCCTTAGGACTGTATAGTTGAGTCTGCAAACATTTATATTTCTTATTTCTCCATGACACTTGCACTCTATGAGCACTGTCTTTGCACCCAAGTTGCCAGTGATAGCAGTCAGGTGTGTCCTGGCTTCAACAGAGGCTTCCTCCATCCCAACCCTAGTAACCCCACTTCTCAACTCATTTCCACAAAGTAATTCCCCTGATTACCCATCACCCCGTTTTCCATTTTCACCTCATTTCCCCCTCTTCGTCATTCAAAGTCACCCGTGGCCTCCTTGACTTTGATTCAGGATCTTCATAGCCTTGTCTAAACCTGCTCGAAGTGAATGCAAATCAGGTTAAGCACATTTCACTGGGACCCATCAGGTCAATCCTGAAAAATCAGTAGCTTATGAAGAGAGACGAAGCACTTTAGCGTAGCAGCTGAGGTCCTATGCAGATATTTGCAAGGGGAGGAAAGACATTATAACTAGAGCCCATCTGAACAATAAACAATGCGGTTCAATTAACCACCTTTAAATAACAGACAGAGTGATGAAATAATGAATCTATCACAGGTCCATAGCACACGTAGCTATCCAACATACAGTACTTGGCAAGCTGCCTTTAACAGGGGTTTTAATAGCCAAGATTTTGACACAAGGATAAGTGTCAAGAGGAGATCATGCTCAGGAGAGTGTATCTAGTGCTGATGAAGTAATCAAAGTCTCCCTTTCTTTTTCTATTTATCACTTTCTCGCCTTCCAATTTGCAGAATGACTCCTGGAGTGAGCTGTACTCCTTTGCCCTGTTCAAGGCCATGAGCCATATGCTGTGCATCGGGTACGGACGCCAGGCCCCAGAGAGTATGTCTGATATCTGGTTGACCATGCTGAGTATGATCGTGGGAGCCACCTGCTACGCCATGTTCATTGGCCATGCCACCGCCCTCATACAGTCGTTGGACTCTTCCCGGCGCCAGTACCAGGAGAAGGTGGGTACTATGCTCCAGACACACACACATACACACCGAAACACCTGCAGATGACCTTCTTATGTGTCACCGTTTGTTTGATCTTGCCAGATCAAAGTCGGTACCTATCGTCTGTTTGAGAGGATGAAACTGCTCAGGCCAACTATCCCTACGGCTGAGGATTCTGGGTATTCTCTGCAATCTGGTCTCCCTCTCATCTGATCAGTTGTCAGTCCCTCCCACAGCTGTAATTCGGTCTTCTTTGATTCCTAATCACGGCATCTGGTGCTTGTTTACACCGGCAACTCTAGTTTGCAACCCGTGTCTTGACGTCACAAACGATTTGGTTACAAACTTCTTATCTCTGCACTATTTCCATTGAGCATGCGACTTTCTGGAACCTCTCTTTTCTTGAAAATATATAATCGGTTTGTTATTGCCATGTGCTTTAAAAGAAAATCTTTTTTGGGGAGATTGTATTTCAAAGAAATTTGATGTCCACCCAGCGTCGGCGCTATGAGGGTCACTGTGCCCCCTCACCTCTGCTCCATTAAAAATTGTAATGCCTGCCCACAAAGTTACCAACCCTGTGCCCACCTGAGTAAAAAGGCTTATATGTTCTTAAATTATTGGAGAATCCCCATGGGACAGCAGTCAGTTTACATTAAAAATCTGACAGTGACATATATATTCTCTTCTACAAGAATTGCACAGCAGTCGGATTGACAGAACTGAATTAAGTTCATCAGCAATCAAATTCAGTTTCAAGTAGACCAGAAGTACTCAGTCCGTCTCCTAGAAACCCATTTCTTGCAAAGTTTTTTTCCAACCTGCTTCAACACACTTGCCTGTGTTTTTCAAACAATTCTGAACACATAAATGAACTGGTTTAGGAGTGTTTGATTAGGGTTGGAGCAAAACTTTGTAAGACAGTGGGTCTCCAGGAGGAGGATTGAAGACCTCTGAAATGGACTATACCAAACTGTCCTACCACTGCTTCTGCCACATCATCCTTTGGTTGCTCAGACAGATTGTCCTGCTCCAAACTCACAGCATTGGTCGAGACAGAAGTTGACCAGGGTGCTTTCCACACTTTGGGAAGTCCCCCTACGAATGACTTACTTTGGTTGGCTTACTCATACTTGCATCTGCACATCAAACTGGCATAGGGAAAAGTATTTCAAGATCAAGCACAACATTTAAAGGTATTAAAATGTATTTAAAGGAATTCCTGCTCATCATTATTTGCATGCCCTAGATTCTTACTTTAAACATATATATATTACGATAAGATTTGAAGGAATGA
Source organism: Abramis brama (assembly GCF_963993115.1). Classification (NCBI taxonomy): domain Eukaryota; kingdom Metazoa; phylum Chordata; class Actinopteri; order Cypriniformes; family Leuciscidae; genus Abramis; species Abramis brama. Next base: position 21,227,907 of record NC_139968.1, on the reverse strand, counting down.
TGTAATGCAGAGAATCCCAAAGGGACTTGCGGTGGAGCTCATCAAATCTCGCCTAAGGCGGCAGACTTTCCTGTTCATTAATCACTAGCAACAGAGCTGCTTGCCGTCAGATAACAGAGCCACTGAGGCAGCAGGGGAGTAGAATGTGCTAAAGATGCCAACAAAAGCCATTCTTTGCATGAGATAAAGGGCCCATAGGAAGCTGTTTTTGACCTCATGATCCAGAATAAACGCAATGTAATGTTCCTTTGAACCAAAATATACAATAAAAAGCTGATGATTTTTGTGCATACTTGAGATGAAGGGGATCTCACTGGTGGAGAGGAAGAAGTGGATTGCTGTGATGGTGGTCCTTGAGTGCTTGCTTTTCTAAAATAACAGGGATATATTTACAACATATTGACCCAGAATATGCTTTCTAGCATACATAAATGTATGGTGAACGTGATTTCACCAAGTACCACATGTTCCTGGATCAACATCTTTGTTGATCCTGGAACAACTTTCCAATCAACCAATCAGATTTGAGGGAAATTTACAGTTTATGTCAAGTGTTATTCACCTATCATTTCCCTCTGATTTTAGGGAAACGTTATGGGTAGGGTTAGGTTTAGGGGTAGGGATAGGATAAGGAATGTTATTCCAGGATCAACTAAATATGTTACCTAACATGTAATTATAAACCTAACATGTCTTACTTGGCAAAATCACGGTGACCACAAATGTATAGTAAATGCATACATAAATGTATAGTATATGTTCAAAAGCCACTGTAAAAAGCATAGGGTACTTTTCTGAGTGAACTCTAAAATCCCTTCTGTAAAAGGATTTATCACGGCTTTGCAACCTGATGTACAAACAGCACAATGTCCCTGTGTAGATCTCCCATTGTCCCCTCACATGTCCATCTCCCCTGCTATGTGGAAACCAATGGATTGCCAGACAACGACAGATGAACGGGACATTAGCCCTTACGTAACAAGCATTACATTGCTTAACTTTGACTTTCAATTACCTGCTTAGATCTAGCCTCCAACAAATGCTCATATGAATTAGAACGACAGAAGTCTCAGATCAGTTTCTGTCAACATTACCGCACCCCAGGGAATTGTGGTTGTATGTACAGGCTTGCTGAGATGTACAGATCGAGCTGTATCAATCGACCATTGGGCACCGCATTATATTAGTATGTTACAATAATGATCACAACATTGTCCAGCATGTACTGTACAAAAGATAATATACTGACTGCATCATGTATGGAAACGATTTGATTTTAAAGAATAATATATTACAGTTCTTAGTCTTTTTGCAGGAGTATACAGCAAGAATTGGTTGTGATCTTTGTTTAGGGTTGTGGACTACAGGGCTGTAGGGGTTTCATATCACGTTGGTTATTACCTAACGGTAAACCATCATAATCCTAGTTGGCGTCGGATACCTATGGTTTAAATGTAACCACTGATGGACTCTATGTCCATATGGAATGAAAGCGTGATATACGGTTCACAGGACTCACAGGCTTTCATCCCCCCTCCTTGGTGACTGTGATGACCTTGATTCTTTGGCAGATGGTCATGGGAAATATATCATCCCTTTATGTCACTAACTGAAGATGAACTGCATGTCCCATTACAAAGATAAAAAAAAAAAACCCGGTGGACTGGCTGAAAATGTGGTTTGATTTCATGCATTTAGAACATGCGCTAACATAGTTCATAATTAATTGCTTGTTTCCCCATGTTTACTGGAGCTGTGTGATTTGTCAGCTAGCTTGGGTTGGAAGTGATTCTGTTGTACATTTTTACGGAAACAAAATGAACAGTTTGGAAATTAAAGTTCTGGTGCTGTATGGAGAAACTTTGCTAAAAACAAGCAAGCAAGCAACACAGACTAAGCTAGGAAGCTTACACAGGTTAATCGGTTCATCAGCCTGTAGGTCACCAGATGTGTAGCTTATCATATTTGTGCTAAGCTAATGCTAGCTCTGTCCTGTGACAGCCCTCTATCTATCTATCTATCTATCTATCTATCTATCTATCTATCTATCTATCTATCTATCTATCTATCTATCTATCTATCTATAGTATAAACAGAGAACAGTTTCCCAAGCTATGACCCAGTCTGAGACCAGGTGCAATTGAAAGTTTCCTGAAGTGTTTTCAGTGCTAATACACAGACCTTGTCTCTACGTAGGAGACTCAAACAGTGATTGCAACAAGGTTCAAGTAATTGGCTTCACGTTTCAGCTTAACACCTTGTCTTACTTCATGGCTGATTGAATGAACCAAAGAGAGGAGAAAATAGACTTCCTTGATCGAAAGAGACAAAGCGTAAATTACAGTTTGTCGAGCCTGACGAGACAAGCGGGCTCTGTTATTTTGAGGTGGCTAAATGTTGATGTGCAAGTAAACACATTTTTGGTACTTTCTTTAAGCACAGTTGTGCTTTTTACCGCTACATGCCTCCTATATATGTAAAGTAGGTTCATTAAAGATGTGTTTTATTCACGAAACTAGCAATTAGCATTGTGCTATTACCCTACGCAGAAAGAAATGCAAAAAAGGTGAAAAGGGATAATGGCATGCTGGGAGTTGGGAACCCCTGGTTGTTTCTTTCGGTTATGTGCGATTGTATAAATCCCTTATCCAATTGTAATTAATTAAGATCGATTTAGATTAGGATTTGGGCCGGATTACTGAAACAAAAGGTTTTCATGAAATGGTTTTATGATAGGGATTTCCACTCTGAGCTAATTAAAGTCAGTCAGTGCACTTCTCCTGATTCCCCTCCCACTGCCAAAGGGATGATGAGTAATCGTGTGCATGCTAACACGCACATGCCATGTCTGTTGTATATAGGATATATCTGCTTCTGACAGGAAGTGTAAGCTTTCTTCTGTTGCTACATTTCTTCTCTTCTACTCAACCCCCCATTTCTTTGGTCTGGCAAATCACTTAATAACCATCAGCACCATTTTTGGGGTGTGTTCTGGAGTAACGTTGCAGCCTATGGGAGGGTCAGATTGCTCTCGGATTCCATCAAAAATATCTTAATTTGTGTTTTGAAGATGAATGAAAGTCTTACGGGTTTGGAACGACATGAGGGTAAGTAATTAATGACAGAATTTTCATTATTGGGTGAACTATCCATTTAGTTTAATATTTAAAGTTAAGGGGATAGTTCGCTCAAAATTTTAAATTCTAACCATTTACTCACCCTAATATTGTTCCAAATCTGTTTGACACACACTGAAACAAAAAAATATAAAAAAAATCATTTAAAAGGTTTTACAAATCCAAGTGATTCTTGCTTTAGCAAAAACCAATCCCTCCATACAATAGCACAATGGCCTGTACAACAGATAGTACCTGTCACTAACAAGTGCAACACCCCTGTTAGTAGCCCAAGAATCGACCCAAGGCTTGTCAAGCCGAGCATGTCACCGCGCACATACCGACAGTCATTATCCACATGTCTTTTTCAACCAGCACCATCTATCCAGCTGCGAGGTCACTAAGGAGCATCACCCTTCCCCCATGCCATTATCCTGGTGTGCACATGACCCAATATAGTTGAGTTATGTTGGAATATGAGGTCTGAGAGGCCACAGAAGACTGTCTCACATTTAACACTGCTTCAGAAATACTGTGACACAAGGTTCAAATTTAGCACACAACCGTATACTGTAAATAGCCTTTCTCCTTGGTAATAAGTGTTTGATGGAATCTGAGATCTTGACTGCAAAATAACCTTAACCTAAGCTTCATCTTCATCACCTCTGTTTGTCTGTCTGTATCTATGATACTTTTCAAAATATACTCTTAGTCACTTAATCTACGCTCACTACTCTCAGTATTGTCCAGTATCATATAGATGGACTTTCATCTCTATTTAAATAAAAAATGCAGTGGATTATTAAATGGATCAAGCATGTCATTGATAGGAATTGTCATCAGGATGTGTGTGTCAGAGAGAAATGTTGCAGAGATGTCATGAGCTGGTGTTATTAACACACTCTCTAACCTCCGCACTTTGCCATTCAACATAGAAACTGTTAATATGACCCCCTGCTTCATAAAGGTCACAAGGTGGGATTTTCAAATTTGACATTTTGTTATTTATTTTTTTAACCTGTGAGATATAGCCACCATTCTATATCACTGATTCTTGAGAACTAGGACAAATCAGACTATATGATAGAAACATTTCTTTAGAATTGAATTTCTGCAACACATTGTTCTGACACAGAACATATAATAATAAATATAGATATTTCCCATGTGAGATTGTCAACTATATTACAGACAAACTGTATATATATAGGCTATATATATTTTGGTCTATTCTGCCACACATACACTGATTATTTTAAAATACTTCTGAGGTTTCTGTTATTTTTTTTTTATATTTGTGTAAAAACTTTTTCATCATAAATCTACTTTAAAGGTAATTTTGTAGTTTTAAGAGGTGTCATCCAAAACTCCAGTCCATGTGGAGGTAAATAATACCCTGAAAGAATATCAGAAGAGGCATTTACATTTAAAATGTAAAAAATCAGTCAAAACATAGTTGACAATGACAGTAACATAGTTGACAATTTCACCATTTTGCCTCAATTTCAATGGCAAGCTTTGTCTGGCCAACCAAATTTTATTTTCTTGATTAGGTTAACCTCACATTTTAATATTTATTTGAAAGAAAACAATAAAAAATATTGCAAAGCACAACAATGTACCCAACAAAGTTGACAGGCAAATAATATGCTCATTGACAATATGTCATTGGAGATAAATATAAAAAACAACTAAGAGGATATTTACCATAATGTGTTCAAAATATCCACGGCAGAAGAAAATATCACATAATGTTGGTCACATGGTTTTGGGATATTTTTTTTTATTTGATTTTTTTTCAGGTTTTGGTTAGTAACAGTTGACATAATTTTTGTGGACATTAATATTTTTCTCTAAGGTATTCAGATTGTAGAAATAAAGTGAATTTAGAAAAATTTGACTAACAAACCAAGACTTCAAAAAGTGCATTTTGCAAAAACTCTATTTAAGGGACATAAAGGCAATTTCAAGCAAACTGAAAAACACGGTGCATAAAATATTATGGTATGTATTCTCCTAATGAATAAAGTTATTGTTAGATTGTTAAAAATTGTTAGAAAAAATATAAATATCAATGGACATGAAATGTACTCTAAATTATAGAACACTCCATATAATAAAAGAATTGTTAAAAATATAATAATGTAAAATAACTCACTAGAGCCTGTAAGACATTCTTAAACTTGTAGCAGGTAAAATATAGGGACACAGCTATGAAACCGTACAGAATATGCATATATTTCTAATAAACCTCTTCCTTTTGGCAAGGCTAGTAGTAATGTTTCTTTAAAAAGGTTTTTTTTTAAGATATATTTTACTCTATATTACATACTAATATAAAATCAATAATTTTTTTTATTTTTATTTTTTTGATATGGAAAATGTGTTAAAAAATATTCTAGTGATCATCCCGTATTAGTTTCAAAGTGAAAAATTACACAACATACATACATACATAGTCAAAACCATTTAACACAACAAATGTACTGCATATTCCAGTAACAAACCAGAAAGCCATCACAGTACAGAAGATGCTGAGAGATGGTTAACTACATATGCTGCGCTATGAATAGAGCTTATCATCTGATTCATCATACTCTTCCTGCTTTGAGAACATCATATTATCATATACTCTTTAGTCTATCACATCCACCATAAATAACTTCCCTTGATGTTTCCTAAAATATCAAGCCTGGATGTTTACTTATTTACTTTCATCTGTAGACCCAGTCAGCTTATCTCCACAAAAGAGGCCTCGTGGGATTAAGATGGGCAACCAAAATTTTGGTGGTTGAAAATTTTGGGTCAAAAGTGTGTCCTGAGATGTCAGCTAACATACATACCCTGTGTCCATTTTCTCTTCTCAGTACAAGCAAGTCGAGCAGTACATGTCTTTCCACAAACTTCCGGCCGACTTCCGGCAGAAGATCCACGACTACTATGAGCACAGATACCAGGGCAAGATGTTCGATGAGGAAAGCATTTTGGAAGAACTGAACGAGCCATTAAGAGAGGTACAAGTTACCAACAGAAAACGGTACACAATTGATAACTTGTGTTAAAACTGACAGTAAATTAACTTCCGCACCTCCAGGAAATAGTCAACTTCAACTGCCGGAAGCTGGTGGCGTCCATGCCGCTCTTCGCCAACGCAGATCCCAACTTTGTGACAGCAATGTTAACCAAGCTCCGCTTCGAGGTCTTCCAACCTGGAGATTACATCGTTCGAGAGGGAACTATCGGCAAGAAGATGTACTTCATTCAGCATGGCGTAGTCAGCATCCTGACCAAAGGGACTATCGGCATGAAGCTCTCGGATGGCTCCTACTTTGGGGGTAAGGACCACACAGAAAGACCATCTTCTTAATTCGGAAACAAGTATCAGTTTGAACATCATACTCAATATAGTACTTACAGAAAAATGCTTTTCCAAGGCTAAACTGTTGTCAGGTATCATTTCCAAATTGTCGTGTTGTGACATCCTGTAAAATATTACATTTTCAAAATAAAAGTCCCTGTAGGAACTTAAAAAAATACTTATAACTACAATTTTAATTTCCAAAGGCAGTACAATTTAAGTTATAAAAAAATAAAATAAAAAAACCTCTAGGAATATCAGTTTAACCACAAGTATCCTATTTGAATTGATCTTTTTACTATTATACTTCCATAATAATTAAAATATTATAATTAATATTCTTTTACATTACATAATCAAAAAACTCCTAAAATTAAGTAAATTAAATCAATCATAATTTCAGTTTATCCACAAGCAACTTGTTTGAGTATAACTTTTACTATTATACTTGAATATTATAATTAATATACTGCACTTTTACATTCCCTAATCAAATAAAAACTAAAATAAATTAAGTCAATTAAATCACTCATTATATTAAAATAATCCTATCAAATTCAATCACATTGCAATAAATTGTAAATTACTTAGAGCCAAATGTTTTTCCAAGGCTAAATTGTTGTAAGCTATTAACGTATATTAAAATGAAATTTCAAAATAAAAGTCTAGAGAGGAAATTATGCAAAAAAAATAAATGCAATTTTAAGGCATTGCTTTAATAGTCAAAAGAATAAAAGTAAGGAATCCCCTGTTCACATTTCTTTGGGATTTTTTGATGAAAATCAAAAACCGAACAGATCGGAGTTTTAAAAGTGAGTTAAAAATAAAACAAAATTGAACGCATGCTGAAAATGTTTGCAGCTGTACATCATTCCACCTTATCATTGCTCCATCTGAGGCCCTAACAGCTCACTTGCACTGTGAATGCAGTGATAAATACCACTGACATTTAAACATGACTCCTTAGTTTCTCCCTCCAGCAAGCTTTGTCCCATTTAAGATGCTGCCTTCCTCGAGTGCCTTACGTTGGTGATCCAGAAAAAAGCAGTGTTTTTTTCCCCAGAGTCTTTAGGGCAAGGTCTGGGAGGGGCAAGGAGCAGAGTTCACTGAGGCTGCGAATATACCAGGAGCCAGCGGCACTGAAGAATGGCTGCAGATAAAGAACTAATTTGGCTAATTAATAACACTGAATTAGTGGAGCAGAACAGCAATGGCAAAGCAATTTGTAACGTCAACTTCAGAGAATCCCAGGCCTAAAACAATTACACTTTACCTTTTACAATGCATGAATGAGAGGGGCTTATTCATGATGCCAGACTGATTTGTCATGGTACTCTATACCGATCACAGCGTCTCTGCTTGCATGCTTCACATAATAAAAAGCCCACTCAGTAAACATTTTTTTTTCCCGAAGTTGCAAAATAAAACAGATTATAATTTAAATGCAAGATCCATGTTTAGCTCTATGTTAAAACATAAAATAGATGTTAAGGTGTTAATGTTTTTTGAAATAACCGTTTTTGTCCATCCAATGAAAGTCAATGGGGTCCAAAAACTGAAAACGACATTTGGACCCCATTTACAATCATTGTATGGACCAACAACAACAACAATTTTTTTTTTTTATATTAACACATTTTTTGGCAACAACACTACATTACCAATAGTAGTAGGTTAACATGAAAAACAGCATGGACATTTGATTCAGTTAATTGCATAAACCATTGTACATATATTCTACAAACTGTATACAATTTAAGCGACTACAAGGCTTTTAAAACAGCATTGGGAGTGACACATGGATACATTAAACGTGTAATGGCCATGCTTCTTAGCAGCTTACAGAAATGAGAATCATCATTAATCTTCTGAGCTGAGCTTTAAATATCTCAAATTATACTCTGAATCGAGCATGTAAGTATATGCAGACATTCAAAGTTATATGTGAATACCTTCAATGGCAAGAACTTTCAGTTACTCTCGTTTAATCTTCTATTAATTATTTTTTTTACGTAGATTTGTGATAATGTAATGTAACTCTGAAACAGAACTAAATTTGATCTCCGCATTTGTGGTAAAGCCCATCATTCTCAGCTTTTATACCAGTGCCCTTGTTAGTGGGAAAATTAATCATCAAATATATCTAATCATCAAATCTGTCTGTAAATCAGTAGACAGTTCGTGAGCCCTAGAATTTGAAAGAAAATCGCATGCAGTATTTAACAAGAGGCTGCATGTGCCAACTTTACAAAGGCTTCTCAATAAGGGACGTGGCCAAAAAAACTTCAAAGACCAATGAGCTGCACTAGAAACAGCCAGAGCACTAGGGGTCCACAAAATAACTTAAATTATACACATTGCATGAAATACAATAATCAGTTCAAAACATTTATTTTTATTTTTATTTTAAATATACAGTCATATGACTGCAAAAAACTTTTTTTTTTTTTCAGTAAAAACATCCAAACATCTTTAAAAATATTAATTCAATAAGAGACATTAGCAAATATGTTTTGTTAGATTATTAAAACGATGATACTTTTTTAAAAAAAAACAAAAAAACAATTGCAAATAGAAGATAAATAAGAAGAAAAGTAAATTAAAATATATTCTCCAAAAAACATTATTTTATGCAATTTAGCCTCAAGTAAAAATGTATTTTGTTTTTTTTACTGAAAAAAAAAAGATTTTTGCAGTCATATGACTGTATATTTAAAAATATTAAACAAATAAATAATCATATATGCAACAAAACCTAAATTTGCCTAAAAGGCGACACAAATGCTTTTCAAACCCTGCTTCCAACTCTAGGACGTTTCTCTTTATAAAACTTAATACTGTTGGAAAGGTTAAGTTCATAGTACTGAAATATGATCAAATGTGTCTTAAATATTCAACATAATCAATTTAACAACAAAGGCCCTTATTAAGATGCAGATGTTACCCTGAATTAAAGCTTTATTGATTTTTTTATGACAGGCAACTTCCACTTGAATCCCTCATTGGAGTTTTACAGGGATGAGGGGCACAGCGACTTCAATTAGAGGGAGCTGTGCCAACATTCACTTTGAATCGTGGCCACATTTTCAACTGGGTAGATCCCACATGCTGAGCATCTATGTGTGTGTGTGTGTGTGTTTACTTGTAAAACTATCTTTGTGAGGACCAGTTTGAGTTTTAGACCATTGGAGTGAGGACAAAGAGAGTAAAGTGAGGACATTTTGGCTGGTCCTCACTTTCTGAGAGCCCTTTAAAGGCCTGTTTGAGGGTCAAGACTTGGTTTTAGGGATAAGGTTATAATTAGGTTAAGGGTCGGTTTAGGGTAAGGGTTCGGGTTAGGCACTTAGTTGTGATGGGTAAGGTTAGGGTAAGCGGCTAGAGATTGCATTGTGCCAATGAATGTCCTCATAAAGATAGATGTACAAGAATGTGTGTGTGTGTGTGTGTGTAGATAGATCCCTTTCAGTCAGTGTCAGGATCTTACCTCTCTAATGCTGAGTTTGACATTCCACTCAGAGAGAAGAGGTGTAGTTAGGAGACGAAGCAAACTGACAGGTCCTCTACGGTTACCTTTTCAGGTTTCAACTCCAGTTGAGGTGAAATTTCAGTGTGTACTTTCAAGAACAAAGAGAAAAGAGACTGAAAAACTTAATTAACATGACTATTATGTTGTTGAAGTTTATGTTCCATGGGTTTAGATTGAACACTGCTGAAAAACAAAACCCACTTAAACCAGCCTAAAAAGGTCAAGGTGGTCTCCCAACCAGACCAAGCTGGTCAAGTCTGTCTTTTTTGAAGGGTTTAAAGGTTTTTTTTTTTGGCCCTTGTCCACTAGTCAGACTAAAGAGAGCAGCTGACCAACCAGCCAAACAACAGCTAAGACTCTGCAAAAAAAGCTGCTTAAACCAGTCTTATTTTATTGAACTTGGTCTACTGACATGGTCAAGTTGGTGTTGCATGGTCTAGTGACAGAAACCACTCTAAAACCAGCAATCCGGACCAGTCTGACATGGCTGGGAAACCAGCTAAGGCGTGCAAACCATCTTAGACTGTTTTAAAAAAAAAAAAAAAAATTATTGCTTGAAATATGATTGGAATCACTTCAAAAAAGGAAAATGCGGTCAAGTGCAACAGTGTAGCGCAAGTCTACCATATAGACTACATAAAATTATAATGGAACATTATAATGGTTTTTAATGGTGAGACTTTAGTTTTTGTAATCAGGCTTTCTGAAATTATATAAAAATTTGGATTTAGATTTATCTGCCAATATATCGGTCATTGGCTTTCAAATATAAATAATTATTGGTATAGGCCAACATTTTCATATCGGTGCATCTCTACTAAAAACCTAATCTAAAACAATCTAAGACCAGCAAACCACTTTTAAAAATGGTTGAAGCAGAGGCTTTTCTTACATCAGGTACAACCAGCACAGAACCTGATTTCAACAGGTGCAACGTTCCTGCCTCCTGGATCATCATCTTTGTTGATCCTGGAACAACATTCCAATCAACCAATCAGATTTGAGGGACAAGTTTACAGTTTATGTCAAGTTTAGGCTTACACCCAGGGTTAGGTGCTTCTACATCAGTGTTATTCACCTATCATTTCCCTCTGATTTTAGGGATAACTTATGGGTAGGGTTAGGTTTAGGGGTAGGACTAAATTTTCAGAGAGGAATGTTGTTCCAGGATCAACAAAATATGTTGATCCAATATTGTGGCTAACTCGGCAAAATCAGGACGTGACAAATACTAAAAGACTAATCTAAAACCAATTAAGAACGACTAAGATACAGATGATTCTGGAACCACAACCATGATATGTCCTGTTGATTCTCAGAGATCTGCCTGTTGACCCGTGGAAGACGTACCGCCAGCGTGCGGGCGGACACCTACTGCCGACTGTACTCGCTCTCTGTGGACAACTTCAATGAAGTACTGGAGGAGTACCCCATGATGAGGAGAGCGTTCGAGACCGTAGCCATCGACCGCCTTGATCGAATAGGTAAGTTGCCTAGAAAGTAAAATTGGTTGCATAAACACAAAGCATTATGCTTATAATAAAGAATCATGGTAACACACTCAGCACATTTTGTGAAGGTGTGTTTACCTGTGTTAGAGGCGTTATGGGTACACAGCCCAGGATTCCATTTGTTTGGACATTCATTGATCACATCTGTGCTCAAATTCTAGTGAGATCCAAAATTGGTTTGTCTTCAACACGATTGTTTTGCCATTCTTGGCTTGTGTCCTCAACACATAAACACGTAATTTGCCAAGATAGGCAGGCCACCTGCCCTACTCACCCCTCTCAGCATCCTCTTTCCTTATCTCCCAAGGTCAGTGTGCTGCTGATGTCACTCCCTGTCACATGACCACCTTAGTTGTTTACACATGGGCCATGCAACCACCCCACACGCTGCTGTTGCCATGGCAGCCAGATTCCATAAATGATCAGTTCAGCTCACACAGGGGGAGTTTAGACCACAGACACTTTGCCGAAGAACATCCGCTACCACAGTTTCACACTAAATGACCTACTGCAGTCGCTCACTGTCAATGTTGGCTGTTAAAATGTATGAACGTCAAAAATGAAATTTTTTTTACTATGGGAAAAGAGAGATTCAGTTATGTCAATTTGCAGGCCTAACCGGAATGGGTTCCCTCTGTGATTTCCTAAGGGTTTTTAAATGGTGGCTTTCGATTTATGAGTGAAATAAGGTTTGTGGTTGACATTACTTAGAGTATTTTCATGGTTTTTTTTTTCTTTCTTGATGCATAAATTACAAACCATTCATACCGCACATGTACTTTAAAACCATTCTGCAACATTTTTAAAGCACACAATAGCAATGTTAATCATTTTTACTTTTAAATCGAATTCTGCAAATTTCCCACAACATGGAAATGCTAAAAATTCCAAAAATACAAATTCTCCTTTGAGTTTTAGACCACAAACTGAACAGCTCTATTCAAAGAGACATCTAAAACAAGGTGAACATGATGAATGCCATTAATATGTGCTGCACATCGTGTGATATGAACCATGTAGCTGTGGATTTGGGAGACAGCTTGGTGAAATTGAATGCTCAAACCACGAGTGATAGATATAAGTGTTATTTGTATGTGCTTCTGGAGACGTAGGTGAGAGAAATTGAAGGCGATGTTGGGGCCCAGCCAGCAGGAGCTGCGCGAAGGATGTCATTTTAGCTGCAAATTGTCTTGCTAGCAGCAGGGTGCAGGTGATAGGCACACGCCATGCCGCGAGTTAGTGTTAGCGGTGCCGTGACTCAGCACAATGACACCAGTGCCAGACATCATAGCTTCCCTCTCACTGGAAATCTCAGCAGGGTTCTGGGGTTTGCTGTACACAGGGAACTAGATGAACCATCAGTCTGAAAAAGCAGTTATCAGAAATAAAAACCCCAACAGGAATCCACCGAGTAAAGTGGAAACATCCATCTAAACAAGTTCTGTCAACAGTCAGACCAAAAGACTATACTAGAGGTGTGCAAAATTGCATGTTTTCAAAACAAGCTATAATTTGTCTAGATTGGAGTTCACCTCAATCCGAAGGGACATGTTTCTTAAAGGCCATGTACATAAGATATGCTCTTGCGGAGGGACACTTTTCCTCCCTTTTCCCCATCGTGCAAGTCTACCAAATGTGATTTCAATGACTCTTCAGCACCATATAATCACTACATCTGGAAAATGAGAAAGATTAAGTGTAGTATGTCAGATTAAGCCTATGTTACTTTGTGTCTGACGATTACTAAAGGCACAGAGTGCAGTGGGTTCACTGTAATATGAATGAAGCATTTAGGTAGTTGATACATCATTAGACATCCATAACTGCAGTAATGTTTGCTAGTTACAGATATAGCTGTTAAAGGTATGATATAAGATGTGTAGACAAAGCTATAACTGACCATAATCTATACCTTTCAGGCAAGAAGAACTCCATCCTGATGCACAAAGTACAGCACGACCTTAACACTGGCGTCTTCAACAACCGTGAAAACGAGATGATCCAGGAGATTGTGAAGTACGATCGGGAAATGGTTAAGCTAGTTAAACAAGGAGACATGCAGAGGCCCAGGGCCATGTCCATGTCCATGACTCCTTCAACTCATGGGAGCATGTTTGCACCTTCTAGTCAGCCCTCTACAAGTTCTGCCATTGCTACCCTCCAGCAAGCTGTTGCCATGAGCTTCTGTCCCCAGATGGGCAACACTCTAGTGGGTTCTGGGGCTGTCCAGTCACCCCGCATGGTGCGGCGCTTCCAGGTGGTCCAGAGCCAGACACCCCCAGGCTCCCAGTACTCCACCTTAGCCCTTGCCTCTGCCCTTGCAGGCACACCTGTCCATAGCCCTCTGGCAACTACCGGTCGAACATTCCAGTATGGTTCCAGCCCCCCGGGTGCACCCTCAGGCTCCCAGTTATCCCTTGTACAGCAACACGTCCCCAGTCCCACACATCGACCACTGGTCCCCAGGTGTGCTTTAAGCCAGGATGACCGTGCCCTATCCACCTCCCAGCCATCCTTACCCCATGATATGGTACAGCCAGTTGCCCCAAGCCCTCCCCAGTCAACCAGAGTCTCTTCCACTTCGATCGGTCCCCCTCAGAACCTCCCCGGCCCTGCTGGTATTAGAGGAAGTATTCCGCCAAGAATGGCACTACCCCACCAAATGTCTGTAGGTGCATTTCCTCCTGCCTCCCTCCCCCAGATGAGACCCAGTTTGGATTCAGGACTGCCCAAGAAGGATTCAATAATCAGTCTACCAGAAACTGAACAACATCACATCAGATCTAGATTATCATCAAATTTGTGACCACGATAGTGTTGGCAGGCTCTGCCTAGGTCAGGAATGTGTGGACTCTCCTTAACCAAGAACGTTTCCCGACCCCTTGTCACACCTTTGGATTTTACTCACAGAATGTATGTGGTGCGACTGGTTACAAGGGCAAACAAACCCTTGAGACTTAATAGCATAAAATGAACATGTCTGTATCATTCTTACCACGACTGGGACATTTCCATTGTACCTATGATATAAACATCAATGTAGCTTCCACCCTCACAATTTGCCTCTTTGAAATGGTTTTATTTATTGTAGCTGCTCACAAAGATGTACCCACTCCCTTTTATATACTGTAGTACAAATAATGCAAACTGATACGTGTCTGAATACCGGGACTTAGCAGTTTGCTTCTGATCACAATGTAGGTAGGAGCTAACTCCCTCTTCTCAACATGAACCGGCTAGACATTAGATATTTAACCTATAATACGCAATATTAGAGTTGTTATAGAAAAATAAAGGTGTATTTGAAGGCTCAAGATTCCCAAACCGGTTTCAAAATGAGAACTTCTGTCCTTGTCTTTGTCTTATTCCTTCAGACCAAAGGAGGCCAAAGGAAAATGTTAACATAAGATGACATGTAAAGATGTGTCAAATGAAATGAAAGGATAAAAACAAATATAATTTCATTGCCTTGATTTTCAACGTTGTGTGTGTGACCATATATGCGTTTGTTTCTTAGCTATCCCACAACAGAGCACATTTCATCATCTTAATTTAGCGTTGGGACAATTAAACGAATCAACAGTTTCCCAATGAGGGTTCATGGGAGTGAATACCACATACATTTTGAGCTAATTATGCTGCTAACGTACAAAGTTTAATGACTGGGAGACTAATTTGCCCTTATCTGGTGCATTCAAATGCATTTAAGTCTTAATTACAAATGACTTAAGCAGCTTTCTTCAGAAAGGTCAGCTTTTCATTATCAGTGAACTATTTATTTCAAAAAATTGTGGCTCTGTCCTGTATGTAAAAATCTTTCTCCCTCACAAATAAAGCAGAGAGTGCAGTTTTGAGGGGGATTGCACATCTTAGAGGTCAAGTGAGGTTATGCGAGTAAGTACATTAGGGGTGATTACCACCTCCTCTGCAATGTGACAAGATCCATCAGGCGACGATGAGTCTCTCCACTATCTGTTGTTTTGGAGCACTAAACTCACTCGCCATGGCTACCTAATGAGGTCTGATGTCCTCTCGGTCTTTAAATCCTTGAAAACCTATTTATATTCTGCTGTTACTTACTATTTCACAGCTTGAAAGAGACTATAAGCTCTGTTGTAGCGGCTCCTATTTGTTCTTGGCATCCTGGAGACAAAGCCAAGCGCAAATTGCTCATTTATGATTTCTAAAAAAATAACAAAATGGGCAGATGTTTGAAAATAGCATCAGACTGTTCATATGCAGGGTTTTGAAAAAAAAGCAATTTTTTATGACTTTGAATAAAATCATAATGTCTTTTAAATGATTCCCTGCAGACTCCGCTGTGCACAAGCCAGTGTCGTCCCATAAGCGGATTAAAAAAAATCATATAGCTGCTTTTAATGATGCTCATATCCTGCACCAAACACAGATGTTGATTTTATTCAATATATGCCAAGTGTTATATTTTTGCCAAATTCTAAGGAATATTTGAAGCAATAAAGTTTACAGTTTGTCCATGAGAAAGGAATATTTGTCTCAGTTGTAGCTATCATTAACAAAATATGCTCCACTAAATATTACTACGTTTTACTATGCATTATGGTAGAGGAAAAAATGTTTTATAATGAAACTTTATTTTCTGTTGTTGTTCAAAAGGAGAGCACACGGCATCATTATTGATTAAAAAGCCATGTTTGTTTTAGCAGCGGCTCTGCTGTTTTGTTCAAATAAACTTTCAGAACGTATTGCGATGAAGCTACTAAACAAACATGCTTCATTAATTAGGATGTTACAAGACCCTGGGGTTGTTTTGCAGCTTTGCATGAAATAAAGTTGTATAATGATGATACTTACCGTTTAATGTACAACTTAACTGAGTTCATTTTAGTCCAGCAGACCTGAAATTCAATTGGTTGCCATTTTATTGGTGTCCTGAATGGAAGTAAACCTGTGACAGCACTGTAAAAAAAAAGTTGCTGCCTTAAATTGTTTTTTAAGTACAATCAACTTGGATGTTTAAGTCATTTCAACTTAAATTACATTAAACTGACTTTTCTGGCATGCAGTCATCTCTCAGTTCCATTAGTAATGTTTGGTACATAATGAGCAGCAGAAGTAACCACATCAACTGGGAAATAATAATTAATTCATCTAAATGACTGCATCTAAGGCCAGCTGGCTTTTTTCTCTACTCTAGTCATAACTGTTGAGATGGCCACTTCAATCATTGGTCTGAAAGATATCTGCTTGTCTCATGTCCATCCATGAGCGTTTTACAATGGAAAGTTGTCTATTTCAGCCTCATTACTGGTACCTAATAAAGCACAAAGCTTTGATTTTATTGTGGGGTGTTGTTGGGCATGACAGCAAGCAGAAATAGACGTTTAGTTCATGTTCAGTTCACGATTCTTCCGATCAGAGTGTAAATATCCGTTTCATAAAAATGTGTTATGCATTCATTCATCAATTTATATGCAGTAGTCCATAATGACGGTGTAGCAAAATAATTTACATGATTGTAAAAGTGCTGCATCTATAAGAAAACGCTGTTGCTCATTGCTTTAAGTGACTTTTCAGTCTGTCGCTTAAGAGTTTGAGCTATGTTATGAATGATTAAGTAGAGGGTTTCATCCAATCACTTGATTTGAGAGCAATTTTTATTCTTTCGCAGTGAAATTTGGATGACGACTAGAACCTTTGGCTGAACCATCTTGCAAATGTACTGTATCTCTAATTAAACGTCATGAACAGCTGATTATTCAGATTCTGATTTATCTGATTCTGACTCACATTGCAAACTCAACTCCGGTAGGTATACAAAACATTTCTTACATAATTTTGAGTAAACCAAGAGAAACTGCTCAATGACTTCAAACCATTTTCAAACCAAATGATTCATGTGAATCATTTAGTTCATTAAAAGAATCATTTTATAAGAGTCACTTTGTTGTGAATCACATTACACAGAAGGTTGTGTTTTTGAAAGATGCGTTCATTCACTCGGGAAAGTACGCACAACATTTCTTGCTTCATTTCGAGGGAAATGAGAATCAAGAAATGACTTGCGGTTCATTGAATCAGCAAATTGGATAAGACGGATCAGATAAATCTTTTTTTTTTTTTTAAATGATTCATATATAGTTTGTGAATCTTATGAGAGATTCATTAATTGAAATGATTTATAAGAGTCAGTTGTTCATGAATTGTATTACACCGGTGGTTGTGCTGTAGAATGACGCGTTTAACTGATCACATTGCAAACTCAGCTCAGGTAAAATTGAATTTATTTCGCCTGTAGCTTCAGGAAACACTGGCGTTAAGTGTCTTAAAACCAATATGTGGCGGCAAATAGCTCTAAGCCCATAAGCTATTGCAAGGCTAACTTCCTACGCAGAGGTTGTTCGAGATGTCAGGAAACGAGCAGGTCTTTTGACATCAATTCTTGTGTAATTCAGTGTAGCCTTGCATTGGATTGGTTTTGTTTCGCTTTGCCCTTTGTAACAAAACGCTGCCAAAATCCAGAAAACAGAACAGAGCTGCTGAAGCAAGCTATTGAAATTTCAATAACAATTAACCTTTCGCAGACCCAGAGTGCAAAAATATTGACTTTATTTCTCGCTGAATGCCATGTGTAAATTATCAGACAAGCGTCCAACGGATCAAAACGTCTCTGTTCGTAAAACACATTCATTTAAGTGCTGTCAAGTCTTTAAAAAAAGGGCACCACAAGGTCAAACGCCATCCAAAGCTGCCCTAAAGGTGCTCTGATCCATTATCATAAACATCCTTTTGTTTTTTTCACTGGCTTTGAATGTGAGAGCCGCCAGCTGCGGGGAGACGCTGGGAGTAAATCATGTCCAAGTGGAAATGTCAGAGAGGGCCTTTCAGACGGGGTTGCCTTGAAATCGATGAGAGGCAGAATCATGTGGTTAATCAGGCCCGTGTTAGCACTCAGAAGTGAAGGAGCGGATCAGAGCCCCGCCGAGAGAGCGCTCTCACTCCATACCAAGACGAGATCACGTATACGCTTCCACGCTCTCGTGCTCGCACACAAGGGTGACTCCTGCGGTTTACCTCCGTCAGAACTCTGCTTCAGTGCTTAAGTGATGTCTTTATGATAATATGACAAGACAGACACACACACTCACTCACTCATCTACCAGATCAAGCAATCCGTCCGCATCACGCACTCGTTCGTCTGTTTTGATGAGGTCTGTGGAGGGCTCTCAGCCTCCTGATGAAAGCGGTCCGTCAGCTCGCGATACGCTCCTCAGCTGAAGAAATACACTGATTCTTTCACCTTTTCCAGGTCGAAATCACCTACAAGAGAGAAATGACATGATTACGGGGATTTAACATGAAATATGTAACAACGAAGACAGAAGAGTTGAGTTTAGCACTCATTATGAAGGCATTGAAACTGGCATGGAAAATTACACCAAGTACATTTTTTTTATTTTGTAATCATAACTTTAGTTTTTTGGTGTCTTAATTAGTGTGCGCTTTTTATAGATCTGATATGACATAATTTCCACTTTTAAACCGCCTCTTTACACTTCCATTCAAAAGTTTGGTGACAGTAATATATATTTTAATGTTTTTGAAAGAAGTCTCTTATAGCCACCAAGGCTGTATTGATTTGATCTAATATACAGTAAAAACAGTAATAGTGAAATATTATTACATTTTAAAAGAACTGTTTTCTATTTTAATATATTTTATAATGTAATTTATTCCAGTGATCAAAGCTGTATTTTCAGCATCTTTACTCCAGTCTTCAGTGTCACATGATCCTTCAGAAATCATTCTAATATGATGATTTGCTGCTCAAGAAACATTTATTATTATTATTATCAGTGTCGAAAACAGTTAATATTTTTGTTGAAACCATGACAGATTTTTTTTCAGGAGTCTTTGATGAATAAAAATTTCTTTACTGTCACTTTTAATACATTTTATGCATCCTTACTGGACAAAATGTCTTTAACAGTAGTGTGTATATTGAACTAATTATATAATAAAAATAAATAAATTAATTAATAAAAAAAAACAACACTTTATACTCAATTTCTCATTAATGCAATATCTAAAGAAATAAAAATTGTGCCCGAACACAACGTCAGCATAAATGAAAATTCAGAAATATGAATATTATAATCTAGACTTACAATTATAATTCACAAACACGCTTCAAAAAGTAAATATTTCTATTATACGGCTACTATGGTCTCCTATTGTGAAACATCAATTTAAAATAACTGTTTTCTATTTTCATATCTTTTAAAATTTGATTTATTCATGTGACAGCAATTTTCAGCATCACATGATCCTTCAGAAATCATTCTAATATGATGATTCAGTGCTCAAGAAATATTTCTTATTATGATCAATGTTTAAAACTGACAAATGACACTTATTTTCATACGTATTGTCATCCAAGTCACTCTATTTAATCAATCCATCATCTCAAATCAATGTCATTTGTACTTGAAAACATGAAATGAATCCTACAGGACATATAAATATAAACAAAACCCTTAAACAGGTCAGCATGTATCAGGACTTTAGAAATAATATTAAACTGTTTTATTACAGAAATAAAAAGTGTGTGTTATACGGTGGTATACACAGTTATATGGTGAATAAAGCATCGTATTTCTTGTTTTTACTGACATTTTAAAAGCTCCCCTCAATATCGTCTCTGCTGAATCAGGGTTTTATGTGATGTGTGATTTTGCGATAAATGCGCTCATGTTGTCCATTGTGTTTCCTTCTGGCCCATGTTACATAAACAGATTAACCAGTTGACAGAATTAATTGTCATCAGTTTAATGAAATCTATCTCGCTGATGAGCATAAAATCGCATGTGTGGTTCTGCGGGACGGTGCGTCGTTATGCAACAGCACAAAAGCTGCCCTAAACCTGACAAGCTGTCAATCAGATGATGTCGAGCAGCTGGCCTGTGTGTCAGAAAGCGACGGGGTTTAACTCACCTGTATGAGGAACGCTGGACAAAAGCTGTAACATCTTATAGTATTCTTGAATCTTCTTTGGCTTGGATACAACCCTGTGAGAGTAAGAAATGGACTCAGTTGAACCAAACCTTATTCATTCATTCATATCAGCAACATATACGTTTTTAAGAGATATTGGTGGGTTTTTTTGTATTTATTGTATCAGGTGATAATTAGTTATTTACTTGTATCGGTCTATTCTAAATTCATTTTGAGCGCACAAACTATTTATTTGAGCTTTTAGTGTATTATATCGGCTACAATAAAAAAATAATTATTGGTAACAGAATTTAAATATCAGGGAATCCTTACTAGCCAAGTTGAATATTTATTGGCCAATATTAGACATTTAATTGTTAACTGTGGGACTTACGAAGAACTGCTGCATTTATTGTCAAATATATTGTAATTGCTTCTCAGCCTATTCTAAATTCAAACTATTTATTTTAGTTTTTGCTAGAACTGTCAAGCGATATATATATATATATATACACACACACATATATACATACACATATATATATACACACACACATACATTATATATATATATATATATATATATATATATATATATATATATATATATATATATATATATATATATATGGGTTTTTATTAATATGAAAATATGAAATAAATATTACCGCTTTTTGCTGGTAATATTTTTATTGGCAAAATTGAGCAAAAACAGACAATATTGTCTAAAATATAACACAATACTAACTTCTTATTTATTGAACTGTTGTATAAAATCAATATAACATTTGCATTCATTCTATTCGGGACAAAAACATCACTCGTGTGATATTGCGCTCGTTACTCGTGTGATATTGCTTAACTATATAATATGATATGAGACAAAAACTCATACAGGGGCATTTTTGCCCTGATGTCTTGAATTTTAGGGCCATTCTATAGGCTACATAATGAGTTGTTGCCCTGCTTCATGTTCATCACCAATAAACTGTATAAAATGTAAGATGACCTATAGTACGTAGGTCTGGGGCGGGTTGGGTGCGTTAAATGCGTTAATAATTTTAACGTGTTATTTTCCCCCATAACTAATTAATTAAATGAATGCGTTAAATCGACATTCCAAGTTTTTATGTTTTCATTTTCTTTTAAAAGAAAGCAGAAGAGATTTATAAAATCAGCCATTTATCGGTTATCTGCCTTAACATGATCGTTTATCTATTTAATTCTAAATACAAACTATTTATACACACAATTTTTTGTGTGTATCAATTTCCTTAACTAGCATAGATTTATAATATCAGACATTTATCGTTTATCGGCCCTAACGTGAAAATGATCGTGTTTCTGCAGATATTTAATTCTGAAAACAAACTATATATATATATATATATGAAGAGTTCAGATGCAAAAAAAGCCTGTAAGTGCCATCTGAAATTTTCTACTAGAATGATCATTTTTATCAAGCTCGTATATTTAAGTTCAGTCATTTCACTTAAATGGCAATGAAATTAATTGTCATTAAAGTGAAATGACTGAACTTAAATATACGAGCTTGATAAAAATGATCATTCTAGTAGAAAATTTCAGATGGCACTTACAGGCTTTTGCATCTGAACTCTTGATATACACACACAGTTTTTAGTGCTCATAAAGTAGTATAGATTTAAAATATCGGCCATTTATTGGTTATTGTCGAGAAACAGGAAGATACTGTTATTATTGGTATCGGCCAGAATTTCAATATCAGTACTCAAGTTTTTAGCAGTGAAGTGGTTAAATAATATAATTTTTTTATTTATTTTTTATCAGTATCACCTGATACTAGATATTTATCAGTGAATCCTAAGCAGATAGCGGTTTAGTGCCGAACCACTATTAGTAGTAGTTAAAAACCATGTAGTAGTTAAAAACCAGCTATGTGCAATGGGACTTACGGAGGCCTGCTACAGTATTTCTGCAGAAGAAACCTGGACAGCTCTTCTAGAATGGGCTGACTATGCAGAGCCACAAACTGCTCACGACACACCTGAGGAGCGACACAGAGCACTCAGTCAGTCATTATGCACACCAATGCGCCAGCTTCAATGCTATCTCCCTCTCGCTTCTCTTTTCCAATGCTCGTCTCAGACGTTTCACCTCTCTCCAATTTGAACTTTCCCATTTTAAGAGGAATCTGTGGTCACAAAGCATGTCAGGGAAAGACTTGCAGACAATAGACAGAAGGAGAGAAGGAAAAGATAAAAAAAGAGTCTCAATACAGACAGCTGAATATGGTTTAAAGGAACAGAGTGAGCTATTAAGCTTCAGAAGTTCACTGTAGTGTCACATAGAGGTGAAACTTAACAAATGAAGGTGATTGTAAAGTAAGTACAGCCAATAACTTTCATTTTGGGGTGAATTATTTCTTTTAAAATAATTTTGGTCTAAAATAGATCTGTGAAAGGAATCTGAGGTAAATAATATAAAAAGCTAAATTAAACTAATCAAGTTAATGGCAACTTTCCAAAAAATGGACCAGTTGAGAGGATGAGAGGTACGACCATTCAGTATGGAAATAACCCATGCTGACAGGGTTGGTTATTGAACATATGGTGAACTCAGCATGCAAACATCTGGCCATTAAGCTGACATGGTGGGGCCGCTCAGTCATTCCTATCAAAAGAATTTGCATTGGAAAAACATTCTGCACTGAATGCTCAGTTCCTTACACACCTTGTTCATGGTGTCCACCGTCAGAGCGTGGGTCCAATAACAGTCATGGACGGACACAAACGTAAGACCAGCCCTGCATGTGTGAAGAAAACAATGAATAATTAAAATAATAATAATAAATGAATATTGTTTGCTAATATTATTTATAATATATATTATTTTATAATTACTATCAGATATAGGCAATGTAAATAATTTATCATTATTATTATTACTATTACTAATAATATAAATAATTTATTATCATTATTATTATTACTATTACTAATACTAATAATAATGAAATGTTATTATTATTATTATTATTAATAAATATAAAATAATGTATTATCATTACTTTAATACATATCTTAATTTTATAAATTCATTTTGAATATTGTTATTAATATTATTTATTAATGTATTTAATTATAATATGTATTATGAATGATGTAATATTATCATAAATATTAATAGTATGATTAATATTAATGAAAATTGTTGTTAATATGTATTAATATTATACATTTTATTTTATTCTATTAAATATATACGCAATTAATAATTATGAATGGATATTGTTCTGTTAATATTTATTTATTTATTTATTTATTTATTTATTATTAGGGGCCAAGTACCGAAGGTGCGGAGGCACCTATTGTTTTTATTATTATTATTATAATTAGCGGTAGTAGTAGCAGTACAAGTATTTAAAAATGATTCATAATGTGTATATATTTTTATTCTTGTCTAATGATCACGTTATTATGTCCATTATTAGCTTTTATGGTGTCAAAAAGAAATAAAAACAACTAAAATCCATTCTGCAAATTAAACAAAGACATTGTATGATCTGTATCATATCTGACAGAAAAAGGTAATCTCGGTCACTCTTTATTCTTAACCCACGTAAATGTAAGCACTTATCTGTTTCAGTCTGTATATTCAGGTTAGCATTTTTATTTGCATGTTTAAGAGATATAACATTGCCTGAAGAAGCAAAACCAAACAATACAGTCTCTTAATTTTTTAAGCTACAAAATTCTCCAATAAACAAAATATACAACACAAGAAAGATTCTGGGACTGTAGAAAGATCATTAATATTAAATGAGGTAATCACTGTTAATTATATGATTGGTTGTCTGTTGCTAGGCAGCTTGTTGTAACACTCTGGAGCAAAAATTAAAAGCAGTCTTAACCCAGGGTCTAAAAACGTGATAACCAAGGATTTAAAGACCTTTTGAGTGTGGGATGTAAAACAACAGACGGCTCATCACCTGTAACAATGCAGTGATGTCAGCATCATGTGCGTGGAGTCCAGAGAGTGGATGAAATTAGGCGGGAAGGCGTTTTTCTGCTTCATGCTGTCCGGTTTCCTAAATAAAGCACAAAAAAAGCTATGAAGGGAACATTCAGATTTTCTCTAAATATAAACACACATGGGTAATTAAGGCCAGCGTCACCAACTTCACGCTGGGCAACACACACCTGTGGTGCCAGGATCCATACATCATTGAATAGGTAGGTCAGTCTTGAGTATCATTCAAGACAGAGACACACAATGAACATAGAGCACCCGCTAGACCGGTAAAAGAGTAATGTGTGTGCTTATTAGGGCTGAAGATATTTCATTATACTGCTCTATATCAGACAAAAAAGTTCAGAATAAAAATAGTCATACTTAAAGCAGGGCTATGTAGTTCTCGGGAATTTCTTCACTGTATTCTCGCTTTTTGCTCGCAGGTTTCTCTATAGAGCTCCCCCTACAGCTTCGGAGTAGATATTTGACAACACTGTCGAAAAACTTGTTGGCGACTCTCAGATACCAGAGGCTAGTAGATCAACGACATCAAAGCAGATGGGACATTCTTTAAAACGTCTTCTTCATTCGGGTTCGAACAGCGTGAGGGAGCGCAATAATGACAGAATTTTAGAATTTTACATTGCGAGACCTGATATCACGCGATACTTCCTGACGCTGCGGCTGGCGGCCCAAAGTTGCAAGGGTGGTTTTTCGGCTCACAGGCACTTGGGGGGTGCGAGACGACCACCATTCAACCCGAAAAAAGTCATATAACTATTCCAATGACTCCGAAGCTGTTCGGTTAAGGTAAAAAAGTTACTTAGTTCACCTTTAAGGTCAGATCCTCTGAGCGAGAGAGAGAGAGAGAGAGAGAGAGAGAGAGAGAGAGAGAGAGAGAGAGAGAGAGAGAGAGTGAAAGAGAACAGTCTCAGTCTCAGACATCACGCCAACGGACCGTTGGCTGAACGTCTGATGCATATGGCACACTTAACTGGAAACACTTCAGACATTTTTGAAGTCGTCATCTGATTGGATGAATTCTACAGGATGTTCGGGAGATGTGTGTGTCGCGTTCTTAAACGTTCTGCCTAGAAACAAAGATGCCGTGAAGCCAAACCCCCTCATGGAAGAAGAACACTGTCGTGGGTTTACAACTGTGACAATGAGTGATTATCAGGATCAACTAAACGCTGGATTTTCAAAAGTATGTTAAAGTTTACGGCATAGACTCTTTAAAATACCTCCAAGGGTTTTACACACCGGTCTGGACATCGACATTATATTTTCACGCCCCTAAACATGATGCTGAACTAAACGAACTGTGATTGGTTGCTTTACACGTCAGTCAGACGGCCTCTGGGCGGTTCTTGGCCAATGAAAGCTGCTATGGAGTCCAGACCATCTGCCGTCAGTCTGAAGGTCTGGCTATGCGAGACTAAAGAGTAACTATCTACAATCTCTAGGCTTCACAGAGCGACACTGTGCTGAAGATAATTTCTGGTAATTCAGAGAGGGCTTTAGGTCTCTGTCAACAAGAGAGCTGCTGCCACCCTCTTTATTTCATCATTTATTCAGGTCTCTTCATTAATGAGGGTCTATTCAGCCTCTAATTCGAGCACATGATGGATCTTTGATTCAGTCCGTGGTCCGTTACGCATGCGTGTGAATCTCCGGTCGGGTCTTCACTTTAATCTTGTTCAAACAAGCTTCTTTATCTACATCTTACCTAGAAACTGTCCTCTGGGAAATTAGAGCGCTTGTATTAGATCAGCTTGAGATTTCTTTCAACACCTAGATGTGTGGCTGACATCTGGTAGACTGTACATATCTGAAGATCAGCCCTTCAGCTTGGTCTGCATGGACACCCAAAGCCATTTCTCAAAGCCTGAGAGGGACGTACAATCACAGTGGCGGCTGTCAGTCTAGCCATGAGTGCTCTTGGCCATCTATGAGAATTGGGAGATCCCTTTTCGTCACCCCGGCTTCTGCTAATGTAATTCCTGTGATAGTCAGTACAGGTTTGGTGGTCTATCACGGGTGGAGATAGAGAATTACAAGTGAGGCCCCATTGTAAGTGGTTTATAATCACGGCCTTGCGGCTTTTGGGGGAAGGTCAGCAAGATAACTCCCAAATGAGGCTTTTCCAAGTGGTGTGAACCAAGCTTGGGTAAAGCACCGCAAGGATTGAAACTGTGAAATGAGGTGATCATATTAAAACAGCAGATGATTGCGTACGGAATGAACATTTGGGGTTTCAGTTTGAAGCACAGAAGTGTTTGTTTAATAAAAGATGATGCTGACTTGAGAACATATGGTAAAGTGGTGGATGACGGTGCGTTTGTTTATGCATGGGCATTTTGGAGAGAGCGTCGAATAAGCAAAGAGACTGCCGACACAAACACAAAATGTTACCAGTGAGACTTAAAGGGATATTTCACAAAAAAAGATATAATTCAGTCATCATAATGGTGGCCCCCATGTTGTTTAAAACCAATATGATCATTATTCTTGTTTAATGCAAATGAAGAAATATTTAAAAATGTACTTATTCTTAAATTGAATGTGGACTTTTTATATGACTTCAGAGTACTTAGAATAGAATAACTCATTTGAACAGCTTATAATGATACATTTATAGCGCTTTTGTTTCCTTTTTGAATCATTGTAACTTTATGTGTTCCACAGAAAGAAAGGCTTGAAACAAAAAGAAAGGTTGTGGGTGAATAAATGACAAATTACAATTTTCATTTTTGACTGAACTATCCCTTTAAAACACTGTTACATTTAGAAACAACACAATCCTAACTCCAATTAATCCAAAATATACTTGGTCTCCTATGCAAATGCACGTCAACAGATGATAAAATGAGCGCTGATGTTAATTCATTGTTCATTCTGGGTAGCCCTCCATTCAGTAAATGACATACAGGATGTGCAGCAGTGACATTTCAACACGAAATGCCACTCTTCTCATCTGAGAGACTTTCTGCTTCTTTCATATCCTCCAGGGGTTTCTGTATATGATAATGAATTCTGGCCATCCACTGATGGGCCCAGAACAGCGTCAAATGCTTGTGTGACACAGGCGCTGCCTCTAGGTATTCCTGTTACTCAAACAATTTGCTGTTAAGCGCTCCCATTTAACTGTTTAATGTGCTCTGTGGGGTACGGTGCAATGATACTCAACAAAAGGAACAAAAAACAATGA
Source organism: Abramis brama (assembly GCF_963993115.1). Lineage (NCBI taxonomy): Eukaryota > Metazoa > Chordata > Actinopteri > Cypriniformes > Leuciscidae > Abramis > Abramis brama. The sequence continues at coordinate 21,200,219 of NC_139968.1, read as the reverse complement.
AAATGTACAGCAAAGACTCACACATATACCTGTTTTCTTGTGTATTACTACGCTGACTCATTGGACATTAAATTTCCAATGAAATTTCCACCAAATTAAGCCACAAAACAATTAAATGAAGTCCCAACACAAATCTATTAAGCCACAATGCAATAGAAATGCTTTTGACCACAAGGGGGCAGTGTTATTGTAAAGTACTAAAACAAAAATTAAAACAATATTTAAAAAAAAAAAAACTTTTTGTTAACTGAAATAAAATAAAATATAAATAAACACTAAATTATATATACAAACTACAAAAACCCAGGTTTTGATATGGAAAACCTGTTTTTTAACAGCATGATCAGACGACAATAAATTGTCACAAAGGTGAAATGTTTCTTATCATTCTTAGTAAACAAATAACTTTTTTATTAGACTTTTGTGCATTGTAATCCCCTTTCCCATGTTAATTAAAAACAATTCAATACAATTTATTTATCATCAATATTTAGTGGCCGAATTATCGTTCAAAGTCTCTTGAAAAGATCAAAAGTACAGAAACATCACTCAAGCCACTAAATGAAGCACTATCCATGTAAATAAAACAAGCAAACCAAATCAAGTAATGTGGGGAGAGGTCAGAGGTCAACATCAATACAGGGGTCAAAGTAAGGGGGAGGTACTTACTCATTGGCATCATGGCTTATATTGATGCTCAGATTCTGTATGCTGCTCTTGAGCTGCGGAAAACAAGAGAAAATGGGAGAGTTTGAATGTGTCACAAGAAAGCAACTACTATGAAAAGAAAAGTTTGTCTCTTAAGCTGAGACTGACCAAATAAGGGTGATGTTCCCAGAAACCCCCATAAACCAGCAATATCGACACAATGCCATTTAAGAACATGAGCTTAACCTTAGTAAAGGTAGGCGTCCATCACATAGGCACTGAAGTTAGGCCACTACCCTTGAGTGAGTGACTGCTCTCAGTAGAGGAACTGTCAGCGTCAGGGGCTCTTCCATCACATTACTTCTTTGATTAGTCTCTCTGGTGCCCCAGGAGCCCATCCCGATGTGGCTCAATTCAATGGAGAAGAGCAGGATGACAGGTAGTGAAGTCTCGGACAGTGAAGGATGGACATAAACAAAAGAAAAATCTATAGAAAGTGCTGACGGGGATGTTAAGGTAAAAGGTTTTGCTGCTAAATCAGGGTTGCACCAGACTGCAAGTTCACTGGGACGTGAAGGGGTCAAAACTGGGGGGAAAATGTGAAATGGAAAGGGTTAATGTGTTCATTCTGGATTTCTGATTTGAGGGAATGGTGTTTGGCGAAATGAGTCATGAGGCCTTACAGTTACAATGATTTATGAGTCTATTAAGGGTCATTAACAAGGACAAGAAACCCAAGGAGACATTGAGAGATGTGATGGGAGTGAACCAGGTTTTCTGACATCTAAAGAGTCAATGTACATCGTCAAAGGCACTTGGAGAAAACCTTACTTCCAATGGGACTTGTAATATACTCCTTATCCGCTGGTTCAGGTGGCATAACTAAAACTCATGATGAAGGGAAACAAGACCAAAGCAAGCTGACATGATGCTCGGTGAAAAAAAAAGTTGAAAAGGGATTTCTATCTGAAGTGCGATGACTCCTGGATTGGACAGCTCCCTGTGCTTTTCCTGCTGTATCTCTTCACTTGTTCTGTAGTGTCCTTTGTTGCAGAATTGAACAAGATTATAACAAGAACTTAGGCCACCTAAGAAAGACATGAATCTAAAAACCAAAATGAAGAGTATTTTGCTGATTTTATTCAGACTAAAATTAGAGGGATGATAGGAAATGATGGAGAAAGCAAGGGGAAATGGAATCAGGACAAATTACGGTTGGGACTTGACCAGTCTCCTGCAAGTGCATCCCGCATTGTAAGCCAAAAGGGCAGCAACTAGCTTACAAGCTTCCAGCTACCCACAAAGTTGCCACCTCTTTTATTGAACGCATCCATTTGAGCCTCAGGGTAACACTCTCTAATCTTTCAGAGTCCCCAAGAGAGAGGCTTTAAACAATCTGTGACCTCTTGCCTGGTTAAGTCCTCTGGGAATATTCTTGACATATCTGCTGTTTTCATCAACGCTTTTACAAAAACAACTGTTTTGGCGAAAGATCAATTAAAATTGACGATTCATGCTTTGCTGCCCTGATCAGACAGATATTTTTTAAAAATCTTGTGGTGCACAAATTAAAGCACCTCACTTTTGGTCTGACTTTCAGAACAGGCAAAACTTTGGCTTTGGCCAATTAGCAGGATGTAGAAGGCGAACAATTAGCGCTTTGGGTCATAAAAGTTGCAGCAGGGCTCGACATCCTTTTGGGATCAGACTGTAGACAAGGAACACTGCAACAACCCCAAGGGAAATCACATTTCTTCTTTTTCCAAGGGCACCGCAAGTGTTTGGCCACTAAAGCAAAGGCGACAAATTATTCCCCGCGGCTTTAATCCCCGCTGGTCGTCTTCCTTGCAGAATTACCAGACTGTTTTTCCTCAACTTGACATATAGCCTGTGAAAGAAACATTTCAGCCTCCAAAAGTGACCCCTAAACTGATTAACAGCAAACAATCACATTAGCGAGCTTTACTGATGCACATCCCATATATGGTTCCCTCCCAAGTATATTTTCCTTTCCCCTATCAACAGTGCACAGTGACTAAATAGATACTGCCGATTTCACCCTGGCTTATTTGTTTACTTTGTTACGACGGCATTACGCTCCCGGCATCTAATTAATACGCCATTTCCCATGTAAAGAAAGATCAAGGGTGGGTTGCAAGAGATTGAATCACAGAGAGGTGACCTCAGCTGAAGTGTCTCATAGCTTCAGCAGGATAAAACATTTCCTTGATTACATTTGAAGTAGGGGGCTGAGATTAATACTGATTTGGATTTTCTTTTGGCTTTAAGAGTCATAGCGCAGAAGAGAACACCAAGATAGGTTACGCCATGTCAAAATGTTTCAACTACCTTTTCTTGGAAAACTAAACATGTTTTTAAAGGTGCATCCGAAGGTCAACTTTAAAAAAAGATTTCACAACGCACTTTACTTTCGCAATGTGACATTTCCACACGATATTCAACGGAAAGAAAACTGGCATGTGACTTGATTTTTGCCTTGGGAAATCGATTGGATGGCGAAAAAGTGGGCTCTACATACCAAAGAACTACTTCCCTCCTAAAACACCAGAAACAGCAGGTGTACATTCCCGCCACCCACTGGCCTGGAGTGCAAAGCGCTGGCTGGCAGAGAAGAGATCACTGTTAAAATCTGTTAGATTTTACGGTTTAAACTGTTTAAACCAAAATCAGATCACTTTTTTGCAGAAACTAGTGTTTTATTAAGCGTTTATGTTACAATTAATCAAGCTGACTTCACAATCATTATCTTGTTTTTTGTTCCACGAAAAAAAAAAAGTAATACGGTTTTGAAACAACTCATGGGTGAGTAAAAAGATAAGAGAATTTTAATTTTAGGGTAAGAGCTAGATCAGGGATGAGTGTTTTAATTTTATAGTGACTTTGAGATTCTCTTCCTGAAAAAATAAGAACGTTTGATTTCATGTTAAGCCTGCCATACGCTCTGCACAGAGCTTAATGCACCTCACGTACCAGGTTGTTAGACCCTGTCAAACAGTTGAGCCTCAAACACAGCAAAAATTCCTCATTAGCAAACTGCACTGCGCACGGAAGACCCGAAAACTTTAAAACCACAAAGCTGACGATCTGCCAAGCCTGGCAGACCACTATGGGTTCCCCTCAGACATAAATAACCCAATATGATAATGAAATGAAAACTAGAATAAAAGAGATAACCATAAAAAGGGCTGTAAAACTCATTCTTTACACAACACCATTAAGGGTCATTAAAATCCATTATGCCGGTTCATCCATGTAGGGAGTAGTACAGCGAACAGGTGGAGGTAGAGCTGGGGCTCATTGGTGATTAATTGGGGTCTTGATGGCGCTACATTAATCTGGTCAATGTGACATTTACAAGGGAATTGCAAACCCCTGGTGTGACCGTCTAACATGTCTCAAGCGCTAGGTGAAATAAATATAAACTCGTTATAATGTGGTTGATGGTCTAAATGGGTGTTGGACATGATCGACCTTGGACATTGACCCATCAACCGTCTGTTGAGGATAAAAGGGTGCATGATTCATGAAGAATGTGTGTAGTAACAGACCTAGTGGCCTATGTAATACATCACAACATGGACCACTTTCAAATGCTGGCACGATACGTCTATCCCTTCATTTAAGCAAAACTTAGACCTGAGGAGAAAGAACGGTCTTTGTGACAACGCAATAAAGAAGAAGGGGCATAAGAATTGTTAATTTTCAGTAAGGCCAATGCTTTTATGCTGAATTCAATATGTGGTCCATTATAATAAAATAAAAATTATCATAATTAAGCTGAAACGCAAGTTATTTTGTCATGAAAGATGAATTATATTGTCATGAACCAGTCAGCGTTCACATGAGAAGTATTTTAACATGCTGAATGCCATAAATGGCCTTCACATCTCTTATTCGGTAAAAGAAAAGGGCTCAAATGGTGAAGAATTTATGAGGGTGCTTGAGTCCCTGACTAATGATGACCTTCATCAGATATTCCATAAAAGTCCAATAAAATGGCATGACCTACATTCGTGGAAGTGGGTTATAATATTTAGGATTTTCAAACAAAAAAATCACACATTTCAGATTTTGGCTGGGGAAAAAAAAGAGGCAGAAAATCTAAATCTAAATATAAAGATAAGTTGCAACTTTAACGGATTTGATTTAAAAAAATATATATATATATTAATATATATATATATATATATATATATATATATATATATATATATATATATATAAAATTGTATTTAAATTATTACAATTTACAATAACATATAGGCTCCAACAAATTAATAAATATATATTTAAAAAAAAAAGGTCAAATTAATTATTAAAAATATGAAATAAAACATCTATTTAAAAATATTTTAAATTGTGTGTTATTGTATTAAAAAAATTAAAAATAATAATAATTAAGAAAATAGCAGAATTGTGTAGTCATCATATCCGCTTAGGTTCTGGCCTTATATGTCAACATCTTGCTGCATTTGAAAAAGGGCAAGAGACACTTTTAGAATGCAAGAACCAACAATAGCACCTTTACATCAGCAGAACCCCACTGAGGACAACACAGGCCATTAGGGCGCTATCACACATTATTTCCATTGCTTAGATAAGCGGACCAGGAATGAGCGTGAAAAGGCCAGGCACTTGACATTACATATATCCCTGGGAGTGATAGAGGAATGAATGGGTTCGGTTCTTAAAGCCAGTTATTTGACCAGTGTTAATATTTCACTTCTGAAAAAATGCCAGCACATTAAGTATGACATGCATTTGGGTGTTTCTTCAACTACGAGCACTTTTTGTCCTTTGCACTTTTAGAAAATAAAATAAAATTGTAATTTCCACTACATCTTAAATTGTGCTTAATAGCATTCTGTGATGGAAATTACATTTTTTACCATTTTAATTTCACTGCTAGCATTTTATGTGTCCTAAATACATAAAATTACATAATTCCACACTTACATAATTTGACATTTAAATTACTCACAAGTGAAAAAAAAAAAAAAAAAAATTAGGCCCACAACTTTGGTAAATATGCTATAATTAATTCTCATACAATTAATACTGAATTTATTTATGCATATTTCAAACTTTTTATAGATTATCATACTATTATAATAATATTTTTATGACAAATTTTCAGTTTACGAAAATCTGGTAGTGGGACAATAAAACCATAACATCTATACATAAAAGCATCTGAAAACAAACAATTGATGAAAGCATAATAATAATAATAATAATAATAATAATAAGTATTTAAAATCTACTTCTGCTAAATAAATTGCCCAAATTTAAGAAATACCCTTTTATGAATCTTTTATTTTATTTCAATAAAAGTTCTTAGGAACAATCTGCATTGTAAAAAATTAAACTGAAAAACTGTATCTGATATATAAACCGGCTGTATCTGATATATAAAAATACTACATCAAAATACAGCTTTACTTTATGATTCAGCTTTTGAACAGCATTTTTTGTTTACGCTGGAAGTTTGTGGAAGCTTGTTTTCGCCACTGAATAAAAACAAAAAATTTGTCTTGCAATTATGAGTTTAAAATCACGCAATTCTGATTTTATAACTCATCATTTGAACATTATATCATGCAATTCTGAGAAAAAAAGTCAGAATTGAAAAAGAAAAGTCACAATTACCTTTTGATTTTTTTATTCTGTGGCGGAAATGAGCTTCCATATAGTCTAGTATTAGGCACTAGGACGGCCCAGCAACAGCAGCAGAAGCAAATGCTCAGCGGCTGTGACACAGACGGGTTGCCAGATGCTCTCTGCTGGATCCCGGCACGCACTACAGGCCACCGCTGTGCCGCCTCAGCTCTGTTGCTGATGCTATCTGACAGCAGCGCAGGCCGTCTGCATGCAAAACCTCAGCCGCGTTACTTCATTGTTTCACTCCCAGCTGCACAAGACCTTTTTGACAAGCAGTGCTTCTGAGATCTAGGTTGTGATGGAGAGCGAGGGTGAGTGCGCCTGCTGGGCAGAGAGAGGTCGGGCTCCCTGCTGAATTCTCACTGAGGAAGTACAGTCAAAGACCTCAAAGATGATGAAATGAAAGAACTTACAGTGTCTTTCAGAAAGGAGAAAATGTCGAACGAATCTAGTTTCTGTTCAAGTACAAGCCTGGCAACTTGCTAATACCAAGTGAACAAGCTTAAGGTGCAGCTACATTAGCAAAATGTAGTTTTGTCAATAGTGTAGTGATGCAAGAAATACAGCTGACAAAATCATTTTGAGCTTTCTGTTTGTTAACCCTCTACTGCATGCATTTTGATGGCACATGATACAAATATCATTTCTTGGCTCATTTGGGAACATTTTATTGATAATTCAACAAAAATGTCCATAAATCATTAAGTAAAAAGAGAAAAGCACTTGAAACACATCGATATATTGGATCTGATACAGACATAGGTTTGTATCATGTAGTGTGTCATGTCATATTATGTACTTCATGTATCCTAATCATCCCCATATACACTTTATTGCCAAAAGTATTGGGACACCCCTCCAAATCATTGAATTCAGGTGTTCAAATCACTTCCATGGCCGCAGTTGTATAAAATCAAGCACCTAGAGGCATGCAGACGCTTCTACAAACATTTGTGATTCGCTTGAATTCACTGAGCTCCTGAGAGCGACCCATTCTTTAATAAATGTAAGTAGAAGCGTCTGCATGCCTAGGGGATGATTAGGATACATGTAGTACATAATATGACATGACACACTACATGATACAAACCTATGTCTGTATCAAATCAAATATATTGATGTGTTTCAAGTGTTTTTCTCTTTTTACTTAATGATTTATAGACATTTTTGTTGAATAGCTTTCCTGTAGCTCAAACAGTAGAGCATTGGTGCTTGCAAGGTCATGGGTTCGATTCCCAGGGAAAGCAAGAATTGTTAAGAATGCGAATGTGTGAACCTTGAAATGCAATGCAAGTCGCTTTGGATAAAAGCATCTGCCAAATGCATAAATGTAAATGTAAGCGTGGTAAAATGATAGGTGCAATAAGTCCATTCGTGAAATTTCCTTACTACTATATATTCCACGGTCAACTACACTGTGTCCTAACCAGACGCGATGCGATAAGTTTCCAGCGACAAATCATTTGTCTGTCCACACTAGACGCGACGCGACTGTGAGATACATAAAAATCAATCAAAACCCACAGCCAATCAGAACAGCGTGTGGGCGGAGTCTTGTGGAACGTGCACAGCACCAGAAAGTAATCTTGATGGCAATCGCAAGAAAATGGATAAGTAAGCTACATAATCAAATTCACAAATATTACACCATTTAAACATTATTCAAATACATAGGCTACTGAGTTACTAAAACAATCTTTGTCAAATAATACACTGTTTGTTCACAGTTTGAACGTTCTTGTTTCCATTTGTTTAATTTTGGTTTAATTGTCCAAGACATCCTTGAAAAGTACTGCTTATCGCACAACGTTGCCCTGAGGCAACAAAAAGAAAAACTAAATTTGTGAACATGCAAAATAAAATAAAAACTTCATAAAACATGCCAAAAGGCTTCTCTAAACTTGTATACGTACACACACACATATTTTTTATGTACAGTTCGTTTTAAATAAGATTAATAAAGCAAATAATCTTGCCTTCTTCTCACACCATGTGCTCCTGTGACCATGTTTCAGAAAAGGACGTCCCACCTTCAAATGGTGCATGATAGTGACTCCCAAACCTTATTGGACTGTTCTTTGATACTTTTTCAAACATTCTACTTGGTTGTAATCATTTAAAGAAAAATGTATTGAACATAGGGCTTAAGAAAACTTTCCGTTGCCTGAGGGCAACGCTGTGCTGTAGAGGGTTAATATGACGAATTTGAGTGACCAACTTGGAGGCCGCAGAGTTGCACGAATGCCCCCCTTGGCACCATCAATGCATTTTGTCCCCGCATTGGCAGTCTTATATGTCATTAAGTAGGGCCCTGTGATTGCGAAATCGCAGAACCCAGTCATTAAAAACGGAATTTACTGTATAACACAGAATTGTACAGAAATAGAGATGCACGATACATCGGCCAACATATCGGTATCAGCCGATATATGTTCGTTTTTAATGTTATCGTTATCTGCCCGATATGAAAAGTTGGCCGTATTAAAGTCTATAAATAATGAATTATTTCCTTCAACTGAGAAACACTTCAGATGTGCACTGTTTACCATGATGGTTTTGAATTGCTTTATATGATTGGAATCACTTCAAAAAAGAAAAATACAGTTAAGTGCAACAATGTCTGTCATATAGGCTACATAAAATTATAATGACAACATTATTATTGTGTGTTTGGGACATGATTTTTAATGGTGAGACTTTTGTTTTTGTAATCAGGCTCTCAAAAATTATATAAAAATTTGGATTAAGATTTATCGGCCAATATATTGGTTATCGGCTTTCAAATATAAAGAATTATCGGTTATTGGTATTGGCCAACATTTTCATATTGGTGCATCCAAACTGTAAACCTCTGTTGTGCAGCACTTTGTTTGCCAAAAACAAAAAGGAATTGTTCAAATTTTATTTGATTACATTTCAAATGATTAATTTAAATTGTTTTCTGCATTAATTTGATTACCAACGTTTTTAATAATGAATTTGTATTAAATCATAAAAAAATAAAACAGAATTTCTGAAAAAACTAAACATTTCATAAGGAACTATTATTGTCAAATTTTAACGGAAAACAGAATTTGGGAAACGAGGGTCCTAATTACATTAGGACTCAGATGAAGACCGTAAAGTTTTAATGGGCCAATTTTGGGCCCCTGTGTTTTAAATGGTAAACTAGTTAAAATAGCAAGTTAAACTTAAAACACTTACCGTTTGGTTCTTAATTCGGTGGTAGGGCTGAACAATAGGAAGTCCAAGCGGTGTCACCCACTCCACTGTTCTCCCAGACCTAGCTATTAGCCTAGCGCTCTCCGTCAGCCATTCCTGAGAGAAAAAACAGCAATAACCAATCGATCCAAGTCAGTTTGTTTGTATATATTTGATAAATATTTGTAAGAATTCAGAACAAATTTGCATAATGATTGAAACCCATTTACCAAGCTAGCCGAACTGAAACCAAAACCCCTACATCTGCAACGGTTTGTCTTAACCTAAAAAATATTGCGATAAAGTCTCTAGCTGTGCTAGTTGGAAGAACCATACCATAAACCATAAACTGAAAATGAAACCCCTTTCCGTAACAATTTTTCTTTGCCTAAAAATATTGCGATAAATAGTTGCCATAAAGTCTCGGGCTGTGCTAGTTTGAAGAATCTAATCGCACAGGTGGGAAGTTTTTGCTGAGACAAACTCTAAATGAAACCCTTATATCTGCAACGGTTTGTCTTAACCTAAAAAATATTGTGATAAAGTAGTTCCGATAAAGTCTTGGGCTGTGCTAGCTGGAAGAATCCAGACGTGCAGGTGGGAAGTTGTTGCTGAGACGAAGCATTTAAAGAACCTGCTGATCTCGCAGCAACAGTGCTTGCTGCGCAACTTGGCTGCCATATTCGTAGGTCCCCAGTGCTCTCCCCCCGAAACGCTTTGTGTGAGATAAATTCCAGTGTTCATCTGGAAGCGGGCCGGGCCTGAAGTGGCTCCATTCATCAGAGCGTTCACCAACACTTTCCACTCCTGTATCACCTTCTGCCGGTAATGGCAATGATCAACTACCTGGGCTCAAACGCCGCCCCTACTGAGGATCTGACCTATTTAGGAAGCTGGTTGTGTCTGTAGGCAAAGTGGGGGATATTTCACATTCGTTCTGCCCGTCTGCTCGGCTCCCCGGGGGGTGCAACAGGAGACAGTGAGCGGCTGGTCTAAGATCTACTGCACCGGGGACATTCATTCCGTTTCTGTTTCCTGCAGCTGTAATTCATGAGCCGCAACCAGTTGCATCATGGGAGACCTATATCCGGCGATTCACAAAAACAATCTTTTCATTCAAAAAAAGGAGAGAAGCAACAGGGGTTTGGGTTTTGGTTTAAAATTAACGATAAACACTATTGTTCAAAAGTCGGTAATATTTCTAAAGAAGTCTCTTATGCTCTCCAAAGCTGCAGTAATTGTATCCAAAAAAACAAAACAAAAAAAAAACAGTAATATTGTGAATCTTACAATTTAAAATAACTGTTTTCTATTTTTATATAATTTAAAAATTACTGTTTATTTCATTTGTATATTGTATGTTGTGTATATGTAATGTGTATATTTGTTCTTACCTTTTAATAACAAAGAAAATAATGACAAGGATTTTTATCTTCGCCACTTTGGCCTAATTCTTTTTTATTTTATATTTTGTTACCTTGTAAGGCTTTGTTTTTAAAAATAGGGGACATTAGTTTGGCTGTAATGCTCAGTCACTTGCAAAATAGTAAAACCAACATGCAAAAGAATCGTGACAAAATAGTGAATCGTGATTTTCCTGAAAAAAATCGTGATATATTTTTGCCATATCGCCCACCCCTAAGTAACAGTAACACTAGAGAGCACTGAGAAATGTATTAAATTATCCAATTTAATACACTAACTTTTGTAGCATATAATACTAAAACTGACCAATTCGAACCCATTGCCAAATCTTTATGGGGAATTTCCTGACTGCGTGGATTCCTATTAAATTGACTGTATTTTTGCTTGAGAAAATTGAATCCTGATTAATAAAGAGTAAAAGGGGATGAGATGTTGTATACCTGAATCTCCCTCGTCCCAGTAAACATTTCCTTCAAGCTGTTAAAAACCTGAACCACCAGGTAATGTGAAGCATCCCATATGTAGTCCTGCGGATTAAAAATAGCACATTGTTATATACACACAGGCACAATACAATACAACACTGTGAATGCTTTATCCAAACCCCAATCAGGTTGTGAATATAATATTTAAATGCATTTGTATTTGTATGTCAGGTACCAAAAATGATTGAAATTCCTGGAAATAACTGAATATATATAAAAAAGACTCCAAAGAGACCAAAAGGACCATCCACCAAATTTTTGCTTTCACAAACAGATTGTGGAGATGAGATCCCCTGTTTCTAAGGCTGCCCACAGAGGGCTGCACTTGGGGAAATCAAGACTGAGGGGAAAGAAAATCCTTAAAATTCACGTCACCTGCGATGTAAAGCAAGATTACCAAGCTTATCTTCGCCTTTAAATCGAGTCGAGGAAAAGGTTAGATAGCCAGAAATCATGGAATGAAATAAGAGAGAAATGGGGAGTTTGTATAGCTAAAGTACTTGACAGCCAGATTGAGTACAGACAACTTTTGGCTGGAAAAAGGTCTCGATCTGGCTGGAACTGCTTTCTTTACTGCTTTAATAGTAAATTTGGGTCTGCAAAATACAGACCACATCCATCCACACATCATGCAGGACTAGGTTTGTTTGGTGTGGAAACTCATTCTTCATCTTCCCCGAGTTTTTTGCTCCATCTATGATCATTTTAATTGAAGTGCAACAAGCTTCACCTTAGGGAAATCATCGATTTCCTTCAGCCGCTTTTCGATTTGCAGACGACCCCCGTACCGAGTGACGCCATAGACCACAGTCATCACCGTCTGCTTCACCACCTTCCTGCTGATGAAGCCCTCCAGCACCTGTGCGATCTTCAATCCCTTCTCCGCATCCCGAGCCCTGAACTCCTCCACCTGTGAGACACGGGACAGCGCACTTTTCTGAGACCCCATAAATCAATGCACTTATTCATCATGTTCATGATAGTGATGGGTCACAATTGATGACTAATACTGATATCGCATCAAGGACAACACTTTATAATGGGCGACTTTAATTATTGTAGGCTTGGAAAGTCGCTAAGTAACTTTTCTAAATATGTCACCTGCCCTACAAGACATAAATGTTTAGACCTCTGTTATGGTACAGTTAAGAGCCTTCAGGTCATTTAGTAGAGCTCCCCTTGGTCTGTCCGACCATAACGTTGTTTATTTGGTTCCGGTTTACAAAACTGTCCTAAGGAGAACAAAACCTGAGTGACGTTTGGTTCCGGTCTGGTCTGATGAATCTACACAGGAGCTATTGGACTGTTACTCATGCACTGACTGGGATTTATTCAAGGAAGCATGTTCTAACTTGGATGAACTTGTTGAGACTGAAAATGAAATTTCCATTTTTCCATAGTCTACAATGACCTGCAGAAGCAAGTTAAGAGGGAGCTCAAATGAGCTAAACTTAAATATAAGGACAACGTTGAATCCCTTTTGAGTAGTGGCAAGTCTCGCCCTGCATGGGACGGTGTGAAGTCGATGGTGGGCTTGCAATCCAATCATAAAACAACCCTCTCCTTTGATGGCAAGACAGATTCTGAGCTTGCAGATGTATTGAATATTTTCTACAATCGCTTCAATATTTACGACTTCACCAAGGAATTGTCCGCGTTCAGGGAACCATGGGCAGAACAAAATGTGGCTATCACTATTGATAAGGACAGAGTTCACAAAATTCTTAGGGGGGTGAAGGAAAGGAAGAGCCCTGGTCCAGACAATATTGGTGGCCGCCTCCTCAAAAGCTGTGCAGAGCCACTGTCGGACATACTTGCCTTTATATTCAATAAGTCACTTCAATTACATCGGGTCCCTCATCTTTGGAAAGAGTCAGTGATTGTGCCTGTGCCTAAGACCAAAGGACCCAAATCACTTAATGATTTTAGACCAGTGGCCCTCACTTCTCTCATTATGAAAGCTTTTGAAAAAATGATCAAACAGGATATTTTAGAAATAACACAGCCTCAACTTGACCCCTTACAATTTGTCTACAGGGCAGGTAGAGGGGTCGAGGATGCTACGGGCAGCCTGCTCAACACAGTTTTTAATCACTTGGAAGGGGCAAAGCAATTTGTGCGACTACTATTTATTGAATTTTCATCAGCTTTTAACTGTATTCAACCCCACATTTAAGCAGATAGACTTTTAAAGAAACACAACATCAACCCAGAGCTAAACGCCTTAAAGTTAATGGCGTTTTATCTGGCAATCATCTATCTTCTACTTCCAATAGCGAATGATTTTAATGATTGGTGTAAGCATTCCTTTTTAAACATACAGTAAATGTCTCTAAAACTAAAGAATTAATGATTGATTTTAGGAAACAGTGCCCCCCTTACTTTCATTGATGGCCAACCTATTGAAATGGTACAAGAATATAAGTACCTTGGCACAATAATTGATAGCAAGCTATGTTTTGAATCACACACTGATGCTGTCTGTGCCAAAGCACAGCAGCGTATGCATTTCTATCGTAAACTGAGGAATTTTAACATTGACCCCACTTTGATGAGAATGTTTTATTCTTGTTTTAATGAGTCTGTTTTAACCTTCGGTTTTATCTGCTGGTTTGGTTCTCTGTCCATTAAAAACAAAAAATGACTAGAGAGTATCGTTAGGACAAGATTGTGGGCATCAACTTCCCCTCTCTCTCCCAAATCTACTCCAAAAGAGTGACAAAGAAGGCCCAATCTATTGCAGCTGACCCTAGCCATCCCTTGTCCTGCCAGTTTAAGCTACTTCCCTCAGGCTGTAGGTACTCCATGCCCAGATGCAGGTCCAATAGACTCAGGCCTAGTCCACACGGACACGGGTATTTTTATAACTCCTGCGTTTAAAAAAAAAATCCCGTCTACACATGCTCGGTTTAAAAGAAATCTCCGCCTACATGAAAACGCAAAAACACGCTATCAAGCACTGTCAAGAGCATGCCACACCTGCAGGTGGCGATATAACCCTAATCGTAAAGCCACGTTGGCCAATCAGAAGCCTGAATCAGAAGCAAAAACCCCGGTTTTACTGTCTACACGACAACACTGCAACCAGCGTTTCTGAAAATCCTCACCCTGGCAGGGCTTTTCAAAAATGTTCGGTTTCAGTGACCTGATACTGCGTTTCCGTGTGGACGAACGGCCGAACCGCGTAAAAAAAGTCACGGTTAAAAAAATACCCGTGTCCGTGTGGACAAGGCCTCAGAAACTCTCTTATCCTGACTTCTATTTCGAACCTAATAGTATTTCTTTACTATTGTGTTTCAGAGACTGTGGGTATTTTATGTTTTGCTGTATTGTTGTGTGTTTTGTCCTTGTGTTTATCAGCTGGCTGTACAAATAATTGCCCCTCGGGGACAATAAAATTACCTTGACTTGACTAGTTGAAAAGTCATTAAACTACAGACTAGTCGATTGTTATATTTTTGTATATATTTTCCAATATAAAATATATTATATTATAGTATTTTATATAATATATATATACAATGCTATGCATAAGTTTAGACACCCATGCTAAAGTTGACTAAAAAGAGGAATAAAAAAATCATCTTTTGGAAATTGAACTTAATGCCTTAATTAAAAATTTTTGGAAAAATCCAACCTTTAAGGACACCAATTTTCTTTGTGAATGAATAATGTATCGTAAATAAATAAATGTTCTTCCTTAAAATACAGGGTGCATAAGTCTGGACACCCCTATGTTAAATTCCCATAGAGGCAGGCAGATTTTTATTTTTAAAGGCCAGTTACTTCATGGATCCAGGATACTATGCATCCTGATAAAGTTCCTTTGGCCTTTGGAATTAAAATAGCCCCACATCATCACATAGCCTTCACCATACCTAGAGATTGGCATGGAGTACTTTCCATAAGATCATCTCTCAATGCAAATCAAACCAGCTATTAGGCTAACTGAAATAAAACCATGCCAATCTCTAGGTATGGTGAAGGCTATGTGATGATGTGGGGCTATTTTAATTCCAAAGGCCAAAGGAACTTTATCAGGATGCATAGTATCCTGGATCCATGAAGTAACTGGCCTTTAAAAATAAAAATCTGCCTGCCTCTATGGGAAATTATTGTTATTATTTTTAATAATATATTTATTATAGATTATATACTATTTTATATATATATACACTATTATATATATATATATATATATATATATATATTAGGGCTGTTTTCGACTAAGGATTTTCATAGTCGAATCTGATTCGTTAGATTTTGCCGTAGTCGACTGATAGTCGAACCTTTTTTTTTTTTTTTTGATAGCAGCTAGATTTTTTCCATTTCAAACAAAAGAACTAAAAAAAAACTAAAAGAAAAACATGGTGTGTAACAAATACCTTGTATTCATTTAAAGCCAGATGAACAAAACATATCACACATATATCATAACATTTCATAAACATGAGGAGCAATATGAGAGAGAAATTTGGTGATCGTTGTTTAGGTACATTAAACCACGTAAAGCTTTTTCACGCCCATGAGAACCGTGTGGAGTCAACTCACAGCCGCTCCGCTGCCCTGCTGAAAATGTGAAGCAGAAACGCTTAATATCAGATAACGTCCATAATAATTGGACTCTGGGTTCGATTTTTTGACCATTTTCAGTGGTTATGAGGAGCAATATGAGAGGGAAATTTGGTGATCGTTGTTTAGGTACATTAAACCACGTAAAGCTTTTTCACGCCCATGAGAACCGTGTGGAGTCAACTCACAGCCGCTCCGCTGCCCTGCTGAAAATGTGAAGCAGAAACGCTTAATATCAGATAACGTCCATAATAATTGGACTCTGGGTTCGATTTTTTTACCATTTTCAGTGGTTATGAGGAGCAATATGAGAGGGAAATTTGGTGATCGTTGTTTAGGTACATTAAACCACGTAAAGCTTTTTCACGCCCATGAGAACCGTGTGGAGTCAACTCACAGCCGCTCCGCTGCCCTGCTGAAAATGTGAAGCAGAAACGCTTAATATCAGATAACGTCCATAATAATTGGACTCTGGGTTCGATTTTTTTACCATTTTCAGTGGTTATGAGGAGCAATATGAGAGGGAAATTTGGTAATCATTGTTTAGGTACATTAAACCACGTAAAGCTTTTTTCACGTTAGGACTTAGCCTATATATAAAGCCCATGAGAACCGTGTGGAGTCAACCCACAGCCGCTCTGCAGCCCTGCTGAAAATGTGAAGCAGATTTTTGAATACATTTTTATTTATTTACATTAGTAAGCTACAGGACATCGTCTTTCAAAACATGACCTGCGTGAAAGCGGAAAATATTTTTTTGTACCCAGCCCTTCTGAAAATGCGAATGCGTCTCTGTCCCCAGCACATTTCAAACCAAACTGACGCCCATGTATTCGACTATGAGGTTCATAGTCGAATCAGACCTCTCCGAATCGAATCGTCGAATCCTCGACTATTAGAAGTCAGCCCTAATATATATATATATATATATATATATATATATATATATATATATATATATACACTATTATATATATATATATATATATATATATGAGCATGCAACATCACTTCTCGTCCAGGCCCTGGTCATTTCTAGGCTTGACTACTGCAATGCTCTTCTGGCCGGACTTCCAGCATGTGCAACCAAACCTCTACAGATGATCCAGAATGCTGCAGCTCATCTTATCTTCAACGAGCCCAAGAGGGCCCACGCCACTCCTCTGTTCATCTCTCTGCACTGGCTACCTCTCGCTGCTCGCATCAAGTTCAAGGCATTGACGCTTGCTTACAGATCTATCACAGGCTCAGCTCACTCCTACTTTCACTCACTCCTACGAGCCTACATCCATACCAGACGCCTACGATCGGTCAACGAGCGACGTCTCGTGGTTCCATCACAGAAAGCCACAAAATCACTTTCCAGAACATTCTCATTCACAGTTCCATGCTGGTGGAACGCTCTCCCCACCCTCATCCGGAATGCAGAATCCCTGACAACATTCAAAAAACAGCTGAAAACCCATCTCTTCCGTGAGCACTTAACCTCATAAAAAAAACAAAAAAAACCCCTTTCCCTTTAAAACCTCACTTATCGGGCTTATGCTACTCTGAATAATGCTTGAACTTCGTATTTTGAGCACTTCTTGCGTTGTTGTTGTTTTTGCCTCTTCATGATGACTCGCTTAATTTAGTCCTCCTAATTTGTAAGTCGCTTTGGATAAAAGCGTCTGCTAAATGACTAAATGTAAATGTAAATGTATATGTATATGTATATGTATATATATATATATATATATATATATATATATATATATAGTATTTTAAAATATATTAATAAAAAAATTAATGATTACAAATTTTTATTCATTATTTTATTATTTCCAACTATTGAACATAACTAAGGGGCAATTCAGAAATAAAAACAACGATAACAGAAATATCCCAGTTGCCCTTCACTTAAACTATAAATAGCTTGATCTGCATGGAGGGAGGAGCAGGTTCATTAATCACACATGAGGTGTAAAAGTTGTTGACGATCTTATTGGGGCTCTTGAGAGCTTACGCTATCAAACAGAAGCTCTGATGCCGGCTGCTGAGGAACAATGAGGCTGTTTGGGCCAATCTCTGACTCAGCAGAGCTCATTGAGATGTCTGCTCTGTACCCTTCAGCTAAGGTTAGTGCAACCCGATGTTTTTGGCAAGAACGATACAACAGTGTATTCAAAGGGTACACTGTGTTCCCAAATATAGTCAAATCAATAAGCAGGTCAATATATCTCAGATAGACTTTTCTAAAAAAAAACACACAGTCTTCCCAGAAATTAAATGAAAACTGGAGCTTTGAGACCATGTGTTGTGAGTTGTGTATAAGAGGCCGTTTGAGATGACTATTCAACTTAGACTGAAAGGGGCAGTAAGACGCACTGACGCCCCCTGGTGCTGCAGAATGACTGACCTGCTGAGCTACGCCACTGTAGACGTCCTGAGGCAGTTCACAGGGCATGAGGTTCACTGAAGTAGCACCAATCACATCCCGCCCGAGGGCAGCATAGTGCTGGAGGCCGTTGCATGAGCCGTCCTACGAGAGAGAGAGAGAGAGAGACAGGGAGAGAAAGAGAGAGAGAAGTAGTTAATGGAAGTAGTTTTAAAATCTACAACGTATCACTAAACAGCAGTTTGTGACAATGGTGCAACAGTGACTTGTACTGGAACAGAAAAAGCTTGGTCTTCTTAATATAAAGTAAACATGCAGTACCTGATGTACAGGGTAATAGGAGACGAATTTGGTGTGGTCGGGTGAGCGCGAAGCATTCGCTATCTCCATACAGCAACCCAGTGCCTGCCACGGCTCATCTGCATTCATCCACCATTTGCGACCCTGCAAAATTAGGGTTGCGAACTCTTTAGGGAGCAAGGAATGTGACAGTCATTTCAATAAAACATTCAGTATAATATTGCACAGTCATAACTCTGAGCCTGCATTGTGCATTCGGATTTGAAAAAAGAGATACCATGGAATCAATTATACATGTATATGAGGTGTACTGCAGTGGTTTCCAAACTGGGGTACAAAATGTTGAGTTTTGCCGTTCGTTAGATTCTGCCCCACCTTAAAATAACATTAAAACAGAGCATGTTTGTCACATCTAGTGTAAAAACAGGAGAATGGTAGTGCCGTAAAAGGTCAAATACATGACATCCAATCAAATGACCTCATCTTTTGCGGTCAAAACTGACTGCATCCACACAAGCAGCGTCCAAATGATAGGTTGTGAGCAGTCAGATTATAATGCCTTAGCAAATCGGCGTTACATTACTGCTGTTCTCGACAATGTACCTTTGTAAAAGTGGGGATTTAGCACTTTTTTTGTGTGAATGAACAAATATAGACACAGACTGTGCACAGAGATCGATTTAAGACTCAAACTCTCTTTGTTACAAAAACATACCCTGAGTAAATTCTTCTTGTTTTTAATGCTGATCATATATTATACGAGCAAGAATAGAAATTTTCCCGAATATCTACACATTGCAAATGTGACAAACTGTATACAACAGTTCAACAAACAAAAAGGTAACACAGTATTGTCAATATTGTTTGGTCTATTTTGCAACAAAATAATAGTTCCAACAAAAGCCACGACAGAACTGTTGCACGAACGAATAGTGATTCAAATGATTCAAAGACCCATTCATAAATACAGCCTTGCTTCGTCACTGAATGAATGAATGTACGATTCAATGACTTAGTACCCAACATCTCGACTAATCAATTAGTTGCGTCACTAATCGTACTCAAGTTAAACATAGACCCACCATCTAGTCAAATACTTTTCTAGAAGACTTATTTAAAAGCAATTTAAAAACATGTAGTCCTGCGACCCCAGTACACTAGTACGGTAAGTGTGCAATTGAAATGCTTACGTCAAGAGGATGGTCTGCCGAGTCTAGGACGTCCTCCATGATGCTCTCAGCATACTCCAGTCTTCCAGCTAGTGAGCTACGCTTCTTCAACCCTGTGAGGTTCACCAGGTGGATCTTCAACCAGTCGAGGCCTTTGGGTCCGAGAGGTCGTCCCTCGGCAAACACCAGCAAGGCCCTGGTCACGTCACTGCCAAGGTGGTTAAAGTAAGGCGGCTGGGGGTACGTACGACCTCGAAAGTCCATATTATGTGGAAACCAAAAGATCTCGTCCCTCATGTGGTTGGCGATAGACAGCTTATACAGCGCGTCCATTCGGAGGCTGTGCATCTCCGCCACCTTCTTCTTGGCTTTGACACCCTCCCGCTTCATGTAGGCTTTCTCAATCTGAGTGTAGGACGGGTCATGAGGGTTGAAGCGAGGAATCTCAGGCGCTTCCGACAGCGGGGGAGGGATGCAGAGCTTTTCGCTGCCTTTGTCGTTGAATATCGAGATGATGATGTCCAACAGGGGCTTGTTGATCTTCCAGGGACAGTTGCCCACCTGATTGAGGGAGTCCAGGACAGCATGGAGATCTTCATCTCGGCTCTTCTCCAGGAGAAGTTGGTGTTGGATGGCTCCATCGGTGGAGCGCATCAGCTTGGTGGACGTCAGCAGGTACGCGCCACTCTTCGGGGAAATCCAGGGCACGGGTGGACACAACATGGGCATGACGTAGGATTCAAATGTAAGTTTGGTTTCCATCGCAATCCTCTGGATTTGTGTCACAATAGGATGCGGTTTGATGAAGCCGATCTGATGGGGATGCCAAAGAGAGCAAATGAAAATCAAGACTTAACTTCAAGGCATGTCTCAAAAAGGACATTAAACATCAAAGGACAATTAAATCCTTAAATGCCGTGACAGATCTACATTAATAAACATCTCTCGTCGCTAGCTCGCAGCAACCCTGTAATCCAACCACAAATAAATCAGAGATGATTTATGAGTGCTGCTGTTAAAGTGTGTATGGTGCACAACAGACGTAACTGTCTTTGACAGCTGGATAAACAACTTCTATTCAAATAGAAAGAGAAAGTACACAATATATTCATATAAATAATGTCCGAAATCAAGCAAATGTCGAAATATGAATATACAATAAGGTTTAATTGACATGACCTGTTTGTAGGTTCATGTATAAACAAGTAACTTGTATTTTTGAAGTATACATTCAAATAATTGGTTCATAAAGTCCGTTGTTTCGTGAATCGGACTGCACTGTTCATGCTGTGCGTTGTGGATTAACTAAAATTATAGGCTCAGAGTTATTTGCTTGTGAGCTGAATTACATTGGTCTCACTGTAGGTTTTTGATTCACTAAAAAAAATTCTTCAAAAGAGTGATTTGTTTGTGCATCGAACTACAACGGTTGTAAAGGAATTTCACTGGTCTATGGGGCCGTTTAAACAACACCGTTTTCAACTAAAAACGCGTTTTGGCCGTTCATTTATATGACAATGGCCCTTTGGGGGCCTGAAAACGCAAACTTTTGAAAATTGGTTTCAAAGTGAAAGTTTCAATACAAAAAAGTGAAAATTGAGACTTCATGCATATGCGTATTTCATGTTCAGTCTATAGACCTTATGTAGCCCCGCCCCTTTTCAGTGCAGCGCTCGTTGTGTTCGGTCTTTTCTTTACAAAGTGACATCGCCAACTACTGGCCTGGCATGAATAATACAGCATATTTAATCATTTTTGTGGTTCGTGTGAAAAGGGATCGTTTTGACAACGTCGCCTGTATGCGAAAAACGCGAAAGGAAAAATGTTTCTGCTTTTAATACACTGTTGTCGTGTATACGTACCCTTAATCTAAAAAAGATAGAAGATCGTCTTATTATTATTTTCAACGTCTCAAAAATGAATGTGAATTCACTTGACTGTATTCATGCCACATGAATAATCCACAAACACGCTAAACTGAGAGCTCTTCCCTGCTGCACGGGCCATCTGCAAGCTCAGTGGAGAAACGGGAGTTAAGCTTAAGGTCTTTGAAGCCCACGGCGGAGGCCTCTGCCATGCCGAGAGCCAGGGCAGAAGCCTTGGGAACGAGATCGAGGACAAAAAAGGAAACTCTCCTGATCTTTTTCGGCTCTTCCTCCCCCTTTCTACAATCCCTCGGCGGTTAATCAACCGGGCAATTAAGGGGACAGTAAAAAAGAGATTAGTTTCGGCAGAATCCATCTTCCTCCGATGACCCGCGATCACTCGCACTGGAAAAAGGATTCCATAATTCATGAAAACATGCGTGTCTGTGAGAGGTTTCAGAGTGGGAATGGATGGTTTATGACACGACTTTTAATGGACAGTCATTTGGATTCAAATGAAAGCTATCTGGCCATGAACAGCCTTCAGTATGACAGCAAAAACAAGCATGCTTCCTATAGGATTGTGCATCCTTTCAATTAGTATGACTTCCAGTCCAGCTGGTCTCCACCTCTTACCTTATGATTGCTGCGGAACGTGTACATGTGGTACAGGACGGGAATGAGCTTCTTCTCTTGAGCGGGATTGAGGATGTTGCTTCGGACTTTGAGCTCATGAACCATCAGGTCGACCAGGAAGCTGCCCAGCTGCACCATCAGGACCAGGGGCCAAGGGGTGATGTCACTTAAAAGAGAGGGGCCGCTACACTTCTCCATCTCAAGACTCGTCCAATACTCCCGCGGTAGCATGTCGTTTGTCTACGATGAAATGGGAAGTATTATACTGAACAAGCAACTGGATATTTCATATGAAAGCAGACTGAAGGTGTCATATCTGGTCAACCAAAGCTTAAGTACCTCGGTGTCGTTCGCCAGGAGTTCAGCATAAGAGCTGTAGATACTCCTGAGCTTCTCGATCATCTGACTGTGGCTCTTCTGCCGGATGCAGTACAGATTGTGGACTCTGTTTCCCATCTCTTCAGCCATGAAGAGCAAAGATTCACCACTGGGAGACAGTTTGTCTAAACTCTGAATGTGGAGAAAAATAACTTTAAAGGTGCACAAAGTACATCTTTTCTCACTTCAAAAGAAACAAATTCATGTACTTTATATGTTTAAGTTGGTACCTGAAGCATGATGTTCACATAATCCTGATCATCCAGGATACACAGGTATGGGTATATGCAGGTATTCCAGGACCTCTGGCTGTTGTTAGATAATATTCGTTTCTTTTCCTTCAGCGCCTGGAGGAGAGCTTTCTCCCAGTGTTTCCTCTGTGTTGCTAATAATTCTCTCTATAAAAATATAAATGTATTTTTCAATTTTTATTTCAGAGCTCAATTTGTGTGACAATATTAAAGTCAACGCATTCAGATCGAAATGTTGGAGAACTGGGAATTGTGCAGACTTGCACAAGGGTTTGGAAACCAAATGCTGATTACAACTTGAGCACAACTGAAACGGGTAGACAAAAAAAAAAAAAAAACGAGAGACGGTTTTGAATTATGACAATAATTAAGCACATTAACTTGCATTAACCAATTCTCATTGTTGTAACAAAGAAAAATCAGTTTCTAAAACATGTTTCTATCATGATTTTACACTGTGCTAGCATGTTTCTAGCATGAATTCAACACAATGCTAACATGTTTTTCCTTGTTGCTAACATTTTTAGCATGATTTAACATGTTGCTAACATGTTTCTAGCATGATTTAACACACTGCTATCATTTCTAACATGATTTGGCATGTTGCTAGCATGATTTAACATGATCTGAATATATTATAGTACATATTTTATTTGTTTGGGGATTTGTTTTCTTATTATTATTTCATTACAGGCTTCAAATGAATTATTTTTTTTCTTACATTTTGTGGTGAAATGTATGGATGCTTGTTTCTGAATAAAACAGGTAATTGCGACTTTTTATCTCACAATTCTGACCTTTTTTTTTTTTGGAAGTGACTTTATAACACGCAATTACACGCTTCTATCTCATAACTTTGAGACAAAAAATTGTGAGGGAAAAAAAGATTGATTTCTTGATAGTTTTCATGATGTTCACTCAAAATCCAATTCACCGCTCATGCAGCCTGTGGCTTTAAAAAAATAAAATCTCATATAAATGTAGATGCGAGTTTTATGCACAACACAGATCGGGTTCAGTGGGCAGTCAGTGCCGCCCTGTTGAAAGTGGGTCATCTCTTTATCAAGGTGCTTTTTGGTTTCCCTGCAGACCGACAGAGAAGGCAGATATGATAGATCAGTTATGCTGACCCTCTGATGGAAAGGTGCCTCTCTCACAGTGCTGGTGGAGAGACATTACAATGCATTTCTATTCCATTAAACCCAATTGCAAATGTTGCGGGACCACAGGGGACCTTTTTCGTGAAGGAACAGACAGTGGAGCAAATGCCAGTGTAGAAAGATGCAGGATTGTGGGAATATGGCTACTTTCAATGCATGAGCTGGAAACTTTTCACAAATGTCTGCGTTTAACCAATGTATCATAGCTTAGGTGCAAATCTGGATCCTAAAAAAAAATTTGACGTGTTAACTATTGAAAGGAAAATCTGTGAGTCTCCACATGTGTACGAGATTTTGAAAGGCTTCTTTATGGTAGTTTCCTATGTTTGAGGATTCCCACTGTGCTTATTTCAGTGAAACTAGTCATAGCAATATTAATTCTGGCACACAAACGGACATAAATAATTTGGTGTAGGGGAAAGTGGGGTAAGCTGTGCCACTTTTTAGGTATGCTGACCAAGAGAATTTATGTAAAAACTAATATTCCTAATAAGTTGTCCAACTTAACCAGTATTAAGAGTAAGTTGAATCATTGGGGAATATTTGAAAACTATGTATATTTTAAATGGAAAAGAAACAACTTATGAACGCATAATCCTACTCCAAAATACTTACTTTGCTGATTTTCCCCCCCAAATTTTCATAAACCAGCCAAACAATTTTTAATATTCAAAAATATTTAAATATAGTGACACCATTTTGTAACCAGGCAAATTATACATACATAGTAGATGTACATCTTACCCCGAAGCCAACACACTTGTCCCCACAGCTATCATTTTGGGAAAAAAAATTAAATTTGGCTAAAAATTTGCTTAAATTAAGCAATGTTTATGCAATATCAATTCACCAACAAACCTGATTATACATGTTTATATAAAAATAAAAAATAAAATTTTCTCATGTGCTTCTCTTAATCAAAAACAGCTATATATTATGAGCTTGTTCTAAATATATGGTCATGGGACAAAAATAATGCAGTTTGCTAGACACAGCTTATAGACTGTCACATCTTACCCCACCCTGCCATAAATGCTTTAACGGAAACACCCTGATTTTTCTAATCCGATCTTTAATAAAAATCAGACAGGTTGCAGTTTCGTACCATTTTGGCCATGTGATCGGTGACAGGCTTCAAGGCCTCTACGGAGTCGATAGTGACAGTTGTGGCCTTCTCCATCGCCAGCTGAAGACTGAACCGGTCCTGCAGTTCCTTAAGACTGAAGTCCAGTTTAGGATACGTGGCTCCTTCCCTCTGAAACACACAAGATAGGAATCAAATCAGATAATAAATGCAATCAAATGCGCCTTGTAGCTTAGATTATTGAAAAAAGAAGGGTAATTATCTGAGATTCAAATATGGGTCAAAATATTCCCTTTTACTATCATTCATTTAGTTTTATTAGTAACAATTTTATTAGTACAGTGTAATGATGTTGAACTTCGATGTAAAATTGTAGTTTTCTGACACATTTTTAAAATAATTGTACCAAATTATCATGTTAAACTGTGAGCCCTACTATTAACTTACTCAACTGATTGCATAATAATATAACACAAGTAATGCTTAAGGCTTCCTGGGAGAACCAGTGAGTTTGGTATGTGTTATTCGTATATAAAATGATAAGACAGCTCAAGACGACCTGTTAAATAATGAGCGCTGAGAACCGCTCATCGCCAGAGGCTCATTTTGAATATTACTGGCTCCTTATAACTGGATAAGACTACTGAGAAGGTTTAAATCTCATTAGGACAAACATAAAAAAAAGATCATTCATTTGACTGCCAATTACAGAGACTATTTACTTCAACCTTTCGCAGGCGGCACACTTTGTTATGAGGCCTGATCGAAAGAAACCATTGCACTTTATGGCCCAATTAAAGAACCAAACATCATTACGTTTAAGTGCACTTATTTTCAAAAGAACCAAGCATACTAGCTAGCTAAAATAACCATGCGAATGTCAAATGCTGAATGTATTTATTCTGTCTCATAACTTCCACGTACGGCCAATTAAAATCCAATGAGGTTGAACAGTCCCCCTCTCGGAGGTCTGGTCGTCAGCCAGATGTGAGGCTGCATAAAATACGAACTGTAAATATGGCATATATTATAGCAACAGCTTGCTAAGAGGTGCGGAGATCGTGTTAATGTGGGCTGTGCGTTGACATGTGCAGTCATTTATTATTCGAAGGGAGGCGTGGCGGCTTTACGCAGACAGCTGGGAATTATCGCCAAACACATCATGGAAGGGTTGGGACAGAACAGGTCGGCCGGTGCATTAATACTCGTGACTGCTAAATCTGTCCTCAATAGAGATCACATGGACGCCGGCCAAAGCAAGCAAAAAGGTTGTGGAGGGATAAATCATGCCCATGGCGATGACTACTACAGCCCGGCCAGGCAGAACACGAGATGCAGTGTTGTGTATTTAGAGACGGTTTGGCAAAGGCCCATATTTTCACAAAGCCACAGCCCTGACAGGGAGAATCACACGTGGTGACCTCGGCGTTAGGACTGTGTCGTTCCAATCTTCAATGCTTCAGTGAGGTTGTGCAGATAAAGTATGCACTGGGATGCAAGAAAGGGCATTTATGGAAACTCTGTGAGGAAACGCATCTCAATCTACCGAAACCTAGCGCACACAATATGATTTTGAAATTTTGGGAATTATAAAAGGAGGCAAATGGGCAGTATTTGGTCCCTTAGTGCTAACTGACGGCAGATGAACTGCCTTTACATTGAAACTTAATGGTGACTTTCGAAAGTACCTGTTTTTTTTTTTCCTCCCAAGGTGAAATATGTATGAATATTTTGCTTGCTATGACCTCAAATGATTGTCCGGTCAACATCGTCAATCGTTACCATAGTACTATGATGAATATTTTAAAGTCTGGATTAAGATCACACAGTTTTGTCTTTAAATAAAGTAAAATATACAAAGCAAAACAAAACAAGCATTACAAGAAAACTTCTGTTAGATTGTTTTGTACTTTTCGTGACAACAATCATAAATGGCTTTGGGAAAAATAAATAAACAAATAAAATAAAAGAAATCAAAAAACAAGTAAAAAAAAAAACAATTAACAAAAAACAAAGCAAAACAAACATAATACAAGAAAGCTGCAGGTTAGATTGTTTTGTATTTTTCATGACAACAATCAAAAATGGCTTTGGGGAAAAAAACAAAAAAACAAACAAAAAAACAAGTAAAAAAACAAAAAGCAATGAAAAAACAAAACAAAGCAAAGCAAAGCAAAACAAAACAAAACAAAAAAAACAAACAAAAAAACAAAACAAAACAAAACAAAACAAAACAAAACAAAACAAAACAAAACAAAACAAAACAAAACATAAATCCTGCATCTTAACTCACAAATTATTCAGAAACGCTTCGGTCCAATTTACTGAACTAGCTGGACTATTTTTACATTCATTGTAATAATTAGTATATAAATATAAATTATAGTACAATATAAATTCTATTATAATTTACACAAGAAAGCTTCTGTTAGATTGTTTTTGTATTTTTCATGACAACAATCATAAATGGCTTTAAATAAAAATAAATAAAAATAACAAAACTAAATTAAACAAAGCAAAAAGAAGAAGAAAAAGAAAAAAAAACGACACAAAAAAACCCAAGCAACATATCTGAATGTATTTTTTGCCTGTTGGGTATCTCTGAAAAGTTGGTAGTTTCAGCATTTTTATCTCAGACCTTCACATGACCCAGTTCTTCTATACTTTCCAGGAAAGTTTCCATTGAAGGTGTTGTGCGCCGAAGTGTGGGTTACAAATGGGCTTATGTGCACCTGCAATAATAAATCAGTTGGGGAAAAAGGGGGATGCCTGGGAATTGGTTGAGGGGCAGACTGGCCCAAAGACACCCTCAAGTGCACCCAAAAATAGCTCGGGCACCTCTGTTAGAAGGAATTATATAGCAGATGACAGCTGACACAGTAGTGAAACTCGTCATTTTGACACACAAGACAAGTTCAGGCAGGTCTTTTAACGCTGACAGGTATATAGTCTTATGAAAAGCACCAGCTGTTTTATGGTACCAGCCTCCACTCCAACTCCATTTTAACAGTGCAATTAACCTGTTTTACAACCAGTTCACTAAGAATGCACGAGGAAGGTTTAACACAAATGCTTGTATCTGTATATGACAAACTCTAAGATAACTGAGAAAAGCCTCCAAAATGATTATACTTTTGTTCAGCAAGGAGACATTAAATTGTTCAAAAGTGACAGTAAAGACTGTAAAGATTTATAATGTTACAAAATTTCAAATACATTTTTCTGAACTGTTTTCAACATTGATGTTTCTCAAGCAGAAAATCAGCACATTAGAATGATTTCTGAAGGATCATGTGACACTGAAGACTGGAGTAATGATGCTGAAAATTCAGCTTTGATCACAGGAATAAATTACATTTTAATTACATTTATTTGACCATATTTTGATCAAATAAATGCAGCCTTGGTGAGAACTTTCTTTCAAAATAAAATAAAAAATATCAGAATACAACCATAGATAAAAAATAAAACGGTACCTCAGCATAAAATTGTTCCACCAATGACAGGGAACAGACAGGCTGATCTTTGGACACAAGAGGTTGGTATTCGGGTTGCACCGATTGGACGGCCCTCAGGACCATTTCTCTCTCATCCTTCTTAAACACACACTGGCTGAACACATCATCCACGGACATGCCGTCCACCTCCATCTGCTGCAGGCACCTGTATGGACCAGAAGAGAAATGAATACAATAAAAATAATCTGAACCTGAATTTTTTCGCAGTTACTTTCCTATACCAGGTTAACATGACCTTCGATGTCAAATCTCAAGTCTTGTGAATTTATCTCACAGATGAAGCCATTTGCTCTCAAAAATACCTAAAATACACCTTGAAAGAAATAACTTTGATAATCCAAAGGTGGAAGGGAAAGGCCTTATAATGAGAAAACTTCCACAGCCGCAGCACCTGTGCTCATAGCGCCGAGACCGGAGGGGTGTCGGAGCGGAATGTCAAATATTTGCATTGACACGGAGTGCCTTCGAACAGAACGTTCTGCTCCCTCTAGTAATGGCTGTTAGATAGGCCACTGCCATATGTCCCAAGAATTACAAGGCCGTGTTTATTCGAACAGAAAAAGTGTGAATAAAGTCAGAGCTCCACGCAGCTGGACTGCTCACTGTTGATGTAAAGCTATGTTCCTGTCGTGGACAGAATACTAATCAAAGCATGAGAATGACAGTCTGTGCCAGAGAAAATAGGCAAGGAATATTTAATACTCGCTTAATGTTGTACAATGTGGTCAACAAATTTGCAACTACTTCACAGAATATACAGTACTGTCCAAAAGTTTGGGGGTAAGATTTAAAAAAAGAAGAAGAAATTAATACTTTTATTTTTCAAGGACTATTTAAACAAAAACGCTGTTCTCATTGATCAAATAATACTGGAATAACTGTTTTCAGCATTGATAATAACACTGTAAACCCTAACGCTCAAAATAATTAATTGGTTTGAGTAGGACAAACTTAAATTAAACGAATTAGTTCAGTCAAATTAACTTTTATGAGTATTTAGCACTTTCTTTTTCTTTCAAGTTCACAGAACTGATATATTTTAAGTAAACTGAACTGTTTCATTGTTTTGAGTTTTATGAAATTATTTATTTTAATTTAGACGAACTTAAGTTTAACTGAAACGGCTGGGATGTCTATTTCCCAGCATGCTTTGCCGATGGCACTCGAAAGGGAGTGTAAGTGCTAAAATTAAGTGTAATATAATGTTTTTTTTGTGTGTAAGATTAATGTTAAGTGTAAGATTTAGTAGTGATTAATGTTTTGTTATGCTAATTTAGAAGAATTTCTGTTAATGTTGGCTTTAGGATAGTTACCATCATGGTGACAAGTGGTGCACGCAGCTTGATTTGAGAGCAAATAATCCCTTTATATTGTTGCGCTCATACAGCAAATGCTTCTGTATAACATACTATTGCTAATATGTTAGCAAATTAGTATGTTAGCAGATTAGCTTTTTAAAGCTAACTAAGTTTATACTAATAAAAGAGTTCACATTGAGATTACATGAAAGTTTTAAGTTAATTGTATGAATTAATGTACTCATACATTTTAATTGTTCTTAACTTGAAATGTTTAAGTATAAAATAAAAATCTGCTAGTTCTGCTTACTTAAACTTTGAATTTCAGAACTTAAAAAATTTGAGGCAATTGATTGCCTCTTCTGCCAACTTATTCGGATTTTCTTGAGCAGCAAATCCGCATATTCGAATGATTTCTGAAGGATCATGTGACACTGAAGACTGCAGACATGATAGTGAAAATTCAGCTTTGCCATCACAGGAATAAATTATT
The DNA here is from genome assembly GCF_963993115.1 of Abramis brama. Classification (NCBI taxonomy): domain Eukaryota; kingdom Metazoa; phylum Chordata; class Actinopteri; order Cypriniformes; family Leuciscidae; genus Abramis; species Abramis brama. Next base: position 21,169,677 of record NC_139968.1, on the reverse strand, counting down.
ATATATGATATATTATTATATATTATAAATTATTTTAAAATATATTAGAATAGAAAACAGTTGTTTTAAACTGTAATGTTATTTCACAATATTACTGTTTTTACTGTATTTTTGTTCAGATAAATGCAGGTTTGATCAGCATAAGAGATTTTTTTCAAAAACATTAAAAAATATATTTACAGATCTCAAACAGTAGTGTACATATTTCCAAAATTGACTAGTCATTGATTTGTCTGAACTAGTTGGTTGTGAACAATTAAACTATATAAATAAACTTACAATTATTAAAATATAATTAAATATATTAATAAAAATATAACCAAAGCTCTCAGAGCACACACTGACTTCTATAGTAGGAAAAAAATAATAATTATGGAAGTCAATGGGTTTCTGGTTTCCAACATTCTTTAAAATATCTTCTTTTGTGTTCAACAGAAGAAAGAAACTCATACAGGTTTGGGAAAAAACCATGAGGGTGAGTAAATGATGACAATTTTCACTTTTGGGTGAACTATCCCTTTAACAAACGAGACATCTTCGAAATGTAACACAAAATCACATCAATACATGGCCAAAGATGTTCAATTTCAGGTATGAACAGATTGATTTAAACTAAATCCAAGAACTAAAAGTCAAATCACAGCAGGCTATTTAAAGTCGTCAGTAAACGTCTTGAAATCTATTGTTTCATGCAGTGAATCTATTACACTAGAGGAGAGTTAATGGCTGTAGCAGCAGCGTTTTAACTTTTTAGAGCAAGTTTACTGTGCTAACTAATCACAGCATGTTCTCAGCACTGTAAAACTCTCAATTTACCTTAAAATCTCCAGCTATTGAAAACAACTAGTCATTGTTTGGTGGATAACTATCTGACCTTCATTCCACTGCTTACAATTAAATAACAGCAAAAGCTGCTGTTACTAGTACAAAATGCACATTTATACAGAACTGTAATGCCTTCAACAAACCAAGAACTACTTACTCGACTTTCTAAGGTGTTGGAAAATGTTTATCAACCAATCAAAATCAAGAATTCAACAGAGCTGTGGTACAAGTTGTAAACTAGCTGTTTAATCACATTTATTCGGTAAGGTCAGCATCCGGCTGAGGTATTTTACATCACCATGAGGCTTCAGGACAGACCGGGTTATTCCTAAGGTTCGCCTGAGAAAGCAGAGGCAGTTTCCAAAGCAACAGGCTCCTTTGGGAGTGAAACACACCGACGATGAGTCATCAGTGCCCTCTAGTGGGCGCACAGCAAAGAGATGAAGCCGTCGAGGGCGCGCAAGGCCTTGAGAAAGACATTCCTTTACCCTTTCCGTCTTGTGCGTGACAGAGCAACAATCGCATCATTACCTCTGAGGGTTGCATTCAATACTCTAGTAAATGTTAAACCCTGAGCTGATGCAAATGCAATTAGGAGAGGCGGATAACTCTATCACGGTAATTCTGAAGCATTCTTTTAAACGCCTGATCTGCTGCAGAGGACAAAGGAAGCTGATAAGTATAGAGGTGGGTGAGAGTTGACTTTACTTGGGATTTTTGTGGAGAATTCAAAGTGCCGCTTTCGTTTCATTAGCCAAACGAATGTCTTTGCAAAGCTGTCGACAGTGTCGAGCAGCACTAAGCAGAGTAGGCGGCATACACAACGGGCAGTTGTGGCCTAATGGTTAGAGAGCTGGACTTAACTCAAAGGTCATGGGTTCGATTCTTTCTTAATACCAGCAGGAAATGACTGAGGTGCCCTTGAGCAAGGCACCCAACCCCCAATCGCTCGCCGGCGCCGCAGGGAATTGCTGTCCACTTCTCCGGGGGTGTGTGTCCACGGTTGCAGTGTGTTTGTTCACTACTCACTGCTCCTAATGTGTGTTAATGGGTTAAATAATTTATTTTATTGAAAAGTGCACAAAATATCAGTCCCACTTAATTGGTTGACAAACACATATGCACATACACACACATAAATAAAGTAAATCTTTAAAAACACTAATAATACTGTTGAATGTAATCTTTAGCAAATCTCAAAATGAATAAACAAATTTAATTCAATACATTACAGTATTATTTTAGTATTATTAAAGTGTAATAATGTAATCTTTAGCAAATCTCAAAATGAATAAACAATTTTCATTCAATACATTACAGTATTGTTTTAGTATTATTAAAGTATTTATTAATATTCTGAATTCTGAAGTTTTTGTAATTTATGTGATTTTGTCGTTATTAGTTTAGTATTTTTTAAAATGTTATATTTGTTTTTAGCGTACATGCTGTATATTTGTATTTCAGTTTTAGAAATTTTAGTATTTCAACTTAAACTTAATTTTTCGTTTTATTTCAGCCTTTTTTCAATTAAAGAATTTTAAAAAGTTTTAGTCTTAGTTAACACTGGTACATATACATATACATATACATATATATATATATATATATATATATATATATATATATATATATATATATATATATATATATATATATATATATATATATATATTATTATGCCTTAATTAACTTGTAGCATTTAAAACAAATCACTTCAGTTTTACCATTTTGTTTTTAAATTATTTAGTCAAAATTGTATAAAATTTTAACATCTGCCATTTATCGGTTATAAGCCATAATGTCAAAATAATTTCCAGCCACAACAAGTTGAATGTTTATAAACCAAATGTTTATAAACCAAATCCAAACATATCCATATGTGGTGTGAATTCAGATTTAAATGCTGTCAGTGTGAACAGAAGAACTATTAAATTATAACATATGAAGTGCACAATATTGTGTGGCACTACATCCAAATTTCGTACAGCAAACTACGTGTCACTCACTGTATAGTGACCAAGTCAGCGATTTTGGACATATATGTGAATGCATAAAATGCCTCTCGCATGTATCTTCTCATGCACCTTTTGAGGTCAAGAAGTCAAAATTTTGAGTTTTCCATCCACACTGACAGCTCTTGACTTCACGATGGCGCTTGCATGACCTGATTTTGACTACAGTGTCATTGCACGCAAAAAGACAGTGTGAACGGTTGATCCTAAGAATCGTGACTTGAAAGAAAACCACATTCATGTGTAAATAGGTCGGCAAGTTTGGATTGTAGGAAAGGATGCAACAACCCTGCCACATGAGAGCTGAAAGACAAATTGAAACTGTGGCGAGGAGAACAAAGAGAGACAGATGGATAAAAAATAGGCTCCACTGGGGTTTGTAGAAAGAACATTTCCACTGCACAACTGTGTTTGCCATCAGCTCACTGTGATCGATCACCCAGCCAGCTGCCACAAGCCACCCTGCACCTGTCCTTCTGTTCTGTCACTGGGCGGCACCATATTGCCTCAGCAGTCGCCGTTAGCACTTATAAATGAGGAGATACGCAGACGCACAGAAGCCTAATACAATCAATTGGATAACTCAAAACCGGTTACAGTGTGGTAGCACAAGCTGCTAAAGATGGAGCGCAATGGGAAAAACTGTCTGGTGGATTTTGAACCAACGTGAATCTGATCGTTTTAAGATGTTTAGCAGATTAGCTCAAACACAAGGCTTAAAGTGATAATTTCACAGATAAATCTAAATATACACTACACACTAATATTTTGAAAACTGTTTTTGTCCATACAAGGAAAGTCAATAGGGTCCAAAGCAATATCTGAGATATTTTGAAACACTAGTATGAGACATTTTTCAAAATATCTTCATTTGTGTTCCATAGAAGAATGTAGAGCTGCACGATTCTGGATAAATTGAGACTCACGTTCCAGTTTGAATGAATGATTCAATGACTCATGAATACTTCACTTGTTTCATCACTGGACGAATCAGCATTTTTGAATGAATCTCTTGAATGAATGATTCAACGTTATGCATTTTTTAACAGTCACCTGTCGCCACCTACTGGTGTAATGATGTAATCGATACAATCGTTATTTGAAGTGCCAAGTTACTTTCAAAAGGTGATTTGACTATTTTGATCGCTTCCGTAGACATCAGTGTTTGTATCCGGACTAAAAAAGTTTTATCCCATTACTTCTATGATAATTTGAATATTTGTTACATGACAATTGCGAATCGTTGTTATGTAGGAATCAGATCGCCTGGTTGATTGAATCGAGATCGCGATCTTTTAACGATTAATTGTACAGCTCTAGAAGAATGACTTTCTAATCGCATTAATTACTGATTAATGAATGAAATTGATCACAATTAACTGCATTTCTATCAATATTTTCTGAGAGAAGCAAATATAGACAACATTTCAAAGACACTCGGTACAAAATTGTGGCTGACAAGCAATGAATATTTAATCTAAATAATCTTAACAAATGTTTAGGTCAACAGTTATACTAAATTCAAAATTGACAGCCCTAATTAATAAACCTATTTAATATATGTGATGAAAACATACAATATAGAGGAGGGAAGCCAAAACAACAGTTTTTGATTTGGCCTCATTCTGTCAAGGAGCTCCCCATATAAATGCAAAAGAGAAGATGTTCCGCTAAATCCTTCTGCCAGGAGATGAGCAGCACACAAAACAAATAGATGACCAGAGAGAAAATGGCGGTCCACCGAGTTAATGCTCTTTAGATGAATGACCACAATTTGAATTTCTATTTTTGGACCTCATCAAGGCAGGCTCAGAATAATCCTATAGTACCATGGATGAATGAATCAGCTCATGGATGATGTATTCACACACACACACACAAATAAAGGCATATATATGAGCGCCATTACGAATCTGCATGTTTATCAATTTAATTTGGATTCATATAGGGAATCTAAAGAGAATGAGGTCTTTGTTATCCATGACTTATTGAACACTACAACACTGACATCTAGAGACACAGTCTGGAACTGTCAATCAATTCAACATTGTGGAACTTGTATTATTACTTAATGATTTGACATGATTATGTTATACTTTCTAAATGTTCCTTAAAAAATACTTTCCGGGTCATATTTAATCCTAAATTATATAAAAACTTGAATTACATAATGGAAAAATTGCATAGACTATGAAGCGAGTTTTAGTACCACACTACCATTGTGAATTTTCTGCATTGCTTATCATATCTTTTTTAGTACTCGTGTGATGATAAACTGGCAATGCACCATCTGTCAGATCCACCTATACATAGTTGTGATTGGAATACATTGAAGTTCAGCTTTTGGGAAGTGGTTACCTGGTAATGATCCAATTTTCACACGCAGACATGCGGCCCATGCACTCCAGAGCAGCACAGTAAGACGTGACATTGGGTTTCAGGCCTGCTTCTTCAATCAGAACAAACAAGCGACGAATGTGATTGATGGAACCCTGCAAAGCACAGTTAAAAAAAATTACTTAAAAGTTTAAAAAAAAAATTAAATGGAAAATCATAAATATGTAAGACTGATGGAAAAGGAACACACAAAATACTGAAAAAATATTGTTAAAAAATGTTGTTGTTGTTTTTTTTAATGTAAAGACTAAAGGGAAAAAACAACAAAATACTTAATTCTGAAAAATAATAAAATATTTTTTTAAATGCTGTGGAAAATTATTTATAAAAAAATTAATAAAAGGGAAAAGATTCAGCAAAATATTGAACATTTATTTAAAAAAATGAAAATGGAAAATTATATAAATTTAAAATAAGGGGAAACAACAAGTAAAAAAAAAAAAATAATAATAATAATAATAATAATAATAATAAATAATAAATAAATAAATATATATATATATATATATATATATATATATATATATATATATATATATATATACACAATGAAAAAGTACCACTCAAAAGTTTGGAATCAGTAAGATTTAAAAAAAATATTCATACATTTCTTATATTTCTCAATATGACTATTTTCACTATATTTTTTAATAAAAAAAAGTTAATATGGTGTAGAAAGAGAGATGCAAATGTGCATACATACTTTTTTGGCCCACATCCTCATTATGATGTTGTAGGTGCTGATAGACAGATGCGTGCGTTTGGATAACTGACGGTGATGACATAGCAAATAGCTCTGAGCTCGAGCCACGTCGTCAACGAACACGCACGCCTCCAAGTAACAGCGAATTCTGAGCTGAGGATCCCCATAGCGGTTCCCTTCCTTATCCTCCAGAAGCCTTTCAGGAGAAGTCAAGCTCTGCTGCTCTACATCCAGCTCCTCTTCCATAACCAATTCATTACCTGTAACCACTGCTGGTTTCTCTTCAGCGGACAACGCAGAAACGTCACTGCTGGAGACCTTTTGCAATCCTGGAAACCTGACGGCTAAACTTTCGGAGGTTCTCAAAGCCTTCCGTTTAGCCTTTTTTTGCAAAGCGTTTTCTTTGCCTTTGGAGGATGTTGCGGTAGACGTAGTGGCTTCTACTTTAGTTTTCGTCATACTTCTCTTGCCCGTCGTGATTGTCTTCGAAGACGTACCAGGAACCATCGAACTCCCTTTGCTGCTTTTACCCGGAACTGGCTTGTCGTGCATTTTAGGTGAAGTTTGGTTTTTGGGTTTAATCCACTTTTCACGCATGAGTTTCTCCATCCAGCGACTCGCGTGAGTTTTGAAACTTTCAGTTACACCCTTTTTAGCAGCTGGCCCACTTTTAAGCATTTCTGCTTTTTCTCCTGGCAAGTTCTTTTGACTATTCCCAGGTGCTGTTTTCTTTAGTCTCTGCTGCATTTTGATGATTTGCACCTTTGAATGTTTGACGTCTACAACAACGTCAGATTGGAGCTGTTGGATTCTGGCCTCCAGAACTGTGGAAAAAAAAAGAGAGAAAAATGAAGTGCACATGAGTATTATGAATCTTATATATAAAAATGCTTGTATTGGAGCTTCAATTTGTTCCCATGAAGGTTTATTGTAAATATTGTAACAATTAACAGCTATTATTGTATATTTAGTAATACATTTTAGTTTTAATATTTTATATTTTTCTCAACTGCTTGATTTTTTATATAATAAAAAATTGTAAACTATAACCGCACAGTTCTATATATACACATACAGTACACTCATATACAAGCAATACATATTATAAAGCAAATCTTGGCTGCGTGATTTTCTATATCATCACAAAATGTAAACTATATTATCACCCAGTGATGTAATTGAAGTAGGATATATAGTACATCCTATTTTAACTGCATACATAATGTATATTAAACTCACACAAAGCAATATATATAGCATATCACTGCTGAGTAATTGTTTATAAATGTAATCTATATTGTCGCACAGCTCTAATCTGATAAATGCAACTATAAGACATGGTGATATTAAGATATCAGAAACATTAACTTCATGATTTTATATAAAGCTGTTCTGAAACAATGACTACTGTGAAAAGAGCTATACAAATAAAACTGTCTTGAAATTAAAAATTAAATAAACATTTTATTTAAAATACTCTACCAATGATTATACACAGCCAATTTGCTATACAATAAATCATATAAAATTCAATTGTTCTGGTATAACACAAAGCTAATTCAACAGCTGTAAATCAATGATAAACATTAGATATAACCATAAGGGGAAATATACCATACCATCCAACAACTGAGACTGTTCCCAGAATCTTTTCTTCCTATCTTCCTTCTTAGGGATGGCTGAATAGTGTCTTTGGTAAACTGTAGCCCATGTTTTGTCTGAGAAATGACAGAGAAAAACAGTGAAATAAAAAGTTTAAAAACTCTACTGTTTGCTTTTTGGTGCTGGAGCACAGAACATAAAACCTAATGCAACAAAGACTCCATACTGAAATATTACTGTAAGTCTAGATTACATTTAAGACCAAATTAAGACCAAAAATGTGCACCGCGTTGCAAAATCACCTCATTTTATGAACTATGACAGACTTTGTTAGAAGTCAAAGCCTCCTTGACATTGAGATACTGATGAGCATCTGAGATGTAAACAACTTGACTTTTTGCAGAGGACATTTTAACGTAAATGTAAAATACGCCTGATATTAAAGAAATTACAGTTTAGTAAAATGACTTTGAAGGACAAGACAAATGACAGCATGACAATAAGACAGTTTTCTCATTACCTTGAATTTGTCTCTCTCCATTACTCCGTATTCTAAGACACAAGCGGCAATAATCGCCATTTAGAAATCGTACAGCCCTGTCAACCGCAAAACTGCGAGATAAACCCGCTGAATAGGCACACAGCCTCAAAAGTGACATGTTGTCATGATAGTTTTGAAACACCACATTATCCCGTGCAGAAGGCGGCCATTTTGTTCAGACCTGACTAGTTCATAGACGATATAACGAGTCCAGACCTCAGAGAGTAACGAGCAGATCGATTAAATTTTATCTTGACGTAGGATAAAACACCTGCTACTGTACATCGTGTGTAAGTTATATTTCATTGATATTTAATCACTTATTTGGGGTAAGCTTTAGGAACTATTCTTAATGCAAGTGGAAAACAGGAGAAGTTCCCATTTTAACTACTAAAACACTTGTGTACAAAACCGGTAAGCTGTCTTAATTTTTTTTTTTTTTTTTTTTCGATATAACAATGGGGAAGTCTCAGTGACTGTCAACTGACAGCCTATTTAAGTGTTAAAATAATAAACGATTTACTTATCAAAGGACTGTCTGAATTCAAAAGGTATGTATTAGTCAGAAGCCATACAGTAGATGGCGAACTTTTACAAATTATACAGTATCACTTGATCCAGCAAGGTCACATTGCGCGAGCCTCGGCATTTCCCGCGCAAAGTAGGGCTACACAAATGTATGTCTTTCGGAGTTTCACATTTGTGTGAGGCGTTTAAGGCTTTTTCTACTTTATGAGCCGTCTTTGTGAAATTAAAAATGAAACTGGATGATGAGAGTAACAAATCTACATAGGCCTATAGAAGTTTGTGGTTAGTAAGATTTTAAGAAATGTATCTAGGCTATACTTTTGTTCAGCAAGGATGTATTTAACTGATCAAAAGTGGCTGTAAATTTTTTTGACAATTGTAAAAAAAAGAAAAAGATAATAAGAAATGTTTCTTAGCAGCAAATCAGGGTTTGATTTCTGAAGGATCATGTGACACTAGCTATGTTTCCATCACCCTACATGACATATCGCATCAGAAACGAGTGATGGAAACACCAAATTTCGAAGAAGAAAAAAATTATTTCGCTAAAAAGATTTTACGCTCGCTTGAGGTGGTTTTGACTTATGCGGAAGAAGAGTTAATGCGAATAATGGGAATTGGAAACGCATTTCCGTAGCGAACATCAAATCCATGTTTCTGCTGATGGTGTTTTACTGTTGGTTAGGTTACCAATAGTTATCCGATCAAACAACTTGATGGAATTCACTTTTCTTTTTCTTTTTTTCTTTTTTTTTACTTTGAAAAGATTCACTTCACGTATTGATGGAATCCCAGATACTGAAGAATGATGCTGAAAATTCAGCTATGCCATCACATATAATATAATATCACATATTAAAATAAAAAACAGTTATTTTAATATTTAACAATATTACTGCTTTTAAAAACATTACATCTTACAGACCTCAAACTTTTAAACGGTAGTATATGTATTATGTGTGTGTGTGTGTGTGTAAAATCTGTATTATTATTGTTTACTTTAACAATTTAATTTGACTTTTACATTTTAAAAGATTTTTTTTTATTATTAATTTGACTTTTAAATGTTGTAATAAGTCAGTAAACACATTTTGACAGTATGGTGGCAGTCATCCCAGTAAGTTGTGCATAGCTAGTAGGTGGAGATCAGACGTTGTCTGTTGCTACGGTTCACAGGGTCACCTCTCTGACAGGCCCTTTTGATGATTCAAGCTCTGGTGTGATAGTCATTACTGGGTGACTGGCTGTCAACAAAAGGAGAGAAGAGAGCCATTCAAGACCCTGATAATAACTGCAGCTAGGATGAGGCTGTCATTCTCTTGGACTCTGACTTTTTTGCACACCTACTGTATATGAAGGTTTCTTTGGAAATAGGAGCTGCTTTTAAAATTATCACTTGATTAGCCAATGCTTCATGCAAGTATGAGTTGAGGTTTCTGGAAGAAGGACAATGAAAAATTCTGGAAATAGAAAATTCTTGCTCAGAATAGAGTCCTTTTTTAGTCCTCTAAACATACCAACGTTTGGTGTATTTTACAACCACACTGAGAAGGTTAGCATACCCTCATGCATGCAACACATTTAGGGAAATCTCTCCACACCTGTCAATACTAATAAATCAGTATGCAAAAAATATGAAATAAAAATATCCTCATGGAACTTGAAGGCAAATTTGAAGTTTGCACACTTGGTACAGAACATCTCCCACATCAGTGAGTCGCATCTCTTTTTGATTATCACTAAGGATGAATGTCCACCAATCACATACACAATCTTTTCACTTTAAAAAGTAACAGTCCATGTTATCACTCTCAGATCTCTGTCAACTTTCCAGAGAGGACGAATAATAGGAGCTGTTGATCAGATAGGCCGCTAACTTATCACTGATTTTGGCTACAATGGACAATGGTCACGAAGCAGGAAACGCAAATAGGCTTGTTGCAGATTGATCTTCAGTTGTGGCGGCAGCGGACAGATTCTGAATTAGAAACGGATGTTTATGCAAGCGACCGCACAGCGTGGCACTCTGGTTATCTTGGCCACCTGCATCGGAGGCATCTAGCAGGAAGTCTGTGCTCGACATGAGACATAAATCATTGTGCGATTCACCACAATCGCTTTATTACAAAATAAGCTAATATTTTGGGAGTTTCATACGAGTAGTCCACAGAATATGTTATGAAAAATGCAATAAAAAATACTAGTAAGTAGTGGATAAAATGTAGCCTAAGTCATTTACCATTGGTTAAATGTCAATTGAAGTACTTTGAAGCGAAACAGGGAGACTGAGTTCGCATTGGGGGTGGAGGTGGGTGATGGAGGGGGATTGGAAGAGAGTCCGTATGTTAGCAGGAGAGCGAAAACAATTAATAATGGGAGCTATTAGGGGGAGATCGTCATCGCAAAGAGGGAGGTCGGATTTCAGGCCCTTTTGGAGGACTTTGATGGTACAAAACAGGCCTCATTACTGAGATATTATCTCCATTCATACACTTCCAGAGTTGATGGGAGCCCTGCTGGGAAAGATTAGGTTCCTTTCGCAAGTGAACATCCCACATGGCCGCACAGATTTTCTCAGCTCAGGGCGCAGCCGGCATAGCGCGGCATCATGGGAGCTAAGCAGAGGCCTATTGACGGCCAATGATGTGTGGAATTAGAGATAGTTACCTTTTCTGTGAGGTCATGTCAATCAAGATTAAGTCACATATGTCTTCCGGTACATTAAATACACAGTTTTTCAGAATCTGTCAATTCTTTGGCATTTAAAAAAAAATAAGAAAAAAAAGAATAGTATGTAGTACAGTTTAAAGTTTGGATATTTTTGTGATGCTAGGAAGCTGAGCGGACGTGGAAAAAGCAGAGCTCCCAAATTTTGGTCTCTGTCTTACTTTAAACAATCTTATTTCTCAGAAAGAAGTCTCTTATATTCACCAATATACAGTAAAAATGGTAATATTTTAAAATATCAGTTCACTATTATTGATTATTTATGTGATGACAAAGCTGACTTTTCAGAAGCCATGTCTTCAGTGTCACATGATCTTTCATAAATAATTCTAAAATGCTCCACCAGCCATTCTACAATGTACATTGTGTTTGATTTACTAAGAGGTTTAGATCATGGCAGTTGTGCTGCTGTGTTCTGAGTGAAATAATAACTGTGTTGTTGGACTTAGCAGAGGTACTATCATCCACACATTAGCCTGAACAAGTTTATCATCACATCTGACATTCATATGTGGACAGAACTTTGTTCTTGAACTTCGAAGTGCAACATCTTACAATTCCCCCTAAAAGAATGTAGCCTAATTACCATCAATTTCCAAGGAAGCGGGGGCTGATATTATGGACTTCCGGGGTCTTTGAGTGTGATAGAGGGGCACAAGATTGCTCATGCTGTATCTTCGTAGAAGGGTACATCTGTAAATTAGACAGCAAGCAAGAAAGGACAATACATTAGTTAAGTTAAGTGCTTTATTTTTAGCTACAAAATGTTGGCTACATTGTGTCAAAATTGGATTGGAACTCTCCTGAATAAGTCATGATTTTAGGTATTATTCTTTTCTGTAGCATTTTTTAGAGCAGGATGAGTTTTAAGTTTAATGCTTACATTTGTTCAGATCCCTAACCTTAAGTATGAGCAACAGTAATAGTGATTAGTGCCTTAGAACGCTTCGCTAATTAAAGCTGCATCCACTTTTACTGCTTTTTCTCAGACTGTAGCCAGCTGTTGAAGCGCACAGCATGACAGTGATGGGTACTTTTCTGTGCCATCCATTTTTGCGAGGAGCATGAAGGTTGACGGGGAGGAGAGAAATTAAAGGTAGGGGTCCACTTCAAGTTAGGTTTAATTGGGGATGAAGGACTAAGATGTATGAGACTAGAAAAAAGACTAGGCTTTGAAGTACATTAGCAAGAAACCCAAAGGCCGATATTCCCAAGCAGACGGGAATGACTGCGGGGAGCTGAAAAAGACTGCAGACTGCTGTCTCCATAGGATTTTACAGGCTAAGTTTGAGGATGAGAGCTTCTTAGACTTGTTAGTTAACTAGCTACAAAGTGTGAAGTGACTGACTCTTCTCTGTAAAACACACTTTTCAAGCTAATTTTCACCCTCTGCCCCTGGGCTGCACACTTCATTGAAACCAGGAGGCTTTGAAAAGGATGTCAGTGCTTCAGAGCGGAGGTTCGTTTAGACAAATGTGCCGCCAAATGCCACTCATTTAAGTAGAGCACACAACATCTTGAGCAGCGATAAAGAAGGATTTTGTAAATATTTGACTTGGTGTCCTTTCGGAAAATGTTGTGCTTTTTTAGGCTCCCAGCTGTTCATTAATAAAATGCCAGAGTGATTTTCACTAGGTCAGAAGCTGACTTAAATGTCCATTGGGACTGTTAACATACAAGTGCCATTACAGGTGAGGGAGGCCTCATCCTTGCTGCTCAAATTTATCAATTTTGAAACCCTTAACTTCAGTTTAAACTGTTATTTACCTGATTATTAACTTCCACAGACACTGCAGTATATCACATGTGATGGCAAGTTTATTTTGGATGCAAAATGATACGCCGCATCTGAGGATGAGCAATTTCCTTAAAGGCCCACTGAAGTGCCTTGGAACGCGCAGCTTTGTATGATGCGTTGACGAAATTTCCACTGAAACAGGAAGCTGAGGTGGGACATATTGAATGGCTCCACCCCCTTTTCAAATAGCCAATAGTGTTTAGTTTACTTCAAAGACTGCAAGTCGTACTTGAGAGCACCATGGAAGCTAATCCGAGCGCTGGTGATACGTTAGATTCATTAGTAGAGGTGTGATCAAATTCTAGCCATTTCATTCTTAAAGGAACACGCCGACTTTTTGGGACTTCTTTTTCACCGTATCCCCCAGAGTTAGATAAGTCCATACACACCCTTCTCATCTCCGTACGTGCTGTAACTCTGTCTGACGCACCCACCGCTAGCTTAGCACAAATACGGGAGGTAAACGGCTCCATCTAGCCTACTGCTCCCAATAAGTGACAAAATAACGGCAACATGCATACTGGGAACTATATTCTCAGAAGGCGAAGCACTGCTACTTGGGCGGAGTGATTTACTCCAGCTCTGAGTGAACTTTCTGCTTCTCAGGTGCTGTGAGCAAATCACTCCGCCCAAGTAGCAGTGCTTCGCCTTCTGAGAATATAGTTCCTAGTATGTATACAGTTAGAAGATGGCTGTGTCTCATGTGTCTTATGTTGTATCCCTTGTTATTTGTACACGCTGTGACTATACAAATCACAACTAGATAGATGGAGGCCGTTTACCTCCAGTATTTGTGCTAAGCTAGGCTAGCGGTGGGTGCGTCAGACAGAGTTACGGCACGCACGGAGATGAGAAGGGTATGTATGGACTTATCTAACTCCGGGGGATACGGTGAATAAGCTAAAGTCCCAAAAAGTGGGCGTGTTCCTTTAACCAACGTACGGTTGGAAAACGCCAACCCATATTGCTCCATGACGTGTCAACGGTCAGGTGGTATTAATAGCATAGGGAGCGGGACGCTTACGATTCTAGGGAGCATTTGATTGGACAGAAGATGTGATGAGAAGCTGAAGTCCACGGTGATGTCATAAAATACCGTGATCCATTTTAGCGGAAGTGAGAGACTGTAAGTTTTTAATTATTTTATTTCCTAAATGCACATGTTGTCATTTTTTTGGAACACACCAGCTTATTCATAACCTTAAGGCTAAAATATTCATACTACAAGCTAAAAAACTTAAATTTTGATTTCAGTGGGCCTTTAAGGGAAATGAATGACAGTATGTTAAAAGGTAAACAATATTGAGAGTGACATTTACTTAAAATGATTATGAATAATACAGGCCCCACCCATCCAAGTCCCCCAGATGCAAGCCCTGCCCTGAATAAAATGCAGGAAAGAACTGAGCCACCCCACCAAAGAGCAGGCAGACAGCAAGGCACAGAGAGTGAGAGAGAGAAAGACACCCATTTACAGCTTTACTGCCTTGTTCAGTCCGTCAGACTTGCTCTCACTGCCACCTCTATCATATCCTCTCCCTCTCTTTCTCTCTGTAGTCTCTTTGAATATTTCTCTCACACACACACACACACACTCATTCAAATACACTCATTCAACTCAGCTCATTCACAGGCACGGGTCAGGCAGCCTCACATTTCACCTTGCTCTGCCTCTGGCTGAGAGGAGAGCCCTGCAAGGTGCAGCCATCACACAGGACACAGGCTCCCGCAACTCAGTCAGGTTGGACTGAGGGACCTGAATGCTCCAGGACAATCTAACAAGACCGAGACGTTTCTTCAGGATGGCATTGCAGAGTTTTCATTCATCACTCTGAAGAGCAAAACCAGAAGACAGCTAGTTACAAGACCATTTTCTTTTTCAAAGAACTTTTACCATCTCTTCTCATGTTCCTGCTAAAGGGGTCTGCGTGAGGCAGAGCACCCAGCGAAGACCAGCATCATGCCGACTACTTGTGCAAGGTGCACCTTGGGAGTCTGACCCATCATGTGCAAATGGACACCTACTACCGCTGGTCTCCACTTCGACCTCACCTTTGCTGGCTCAGCCCTCCCTTCTTATCCTTTTTCCCTGGTATGCCTGTCCTTGCTCTTTCTGGCTTGCTCTGCTCTTGGAGGTTGCCCACCTGGACTGGGGCATGACCCTCTTCATGCGCTGGCACAGGGCACAAACTGCTCTTGGACTCTGGAGCGGCACACACGCAGCTACAACCACCTAGAGGGTGATGTTCGCCTACGACGCCTCTATTCCGCCAACAAGTTCTTTCTCTGCATCGACAAGACGGGCAAGGTGGATGGCACCCGTCGGAAGAATTACGCTGACAGTGAGTAGACACACAGTGTTTTTCTGCATGCATGTGTTCCTGCAGAAAGGGAGTCGTGCTCATTTGGTCTTTATGATTTTTCATTGACTCTCTTATCATTTGAGTTTATGGCTCTTTTAGTCCTCTGCTTGTAGCGTCAGACTTTTTTATTATGTGCATGTACAAAGGTGTTGCTAGGTAGGATTTGTAATACACAAAACACTTCATGGGAATGTGAAGGCCCTTATATTGGCCAACAAAATACTACGTTTTGAAATATGGAAGTCTGTCTCCACCTGTGACTTTATCTCTCATTATTGCAGCTTTATATATCTCCTAATTGCAACGTATCTTATCTTGTGACTTAATATTTCACAATGTGACAATTTCTTGTTACTTGTGACCACATTTGTGAGTTTGTCTTAATTTTTATGTATATAAGTTACCTGTTTTATTTTTTACTCGGAAGAAGAAACTGACTTCTATATTTAAATAAGGGATCAGTTGAACAGGAGAGGATTTGTCAAAACTGAACATCAAGTGTAATCACAACTGTATATTTTGTTTGCAGTTAAGTATAGTTGCATATTCTCATACATATATTCACTGCACACTGTCAGAAAAAAGTGCAAAAATTGTACTTTTAGGTATACAACAGCTTGTAAATGGTGCAGTACCCTTAAAGGGATGACTTTGTACCTCTAAGAGGTGCATATTAATACTTTAGAGTATGTATTAATATGTACTCTTAAGGTTCTGCTGTTAACATTTAAGGGCTAAATAAGTTGCAAAGATGTCCCTTTAAGGGTAAAGCCCCAGTGAAGATTTGAACATTTTTTTTCTTTACTTTGACTATTTTAGCCCCACTGAAAATTGTGGGTGTATGCACATTTTAAAAAAGCAGGTGCAGTTGGTAGAAAGTTGGCAGATTTATACAATGATAAATCCACCAGATGTGCCTGTCATCAGGGTCATCCCATGCTCCTTACAAATCACTTCTCCCTTACCTCCTAATTTGGTTCCATTATCTTTGCACTTGTTTCAGCTGGAGTTTTACGTTATGTCATCCTGTGTCAGGGTTTAGCAGTGGCTTTCCGTTCATTTGAATTTGGGATTGAACTGGTCTGTGTCATGGTGGGTTGACCCTGGTTGTTGTGTATGTGTGTTGTTGCAAAACAGAGTGAGTCAGACTTTTTTCCAGGAAAGTTGCTTTAACTGCTCTGCCACTGTGCAGATCTTAACTGTTGCATGACATTTGTTTATGAGTTTCTGTCTCAGATCAGCTAAGATGCTTGTGCTTAATACAGCTGGGCGAAATTGTACAGCCCTCAGAAGCAATTTGCTTGTGCATTTACTTACCATCCTCTCATTTCCTGTCCCTAAATTAAGGTCCTTTTTAGCAAAGAGGGTCCCCTTCACAGAAAGATATCCTGCATTAATTAGCAGTGCAGAATTTCTCTATATCGCCTTTACTTGCTTTCAGGGTTCACATTAGAGGAAATTTTAGATTTTCACAAAATACAGGTATCATGACTTCTTTCAGTAAACTCAGAATCAAAACTTTGTTTTACATTGATCTTGTTGGTGTTGCTTTGCTGCTGTCCACCTTGTCCTCTGCTTAGCCCTCAGCGTCCGTCAACACTACCGCGTTGCCCAAACAGCCCTGCACTGACTCTCCCTCTCACTTTTTCCAACTCTCGCTCCCAAACTCTCAGGTGCAAAAACAGTTGGAATAAGTCAACGGGCCCTTGGCTAATTGAGGTAGGAAAATATTGTATCAATCCCAGTGAACTGCAGACTGGAACAGCTGAGAGAAGAGGCTTCGATGAAAAGGACTGAAAGATAGATTGAGAGGTAAAAGGATGCAGGGGATATTATTGCATTTGTGCATTGAACAACACACATTTATAGTACGTTTGAGAGTTTCCATACTTAATTCACTAATTTTCAAGATGAGGATTCCTTTAAAGGGCTGTTAATGAGCTAATAACTGCATGTTTGGAAGATTGCTCAAGTTGAATTTGTTAGCAAAATAATTTAAGATAGCACTGTTTGAACAAGGACAAAATTAAGCAACATGACCTGGAGGAAATGTCTTGCATAAGTGTGCAAATGATTTTAGAGCTTAACGGGCTACAAACTAGCCTTGCTTTGGCTCCAATTCCTGAAACTTGTTTTTGTCCAGGTGCTGAATGGAACAAGCACTTTGAGGTTTCAGGATTCAAAGTAGATTGATGTCAATCAACTACAATAAGATTCTCATCGTTCAGTCAATGGCTTTAGTTAATGCAAACTAAACAAGCTTATTTGACTATTATTTCACAGTTGAGTGGAAATGAAGGGTGGTAGTAGTGCACCTGACAGTGCTTATTGACTGTTGGTAGTACAAAAACAGACACAGTCCCAATCCCTTTGCTAGCAACTATTCTGCCGGGTGCATAAGCATGACATTAAAGAGAGCAAACAAGAAAAAAATAGTCAATTTTATGGTTTTACAAGCCCTCTAAACATTGGATTGTGCATGGCAAATTTATGAAATATATACAATTTATATGTTGCTTGCCTCACCTGTCAATGGAAATGTATTTTGCACACATAATGGTGTAGTTTCACAATCTACCAGCGAGGGCTAACAAGCTACCCAGCCAAACTTTGTGAAGACCCATACACTAGTGTGAGTTTCACCTGCTACTCTATCAATAATGGCCTTCAATTTAGCAAATTAGTACATTTTGCTCAAGGCAAGCTATCCATGAAATTAATATTGTAAGTTTCTTTAGATATAATGTTTTTCTAACTAGTAACAAATGTAGTAAAGTACAAGTTTTCTCTAAAAGGCATGAGAAAGAAAAAGAATGGAAATGTCAATCAGACTTCAAAGGTAAAGACTGTAACCATCAACCACCACTTGATAACTAAAGTGGGTTGGTGAGTAAGAAAGTAGATCAATCTTTATCCAATGTTTTCTGTCCATTCTGTTTAAGGATTTCACCTTAGCCAAGGTTGTTTTCTTTTACACTTTTTGTGATGCAGGTACTTAAAACCAGCTTAACTCTTTTTTTCCCCTTAACATTTGGCTTTAAAAAGAACGCTGTTGAAGTCTAGGGCGTATGTGGTTGAGGACATCAAATGCTTGACTTGAGTCCAGGCAACAACACTGTGCTTAAGGAAATAAAGTCATGCGACAGGCATAATCAGAGAAGTCACTTTTGCTAAAATATGGCCACTTTGCAGTTTGCCAGGCCTTTCCCTCTGTTTCTCATTTTCTCTCGTTCTCCTTCTTCCATTTCAGCTGTATTTACAAGAGTTGTGTCATGTTTACCAAGTTTCCCCTCACTTTTCTGCATCTTGCTTTAGATGTTACAGTTTTCCCTTGCCGTGATTTCATAGGTGTGTTGAGCTTGGACCTGAGTCACGGGAAGAAAATCATCCACCCGTTCTGAATATATTGTGGAATTATTTAAAACATATTTCAAAAAGAGAGACTGTCAGTTCATGGACGCCTAGAGGCCACAGAGGAAAGATTGTGCACGACTGAATGCTGGAGAATTCATGGGAGGTGAAAATAAATTCACAATATTATATTATATCACCATATCAGGTCTGTATATGTGTTTTATTAGAAAACCAAATAATTACAGAATGTGTTTGATTACAGACAGCTGAATTCATAAAATTAATTAACAGTCCTCAGAAGTATCGATATATGATGAGACATTAAAGTACTTGGTTGCCTCAAATTTGTTAAAGCGTGAGAGAGCATGTACTCCACTAAGGACCTTTCATAAGTATAGTAGTGAAGCTCCTGGTTTGTGACAGTTTAAGTGGTAAGGGCACATGGGTGCTAGGTGATTCCAGACGCTTCTGGAAAGTCTGGGAATGTTGCTTACATTTAGCCTGTAGGGGCCTCTTGGAGATTTTGGTGCCAGGAAAAAAAAGAAAATCCTACAAATCCAGCCTTTTTAATCCTTCCGATGGACAGTGGTCCAGAGTTAGTGAGAAAAGGCTCGAAATCCATCTCTTGCCAGGTGGTTTTGGCCCTGTGAAAGTGAAAAAGACAGAAACTGACACGCACTCTGAGAGTGGTAGAGATAAAATGTCCTAATTTCTCTAACCTCTTTTCTTTCCAAAGGCCATTTTTGATGTCATGAATGGATAAAAAGACACGTTGCAGTTGTAACCCCTCAGGTCCTACTCGCCCCACTTTTTGAATACGGGTCTCCGGCATAGGAGGTTGGCGCGCTAACAAGGACGCTAAAGACCACAGTCACTCTAGCGCGCCTCCTGAGATCAGGGGAGTGAGGTTTAAATGCAAATCTCTCACTAGCTGGCTTTCGTTACACTCACCCCCCTAAACCTCACTCCCATCCGGGTCACGGCACCAATGTAACCCCTCAGGTCCTACTCTCCCCCTCCCCACTCTGTGCGGGCCTTGAACCCGGGTCTTTGACCGGGGAGGTGGGTGCACTAACAAGAACGCTAAAGTCTTTGGGGTGGAAGTGAGGTTTACATGCACAACTCTCATTAGCTGGCCTCCGTTACACAATTAGTAGTGTGCTGCTAGGTGCAAAGAAGCTGAGTAAAACTACTTTAAAAGCCTTTGCCGAATGGTTGAATCGGCAGTGGACTCGAGGAACGTGCAAGCAGTGATACTACAGTGGCTAATAGGAATACACAAAATCTGGAATTTCTAATCATTCTAAATCATTCTTTAGCCTGATGGAAATCAAACTTTTAAAGCGCATGTAAATGTACTTATTGAGTCACAGAGTGTCAGTTTGAATCTGGTAATCTCTGATGATATTACAAAAACAGCCAACGATAACAACATAAAACTGGGCCTAGTCTTATGATGACTCAACTAATGCAATATATATTTTCATTTAAAGGTTGAGCACTCTATATACCCAGCGGTGCGATTACTGACAGGCAGTCTCATGGTTCAAAAGGTATTGCTCCACTTCTCTCATCTTCGCTAGCCAAACGGTAATGTTTGCAGAAAATTGACCCGAGACCATTTTTTCCTGAATGAGAAGTCATTAGCACTGTTGTTATTATTATTATAACTTTTTGTGAGGGATGTAAAACAAGTATTAATTAGATCAGTTGGGAACCCACAGCTTGGCTAAATCATGCAGTGCCATATGCTGACTAACATCTGCCAAAGCCAACACAGTCCACCTCTCTTGGCTCTGAGGCGAAATTAAACAGACAGACAGACTCGGTCTCATTGTGACTAGGTTCAGGCACTAGGCAGCGGCAAATTGGAGCACCCTCTTGGGATTGTAGTCGCTCTGAATTGACCTTTTGATTAAAGCTGTTCAACTTCAAGCTTAGGTTAACCCAGACGGTGTATCTTGGAGACTCTGAGTGACTACTGTGGGATTCCCATGCATGCATTTATAACAATTTGAGATTTACACATTCTTTGCCAGTCACAGTATATATATATATATATTGTGGTAACATTAATGTCCAAACCTGCCATTTTGGGATAAATATCAGAAGTCGAAATGCTGGCTTATTAAACTGATTTCTCTTAGTCTGAAATGATACACAGGAATTCTGCTGTAATTCTCCCTCTGGGTTTTCTTGTATTTATTAGTGGTTCACCTCATGTTTTGGTGACCTAAATTGGTGCTATTTATCACTTGTCTATTTATAATGATACACCAATTATTGACGTGAATAGAATGGTCTCTTAGGTGTTGCAAGCCCAAGTTTTTAATCAGACCTAAAATCTAAAGGAAACTACTTATAAAATATGGCACGATAAGATTGTGACACACCTAGTGTACGTCTTTACACTTAATTACAGCTGATTAAGTTGTAAAAAACAGCAATAAAATGAGTGAGCCACTAAAAACAGGCCCACCCTTCATCTGCCTGAGGATTCCTATGGCTACCACTGAAAGACTTTGATCACATAATCTAAACTACTTTCTACCATAGATATGTTAATTCATTTAATATTGTGGTTTGCTATAAGTAATGTGACAATGGATTTATAAAATCCCAAGATATACAATGTTTTAGTATGAAATTTAAAGTTTGTGTATACCTGTCCTATGTTTGGAAGTGTGTTGCACAATTTGACATAATCATAGTTCTAAAACAACTTATGTATATAAATCAACATGACAACAAACAACAATATAAAACAGCTTTAAGCAAACAGCCATATCACTATGGTAGCAGTTTATTTACAGTATATTGCTACCGTTCAAAAGTTTGTGGTCAGTTACTTTTTGTTTTTTAAAAGAAATGAATACTGTTCATGAAAGGATGATTTGTTAAATTGATCAAAAGTGACAGTAAAGACATTTATAATGTCACAAAAGATTTCTATTTTAAAACTGTATGCATTAAAGAGTCCTGAAAAACCTCTGTATCACGGTTTCCACAAAAATGTTTAGCACACAACAGTTTTCAACATTGATAATGACAAGAAATGTTTCTTGAGCACCAGATCAGCATTTTAGAATGATTTCTGAAGGATCATGTGACAGTATTTTGTAACAATATTTTACAATATTACTATTTTTTACTGTATTTTTTGATCAAATAAATGCAGCCGTGGTGATTATAAGAGACTTCTTTCAAAAACCGCCCCTAAACTTTTGAACAGTAGTGTATTTGATAGTTACAAAGTTTTATCAGCTTTGTTTTATGTGATAAGACGGGACAATTCTCCGGTCAGCTTTTGATCTAAACCAGTTAAACAGTGTATGTGAGATTTAGAAACTCTTTCCATACCTTATCATAATCAGCTTGTTTGCATGAAATCAGACATAGGACAACAACAAAAGCCGGGCCACTATGAAGGCCAGCTACATGCGCTGAATGTTTTAACAGTTTTATCTCGCCACCTAAAGATGTAAAGTAATCATGATGTGCTGAAATGTGCTGTCCTGAAATGACATAGGGCATTGTCAATGAGCACATTCAACAAAATAAGCCCTAAGCACACAATTGCCCCATGGTGTAAACTGAATTTGTATGTGTTTGCTCACTCAGTTATAGCCTCTAGGATTTGATTTGGCTATTAAAACTTGAATCAGTTTTCAGCTGCGATTAAAGTGATAATAATGATTTATTGTACCTCAAAGTTGGCTTCTTCATTGCAAGTTCACACTGCTTTCCACCAACCTTGTGGTAAGCACGCTATACCTGTAACCGATATGCCACTGCCATCATTAAGACGCTGTCAAGACTGAAACATTATCTCAGTTTCAGTTTCCTGACGCATTTTTCTTTTTGTCTTGCCTCATAATCATCCAGTTGTGATTCAAAAAAAAAAAGAATTGCATATTTTCCCAAACGCTCTTCAATATCGGTTTAGTTTCCCGTGTGGCCAATTAGCTGAATCAACATTTTCAGGATGTATGCTGTTTGTCAATTATGTGATCCTTCATCTGCAAGTTAACACATAGCAGAGCTCACTGTATGTTTATGTATTTATTCATCTTTCTGCATGACTTATCATGGCCAGACCCCACTTTACAAATTAGACGGGGTTTTTTTGTGGTAAAATAAAGACATACAGTGTGTATGACATACAGACATACAAATTACTCTTATGAAATGGTTCTTTGTGTGTTTTTCTTTCACTAAAGAGTTTATCAGAGCAGTTAATGAATCAATATTTGACTCACTTCTGAACTGTAAATTATTGTTATTATTAGTTACTGTCAGTGTGTGTATATATATACAAACACACACACACACACACATGCATACATAGATGGCTTTTTGTAGCTTCAAAAACACACTATTCAATTCCATTACAAACTCGGGAGAGACAGGATTTTATTTAATATAACCTAGGATGGCTTGAGGGTGAACAAATTATGGGATTAATTTCATTTTTGGGTGAACTATTCCTTTAAACATGTTCCACAAAGTTTGACAACCAGACATACTTTTTGTCTTCATTTTGAGCAATGTACTTACATTTTATGTTCATTTTGTGAATTTGATTGACAAATTATTGTGCTTGTTCTATTTATACTCATAACAAAATATCAAAAAGTGGCATTTTTTATGTAGAGAGCTCAACACCAACTGATGCTAAGTCTGATGTTAAAGCTCTTTGAAACAAGGGGAGATGTTGTCTTAACTCTCTGTGCTGCTGATATCAGTTGCGAAGTTTCAGGTGTGCTCTGATCAGAAAGTTCCAGACCAAGGTTGAGTGGACAAGGGCCAGAAATCCCCCATGGAGGATAGTGTTAAGGTCAAGGCCTCTCTCGCTAGCTGAGTGATTTGACAGATCTGACAAGAAGCTGATTGCCCCTTTGTGCTGCCTGTCAACTTCCTTTTCGGTCCGTCTCATTTCAGTGCTTTGAAACACAGAGTGAGCTCCAGCCATGGAAAACATCCTGCTTCGGATTGACCAAGTGGAACTCCTTGTCTAAGCTCAGTCGGCCCTGTTTCAAGCACTACCTTCTCTGTTGTCACCGCAACACAACCTTTGTAACTCCGTTGCTATTTTTAGGTTAAGTACTTTGTCAAATTAGAGTAGAACGGGTGATGCAATTGTTTTATGTGCTAGATTATGGTAATTGTTCTGTGTGACAACAGGTATTAAAGGATTAAAAGGTCACTTCAGAATTAAAATTTCCTGATAATTTACTCACCCCCGTGTCATCCAAGGAAACATATCGCCATATCCAAGTTTTCCGCCCTACCCTACCTTTTTGAACCGGAACATGCATGACCTTTCAAAGCGATTACGTAATGCGTGGCGTATCGCAGTGCTAGTGCAAGACGAGCATTTGTGGTTAAAAAGTATCTATATATATTTTTTGTTTGTTTGTTTTGAACAAGATAAGATCGTTTCGCTAGATAAGACCCTTATTCCTTGGCTGGGATCGTGTAGAGCCCTTTGAAGCTACATTGAAAATCCTGGAATGTTTTTCTCAAAAACCTTAATTTATTTTCGACTGAAGAAAGAAAGACATGAACATCTTGGATGACGTGGGGGTGAGTAAATTATCAGGACATTTTAATTCTGAAGTGAATAAAACCTTTAAGCCCTCTAGATTCATATAGGTTCTGGAGAAGTTAAACCATAGCCTTGTTTGAATAAGCCCTACACGTATTTGCAAGGGTGAGGTAGTATGCTCTCGTCCCCAAGCCTGATTTTAGTCAGGACAACTGCATCTGCATTTTGGCAGGTGGACGGTTCTCCTCTCATGCAACTTGGTGCAATTAACCACATTTCGACAATGACCTCAGCCTTAATCCTGGGCCTTTTGATAGCGCTGGCTGCAGAAAACAACAGAAGCCTTGAGTCACAAAATAGCCCTTGAATCCGCTTGTAACTATCCGTACGGGCCATTGATGTCTACCCGCTTGCTGGCACAGGAAGTGATGCGTGATTTGGAGGCACTGCTGCACACCCTCTCCTTGATTAAAGAAAAGCCTATTTATGGGGTCCTGCTTTCTTTCCGTGCCACCTCACGCATTTTAGTACCTCATAAGACCAGACACACCAGACCATGTCTTTGTTAACCTCTTGCGCCTTCTCAGTCCTCACGACAGAGGCACCGCTTGCCCTCCGGCATGCTAAAACTCTTAGTGGGTGGGTGAATGTCTGCTAGTTTTTTCAATGAGAAAAAATGCTAGCAAGGGAACCATCCTGAGGGTTTGGTTTCACATGAGAAAGAAGCCAGATATGTACTATTCAGCCTTTAGGAGCAATAGAAATCGGTCTTGTTGAAGGTCTGGCCACTAGTTTGCGACCACCAGTGCAGTCATAGCAACAAGATACATTTTTTTGAGAATTTGCTTGAGTCCATTTAATCTTATTGCACTGGCAAATTGATTCCACTTGTATTAAGTATAAACCACTTAAAAACAAGTGAATAAATCTGCCAGTGCAGGAAAAGAAGACACATTTTCTGTGAGAAAATTTGGCGGGATGAACACTGAAGTGTCTCAATGGACTTTGTGGGCCATACAGTGAGTAAATCGGCCATTCTGGGATCTTGTTTTAGGGGTTGATTATACTTGGCCTCTGACCCTGGATCAATTGACTCTGGAAGTGGTCTCTTTATCTGGGACAGTAATTGACTAATGAAAGACTTCCTGTGCCTTTTAAGAATCTCTTATCTCTGAGTCTCAGTTCTAAATATCGATATCAGTGTTCTAAACACATTTCTACCATACACACATGTAACAATGTGAAAAAAAAGAAGTTATTTAGCTAGTTCGTCCCAGACAGATCAGTCATTTGAATTCAATGAGCAAATTTAGTAATTTGTGCAATTGTAATAAGCCAAATATGTATAAATAAAGCCACGCAAAAACTCAAATTCTGGCTTAAAGTCCACCAAAGTGCTCAATATTTGTATCTCTTTTATGTGTCTTTCAACCTTTCAGTCACAAACTTCACACATTTACAAAAATGAAACGTTTCTACAGCGTTAGGGGAACCGGTCAGTGACAGAAAGAGCTGTCTGTAAGTTTGACAAGGCAGACAAACTGACAGAAAGAAACTTGGGGCCCTACCTAAGTCTCGCTTTGTCCCCGTCTGACCCCTGCTCTCCTTCCTGGCCTCTGTGCCTCTCACCTGGGCCGTCTCTCTGTGTGCGGGGGGTAATGGGATACCTGTCACTGGCTCTAATGGCCTTTGAAGGACCTGGCTAATCCCAAGAGCTTGCATTCAGCGAGCCATAAAAGCAAAACGAGGCCAAGGGCAGGCCCCTGAAACTGTAACAGCTCTGAATTGTGTGAGAGGGAACGTC
Source organism: Abramis brama (assembly GCF_963993115.1). Classification (NCBI taxonomy): domain Eukaryota; kingdom Metazoa; phylum Chordata; class Actinopteri; order Cypriniformes; family Leuciscidae; genus Abramis; species Abramis brama. The sequence goes on along the minus strand of NC_139968.1, from coordinate 21,143,475 downwards.
ACCCAAGTGTGCAACCCTGGCAAATGAGTGTGATAATGGACTCTCAACTGAGTTAAAGTGCCTTGATGCTTGTGGTTCAAATTTGCACATCCTCACTTGCCGACACAATAGCAACTGAACGGCTATAGGGATGCACACTATATCGGTATAACGGTTATCGGTCGATATTGGATATTTAATTGTAAATATTTATAACCCATAATTTAACATTTGGATGACCTTTCCAGTCATACAGTAACAGTAATTTCAATTTCACCTTAAAAAACAATACTAATTTAATAACACTGCATTGTAATCTTTAGCAAATCTCATAATGCATATCCATTCTATTTTCATATTTTTCATATTGTACAAGTTCCATACTGTATGATGCACCATTCAAAATAGTTGATTTTAGTGTTTCATTTTTTATGTATTTAGACAATATAGTTGTTAGCCAGAATTTGAAATATCGGTGCATCCTCCAACAATGCAAATTTTAGAATACAAATAAATAGAGATAAATAACTTAAATATGTATAATCCTGTGTGTGTGTGTTGGAATAAGTATCATCTTCAGTATTTGGGGTAAAGTACTGTAGATCAGTTTCAGTATTAAGGATAAATGGTGTTTTCCAACCATGACCATTTGGTGCATGAAATAGAATATTCTATTTTATTCTTTATTTTATTCAGTAAAGCTTGAGTGAATATGACATGCACTTTATTATACTGGAGCCCTATGAAACACATGGCGAGAAGTAAAGACCAAGTCTGAAACAGATGTTTCACATTACAGCCAATGGACATTTATGAGACTGGACAGTAAATGCTTGGCAGAGTTATTTAACTTCAATGTGTGTGACCTGGTCAAAAATATTTTTATTTGATTTTATTTTTAAAACATGGTGCAGTTTTCATCAGTTTTTACAGGAACTGGAGCATGAGTTCCTATTTGCTTTTGTTCATGTTGTCTGAAATATGTCAATATTATAGTCCATATTATATCCCAGTAGAGAGGTGCAGGTGCAACTAGATTATATACCGATAATTTAGACATTTTTTTTTATTTATGTGATATATATGTATTACTGATATTGGATATTTAAGCACTTAGTACATTTTTAAAAACGCTAATAATTCATAATTCGCAACACTGTTAAATTAAATCTTTAGCAAATCTCAAAATGAATAATATATATATTTTTTTTTATAAGTATTTTACTAAGCTGTGATGCCAAAATTCACTATTGAATTTCAAACAAGATAAAATAAAATATTTTATTTAAAATTTATTCTGGCAAAAAAAGTATAAATTTTAATATCGGCCATTAAAACTCTGTGAGTCTCTTGGGAAGTGTTTATAACTAGGAAAAAAAGTATTGTGCGGTTCTCTACTCTTGTTCTTTACGCTTGGTTCTCTAAAACTGGACCAAGACCACTGCGCATCTTGTTCAAAAATCTCTATTTAACGACCAATTTAATTGTGAAAAAGGGCATGTTTACCTCACACGCAGGCCTCTGGTGCAATGGATAGCAGACTAATAGGATGAGAAAGACTGATGTTATCAAAGCCAGCGTAGTTTAACACACACCACCCCACCCCCTGGAGATGGCAAGAATGTGGGAACGAAGAGAGAAATCAGGCCAGGCAAAGAATCGCCTCAGCCGCGTCCTTTCTTTGCACTCTCGTTGTTTCTTTCATCCCTTTCACCGTTTTCGCAGTAAGAACAGACCAAAAGGCATGCGAGTACATCTGAACAAACCATTGTCCTGCTTCTAAATGGCAAAAACCGGTGCATATTTGTTATGCATTTCTTCAGCCCCCCAAAACGCTTTTATTGTGAATTAATCAGTAACTTCTCATACATTCAGTTTCATATAGAAAATCAATTGACTTGCCGTTGAAACGGCGTCCGTTTATTTAGTGTTGAAAATGTCAAGAAATGTCTAGCTTTTTTCCACACATTCAGCTTAGAGGGAGCTTGGAAACCGTTATTATAAACAGCTTAGCTGTACACATTTATTACATCAATAACAACCATAAGTTATGTTTATGGCTGTGTAGGGTGTCATGGGATCTAAATAAGACATGGGAATCATTACTATAGACTTTAACGCCTTGACAGACTTACGTAATTTGAATAATATATAGTAATATGAAGCCAAGGTGGAAAATTGCGCTAAATACTGGAGCATAGACAAGTTATATTTGTATACTAAGACAGTTCCATTAAGGTTACAGGGTCATTTTGACAATCCGCCATTATATGTACTGTATATGTGTGGTGTGTATGGATGGAGGGGTTTTCCATAAGTGAAAGAGTAGCAGTGTAGAAGAGGTTTGTGAGTGTAGAGGAGACGTGTGTCATAGCCTGTAACCTTTGGAGACTTCGTATAGTTATGACGCATGTCCGTAAACACAGGCTGGAGCTTCTCAGCTGCTCACTGGAATACTTTTAGGATCGTTCAGCTGTTAATTAGCTCATAAATTTAACAACCCCGCAGAAGCCGTTTCTGCATACAAGTGAAGTTGTTTGACCACACCTGTGGTCAGTGTGGAGCTTCATGCCAGGACAAGTTGTAAAATGTTAGTTTATACCATAAACATTCATTTTCGGATTAAAACCATTATGAAATTACTTGAACCCAACTGAAAACACGAAATAAACTTTAGACTTGAATCCAGACAGTTCTTTAGACTCGAATCCAATGACGGCCCCAAAACATATCTAGAGACCAGTATAATAAAACCATTATGAAATTAAGTCTCGGTTATTTTCCCCAATTGGCTGCATTCATTTGATCAAAAATACAGTAAAACCATAGAATTTCATACATTTTTAGTCAAATTCAGTATGGAAAATGTCCATCTAGGACTAGGAATAGCATCAGATGATAACCTCTTTTCCCAGGGCACCAGTGAAAATTCGATTTTGACTGTAACATGGTCCAAAAGTAGGGCAGAGCGGTTTCCCGCACACTTGAAACTCAAGCCGTCTAAAGCGGCGGTGACTATGGTGGGCTCACGGCCTGAACGCTCATCCCACACACACAGGCCTAGAGTTCATTGGGCTCAAGAGCACCTAGGAGGAGGCTGATCTGATCAAAGGTGCTGGTCACGGCCATTAGGCACAGCAATAAGGACCCAGCATGAAAAGGTTGTGATCTGAAAAGGGTTAGGAAAGAAAAGGAGAAAAAACAACATCAGGACCCTCTAAAGGAAGAAAGCAAACTGTGAAAAAATTGAAAAGGTACGTCAATCAACTACAAGCACCCAGTTGGACACAAGAGATTCCCAGGCTTTCACCCGAAGGGGCGACAGGCCAGAGAGGGCTGCTGGAGGGGGCAACCTGGGAAATTAAAGACCCTCTTTAAAAAGCACGTAAGGGAGGGAGTTCGCAGGAGAAACTTAGCTCCATCTTTCACCCTGTCGACCCCTTCCTTCTCTTTTAATTGATGTGGGTGGAACTTTGCTCTGTGTGACAAAAGCCGGGTCATTAATGAGACCTTGTCAGCTTCCAAATCTCAGGTAGGTAACAAAGGCCTTTTGGGAGCAAAGGGCCAGTTGAAGGAAACATAATTTTAGGAACCTCCTGACCTCCGCCCTGGCTTTCCTTATTACCAGCATCTACATCCCGCGTTCTCCACCAACTCCTCCTTCTGCTCCTCTCACCCGACGATAATTCTGACAAAGGAATCGCTTTGAGAGCTCCTTCCTGCTTTTTTTTTTTTTTTTTTTTTAACTGATTTGCTTTCAATGTCAAAAAGGGCTGAATGATCTGAAGATGGGCTCACTTCCAAAAAGTAAAGGGTGGGAGATTAAGGCAAAAGTGAAAGAGTAAAAAGACTGTGCAAAAGGGCTTTCAGAGGTTACATGTGAGATGGGAAGAATGGGTAGTCAACACTTGACTAAGTCTGTATAAATGAGGATTTTGCTTGTAATAGTTCAAGCAGCTTATTGCCATCTCCGGCCAAAACATGTCAAAGGTCAAGCGAGTTTCCCGAACATGAGACGAAAACAAACTCGACGCTATTTAACTGAAATTATTTTCACCTACAAAACTCGCTGGCATCTTGCACAATTCTTTCATTAAAATGTAAAAAAAAAATACTATTGGAAAAAAAGCACAATGAAAAAAGAAAAGAAAATTCGTTCGTTCCAAACCTGCAAGACTTTCGTTCATCTTCGGAACACAAATTAAGATCTTTTTGATGAAATCTGAGAGATTTCTGTCCCTTCATTGACAGATACGCAACCACTGCTTTGACGCTTCAAAAAGAATAAAAACCTGTTCATAATAAAGTGAGCGAGTTTCTTCAGAAAACTTGTGTTTAAGATGAACGAAAGTCTTACGGGTTTGGAACGACATGAGGGTGAGTAAAGGGTGAACTATCCCTTTAACTACACACTAAAATTGCCTTATTACTTCACTGATGTACAACGGTTTTATGTGTTCGATTCATCTCATTTGAGTCATTCTGTCGAGATTTGGACTGTAGTTGCATTGTAAAGATTGACCTTTGCAGTACTTTATTTCTTTCAAGGTTTTTAGGTTGTGTTGGACTGGGCATTTTCATGATAAATTGAATTCCTTGAACACTCCACAGACCATGAGCTTAGGACACAATAGAGGACATTTTCAAAGGGAATAAAGATTAATAAAGGTCCAACTTGGCTCTACAGGTGTTTGGTCATGCGTCAAGAACTTTAATAATTTCACCTAGACAAATCTGCACAGAATATCCATTGGATTTTCTCAACTGTGGTTCAGCTGAGGCTGGTTCAAATAATGGTGAAGAATAGACGTATGGACTTCTATTCAACAAAGTATCATTTATATGAAAATTTGATGCTTTTTTGTCTTTTCCTTTTTTAGAAAGAGACGTTTTTTGCGCATTAAATAAAACCACTCTGAATCAGTTCTTTATTTAGGACGTTTTCCTGAATTGGACTTGACTCACACCTTTGAGCAGCTATAATGAAACCGCACTTACTTCAGACACCGGTGCTTTTCATTTGACTCGACCGTTGCTCATAAACTCAATGTGAGCTCCAATCATCTGGGAGACTGCAGGCTGGATGTCTTATGAGCTGTTTGCACGCGTCCATCACCAAAGCTACCATGATTGTAAACACGGCAAGTAAATAACATATTGACCTTCAAAGCACAAACATTATTGAATGAGGTGGCACCTGAATGATCTATCAGCATGTCCTTATGATGGACTATGTTACCAATATGTGAAGAAAGATGTTATTTATCACTTTATGTGCCTGTCAGCTGTACTAGACTTCTTATGCTTGCCAAGTGAATTTCTTGACATTTATTATTATTATTTATGATCTATTTTTTTTTTTTCTAGCATTTTCTAAGTTGTTACATTTTAAATTACATTTATTCCATTTGACATACATAGAATACATTGTAAATTGTTTTGGATAAAAGCATCTGCCAGATAAATGCTATAAAAATCTGATGTGTGTATATATATATATATATATATATATATATATATATATATATATATATATATATATATATATATATACGTAAAAAATATGTATATATAAAAATATATATATATACACACATTTATTTGGTCAAGCGTTATGTGTTATTTTGGTCATGCGTCATATATATATATATATATATATGTATATATATATATATATATACATACATATAATATGCAAGCATGGGAATACTTGTTTGATTTTTGCTTTTAGAGTTTACCACAAAAATACATATGAAAGATGGTTGTTATATGGACATTAAGTTGGTGCAGTATCTTCCATCGTATCAGTGTCTGTGATTTAATTTCCAAACCCATTGGAAATGACATACGGTCAAGGATTTTACTCTATCACTACATTTTCTATTCCATTTTTTCCAAGCTACCATTTTCGGATAGAACAGTGTTTTTTATCATAATAAAACATGTATAATTCAACAAGTACATTCATCCCAGGAAGTGCCACAAAGTTGCGGACGATAATTAGTCAATGAGTTTAAACTGGAAGAAATGGCTGTTGAGAAATGACTACACCTGCTCAAACCTGACGGCGAGGGTTTATTCAGTCACAGCTCAAAAGCTTTAACCAGGATCCCAAACCCAATTTCTTCGGTCTACCACCTGCAACACATGTGTTCAACAGAACCGCCTTCCTGTGTTTTTTTTTTTGTGTTCATTTCCCAACTGGCACTAGGTCAACATCTCATTCAGCACCTTGATGTGTTACAGTGTTTACAGTCCAAAGCCAACAGCTGATTCGTCTGCACCGTTTCCCCTTGCAGTATTATAGAGAGGCACCCAGCTGACACCAAATGGTTTGCAGCGTTTTGTATTTTTCCCCTTTTAAGCTGCTTTTTATGAGCCTTAAAAAGTATTGGATGCTCCGGAGAGATAACATCAGACATTAAGAAGTATGTGATGTAATGGAGAGGAACACTCTCAGAAAGCATTCAAGTCTTTTTCACAGATTTCCAGGACAATCTCAGGTCATCTCCAAAACAATCTGTTCTATTGTCATGACAAAAGGACCAGCCTCCATTTTAGAGCAAAAACAGCATTAGAAAAACTTTGCTTGATGGACATCCTACCACAATCAATCTGAAACTAAATTGCCAGATCACAAAAAAAGGATTGCTTTAGATATAATCAAATAGGTGAAATGTTTAGAAGAGAGCAGTCAAAGACATCCATTGAGCGCATGTTGAAAAATACATCGAAACTGAAAAATAATGGGAAAACAGCGGTGGAATGCAAAAATGCATTCAGTGAATGGCCTCTTAAACTCTGTCTCAAACATTTTTCAAACATTGTGAAAAAAAGACAAAAAAATGTCAAATGTCAACTGTTTTGATTTGTTGCAAATTCATATAAATTCTCAAGACCTCATTTGTACGTTTTCATACAGTACGTTCTGCTCTGTGTGTTTTGGGGTGGGTTATGGATTAATCTTAATACTTGTTTTTAGAGAGAGATTAGAAAGAGGTTGTCATTCAAGCCATATACAGGTTATACAAATCATACAGTTTCATACTAATCACAAAAATACTTACACAACTGCACACTTAAAAAGTAGCTAAATCTCATGAGTTGGGGTTGAAAATGTTTATTCACTTGACCTATAGTTTGCATGTGTAAACATATTGGCAATATCAAGCTAAAGTGTTTTTTTTATGCAACATAGATGTATTTACATTTTGAAAACTCTATCTTTGACCAAAATTGTTTACTATTTTGTCATTCTTGTGAGCAACCAACAGAAAAGACGTGCATTTATCAAAAAAATAAATAAAAAAAAAACAAACTATTTTGTCAGCTACAATTGGCAAGTACATCTGAAATCAGTTGTGTTTGTCAAAAATAAAATGTGTTAATTTACTTGCAACTTATATACATATAAAGTTACGTTTTTATACGTAACGTTACCCCAAAAACTGGCCATAACATCAATCTAGCATTTTGCTGTTTTCTACACTTTCAGTCATTATGCCATAAGTGCCACATTAGTTAAAAAAAAAAACATGTCTGGAAAGGTTGTTCTTCATGGGATTCACAAAGAGCATCATTCAAACTGGCCTATTGTAGTGTGTCCTGTTTTTTCTTGTCCTGCGAGGAAAAAAAAAGCCCATCCCTTGAGCATATGGATGCCTGGTGTTCTAATCAGTAATGATAGAGTGGCTTTTGATGGAGAAACTCACCCTTTCTAAACCAGACTTCTGTTCCTTTTTCCCCTCCTCAGGTCTGATGGAAATCCGATCTGTCAGTGTGGGAGTTGTCGCCATCAAATCTGTCAGCACCGGCCTGTACTTAGCTATGTCCAAAAAGGGAACACTCTTCGGATCGGTAGGTACATCGAATGACAGTGTTTCGGCATCTTTTAGTATTAGCGTTTTTGTGACAGACGTTTGAAACATGTTGGTCATCCAGTGAATATCCATATTTTGACTTTTAATACTGTGATTTAACTCAGACTAGGTCATTACGGGAATCTGCGGTATCTTACTGTTTTTGTGAAGTTAGTGCGTGCCACCAGACAGTTGTTTGTGGCTTGTTTAATGAAGACGCCCCATTGCATGGTGCGTTTTAACTGCACTCTGAGAAATCTCACCCTGGCAATCTGTCACCCAGCCATGATAAGATGGCTTACAGATGGCTATATCTGCCCTCCGATCCCCAGAGTAAACATGACAAACCTTGGGAATCACTCGAGGCCTAAGCACCCTTCTTTTCTTACTCTTTTGAATGATTATTAGTCACATTCACTCATTCCACAGTGATCTTATCGGACTGTAAAGCTGCCTCGATCGGGACTCTAAGTGTTATTGTCATCATCCTTTTTGTCCGTTTTTAAGTTAATAGCTTTATCCAGCTGTGGCAGAGTGGCAAAGCTCTTTTGGCCTCGTCAGGCAGCTTTTTGAGCCCATGCGAGACGGTGACGGTTGATTTACAATGACAGGCTGGTTGAGATAAATAGAAATGCGTAATGGGTACACAATGGGATGCTTGGAACATTACTCACTCTCAGATTTACCTAGGACATAAACACATTTTCTGGATTTGGGGATCCAAATGTAATTCTTCAATAAAATGGCTGAGCCAAATATTGGGGTGTGGGTCCTAGTGAAAAAATAACCTACCAAAATACATTTATTTCACACTAAGTATAGTACAAATCCATTAACATATTTACTGACAAATAGCTTTAAACTTACTGATATAAATATTATAATTAAACTTTATTTGGAGTAATTCTTTATTGCACAATGCACATTTCTTTAATACTAAGCCTAACATGTGTTTTAATGTCATTATTATTAAGGATAGTATTATCACTGTATAATATCAGTCTTTAAATGCAAGATATTTAAAGTGTATCTAAAGTATACTTGCAGTATAGTTCCATTTCAGCACAATCAAATATCTTTGGTTGAACCACAGCACTACTTCCAGATAACTAAAGTGTGTTAAGTACAAAATTAGTTGTTTCAATTTGGCAGACTTTAAGTATAACAATTTACTATACCAAAAGTACAATTGCAGTGTATATCAAGTACATAAATATGTAAATGTATTTGTAGTATACTTAGCATAAAAGAAATGTATTTTAAACACATTTTGGTACATTTATTTTTCACTAGGGGGTGGTTACAGACCTGAAAAAAAATTATAATATAGATTTTGAAACATATTTGCAACCTTGAGGTACTAAAAGCCATTATATAAAAATATGTTATTATTGTTGTTGTTAATAATAATAGTATTAATAATAATATATGTTTGCCCATTTTATAGTATATTTTCAATATAAATATTTTTTTTTCCAAATATATATATATATTTTAAATAAAAATACATTTCACAATTGAACATTTCTTTTCTTGCCGTTTGAAGTACATTTTGTACATAGTATTCAGCTTTTTTTTTTTTTTTGCCTTAGCCAAGTTTTAGATGAAATGTATCTTTAATTATATATATATATATATATATATATATATATACAGTAGCCTATATAAACTTTTTAAAAAAAGGTTTTTTTTCAAATTAAAGATACATTTCATCTAAAACTTGGCGAAGGCAAAAAATTGCTAAATACTATGTTAAGGAAATTATAGATATATAATTTCCGCTGTTTACAACATATATTTAGCATATATTTGAAATCTATTATGTCCAGATAATTATATATTTTTTATTTTTTTGGGACTGCCTTAATAAAAAGGACCTCTTGCTACTAAAAACAATCCAGTGACTAGTAGGTCAATCAGCACATTTGCATCAATTAAACGACATACCATTTTATTCCTCTAAAGTAAAATTAAATTTTAATTAATAAAAAATAACATGATGAAATTTTGCCCAATTTTAAAGAATATTTCTGTCAAAAGACATCTAAAACAAGAACTGTGTAAATAATAATAATAATAATAATAATAATAACTGCATGTCTTAAACTACAGTAAATATTTTGATGCTGTCAACAAGTAACTCATCCTGCAATCTTCATTTGACCAATTTCAGGTCAGATACAACCCCAGCTGCAAGTTCAAAGAGCGCATCGAAGAGAACGGCTATAACACCTACGCCTCCCTGCGCTGGAAGCACAGGGGGAGGCAGATGTTCGTGTCGCTGAACGGCCGAGGGAAACCCCGCAGAGGACACAAAGCTAGACGGAGACACCCATCTACTCATTTCCTCCCTATGCTGCCCACATAGCTGGACTCTTCCTCATGAGCAATGCTGTGCCATCTGCATTTGATGGGGACTTATTAAATGTTATTAAGTTCTTGTTTGTCTGTTTTGTTTTTCTGAGTACTGCCGCACAGTACATTAACTTATTACTCTGTCTTCTGGCTCAGCTTAAGACCCAGTAATGTTTAAAGCAATGCTGTTAATATGATGTACAGGTTATGTATTAATGTTGTTGTTGAGTTAACTAGGTGTTTACTGCATCCATTTGTATGGCAGATTTCTCATAGAGATCACCAACCCAATCTTACTGGAAAAATGTGCCTCATACATTTTTGCAAAACCTATTCATACAATTCACTGCAGTTTCCGGCTGAAATTAACACTATAATGACAGCTTTTATTCCTTTTCATAGAACTGATGATTATGGGGTATTTTATTATCTCTAATAAAATACTTTTCATAAAACGTCTTTTTCTTAAGACTAAGAAACACTCAAAAAGCTTTCACCATAATTATTGCATGATTTGTAGGCTAATTTATTTTAATGACAGCCTAGGCTACTGTAACCAGCTTATATTGTTCAAAAGTATGGGGTCAGTCAATTTTTTTTTTTTTTTAAGATGTTAATAATTTTATTCAGAAAGGACACATTAAACTGATCAAAAGTCACAGTAAAGGCATTTATAATGTAAGAAAGATTTGTATTTCAAATGAATGAACTTTCAATTCATTAAAAATCCACAAAAATATTAAGCAACACAACGGTGTTCAACATTTAATATGTATATTTTATATTATATAATATTATATACCTATAATACTGTAATCAGAAATGTTTCTTGAGCAGCAAATCATCATATTATTTCTGAAGGATCATGTGACATTGAAGACTGGAGTAATGATGCTGAAAATTCACCTTTGCCATCACAGGAATAAATTACATGTTTTAAATATAGGCTATTACAACTTTCTTTTGCTTACACTGTCGGTAGGATTTAGTGTATGTTTTCTTCACTTTAAAATAGATAGAGAATTAAACTTTTAGTGGCACTCACTTGACAATTCATTTCCGAACTGCTGTGATACGTGCAAGTAGCAGAAAATGCTTTCGTCATGTTAGTTTGTTCCGGCAAAAACTACGTATTTGGTGCTATTTCACTTATGCCGCGATACGCGCAAAAAGCAATATAATATCATTTTACAAAAATATCGCCACAGGCACGTTTTTTTCTTGAGACTGGGTTGGACATCACATCACAATTGGCGATTGCATTTTAGAAAAGCAACGGCTGTTTAATTTTTCTTTTTTTTCTTTCTTTTTTTAAGTCCACAACATAGTTGTACCTTGAAACATGGGCTGCGTCCGAAATTGCATAGCCTACTCTCTTGAGCAGGTAGGCCTACCTATTTTGAATAAGTAATTACTTCACGACCCCTAAAAAAAGTATGTTCTATATATAGTATGAATGTGTGTAGTATGAATGTAATCTGGACATACTACATCCGCCATATTGTCATTATCATGTGACCTACCAGCGTCAGTTGCGTCGCATCACCTCCATTCACAAATCCTCTCCCGTGGCCTCATGGGTAAAGTGTCCATCCTATGCACACTTCAGAATCTCACCGGAAGTAGGTCAACTGAATACTTTTTGCCTACTGTTTTATGAGTATTGTGAATTCGGACATACTATTCTTGTCACATACTGTGTTTCGCCTATATAGTAGGGAAGTATGCGATTTCAGATGCAGCCATGAATTTGGAAACTACAATATCAGTGTGAAAGCCCTTTTCAGTACAAACAAAAAAAATATAATTACGACTTTAAATCTCAAATGTATTTCTTGTGATTGGAATGATTTAACAAAAAGAAACATATTTCACTGCCAACATGCACTGTGAAGGGAACATACAACTAATTGGTTACATTAGTCCACATCATAGACAAAAAGTCAGGCAAATGCAAACAGATTTAGTTCTCAGAACAACTTTTAGCTTAACAGACTTTCTGTACTGTAACGCTCTGAAAAGATGTTTTTATATCTATGTGTTCTTACTGTCACATTAACATTTTTTTTTTCCATAACTTGTCGCAAAATAGAACACTTAATATATTTCGACCTTTTGAACTCCACTGTTCGGCTGTGATGTTATTGTCTATGTTTTGTCCTTTCGCAACTGCAGTCTGCTCCATGTATCGGTGAGAATCTGGCTCCCTCCACGTTCCATCGACCACAACTGCATGTTCTGCCTACTAATGATCAGCATCAGCTGCTGAGTGGTTAGCCGTGGCAGAAAGTCCAAGATGCCTTCCAAAAAGGCGGAATTCTAGCCGCGCTAATGGAAGCTTCATCTGTTTGAGTCAAAACAGGGGTCTGCTTTCACCTGTTGCTGGCAGTCGCTAAAAAGCTCCGGAGACTTCTATGCCCATCTCGCCTGTTAGTCAAAAAAGTAAAAGGATTTTATTCACTGTGTGAAATGTTGGTTGACATTTTGTATAGTTATACTGTATGTGTTTGAACAAGGATATGAAACTAATGGGGTATGCTGAGGTATTTGCGTATATAACGTTACAAGAGTGCTGTGGTTTATTAGCCTCATTGATTCTCGTCTTATTTGCAGGTTTAATGGCAAAAAAAATCCTTAATGCTACTACTACTGACATAATGATCCAACAAAACCTCACGGATCTTGGACAACAGTAAAAAGCTCTATTCATAAGGAAAATCACACAATTTAGAAGGCTAAAGGATCTTGGAGGGGGTTTTCAGCTTGATAATAATTGCACAAGGAACATTTTTTGCTATAGTTCTTGTAAAAACGTCTATGTTCTTGTGCTCAGGGTTCAGAAACCAGCATGCTGAACTGAAGAACCTATAATGCAACATCAAGAACATTTTTAATCTCCCCCAAAAACATGTAGCTCAACTCCAGACAGCCAACTAGTGTCGGCCCACTACCAGATGTGGGCCGGATCTGGGCCGACACTATGTTGCTCTCTGGGAAACAGCCAAAAAAAAAAAAAAAAGGTTCTTAATATAGTATTCTTTGTTGGACCTATAATGTCCAAATGAAAGTATAATTGACCGCCACACTAGAGGAACCTTTTAAAGAACATCTAAGAATTATTTTGAACGTCCCTCAGATCTCAAATTTCATATTTTGTGCTCAACTATCTTCAAAATATATTTAAAGTACCTCAAAACCTTTCCTTTATGATGGGTTCCTGGAAGAGACGTTGATGTTTCCAAAAGTCTTGCAGGAATCTATGGGTTCCTAGAGCTGCCCTTTATTTTAAGCCCTGTAGATATTTCATCATAAAAAAAATTCACAACATGCTTAAAAACGAAAAAGAGAGTATTCGCTTTGAGATGCTATTTAGTAAATGTACATGAAAGCAAAGCTTTATAGAGACACCAACTTTCTATCATGCAGAAATGTTATATCCTCCTTTAATCTACTCTCTTCATCATCTAAATAGTAAAAGCACTTTACCTTTCTTCCTTTCTCTCTCCCCGTGCTACAGCCCAGGAATTCAGGCTGTAGTGCAGAGTGTCTGTTTATGCCAGTTTTTTTTTGCTTGAAAGACATAGAAAGAAACATAAAGAGGAGCCTGTAATTATCATTGTTGGTCTACTGTCCTGTCAGTTCGCTCGCCAGAGAGACCGGAGTGATCTTTTGGCAGCACTGGGACGAAAGATCAAAGCTGTGGACCTTTGATCAATGCTAAAACAGCCCGCAAAACGTCTCTGTGGAAAATCAGGATGGAATGCCTGAGAAAAAGAAAAAAAAAGAGGACAAGACCCTGGAAAGCTTGGCGAAGACATCTTCTGTCCTCTTCCATTTTTAGACAGTGGTGGCAGTTTGATTGTTCATATTTTGTGTCTTTAAAGATGGTCAAACAGTGATGAATGATGTTTTGATATAGATTAGAGAATTTCAAAGACAGTGAGCTTCCCGATTATACTGTATTGCATAGTATATATAAATGATGAGTATATAATAGTAGTTGGTAACTAGCTTCACCAAAAATTATTGTTTCAAACTGGTTTTGCAAACACCCATCTGCCACCACTTATTTATTCAAATTGTACCATTCTAGTCTTGTAAAACTGATTAAACAGCATTATTCTCGTCCTTCTCTCCTCCTTTCTTACTACTTGAATGATGTATTTTCCATCTGTTCCATTTGTAATTGATCTAAAGCCCAGAACAAAAACATACCTGCAATTTTGCAACTTAGTGAACCTGTTCAGCATTCTCAATGTAAATCAAGTTCGCCTCACGAAGAGCTCGCTGATTTAGAGACAAGAATGGGCAGAATCTAAATTCTCCTCAATTTGTAAGGTAAACTCTCAGGGTTGCTTTGAAATTGATCCAGTTTCATAGGCTATTCGATATTTATTTACCTCCAAACTACTTCTGCATTTGATTTTGGCCATCCTCTTACTTTGAGGCCAGTGTGTTCATTACATAGCATGATGTTTTTTTCAAGTCTGTCTGGCGTTACAGCATTGCATCTGTGCGAGAAAGTTTAGGACGGCAGTTAAAATGAGTTGTTGCATTACTCTCAGGCTGAAAAAACACCGCTTTCAGAAACCCCTTGTCCTTTTCCTCTTGCGGTCGCTCTCTTTCTCTCAACCTTGGCAGTCTCGACAAGATTCATCATGGCTTCGATTGTCATCACGTTGAGGATTAGTGTGTGTTGTCTGAAGCGACTGGACGCACATGAATCCTGGAGTGGTGCGCGAGCCTCGTGGCCCTCGTGAACCCCACCATGCCACTGTCGCGGTATGTGCCGCCACCACAAAGTCTTCTCTGACTTCTGCACCATTTTGGCATTCCCAGAATGCCTGTGGGCAAGCCAAACGCTGGCGAGTGGGTTGAGCAGGCTGCCATGAGGAGGGGTTGCTGTCCATTGTTATAGGTTTTGGGCAGTTGAAGCAGACCGTATATTGGCTGCCATCCCAGTTAGCATCGTGAGGTTGTCTATGTTTTTTGAGGGGCTGGAAAAGGTGTAAGATGGGTGTTCATTTTCATGTTATTGTCTTTTAATGAAAATACTATTTAAATTTAGTCAAAATTTTGGCTTGTGATGGTCATGAATTTACCCAATTTTAGTATTTTAGTGGTGTAAAATGAATCCAAATATTCAAACGTTTTACATATTAATTTAAACGTCAAAATTAAAAAAACAAAAAAACATGAAAACCGCTTGTTGTGAAAACCCGGGCTCCTAAACTAACGTTATAATGAGTAGCCTACATTATTCCTTGCTTTATTCATTGTCCCTTTTCTAGCGTGTTGTCATGGAAATAGAGTATTAATGACGTGACTTACACATTCTGACTGGCACATAACTTAAAGGGTTAGTTCACTTCACCCAAAAATGAACCCATAATTTACTCTTCCTTGAGCCATAGGTGTATATGACTTTCCTCTTTCAGCCAAACACAATCAGAGTTATATAAAAACATCCTGGCTCTTCCAGACTTTATAATGAGAGTGACTGGTACCTGAGTTTTTGAAGCCCAAAAAAGCACATCCATCCATCATGAAAGGAGGGTTAATAAATGCCTTCTGAAGAGAAGCCATGCGTTATTGTAAAAAATATATCTATATTTACAACTTTATAAACTATAATCACTGCTTCCGGGAACCACACGAGTCTAGTTCTGGCGGAAGAGTGACGTCTGACCCGACGTTAAAAGCGCCAGGAGTTTTTGTAGGAGAAATAATAACGAAAACTCCTCATTAACGAACATTTTAATCCGTAATTACGTTGATGGGATTAACACTGGCGGGAAATCTCAACCATGCCAAACTGCTATTTGTCTGTGTATGAGAAAGGTATGCCTATAGGTTATATATTTTGTCTTCTGTCTCCATCTGGACTGTGATATTTCTCAACAACTCAAACGTTGTATTTTTCCTCGCTGAATGTTTAAAGTTAGGTTTTAATCAGTTTCCTTCAATCCTACACATTTGTAAAATAAGCATGTCTAGCCATGAACAGGCCATTTATTTTGGACTCTTTCCATTGGGTTAGTATCAGACTTGCTGAGCGCACTAGCCAATCAAATTTCAGCTTCAACACTCTGTCATTATTTTCTCTGACAATGAAGATAACCTGATACTAATAATGGCTGAATCAAATGTACATGCTGGTTCAGTCTGGTTTGTCTGAGCTTCTTTAATATATATATACTGTATATATATATATATAAAAAAATAACATAAAAAATAAATCATATCCAGCAGACATGGGTTTGTGCACATGCTGTCAGATAACTAGACAGTTTGGACGTTGTACTTTTGAATACTTTTGTGATGTTACAAGTAACATGCATTACGTAATCAGATGACTTTTTTGATGTAATGAGTAAAGCAACACATTACAAGTAACATGCATTACATGATTGGATTACTTTTTGATGTTACAAGTAACGCATTGCATTTCGTAATAAGATTACTTTTTTTATGTAACTGCAAATTACATTCTAATAACACAAATACATTTATTTACAGCCAGAAAAGTTACAGCAGATTAAGTATTTTCAAGAACAGTCACAGTAACAGTATGAACGTAGCTGAAATATGATGAAGCATGATGTCCAATTTAGAAGACAGATGATTAATCTGAATTTCCTCCCAATCTAAAATCAGTAAGTGGAAAATTTAACAATGATATGATTTCATAGATGTACTTGATGTTACAACATTTATTTATTTATTTTTTACCTGCAAGAGTCTCCTAGGATAGAAGGAATGGATGCAGATTCTGGAGCAATTTGGCATTTCTGACTGACTGTCAGCCATCTTGGTTTGGAGGGAAAAAAATCGACATACAAAGCCTTGTCAATTGGTGGTAATGTATAGGATAATGCATTAGTGTCCATTGTAGTGCTTGATGTGCAACTGTGCCATCAAAACCCATGCATACAAGAAAGGGCTTTTTGTATAGCTGTCCACTGTAGTGACTCAGTAGTGATGCGTGAAATAATTAAAAAATAAAATGCTGATATTTATTCAATCAGGATCAGTACCTGTCCAAGTAACTATCAGTAACTATCCAAATAAGTTCAAATAAAGAATTTTATTTTTTTTGTTTAATGTTAAATATTTTTATAAAATAAAAATAATATATTTTTTTCTTTTCTTCCATATTGAATTTTTGTCACTTTCTGTGGCATTTTCTTGGGTTGGCAAAGCCAAAACTGACATCAGATGTGTTTATAGAGTCCTCTTCTGACAGAAAGAGTGTATTACAACATAAAGACCACACTATGAAATTGTGCCCCCCGTAGGATTATGTGTGGAAATGTCAAAAAACTTCCCAAAATACTACATGTCCTAGTATGCGAAATTAGTATCATAAAAGTATCATGTGTTAACAATAAGTCAAATCGTTTTTCAATGTTAAACACTCATGAAATTGCAGTAACATCCTGTCTAAATGCATTGCACTAAATGTCAAGTATTGTTTCATGTTCATGTCTTCATTTTGAGTTTTTCATGCCACGCCAAGTGTTTGTTTTATGTTTTGTTTAAATAAACTGCATTTGGGTTCTACTAGCTTGCCTGCAGAGGAATCTTTACAGAATACTTGACCACCAACAATGAACCCAGCGGTTGCCCTCCTGAATATATGCCAGGGGAATGGTCCCCTGGAAACGTATGTGGAGAAATTTTGTGGACTGTGCTGTCAGGTAGAATTTAATGATGGCTCTTAAAGGGTTAGTTCACCCAAAAATGAAAATTCTGTCAGTAATTACTCACCCTCATCATGTTGTTCCAACCCCGTAAGACCTTCGTTCATCTTCGGAACACAAATTAAAGGGTAACTAAACCCCTGGTCAGAGCCTGACTCCACCCACTGTCAATATTTGAAAAATACTAGAAAAGTGGGCAAACCCCAGCGGAGATAGAGGGGACGAACCGTGAACGGGGGGGGCGTGCACCTGAGACCTGCTGTCAGACTCTCTAAGGCCCCGTTTACACGTACATGGTTATTTTGAAAAACGGAGACATTTCTCTTCGTTTGCGCCCTTCGTTTACACGCAAACGGAGGATTCGCCAATGAAACCGATTCTTTCTAAAAACTCCGGCCAGAGTGGAGATTTTGAAAATCTTCGTTTGCCCGTTTGCATGTAAACTGAGAAAAACTGAGTTTTAGGCAGCGACGTCACAGAATGTGACTATTTTCGGGATTCTGATTGGCTAAGGTGGGCTTGAGCTTCTCGTTACACTGCCACCTACAGGTTTGGCATGCTCTTGACAGCACATACATGGGTTCGTGTGCACAATGTTATTTTTGAAAACGAAGAGGGGTGAAATGTCCGTTTATGAAAATAGCCATCCACGTGTAAACGTAGCCTAAAATGGAGAGTGACTCACAGGGTCGCAAGACGACGAAAAGTACATGCATCTGATGAGTTTTATCAGAGCCCGTCATTCTCTGGTTTTATCGAGTTGATGTCAATAGCGCGCGCTCTCTGTAGGCATATTCATATTTTGCCGCTATGTGAAAAAATCCAGCAAAATGCGCCGACGTGTTTGTCGACCCCAGAGGATTAACTTTAGCCTAACCATAAATTGTGATTAAAATATAAATGATCACTCACATCATCAAGACGCCGCTGCGGTGGTGGAGTCCATGCAGGAGCAGTGTTTGGCACTGCATCGCTTTTCAGCGCGAGCTGTGTGGAGAAGCCCATTTCCACCTCTATTGTGTTGGAGAAGCAATCCCGCGGTAAATGCAGGTTTCACACTCACGGTCTTCCAGGCCAAGTGCATGCAAACACTGGCGCCTAATTTCCAAGTCTGCTGGAAAGCTATGCAGTCCAGCAGTGTTGTTGCAACCAGCAACACTAACTTACACCTACGTACCCTCTAGACCACTGTACAATACAGATAAATCTACGCTATCTAATTACAACCATTTAAGTTTGTATAGTGATTTTTTTTTCTATGCGAAAAGGGGGGGGGGGGGGGGGGGGGCAGTTAAAGGGTTAAATAAACTGCATTTGGGTTCTACTAGCTTGCCTGCAGAGGAATCATTACATGCACACACAAAATATATTTTTTCTTCCTCGCATTTGTTTCCTGAGCTCCCGTAAGTTAATCAAGAGTTTTACTTCTACCTTACCTCTGCAGTTTGAGAACAATATCACAGTAGACACAGAATTTTATTTTTGATTTGGAGTGCAGTGATTAATAATGAAGATGACAATTAGTAGCCTACTTCAAATGGCTGACAGCCCCTAGTCTACTTCTAAAAAAAACACAAAAATAAAATCCTCATAACTGTTTAATGTTGGCCCAAGTATTCAAACATATTTGTGTTTTATATATTGCATGCAAGTGTTAATTGTGACACTATGCATCATCTTTTAACAGTTTTTTTTTGTCATCTGACACTGTGGTTGGAGCTGATGACCTCAACAGATCGTGCTACAATGGGTGTGAAGTTTTACTGCGTCCATCAAAAGTATATGAAATTGCTTTAGTTTTTTTCTCTGCACTCTATTTTAAGAAAGACCAAAACCTGAAACAAAAGATGTAGGCTATCTAGGGGGGACAATGCTTTGAATGGCTTCAGTGCAATGTAAGCATATAGGAAATGTGTTAGATTTAATATGAAAAACATGTACACTGCATTCATCAATGCAGTTAGGGTCATGTGACCTATATTTCAGAGCTGCCAACTCTCACGCATAATTGACACTTTCACACGCTCTCACGCCACCACCGGCGGCGCCAGGGGGGGTCTTGGGGGGTCTCAAGACCCTCCCAAAAAACGCCTTGCCCCCCCATTTATATCATGCAATTCTGACTTTATATCTCCCAATTGCGACTTTATTTCTTATAATTACGACTTTATATCTCACAATTCTGACTTCATATTTCTCAATTCTTAGAAAAAAAGTCACAATTCTGACTTGATATATTGCAATTGTGAGAAAAAAAGTCAGAATTGTGAGAGAAAAAGTCGCAATTATTATTATTTATTTATTATTCAGTGGCGGAAGCAAGCTTCCATAGAGAATAGATAGGCCTACTATTTTGTAAATATGTTTTCTGTCATGGGTGTGGCTATGGCAATTAAAGTTCGAGCATATTGTTTGCAAACTGCAATTGATTAATTAATTTAAAACAAAGTAGTTTATATGCTCTGTTGTTTTTGTTGTTTAGTAGCAGTAATATGCAGTTATTAGCCGTGTCGACTGTATTTTTTGTTGGTTTTCATGAGACCCCCTCTTGAAATGACCAGGACCCCCCATTGCCCCCCCAATCAAAATTGTCTGGAGCCGCCACTGCACGCCACACATCCATTTTCTCACGCACAGAAAAATCGCGAAGCAAAGAGGACACGAAGACCGACAGACTAGACAGAGCAGGTTACTTATGATATAAAAAAAATCTCAGATTCTGTCAATTTTATTACGAAATTCAAACAATAAATACCGTTTTGGCGCTTGTAAATGTGACGTAACAGATCCCTAGCGCCACATGAACCAATCATCTCTAGCCTACTAGCTAATAGTAAATAAACACGAATGAACAATGTTGAAAGAAACAGTACAACTTACCGAAATGTATATTCCTCATACATAATATCGACCAATCAGTGTTTTTCAACCGCGGAAAGGGTCAATAAAACAGCTGGAGAATAATTATGTCACATAATTACCTCAGGAAAGCCATATAGGCTAGCACGTTAGTTGGCTAGAAAAAAGAGCTATAGAGAGTTTTTTGCCAAATATGTGTATAGGCCTATTACATATTTATTACATTTTTACCTATATCAAATAAAAACACATTATATTTAATTTGAGTTATTTTTAAACTTAAATAATACTACCAGCTGATAGTGCTCTCTGTATGTTTACAGCATTAGGTGAGATTTTTTTTTTCTTGAAAAAATTAACGGCTATCTTATGTACCTAATATGAGTCAATATTAAATCAAATCACAAGAATTGAATTGAAATCGTGAAATTTGTCAAGCAATAATAAAAAAAACAAAGCAGCTTACCAGAAATTGTACCATGTAAACATTGTAACATGTTGTAAACCTAATAAAATTCAAAAGTTGGCAGCTATGAGCATTGCATATGCAAAGTCTTTCACATACTTAACTTGCATTTGTATATAGTGTTACCTACATAGAAAATTGTTTTAGGGCATTACAAAAGTGGATATTGCGTGATCTGACGTGCCTTATTTAGAGATTTTGGACCTCGCTTTTTTTTCCTCACACCAAAGTCAGCATTGGTGCTTTCCAGATGAGGTGGTTACATGATGGCAACGCTAAGTTTTAGACATTAGACCACAAGGATTAGCAAGAATTTACTCACAGTGTTACTGACATCATAAAGTGAGAAACTGAGTCTCCACCCACTGAAAACAACAATAAATACTCTTCTTCTTCTGCAGACACTCACAGATCGTCTTCTTCATCATGACCATCATCATCATCTCTCTGCTCCTGCTGGCCTCTCTGCTGCCACACCTGACCTTCACTGGTGAGATTGACTATATAACAGCATATTATGATGATTTTTTAAGAATGTTTAATTTGTATATGTGCTGAATAAGTTGACTGACAGCACTCTCTCTCTCAGCTCATGTGAATGTGGGTATAGTGAACGGCACAGAAGCCAAACCCCACTCCAGACACATCTATTTCCTGAGCTTGTTTCTTAACTGGGGGATTCAGGGGGTCTTTGGTTTGTGGAAACACTGCAGTTGGTGTCACATCTTTTCATCACATTGATCTCTGTAATTCACCTCAGTTTCCTAATATGTATACAAAAATTTCAGATTTCTGTCAGGACCACTACCGTCAAATATGATTGACAATTAGCATACAGTTTGGATTGGCGGTATGGTTCCGTTCTGGGCGAGAACTCCCTGTGCATCCATGCAGCCTAGCATGGATAAGAGCAGGGAGAGCAGCAATAACCCCCCTTGGGGTAAACAGAACAGAACCAACATGAAAGTTTGCAAATATATTTAATTCAAGATTTTAAAAGTACAATATATTCGATAATTGTTCTGATTCAAGGGGAATCAGAATGTCAAATCCTGACTGGGCGAGAGGAGGAGCTGGGGATGGAGGAGGGTAATTAGCTCCTGAGAACGCGATAGCTGTTGATAATACTGAAGGAGCTTATATGTATACGGTGATAGGTGTCATATCCCTATAGGTAGATGTGGATCAGCTGATGTGAGCTTGACTAACGTGACCTGCCAGAACTAACGCTACGCTTGATTTCTGTCAGGACCACTACCGTCAAATATGATTGACAATTAGCATACAGTTTGGATTGGCGGTATGGTTCCGTTCTGGGCGAGAACTCCCTGCGCATCCATGCAGCCTAGCATGGATAAGAGCAGGGAGAGCAGCAATAACCCCCCAAAACAAAACCATATGCCAATATCCCCCAAAACCAACTGACAGCGCAATTTGGATGCTTTTGTAGTTACCTGAGTGAGCCAAGGCAACAAGCATGTTGCCAATACCTGAAAAGCTTGAGCAACAGCATGCTACCAACAATACCAGAAAGCCTTAAGCAACAAGTATGTTGCCCTTACCTAGATGGCCTAAACAAGTATGTTGCCAATACCCACATAAGCCATAGCAACAAGCATGTTGTCAATACCCGAAATGTTTAGCAGTAAACATGCATATTGCAATGAATGACATACCACCTGAAATGAAGAAGTGAAAATTAGATATCAAAATGAATCAGCTGCTTGCTTGTTGTATATCCACAGTCCAGTTCCAGTTTCTTTGAGTGATGCCTGTGAGCTAGAGATGAGAGATGGAGATTTAATTTTCAATTATCTTTGTCATTGGAAATAAGTACTGAAGTACACAATAATGAAGTAATCCTGGTGGAAACTTCTGGTTCACACAGAATTAGCAACACTGAATTAGAATTAGCTGGATGATTTAATGTAACAAGCGTGATGCTGATGCTTGGATACATTTACTCACAAATATGTAGATTTGAATACATTTCAATCACTAGACAAGTTATTTGTTGATGTGTACTGCGTACACTGTCACCTGTCAATGATGTCATAACCTTGTTATACTTGGTTGTAGTTTACTAATGTAGAAAAGAGAAAAATTATAAAAAAATTATATATACACACACATTTTGTTATTATAATTTTTACACACTACCCCCACCACGACTGAGGCTGATAGAATGGTTACATCCTGATTTTAGCATCATATGTTGAGCACTATAGATCCAATCTAATTGGGGAAGCATCACACCAAGCTGGAGCAAGCAAGGACACATGGCAACAAGCGTGTTGCTGTAGCCAATTTAACAATTGTATGGGATCTATTGGGGGAAGCTTACACCCCTAGTAGTTTGGCAGGGGAAGCCTATACCCTACAGCAATAGCTCCGACTAGCGGCAACAAACTAATGCAACAAGCATAGTGTGTAAATCACAGAACTATTGCTAAACTAGTGTAGTTTGGCAGGGGAAGCATACACCCTACAGCAATAGCTCTGACTAGCGACAAGAAAACTAATACATTTAGCATGTTTGTACCATAGGACTAGTATTAAAACTAGCGTAGTCCAGTCAGAGAAGCATACACCCTCTAGCTCTGAGTCAGATGCAGTGCGCAGCTAAGCAATGACATACAGTGTGCTTCCTCATTAATGAACATGATCACTGCTCGCGTCCTACGGATTCCTTCAGCTGTGGAGGTGAAGATGACAACTCCCATGATTCCACACTCCTTCACAGGACCATCAAGCTACAATGTTGTTAGTGTTGTTGAATACCAGACCTCTGCGGTGAATGTACTGTGTATTTTGCACAAGTATGTTACCGATATCTAGATAGCTTTAGCCACAAGCATGTGGTAACTTTAACACATTATGTTGCAATAATCAGATAGAATAAAGCAGGCATTTTTCCAATGTAACCAGATAGCATAACAACGCTTGATTACTATAGCATGTTGCTGAGGACAGTATGCACAAGCCGAAGTAACAAACACATATGCGATAACATTGCTCTAACAACCACCATACAGTACTGATAGCAATGTTGCTGAAATGACAGCATATTACTGATGCCTGAAAAATTTAGTACAGCATGTGACAATAACTCCAGGTATAAGCCTAAAACACAGCCATGTTCCAAATAACGACTGGGCTAAATAACCTTAAAAATAAAATAACCATGTTTTCAATAGCAACCAGCCGCGGCGCTACCATTGCTACCATTTTAGGTCCGGGCCCACCCATTTTCTACTATGGTTTTGTACATTCCTTCATTCGGATCTATTTGCGATCCATTCCATTCTAAACAAACAACGCAGTTTAGCCTTCATTCGTCCTTGTTACATTATTCATTAAGATAATAATAAATGCACGCATAATTATCAGTGAACTTGATAAATGTTGCAGATATGTTTTACCATGCATGCACAAACAAATGCCTTGTGTGCAAAATTCAGAATAAAATTAATGTGCAGCAATTTGTACAAATAGAGAGTCTGTAGGCCTATATGTGTTGTAGCCATCAAGCTCATTTAGTTTCATATTTGTTAAAATATTATAATGTTATTTTTTCATCTAAGTTGATTATGAAAAGTGAACCGCACGAGTAAGATAGGATACGCAATATCGAGAGACATGGAGCGGGTCAGACATGATTTTGACCACTTAATTAAGTTAGAAAGCCCTTTTTTAAGTGAATTTCGTTTTGTATAAATTGTATCTTAATTTTAATATTTTTTTTATCAACCAATTGCCTGGATAAATATAGGAGACAATATAATCATAGAGGCGCCCGCGCGGTCACTTGCATTGCTCGTGAACAGGAGCGCATCTAATCCTAACTTAACGAAACTCAGCATATGCCTCACAGACATGAAATATATCTTAAAGCTTGAAATGTCTTTTTAACAATTTAAAACGAAAAGAAAAAGGCTAGGCCTACTCTCTGATTATGCAATCCATGATGTGCATTTCTCAGGCGCGTTCACGGAGATGACGATCGACAACTTCATCTTTACAGCTGTTGCTGCTGTTAATAAACTAAAAATAATAGGCCTATAATTTTATTAAACAATACATTCAATTAAATTGTAATTTTATTAAAAAAAGCAACAAAAAATTCCTGTTTAAGTTTTTTTTTTTTTTTTTTTTTTTTAAACCTGTATTATGCATTAAATTCAGGTAGGCTATGAGTCGCTGTCCTACGTGCCGCAGAAAAGCGCTGAAACGGAGATGAAGGGGAACCCCCTTCTTTTTTTTTTTGGCTTATTTTAACTGGCCCATCCAGTTTTCTGGAGGCCCACCTACAATCAAAATCCTGGCGCCGCTAGTGATAGCAACTAACATATTTTAAAGCAAGCAGTTTTTAATAGCCACTAGATAGCCTTAGAACAAGCAGTGTTTCAATAATAGTTTTTTTTTTTTTTTTTTTTTGCCTGTGCAACGCGATCAGTTGCCAATGACAACACAGTAACGCACATAGCCAATATGAACGCATGAGCCTAGCAAGAGCATTTTAAAGAAAACAACTAAGTTAGAATGGCCCAAGCCACACATATTCTCGAGGTCGGACATCCGGGACTTGTGCTCCCATAGTGCACTGCGCACGCATAGCAACCGCGGCGAAGGGTAAAACAAACGACTGCCCGCCATTAAGCAACACACGAAGCGGAAGATAAACGAGCGCCTAACTCTTTTCCTTTGGTTGCAAATCATGCCGAAAAACTGTTGTGTTGTTGGTTGCACCAACAACAATCTCAGCTCTCAGATTCTGTCACTTTTATTACGAAATTCAGACAATAAATAGCGTTTTGGCGCTTGTAAATGTGACGCGACAGATCCCTAGCGGCACGTGAACCGATCTTCTCTAACTTACTAGCTAACGTTAACAGTAAATAAACACGAATGAACAATGTTGAAAGATACAGTACAACTTACCGAAATGTATATTCCTCATACATAATATCGACCAATCAATCAAACAAAGGGGTCAATAAAACAGCTGAAGAACAATTATGTCACATTACATTTACCTCAGGAAATCCATTTGATGACCATAATATAGGCTAAAGCACGTAAGTTAGTTGGTCTGAAAAAAAGAGCTATAGAGAGTAACGTTATTTTGCTAAATATAAATAATACTGCCAGCTGATGGGGCTCTCTGTATGTTTTCAGCATTAGGTGAGTTGTTTTTTTCTTGAGAAAAATTAATGCCTATCTTGCGTAGCCTACCTAATATTTATCCAAATTAGTCAATATTAAATCAAATCCCAATAATTGAATTGAAATAATAAAAAAGCGTAACGTTAGCTTACCAGAAATTGTACCATGTAAACATTGTAACATGTTCTCACTAAACCTAATAAAATTCAATTTAGTTACTAAAATGTTTTGACAATCAAAATACACTTAATGTGATGCAATATTTTTTTTTTACAGACGCTAGGAGACTGTTACTGATAAGACATTCTGTAATAGAAGGAAGATCTGTATTCATATAGCGCCTTTCACAGACATGTAACGTTAGCTAGTCACAACTCACAAAGCACTTTACATGAGTGTTTTATTACATTCACTTCTCACCACCGACATACATTCGCATACACAGATATCATTCATCATTAATACAAAGTAGTCCGTTAGTATCCATAATTGACATAATCCACAGCAAAACTTCCGTGAATAGATACCTTTTTGATTTGCCTCGGGCTTTGCCTTCGGTTTGTTTTACCCTTCAAACATGGCGGCGGCTTGTTGCTACGCAGGTCACATGATTTGTGACGTAACGCCGACCGAGAGAATAGCATTAGCAACAAGCATGTTGCCAAAACCCTGATAGATTTTAGCAATGAGCATTAAAAAGGACTTAGCTTAGCTTTGTGAAGACTTTCAGAGATGAATGGAGAATGAATCACGTCGAGTCCTGTGTCAATAGCGATGCGAGCAGCAATGCAGACTGAGGTCACTTCCAAATCAGGAAACTTATGATCAATGCGGCAAATCTCGTGTTCAAGTTTAAGATGAATCTGAGGTGAAATCCTTGTGGGGAACTAATTCCTCTTGCTAAATTCCCGATTGCACGGTTCCTTGTGAGATTATGTGGTTTGCCTGCCGAGATAGGTGTCATATCCCTATAGGTAGATGTGGATCAGCTGATGTGAGCTTGACTAACGTGACCTGCCAGAATTAACGCTACGCTTGATTTTCTTCCATGGATCAAAAATAAGTTTAATCGTCCTCTATGTTACAACCTTATGAAATTGCAGTAACAACATCCTGTCTAACTGCAGAATGCATTACACACAAAATCCATTGGGGGCGTATTACACAGACTAGGCTGTAGCTGTAGCCCATGTGATCAGGGTGCCTTACATACATTACATTACATAGGGTACATTTCTTACATACGGTTCCTTTAACATATTTAATTATTGCATTTTTGCATAATATTCTGAGTTTGCTTTTCACTGTTATTATTCATTTTGAGGAATACTGAATCTGTTTTTGTTCTAGTGAGAGGAGTAAATGCATGCTCACTTTTAGTCTAGAACTACAATAACTATCATGTTCACACACAGCGCACACAACGCCTCTAAACCTTACTCAAGATTTCTCTCAACATGGGGACAGAAGAGATGTTGGTCAATAAATGGGAAAACGGAGTAGCATTACTTATTTGGAAATATAACTTGTTGCTCATTTAAAAGTAATGTGTAACTTTACTAGTTACGTGAAAAAAAAGAAAGAAAGAATCAGATGTAGGCCTACTTGTAATGCGTTGCCCCCAAAACCAATAAGAACAAATCAAAAGATTCAAATGAACATTAAATGTTGTTTCACACTCACAATATTCATTATGAGTAATTCTTGCTGATAAGATCTGCAACTTTTTTTTTTCTCTCTCCTTATTAGTTAAACATGATAGTACATTCTGATAAAAAAAAGATGTTCCATTTTCATTATCAAAATGAGTAAAAAAAAATGTTTTTATTATTAATGTATTTTTTATATGTATTATTTTAGTTGCATGCACTATAATACGGTTCTCAATTTCCATCTACATTTTCTGTACGAATTTCAGTAATTCATTAAAGATGTGACACAAGAGATGCAGCACTGGAGAAGTAAATAAATATATTAAGGTCATTTTTTTTCTTTTTAACTAGTGAAAATGAACCAGTTATTAATTATTCACTTAGTCATGTCTACAGCTCACTTGAATTTGTTCTAGATCATTAGATATGACATTGTGGTGCCCTGGAAACCGATCTGATAAAGAGACTAGAAACTCTTTCCATTATGTGTTGAAATGTAAAAAAAAAAAAACACTTCCAAACATACTACCCATCCTAAATAGTATGCAAAATTTGTTTCATAAGAGTATCATGTATTAACAACAATAAGTCAAATAGTTTTCAATGTTACAACCTGAAATTGCAGTAACATCCTGTCTAAATGCATTGCACACACAAAATAAAAAATTTCTTCCTCACATTTGTTTCCTGAGCTCCTGTAAAGTTAATCAAGAGGTTTACTTCTACCTCACTTCTGCAGTTTGAGAACAATATCACAGTAGACATTACAGTTTTATAGCCATTATGAATTTTATTTTTGATTTGGAGTACAGTGATTAATAATGAAGATGACAATTAGTACTTCATGTCAAATGGCTGACAGCCCCTATAGTCTACTTCTAAAAAGACCACAAAAATACAAAACCTGTCATGTTTAAATTCCTCATAACTGTTTAATGTCGGCCCAAGTATTCAAACATATTTGTGTTTTATATATTGCATGCAAGTGTTAATTGCGACACTATGCATCATCTTTTAACAGTTTTTTTGTCATCTGACACTGTGGTTGGAGCTGATGACCTCAACAGATCGTGCTACAATGGGTGTGAAGTTTTACTGCGTCCATCAAAAGTATGTGAAATTGCTTTAGCTTTTTCTCTGCAATTTATTTAAAGAAAGACTAAAACCTGAAACAAATTTATCTAGAGGAAAAAATGCTTCGAATGGCTTCAGTGCAATGTTATCATATAGGAAATGTGTTAGATTTAATATGAAAAAAATATGTATACACTGCATTCATCAAAGCAGTTAGGGTCATGTGACCTGTAGCATTGCATATGCAAAATATTTCACATACTTAACTTGCATTTGTATATAGTATTGTATACATAGAAAATTGTTTTAGGGTTTTACAAAAGTGGACATTGCCTTATACAGAGATTTTGGACCTCGCTTTTTTCCTCACACCAAAGCGTGTGCTGAACTGGTGCTGAACTGGTGCTTGCCAGATGATGGTTTTAGATATTAGACCACAAGGATTAGCAAGAATTTACTCACAGTGTTACTGACATCATAAAGTGAGAAACTGAGTCTCCACCCACTGAAAAGAACAATAAATACTCTTCTTCTTCTGCAGACACTCACAGATCATCTTCTTCATCATGACCATCATCATCATCTCTGTGCTCCTGCTGGCTTCTCTGCTGCCACACCTGACCTTCACTGGTGAGACTGATTATATAACAGCATATTATTATAATTTTTTAAGAATAATTCATTGGTATGTGCTGAATAAGTTGACTGACAGCACTCTCTCTCTCTCTCAGCTCATGTGAATGTGGGTATAGTGAACGGCACAGAAGCCAAACCCCACTCCAGACCTTACATGGTTTCTCTTCAGAAGAACTCTCGACATATCTGCGGTGGATTCCTCATTTCTGATGAGTTTGTCTTGACTGCTGCACATTGCCGAAAGAAGTAAGACAAGTAATTTTGTCTGAACTAAATTCATGAATTTTCTATTCAATTCACATTTATTTGTATTGCACTTTTCACAACACATTATCGTTTCAAAGCAGCTTTACAGAAAAATACATGTTTCTACATTACAGTTTTGAGTAATCTGTTATCAGAGGTGACTGTCGTAATCTCTTCACAGGTTTTGGGTTATCTGAAATCTAACAAAACTTTAAAACTAAAACTAAACTAAATTAAAACTAAAATCTCAATTATGGTTTCATCATACCTTAAAAAAATGTTCTGAAAGAATAAAGAAACCTAAAAGCTGAAGTTAAGATGAATGTTTCCATAAACAGAAAAGAAAAGCTGACAGTTGTGGTTGGTGCACATGACCTACGAGAAATTAATGTCCGGATTAAAGTGAAGTCCTACTACAAACATCTGAATTATAGTGAAAAACCTTTTCGGAATGACATCATGCTTTTGAGGGTAACAGACTGCATTTATACCAGTTGTTCAAAATGATACCTAATCATTTAAACACTGTCTATTAACATATAATTACGTTTTTATGATTGCAGCTAGAGAAAAAAGTCTATAAGAACAAAAATGTCAAATGGATTTCAATACCAAAGACAGAAGAAGACATCGCAGCAGATTCTGTTTGCAGTGTTGCAGGCTGGGGACGTTTATCAACTAATGGCACTGCAAGCCCAGTCCTCATGGAAACAAATGTGAAGATCAAGGATAACAAAAAATGTAAAAATAGTTGGGGATCGACGTTCTCAGCTGCACAGATGATGTGTGTATATGGCCATGGAGCAACCTGTAAAGTATGTAAAACATTTTTTAAATAATAATAATATTAGTAATTACAAAAAAAAAAAAAAAAATATATATATATATATATATATATATATATATATATATATATATATATATATATATATACACAATAATAAATAAACAAATTATTATTTCAATTTATATAACACTTTACAATGCATTCTCAATGTGCTGAAGAGAGAAAGGTGATAACTGATATAGTGACTTGCTGATCCTTGTGTTTTTTAACAGGGGGATTCAGGAGGTCCTTTGGTTTGTGGAAACACTGCAGTCGGTATCACATCTTTTGGATATAAATTTCTCTGCAATTCGCCTCAGTATCCTAAAGTGTCTACTAAGATTTCGGCCTTTCTTCAATGGATCAAAAATATAATCAAACAAAAATAATTGACTTTACAGTATAATAATAAAAAAAGATGTGTAGTACTAGTGCGTAATCAAAAATGTTTTCAAATGTTTAAAAGATTCTCCCACATCTTTTTCTAATAAAACTATCATGTGTTAACAACAAGTCAAATGGTCCTCAATGTTACAACCTCATGAAATTGAGTAATATCCAGTCTAAATGCATTACACAAATAAAATATACTTTTTCTTCCTCACATCTATTTCCTGAGCTTGTTTCTTAACTGAGGGATTCAGGGGGTCTTTGGTTTGTGGAAACACTGCAGTTGGTGTCACATCTTTTCATCACATTGATCTCTGTAATTCACCTCAGTTTCCTAATATGTATACAAAAATTTCAGATTTTCTTCCATGGATCAAAAATAAGTTTAATCGTCCTCAATGTTACAAACTTATGAAATTGCAATAACAACATCCTGTCTAACTGCAGAATGCATTACACACAAAATCCATTGGGGCGTATTAACACAGACTAGGCTGTAGACTAGGAGCCCATGTGATCAGGGTGCCTCTGTTCAGCGGTTATGGAAATATTTTCAGATTATTCTTTTTCTACAATACTAGTAATTACTAGTGTTACTGGACAGAGGTTTTAAAATATCAGACAATTGACGAGCGCACAATCGCCCATGATGGACTAATCTTATATCACCCCTCCCTACAATTTACACCACACCACTCACCAATAGTGGGTTTTCTAAACACGAACAGGTACGGTTAATCTGAAAATGGATCAGAGCCCTGCTAATGCTTTGACAATGTAAAGCCGTTTTACCATACAAATAAAGCTAATCTGAACTTGTCAATCACTGATTGATTTGCGATGCATTTTTCAAATGGGGAGAGACCACAGCAAGGGCATCAACACATTTTAATAATGTCACATGAAAGGCACAGAGAGACAGAGTAGTTTGCACCTCAGTGACACATCTGTACCATTTACTTCACAGGACACGTGCTTTCCACTTCATATGTATCTACGTGTGTGTTCTATCATGTAACTATGTCTTGTTTGGTCTCATCTGACAGCTGAACCTAATAGAGGTATTAAAGTATCATACAGTCTAGGTATTATTGCTTAAACATGCATTGAGGAGAATATGTTAATGTACTTCTCTCCCTCTTCATCACCCATTTGCCTTATCTTTTGGCTTCCTGTCAGTTGAAGATAATGATACATAGTGTGTGAAGCTTGTTTACATGTGCTCATTGCGCCCTCTAGCGGTGTAGACTGCAAAAAACCTATGTACATGTCTTAGTTTCAGTAAGATCAAACTGAACAGAAATGTCTTTCTTTTCATCTCATGCTATGAGAGAAAAAACTCTTCATTGAATGGCTAGATTTACATCCTCCTTCTTTACATTCTGTGCACTGTCAGTGTAACGGTGGCCAGCTAATTGTGAAGGTAAACCTCACTCCCATGATGTCAAGCGAACTAAACAATATCAAGTGGATATCCATACCAATGAAAGAAGATAATATTGAAGCAGATACTGTTTTTAGTTTGTAACTACAGTATATGTATGTATATTGTAACTATTCAACTTCACAGATGATGTGTGTATATGACAATTGAGTAATCAAATCTTAATGTGTTAGCAAAGTTTAAAAATATGACAACACAAGACTTATGTGTTGATCTGTGTTTCTTGACAGGGGGATTCAGGAGGTCCGTTGGTTTATGGAGACACTGCAGTTGATGTCACATCCTTCAGAGACCCCAATCTCTGTATCTCACCTAAACTACCTGAAGTTTATATTAAGATTTCAGCATTATCTTCCATGTATAGAGAGCATTATTGGATATGTTAATTTAATTAATTGCCGGTGAAATGGGGTGATTTTGCTTTTTTAAAGTTAAGTTAATTTGCCCTCAAAACTTCTTACAATAAACATAATATACATTCAGGGCTGTATTTATTTATTTATCACTTTTTATTTATTTGCTAAAAATGGAAGAGTGCAGAAACATAACATCTCTTACACCTCAACATTACACATCAAAGTAGAACAGATCTGTGGGAAGACATCACTAAATAAAAACTCTTGTTTGCAAACTAGCACTAACCTATCCCATGACACTCCTCTATAAGACTAATACTGTCAACAGTTACATCTTTTCTTTAGTTTAGTGCAAAATGCTGTTACCCATCACAAAGGGGTCTATTTGAATCTTTTCTGGAGCCTCCTTGCACCAGCTACAAAACAAGAGCTGTTGGTCAGAATCGAAAGTTAACCACGGAAAATCTTTTTTCCACACGGGGTTATATCTATAAATTTTCATTTTTGTTTCTCCCTTACTTTGATTTGGTAAAATTGCTTCTGTCGATTCTTCCTCGGCTCATTTGGGGTTTTCGTGGATCACTTGAAAATAGCGCTTCGTTTTCTCGTCAACTAGCAGCTGCGTAGAAATAATGGGCGTTACTTAAGAATTGTGCGAAATGGAGTTGGACAAAATGACTCAATGCAGCCGGGACACGAGTTTTAATCGCAGTTTTAATTCAAGTATAATAGCAGTGCGCCATCGATCTCACACGCAAACAAGTATAACAATCACTTCACACTATTAAGCGGCTGTGTTATGAACATGCAAAACTGTATTGCTCACGTGCTACAGTGGTAAATTTATTCATTGCACAGACCAATTTTTCCAATTGAGACTGTTGCGTACATCAACCGGTAAGGTGGTCTACGCTCCCGTCGCATGTTGCAACTCGCCAGCCATCCCCTCTTTTGGAGGCAGAAGCATCTGAGGTCGATTTGTGCTGTTCATATTCTGGGGGTGCTCAAGAATGGAGACTCCATCCCCGGGCGGTCCAGCTGATCTGGCGTCGTTTCGGAGCCTCACAGGCAGACCTCTTTGCCTCTCCAGAAACCACCCATTGCCAGTTGTTTTACTCTCTGACCGAGGGAATACTCGGTTCAGATGCGCTGGCCCACAGCTGGCCCCGAGGCCTACACAAATATGCGTTTCCCCCAGTGAGCCTACTAGCACAGACATTGTGCAAGGTCAGGAAGGACGTGCTTTCCTTCTTGCAGCAGGGGTTGGAGCGAAGGCTGTCTCCCTCCACCCTGAAAGTCTATGCTGCTACCATCTCATCCCACCACGACTTGGTGGAGGGTAAGTCAGTTGGGAAGCATGACATGGTCATCAGGTTCCTTAGGGGGGCGAGGAGATTAAATCCACCCCGCCCTCCTTCTTTACCCTCTTGGGATTTGTCTCTGGTACTCAGAGCACTCCAGAATGCCCCATTTGAGCCTTTGCAATCAGTAGACTTGTCTCTAAAAACGTTGCTCCAGGTTGCACTGGCTTCCATTAAGAGGGTAGGGGACCTGCAGGCTTTTTCGATCGACAAATTGTGCATAGATTTCGGGCCGGGTGATTCCCAGGTAATCAATAAGTCGATCCGACGATACGTTGACAGAACTCAATAATAATAATAAGTTTTATTTATATAGCGCCTTTCCAGAGCTCAAGGACACTTTACAATAAACAAACAACAATAAAGGCAGTTGACAAAGACAGCAGACAGAACAACAGTAGGCAATTGAGAGTGCAAGTACAGTAAGTGAGAATTGGTAGATGGGGCAGCAACCAGCAGAATACAAACAGATATAACTCTGAAAGAAGAAAAAAAAAACGACTAAATTAAGAATTATAACATTCAGAAAATAGGTGAGTTTTGAGCATGGATTTGAATTCAGAGATAGTGTTAACAGAACAGAGTGATCGGGGGAGAGAGTTCCACATTTTGGGCGCAACAACACTGAATGATCTGCCCCCCATTGAAGCAAGGCGATGCCGAGGGACGACGAGAAGGCTGGAATCAGCGGATCGTAAAGAGCGAGTAGGGGTGTAGGGGAGAAGCAGGTTACAGAGATAGGGGGGAGCCAAGCCGTGCAGAGATTTAAAAGTGAGAAGGAGAATTTTGAATTTGATACGGTAAGCCACAGGAAGCCAGTGAAGATCATGCAGAATTGGGGAAATATGTGCAGAACGCTTGGTGTGGGTGAGTAGTCTGGCAGCAGAGTTTTGAATATATTGTAATTTGGAAATGGAGCTAGCTGATAGGCCAATGAAAAGTGCATTGCAGTAATCAAGACGTGAGGTGACAAATGCATGGATGACAGTTTCAGCATCTGAGATACTGATAAAGGGACGGAGCTGAGCGATACGACGTAGATGAAAGAATGCCAATTTAGTGATGGAATTAATGTGAGAGTGGAAAGATAGAGTGGAATCAAAAATTACACCAAGATTTTTAACAGTACTAGATGGTAGTACTAGAACTCAAAGCTTCAGGACCTCAGACCAGCTCTTCGTCTGTTACGGAGGCCAGCAGAAGGGAAAGGCTGTGTCCAAGCAGAGGATGGGTAGTGGATAGTGGATGCCATCGCCCTGGCTTACCAAGCATAGGGCGTGCCTTGCCCGTTCAGGTTGCGAGCTCACTCCACTAGGAGTATTGCCTCTTCCTGGGCGCTGGCATGTGGTGCCTCTTTGACAGATATCTGTAGAGCTGCGGGCTGGGTGACACCTAACATGTTCGCTAGATTCTATAGCCTACGTGTAGAGCCGGTCTCCTCCTGTGTTCTCGCCTCAAACTGGTAGAAGACACCGAGTGGACCTGGCTTATGTTAGCTTGCTGCGCTAAGACATGCGCTATTGCTCCAGAGAGTTCCTACGGGTAAACCCTGTGAGTCCTCCGTCACCATCGGCTGCTAGACATATAGCGGAGCGTCCGGCACCAGGCCTATATTCAGCTGAATCCTTGAGAACCGGGTTTAGACATATGTGTGACCCTATGGGGATCCCATGTGTAACATTCCACGGCTGCTCCTAAACGGAAGCACGTGTCTTTCCCTTGGAGCCAAGTCCCCCAGTATTCTATACGGAACAGCTCTACGGGGTTAGTCCTATGTACATCTCCACATAACTACTTCGGGAAGAATGAGGCTTCCGCAGCGTTCTACTTTCTAACGGAAAGGGGACGCTTTCCCAGTGTTATCCAATAATCTCTCTGTTTGGGTTACCACGGCACAGCAGTGAATGATCTCTCTGTGCAAGCCCTCTCCCATCATCTTCCAGGTAAGAAGGGGCAGCAGGCTTGCATAGGGCACTGGAAGAGAGCAAGAGTTGTGGCGCTTTGGTAGAGATTCCCTCAGTCGTTAATCTATGAATGTCGAGAGTGAAGCGACCTAAAGAGAACGTCTCGGTTACTTATGTAACCCTCTTTCCCTGCAAGGTTATTTTCGTAAACGAAAACTGAAACTAAGACTAAAACTATTGGTCAAAAAACATTTTCGTAAACTGAAATAAAATTAAAAATTCATAATAAATGAAAAACTAAAACTAAACAAAACTAACAACAGTTACTGAAAAACTAACGGATATAAAATAATAATTATCAAAAATAAATAATCGTTTTCGTAATTAATAAGCTCTACTTTGGCGGAAAATCTGACCTATGGCTGTTTAAGGAAATGCCTGATATGGCGCTTCATGCGCGTGAAGTTGCTGAGGTGATTAACCGCTGTCCTGCTGTGACGCGCACAATGAAGGACCATAACCTATAACACATCGCTAGTGCTAAGAGGCTTTTCATAAAGGATGCATCTGTTGCAGTGGAATAGGGAATAACACAGGTACTCAAGATTTCTCTCAACATGGGGACAGGAGAGATGTTGGTCAATAAATGGGAAAACGGAGTAGCATTACTTGTTTGGAAAAAGTAATGTGTTGCTCATTTAAAAGTAATGCATAACTTACTAGTTACATGAAAAAAAAAAGAAAGAATCAGATGTACTTGTAATGTGTTGCCCCCAAAACTGATAAAAACAAATAAAAACATTCAAATGAACTTTGCAGCTGGTGGGGAAAATGTTTGGTACCACTTTATAATAACGTTCAGTTGTAAGTCATTTATAAGTGGTTAGTTAACCCTTTAAGGTAGGCACCATGAAAAAAGCAAAGGAAAAATTATTTATTTGCATTTTTTATTCAATTATGATAACAATAACAACAATCAATAGTTTTTTTTTCAATTAGACCCTACAGTATTTTAGATACAGTACTCTACCAAACGGTTGAGACATCTGTTCATAATAGAAGAATAACATTCAGAACAAGTCATATCAAGTGCAATTTCTTGACCAATAAAAAATCTGATGGCTGCTATTGATGGCTCCATAAGTGTGCATAAGTACATAGTGCATAAGTACATAGTGTATAAGTGCATAGTGCATAAATGCATAGTGTATAAGTGCATAGTGTATAAGTGCATAGTGCATAAGTACAGTGTATAAGTACATAGTGTATAAGTGCATAGTGCATAAATGCATAGTGTATAAGTGCATAGTCTATAAGTGCATAGTGCACTTATACAAAATAAACTTATAAAGTTCATACACTACACGGTTGGGTACATAGTGCATAAGTACATAGTGCATAAGTACATAGTGTATAAGTGCATAGTGCAAAAGTGCATAGAGCATAAGTACATAGTGCATAAGTGCATAGTGCATAAATACATAGTGTATAAGTGCATAGTGCACAAGTGCATATTGCATAAGTACATAGTGCATAAGTGCATAGTGCATAAGTGTATAGTGCATAACTCCATAGTGTATAAGTTCATAGTGCATAAGTTCATAGTGCATAAAATGCATAGTGCATAAAATGCATAGTGCATAGTGCATAAGTACATAGTGTAGAAGTGCATAGTGCATAAATGCAGTGTATAAGTGCATAGTGCATAGTGTATAAGTGCATAGTGCATAAGTACATAGTCTATAAGTGCATAGTGCATAAATGCATAGTGTATAAGTGCATAGTCTATAAGTGCATAGTGCATAAATGCATAGTGCATAAGTACATAGTGTATAAGTACATAGTGCACAAGTACATAGTGCAAAAGTGCATAGTGCATAAGTGCATATTGCAAAAGTGCATAGTGCATAATTGTATAGTGCATAAGTACATAGTGCACAAGTACATAGTGTATAAGTGCATAGTGTATAAGTGCATAGTGCAAAAGTGCATAGTGCAAAAGTGCATAGTGCATAAGTGTATAGTGCATAAGTACATAGTGCACAAGTACATAGTGCAAAAGTGCATAGTGTATAAGTGCATAGTGTATAAGTGCATAGTGCAAAAGTGCATAGTGCATAAGTGTATAGTGCATAAGTACATAGTGCACAAGTGTATAGTGCATAAGTGCATAGTGCAGAAGTGTATAGTGCATAAGTGCATAGTGTATAAGTTCATAGTGCATAAGTACATAGTGCATAAGTGTATAGTGCATAAGTACATAGTGCACAAGTACATAGTGCAAAAGTGCATAGTGCATAAGTACATAGTGTAAAAGTGCATAGTGCAAAACTACTTCAAAAGAATCAAAAGAAGTGTCCCCACTCTCTTCTGCTGGTGTGGGCAAATAATCTGGATCATCTACGGGGTCATCATCACTCAGATCCGCATCTGAGTTCTCATATGGCAAGCCGTTTTAACTTTTATTCATTTCCAGGATATGAATTCTTGATATCAACAATTCAATTTTCACTAGTTAAAACGATAGTTATTGATATCAGAAATTAGATTTCTACTAGTAACAATGGCAATTTTTGATATCAGGAATTACATTTCCACTAGTAACAATGCTAATTCTTGATATCAGCATTTACATTTTCACTAGTTAAAATGATAATTATTGATATCAACAATTCAATTTCAACTAGTAAAAACTATAATTCTTGATATCTGTAATTGTATTTTCACTAGTGAAATGTCACCATAGGCTGCCATTCAAAATCAATTGTTGATATCAAGAATTGATTTCTTACTAGTTAAAATTCCAGTTTCACATATCAGAAATACAATTCTTACTAGTAAAAACCTTTATTTTTGATATCAAGAATTCAGTTGTCACTAGTTGAAATGTCTATTCTTGATATCAACAATTGAATTGCTACTAGAAACAATGTTCATTTTTGATATCAATAATTCAATTTTCACTAGTGACAATGTTAATTTCTGATATCATGAATGTGATTGTTACTAGTAAGAAAGCCATTTTAGATATCTGAAATGATATTGATATCAGAAATACATTTTCAGATATCAAAAATTAAAAATTTTACTAGTAGCAATTTAATTGTTGATATCAAGAATAGACATTTTTACTAGTAACCACATAATTCTTGATATCAGGAATTTGCATTTTTACTAGTAACAATGTAATTATTGATATCAAAAATTATATTTCTACTAAGAAATACAAAGCTGATATGTGTATTCAGAATTTTAACTGTGATATGTTAATTATTTGATGTATGTT
Source organism: Abramis brama (assembly GCF_963993115.1). Lineage (NCBI taxonomy): Eukaryota > Metazoa > Chordata > Actinopteri > Cypriniformes > Leuciscidae > Abramis > Abramis brama. The sequence continues at coordinate 21,103,913 of NC_139968.1, read as the reverse complement.
TTGTAGATTCAGTTATAAGTCATTTACAATTGATTAGTTAATATACTTACTTCTTAGTTATTAGTTAAAATATACTTTTTCTTCCTCACATATATCCTGAGCTTGTTTCTTAGCAGGGGGATTCAGGAGGTTTGTGGAAACACTGCAGTTGGTGTCACATCTTTTCATCACATTGATCTCTGTAATTCACCTCAGTTTCCTAATATGTATACAAAAATTTCAGATTTTCTTCCATGGATCAAAAATAAGTTTAATCGTCCTCAATGTTACAACCTTTTGAAATTGCAGTAACAACATCCTGTTTAACATTACACACAAAATCCATTGGGGCGTATTAACACAGACTATAGGGTGTAGACTAGGAGCCCATGTGATCAGGGTGCCTCTGTTCAGCGGTTTATGAAAATATTTTCTGATTTTCTACAGTACTAGTAATTACTGGTGTTACTGGACGGAGGTTTTAAAATATCAGACAATTGACTAGCGCACAATCGCCCATGATGGACTGATCTTAAATCTCCCCTCCCTACTTCAGTTTCAGTTGTAAACGTACACCACACCGGTCACCAATAGTGGGTTTTCTAAACTGCCGCTTGTCACGAACAGGTATGGTTAATCTGAAAATGCACAAAGGATCAGAGCCCTGCTAATGCTTTGACAATGTAAAGCCGTTTTACCATACCAATAAAGCTAATCTGAATTTGTCAATCACTGATTGATTTGCGATGCATTTTTCAAATGGGGAGAGACCACAGCAAGGGCATCAACACATTTTTAATAATGTCACATGAAAGGCACAGAGATACAGAGTAGTTTGCACCTCAATGACACATCTGTAGCATTTACTTCACAGGACACATGTGCTTTCCACTTCATATTTATCTACGTGTGTGTTCTAACATGTAACTACTGTACCTTTTGGCATTGATATAGCACAGTGATTAATAAAGGAAAATAACTTAACACATCTCTCTCTTTTTCTTTCGGCTGCTCCCATTAGAGATCACAAACAAAACACCTATCATTACTGTTTAATTTTGGCCCAAGTATATTTAAGCATATTTCAGTTTCACATATTTTATGCAAGTGTTAATAGTGGCACTATGCATACTCTTTTTACAGCTTTTTCGTGCCTACAGCTTTCGCCTGACACTTGCGGTTGGAGCACATGCGCTGAATGGCAGATCTTGCTTCAATGGGTGTGAAGTTTTACTGCTGATATTGCTTCAGCTTTTGCTCTGCATGCTTTTTCAAGAAAGGCCACCAATTTATCTAGAAAGAAAGAAATGTTTTAAATGGCTCCAGTACAATTAAGTGCTGTATATATACAGTGAGGAAAATAAGTATTTGAACACCCTGCTATTTTGCAAGTTCTCCCACTTGGAAATCATGGAGGGGTCTGAAATTGTCATCGTAGGTGCATGTCCACTGTGAGAGACATAATCTAAAAAAAAAAATCCAGAAATCACAATGTATGATTTTTTAACTACTCCCAAGTGGGAGAACTTGCAAAATAGCAGGGTGTTCAAATAGTTATTTTCCTCACTGTATATATAAATACTGTATGTTTGAGATATCATGTTTTCATGAAGGTTGACAGGCTGAAAGGTGCTGTTATTATCTTTGTTTTTACAACACATTTACTGCTAATAATACTATTATCCACGTGGAGACATTTCCCCGCAATGTATGGAATACCAGGACTTGACACACACACACACACACACACACACACACACACACACACACACACACACACACACACACACACACACACACACACACACACACAAGCGTGCGCATACAAAAACAGACACACACACACACACACACACACACACACACACACACACACACACACACACACACGCACACACACACACACATACTGGTATATATGGTTTAAGAGGACAGCATGTAACCACTATGGTTTAGAGGGACACCCATTGCCTAACACTCTACAAATTAAACAGACATGCTAAACAATGTTATATGGTCTCTTTAAGATACATCTCACTTAAAAGTGTTGTTCAAACTATAAAATCATGGAAAATAACACACCTGATTTTATATGGTTTACGAGGACAGCATGTAACCAATGTGGTTTAGAGGGACACCCAGTGCCTAACACTCTACAAATTAAACAGACATGCTAAACAATGTTATATGGTCTCTTTAAGATACATCTCACTTAAAAGTGTTGCTCTAACCATAAAATCATGGAAAATAACACACCTGATTTTACACAGGCTTCCATGGTCAACTGAATCATGGTTTGCTAGGACATCCAGGTTTAAAGGGACAGTTCCCTTTCGTTCAATCACTCTGAGTTACGTAAGTGATTGACGAATGGGGGTTTCGCTTGGAAGCCTATCACCTTCGAGATCTTACAAAACGAGCCAATGGCAAAACTTGAATTTGCATAACGCAACTCCGCCCCACCGCGTGGGTATAAAAGGAGCAGCGCGGCAATCTCGCATTATGTTTTTCCATCGGAGCCGAGTGTTTCTTTACTTCTCTCCACTGCAAGCTGTCTACGAGTTCTAGATACTGTACGAGACGAGTGACTCTTCAGCGGTGTTGGTTTGATGGCGTGTTCCAGCGAGATCTCTTTCCTGCTGCTGGTCTGTGCAGTGATCTGCCAACAGTGTGTGTTTTCTCCTGTCACCGCGGAACACTCGTCCTTCCCTAGCCTCCTCTGTCTGGACGCGGCCTTGCTGCCCCATTGAGGGTATGTCTGTGGTTCACATGATATGCGGGAGGCTGAGCAAAACACGTTCCTCAACACCCCCATATCCTAGGCTGGCCTCTTCTGCGGCGCATCCCAGGACTTTGCCCAACAGTTTTCGCCCACCCAGGAGCAGCCCGAGGCCATTAAACATTCTGCCCCGGCGGCCAGCTGCTGCTTCCACCCAGCCGCCGACTCAGCCGCCTCAGTCCGCTCACCGCCGAGGACGCCCTACTGTGGCTCCCGCTCCTCCCGCCCGGACCCAGCAGCAGCATTCACCAGCCCTGCAGGCTGTCAAACGGCAGGCAAAGCGGCACTCCTGATACGGGCAGATGGAAATGTGAAAGCTCCACCTCGCCACTCTCATCCCCCTCTGTCGCCAGACTCGTCCTTCCCTGGCCTTCTCTGTCAGGACCAAGCGTGCCGCACAAGCCCTGAAAAGTGAAGCCAAAACGTCTCGATCGCCCCCCGGTGACTGGTCCTAGTATAGGTCATAAGCCCCGCCTCCCCGTGTTATTCAACGAGACGTGAGACCAACTAAACAATTAAATTACACTTCAAATATCTTTTTTCCAAAGGTGGTTTCTTTCATTTGCTGTCGTTTTTATCACGCTGATGTAAGTTCAAGTGTCTGTTTCAAAAATAAGTTGTTTTTTAGTTAGTTACGTGATGTGGTGGTGTAACGTCATGATTGACAGCTGTGATTGACAGGTTCTCTGAGCGAAGTAGTCACTGAAGCACCAACGGACATTTTTTTCGGGATCTTCGGAGGACTGAGGAGATTGTATTTACTTTATTTTAACAAGCCTCTTTTAATTTTTAAAAAAAGTGTGCAGAACTGTGAGAGTGAGGGCGGAGCGTTGATTTTGCGGCTTTACTTCCTGCTCACTACTGCGCAGGTCTGGTCCCGAGATCGCTACTGCGCAGACTCAAGTTCCAATATGTCAGCGCCATATCGGGACACTGGCGGCTTCAGTTCTCATCAATGGAAGAGAGCGAAGGGGCGTCGTCCATCTTTTTTTACAGTCTATGGTCAGGACGCAGCCTTGCTGCCCCATCATGGGTACATCTGTGGTTCACATGACCCCGCTGGTTCAGTTTTTGGGAGCCTGGCTGGAGCTTCCTAAGCTGTCCCGCTGGCTCGCGAGAACCATCAGGCTCGGCTATGCATTTCAGTTCGCAGTCTCCTCCCTGAAAGCAGGGAGTCTGCTATACCATGGTGGGTGGCAATGCCCCTGTCATGCGTGCAGAGGTCACCACCCTACTGGCGAAGGGTGGAATCGAGACCGCCCCTCCGGCCGAAATGTAGTCCGGCTTCTATAGCCCCTACTTCATTGTACCCAAGAAGAGCAGTGGGTTACGGCCAATCCTGGACCTGCACATTTTGAATATATATACAGGCTCACAGGCTTCCATTCAAGATGTTGACAGCCATACGCATTTTTGAATGCGTTCGTCCGTTGGATTGGTTTGCAGCGATCGACCTGTAGGACGGATACTTTCAAGTCTCCACTCTTCCTCGACACAGACCGTTTCTACGGTTTGCTTTCGAGGGGCAGGCATACTAGTACACGGTACTTCCATTCAGGCTAGTGTCTCCTTGCATCTTCAAGTCGTTGAGGCACTCCTTGTGCCACTCCGGCAACACAGGGTTCACAACCTGAACTATCTTGCCCGTCTGGGCCTTCGGGTCAACTGGGAAAACAGCAAACTTTCCCCCGTGCAGAGGATCACTTTTCTTGGTATGGAAATTGACTCGGTAGCCATGTACGCACAGCTTACGAGCGAGCGCGTGTAGTCACTGCTGAACTGACTCTTGAGTCAATTCAAGGGCAAGTTTGCGGTTCCACTGAAGTTATTTTAGAGGCTCCTGGGGCATATGGCATCCGCAGCGGCTGCCACGCCACTCTGCACCGTTTACGTTTGCTCAAGGACCAACACATACTAGTCCGTTCAGACATCATGGCGACAGTAGTGTATATCAACCAACAAGGTTGCACTCCCGCTGTATATCGCAACTCACCCTTCACTCTTATGGAGTCAGGTCGCTTTGAGCCATTTACAGTCCGGGAGAGCTGAATTGTGCAACCGCAGGCTCTCACGATTTCGTCCACTTCCCGGGGAATGGAGACTTCATTCCCAGACGGTTCAGCTGATTTGGGAACAGTTCGGCGAAGCACAGGTAGATCTGTTTGCCTCCCCAGACACTTCCCACTTTATTCCCTGACCGAGGGGACCCTCGGCTTGGATGCACTAGAACACAACTGACGGCTGCATGTGTGTGTTCTGGACAGGACGCGGCAGGTTTGAGTACCCTACCACCTCAGGTGGTGGCCACCATCACTTCTGCTTGGGCCTCCACAAGACACGCCTATGCTCTGAAGTGGAACCTCTTCATCACCTGGTGTTCTTCTCCATGTATACCATGATTGTGTTTACACAAACACATTTGATAGAGAGGAACTGTCAGCTGTAGAACTACATACACAAGTCCTGCTAAACCATGTGTCCTTGTATACCATGATTGTGTTTACACAAACACATTTGATAGAGAGGAACTGTCAGCTGTAGAACTACATACACAAGTCCTGCTAAACCATGTGTCCTTGTAAACCATGATTGTGTTTACACAAACACATTTGATAGAGAGGAACTGTCAGCTGTAGAACTACATACACAAGTCCTGCTAAACCATGTGTCCTTGTATACCATGATTGTGTTTACACAAACACATTTGATAGAGAGGAACTGTTGGTTATAGAACTACATACACAAGTCCTGCTAAACCACGTGTCCTTGTATACCATGATTGTGTTTACACAAACACATTTGATAGAGAGGAACTGTTGGTTATAGAACTACATACACAAGTCCTGCTAAACCACGTGTCCTTGTATACCATGATTGTGTTTACACAAACACATTTGATAGAGAGGAACTGTCAGCTGTAGAACTACATACACAAGTCCTGCTAAACCATGTGTCCTTGTATACCATGATTGTGTTTACACAAACACATTTGATAGAGAGGTAAACCATGTGTCCTTGTAAACCATGATTGTGTTTACACAAAAACATTTGATAGAGATGAACTGTCGATTATAGAACTACATACACAAGTCCTGCTAAACCATGTGTCCTTGTAAACCATGATTGTGTTTACACAAACACATTTGATAGAGAGGAACTGTCGGCTATAGAACTACATACACAAGTCCTGCTAAACCATGTGTCCTTATATACCATGATTGTGTTTACACAAACACATTTGATAGAGAGGAACTGTCGGCTATAGAACTACATACACAAGTCCTGCTAAACCATGTGTCCTTATATACCATGATTGTGTTTACACAAAAACATTTGATAGAGATGAACTGTCGATTATAGAACTACATACACAAGTCCTGCTAAACCATGTGTCCTTGTCAACCATGATTGTGTTTACACAAACACATTTGATAGAGAGGAACTGTCGGCTATAGAACTACATACACAAGTCCTGCTAAACCATGTGTCCTTATATACCATGATTGTGTTTACACAAACACATTTGATAGAGAGGAACTGTCGGCTATAGAACTACATACACAAGTCCTGCTAAACCATGTGTCCTTGTAAACCATGATTGTGTTTACACAAACACATTTGATAGAGAGGAACTGTCGGCTATAGAACTACATACACAAGTCCTGCTAAACCATGTGTCCTTATATACCATGATTGTGTTTACACAAACACATTTGATAGAGAGGAACTGTCGGCTATAGAACTACATACACAAGTCCTGCTAAACCATGTGTCCTTATATACCATGATTGTGTTTACACAAACACATTTGATAGAGATGAACTGTCGGCTATAGAACTACATACACAAGTCCTGCTAAACCATGTGTCCTTATAAACCATGATTGTGTTTACACAAACACATTTGATAGAGATGAACTGTCGGCTATAGAACTACATACACAAGTCCTGCTAAACCATGTGTCCTTGTAAACCATGATTGTGTTTACACAAACACATTTGATAGAGATGAACTGTTGATTATAGAACTACATACACAAGTCCTGCTAAACCATGTGTCCTTGTATACCATGATTGTGTTTACAAAATATTAATAGGGAATAGGTAAGCAGTTTGAATAGAAGAATAAAATAGAAGACAGATAGAATAAACTCATTTACATATTTATTTATTGTAAGTTAGGGAAGCAGTTTGAATAGAAGAATAAAATAGAAGACAGATAGAATAAACTCATTTACATATTTATTTATTGTAAGTTAGGGAAGCAGTTTGAATAGAAGAATAAAATAGAAGACAGATAGAATAAACTCATTTACATATTTATTTATTGTAAGTTAGGGAAGCAGTTTGAATAGAAGAATAAAATAGAAGACAGATAGAATAAACTCATTTACATATTTATTTATTGTAAGTTAGGGAAGCAGTTTGAATAGAAGAATAAAATAAAAGACAGATAGAATAAACTCATTTACATATTTATTTCTTGTAAGTTAGGGAAGCAGTTTGATTTGACGGTCACTTACTGAATTGTGACAGATAGAATAGAAGATGGATAGAATAAACTCATTTACATATTTATTTCTTGTAAGCTAGGGAAGCAGTTTGATTTGACGGTCACTTACTGAATTGTGACAGATAGAATAGAAGATGGATAGAATAAACTCATTTACATATTTGTTTCTTGTAAGCTAGGGAAGCAGTTTGATTTGACGGTCACTTACTGAATTGTGACAGATAGAATAGAAGATAGATAGAAAAAAATAATTTATATACTTGTTTCTTGTAAGCTAGGGAAGCAGTTTGATTTGACGGTCACTTACTGAATTGTGACAGATAGAATAGAAGATAGATAGAATAAACTCATTTACATATTTGTTTCTTGTAAGCTAGGGAAGCAGTTTGATTTGACGGTCACTTACTGAATTGTGACAGATAGAATAGAAGATAGATAGAATAAACTCATTTACATATTTGTTTCTTGTAAGCTAGGGAAGCAGTTTGATTTGACGGTCACTTACTGAATTGTGACAGATAGAATAGAAGATAGATAGAATAAACTCATTTACATATTCGTTTCTTGTAAGCTAGGGAAGCAGTTTGATTTGACGGTCACTTACTGAATTGTGACAGATAGAATAGAAGATAGATAGAATAAACTCATTTACATATTTGTTTCTTGTAAGCTAGGAAAGCAGTTTGATTTGACGGTCACTTACTGAATTGTGACAGATAGAATAGAAGATAGATAGAATAAACTCATTTACATATTTGTTTCTTGTAAGCTAGGGAAGCAGTTTGATTTGACGGTCACTTACTGAATTGTGACAGATAGAATAGAAGATAGATAGAATAAACTCATTTACATATTCGTTTCTTGTAAGCTAGGGAAGCAGTTTGATTTGACGGTCACTTACTGAATTGTGACAGATAGAATAGAAGATAGATAGAATAAACTCATTTACATATTTGTTTCTTGTAAGCTAGGGAAGCAGTTTGATTTGACGGTCACTTACTGAATTGTGACAGATAGAATAGAAGATAGATAGAATAAACTCATTTACATATTTGTTTCTTGTAAGCTAGGGAAGCAGTTTGATTTGACGGTCACTTACTGAATTGTGACAGATAGAATAGAAGATAGATAGAATAAACTCATTTACATATTTGTTTCTTGTAAGCTAGGGAAGCAGTTTGATTTGACGGTCACTTACTGAATTGTGACAGATAGAATAGAAGATAGATAGAATAAACTCATTTACATATTTGTTTCTTGTAAGCTAGGGAAGCAGTTTGATTTGACGGTCACTTACTGAATTGTGACAGATAGAATAGAAGATAGATAGAATAAACTCATTTACATATTTGTTTCTTGTAAGCTAGGGAAGCAGTTTGATTTGACGGTCACTTACTGAATTGTGACAGATAGAATAGAAGATAGATAGAATAAACTCATTTACATATTTGTTTCTTGTAAGCTGTGCCCTTGTTCCGGACAAAGTCTCTTATGTTTTGGCTTGTCCGTGAAGCAAGAATGGGGTGGTCTGCCTTCTTGCAAGCCTCACATTCAGTCAAAGTTGCCAGCTTCCCTTTTGTGATGTGGTTTCCAAAGAATTTCATGACTGATTTGACCTCTGAAGCGGTCCATGGTCTTTTTACATAGGCCCTTTTTTTCTTTGGTCTGTCAAGCTCTATTAGAAATGTATTAGATGGTTAAAGTACAACATAGTTAAATCCAATGTATATAAGAGAGAAATGAATACCAAGGTAATGCAAAGTTGAAACAAAACCAGACATACCTTTAACTTTAGTGGATGAAGTAGCATCTCTGCAGACTTGTTCATCTCGCACATGTTCACCTATACCGTGTAAAAAAATTAAATTAAAACCTTTTTTCATGGCATATTTACCAAATTTCATTGCATATGAAATCATATGACATTGTTTCCCTCTCAAAAATCAGTTGCATGCTGCATAAGAAACATATACTACACTTTTATTCATAGATGATTTTAAAGGCACAGTATGTAACTGTAAGTTGTGCCGCTACAGGTCGCTTATTCAAAAAGATAAAAGGCGTAGCTTGATGCAGTGAATGATTATGGAATCTCATTCAATAGGGACAGAGACAGAGACTTGAGGACAGAGACTTGGGGTTTCCACGGAGGAGAGAGGTGAGGGGGCCGGTGATGACACTGTAGTTCTTGATGAAGAGATAGATGTTATCAAAACCAAGAAATCTCTGGAGTTCCCTTATGGTGGTGGGAATTTAGGATAGTATCCACCTTCCTTTCATCCATGGTGCCTTGTTTGTTTATGACGTACCAGAGGAACTGGATCTCTGACTGATGGAACTGGCACTTCTCTGCTTTCAAGAATAGTTGATCCAAACTCCGGGAATAAATGAGGATGTTGTTGTAGTAGACCAGTACAAATCAGTGGAGGAAATTCCGGAGCACCTCATGCGTGAAGTCTTGGAACACGGAGGTGGCTTTTACCAGCCCATCAAAAGGTATTTCACGAGTTCACACTTACATATAATTAGATAGAGTTAAGGTTTATGTGTATTTGGTGTGCTGTCCAGGGCAGGGGTTTTGAGCACGGAATTTGGCCCGAACCCAGAGTACTCCCCCCTGTTGTGGTAGGAATAGTAAGAAGTCAGGAGATGGGGTGGTGGAGGGATGCTGATAAACTGTCAACAAACAGAGGCAGGTCTGCTGTATATATACCTCTTATCGTTAATGGAGTTGATTTAACTGAATGCCCTCCTCTCGTGTTAATTAGGTTAATTATCTGAACATGCTCCTCCCAAACTTTGTTAATAAAACATCATTCAATGTGGCCTGTAGGTGTTACCACGTAGTTGTTTCAGGGCTGAGTGAACTAAAGGAAGGGGATCTCGGAACTATGAGGCATTTATTCTATCTAACTTATTTGTAAGTGTGAACTCGTGAAATCACAATTCTCCAGTGGCAGTCATCTTTGTTGTAAACTAATTCAACCCAAGCGCTCTTTGGTTATGTGGATGATTACGTAATTGTAGATCATCTGTCCATCATTCGTATTCGTACTCCTCAACGGATCAAGTCCAGACCGAACTTCCCGAACAAAGAAATGTTGTGGGCGGGGTTCGGGCTGGCATCCAGGCTAGTGATATCCAAGGAGCAAACAAGGAACACGGAACCAGGAAATCGATTGGGAGGTAGGTAGCACAGGTAAGTAGCTCATCGGAACGTCACGAAAGTCCTTGTCGCAGTCGAGACCTGACAATGACTGTGTCTGGTGTCAGTTTATACAGAGGTTATATGGTTGATGAGATGATTGGATAAGTGAAAGGTGCAGGAGATTAGAAGTCTGGTAAGGCTGAATGGAGTGAGGGTGGAGCATGGTGATTCCTTGACACTTGACACATTATGCTTGACATAGTGATGCAACTAATCAGGGGTGAAAAATGTTACATGCAAGACCTGAGAGAAGTTTTCTCTGTAGGGTGTCTCGGCTGACCCTGAGAAAGAGGGCGAAAAGCTCATATATGCTGGAGGTACTGGGAGTAGAGCAGCTGCTCCTCCAAGTTACAAAGAGCCAGCTAGGGTGGTTCAGGCATCTGGTTAGGATACCTCCCGGATGGCTTCCAGAGGATTTTTTTCCAGGCATATCTAACTGGAAAGGGACTCTGGGGAAGACCTAGAACATGCTTAAGGGATGATATCTTTCTGCAAGCCTGGGGACAATTTTGGTTCCCACAGTAGGAGCTGGAGAAAGTGGCTGGGGAAAGGAAAGTATGGAAAGCCCTACTTGGCCTGCTGCCACCGTGGACTGGTTCAGGGTAAGTGGAGGAAAATGGTTGGATGAATGGTAACAAGGTAACATTAATAAAATGTTGATTTCTCATCCAAAACAGTTTTAGTTGATGCTTAAAGTTATGTTTGACCAGCAGTAATTGCAACTTTTGTCCAGTGTCTAATCCTGCTCCCGGAGGGTCATTGCTCTGCAGTTAGCTCCAACCCCAATTAAACACACCTGCTTCATATTTTAACCAGGATATATCAAATATTGTCCAGCTATTATCTTTGCCTCCCCTCACATACCCTTGCGTTCTCCCCTTCACACTTTGAAAATCCGTTTCTGACTGCAATAAGATCCATCACACAGACAGAATGCTAAAATGAACTAAAATTAATCATCATACATACACGTTTACACAAATATTAAATAACATTAACCATTACTGATTGAGTTGAGCTCCAGAGGTCTGGCTCCATTGGAGTCTTCATCGCTGTCAATGTCCTGGTCGTCATCTTCGTCTGTAAAATCTTAGAAAACACAATGGAAAAATAAGCTTAACATTGCTCATTTCATGTTAGTTAGTACTCATTACTTAATTGATTAAAAAATTGTATAGTAACTGTACCTTGGATTTCATCAAGAGATTTTCCTTTTAATTCTGTCAGCTTACCCTTTTCAAGGGCTAGAAGCAGTTTTGAAATTTTGGTCACCTGGATGGTTGCCTCAGGTAGTCTGTAATATTCTCTATGCACATTAATATTGTGGCCTAGAAAGTCTGCCAGTTGGTCCAGTTCATTATTTTTTAAATTAAGAATTTGGGAAGTTGTTGCAACTTGTTTCCTCAGTTGTGTCGATCTCAAGTACTCTGGGTGAGTTGCACCACACTCAGCAGCAAACCTCTTGAGACAGTCGTGACCTCTGTAGTAGCTAGAGCACTTTGGAATGGCAAAGAGGAATTCATTTTCTTGCAGTACTCCACATTGTGCCCGCTTCTCAATAAGCATTTCCAGAGCTTTTGTGATGTCTGGGTTGAGCAAAACAGCTACTTTTCGTCCTCTTTTTCCTTTTAGCTCAACTCGTGTAAAATATTTGCACAAGCTCTTCTCATAAGCTGAAAGACCCAGCTCGTCAGATGTGTAAGAGTCATCTCTTTGGAGGAAATTTTTTAAAGGCATCTTGGAGACCTCTCCAACCCGTCGTCTGTTGAACAGGATGATCCTGGTCATTGTTAGCTTGGTGAGACATGCATAGTTGCACTCTGAGGTATTTTGGCTAAGTTCCTGGAAGGCCGATTCTGCACTTCTTTGTAAATAGTCATTAAGCTTTTCAATGTCTTGAGTGAGTGGCATTTTGGTCGGCTTGTTGTATTTCGAATCATTAATGGTGCTTAACGCTGAGTTAGATATGAATTCCGACCACTTTGATTTGTACAGTTTCTGGAATGCTTCTGCACTGCTTGCCAACTCTGCATTTTCAGCAATAAGAGCATGACATTGGATAATTTCGCTAACTTTTAAGAGGGAGTGTCCGATTTTTAAAGCTAAGCTTGGAATTTGGAAAGAATGTGTATTTTCATGAAACCCTGCAGTTTCTCTAACTGCTTGAATGACATTCATGAAATTTGCTGGCTTCATGGCATCATCCAGAGATGCAGATGGGCATTTTTTACGCAGTGTTATCATGAATCTGCCAAGCTCACGGACCTTCTGGCGGATGTATTCATGCTTTGAAGTGTGAAATCCGTGGCGATTATATAGGGACTGAGCAAATTGAAGAAGGCCAGAATCATGTCTCACAACATGGGCAATTTCATCTTCATTCATTTTACTCAATATTTTCATTAACCCTTCCTCTGTTTTACCAGAGAAGCAAGATTTGGCCACTGCAGCAATGGTGAGGACTCTCTGTCTGCCCTCAGTAGCTTTATCTATCTTAGCTGGTTTGGACTTGCATCCTCTCATGTGCCTCCACAGCTCATTTCGCAAAAACATTCCCTTGCAATACAAGCAGTATTCATATGTCTTCTGGGTTGAACCTGTGTTTTTAAATGCTCGTCGTTTTACTTTTAATGTACCTTCTCCCTTTTTAAGGACATTGTTGTTGTGGTTGAAGTTGCCTCTGTTTCTCAATTTTTCAAGCAGTTGTTTTCTTATTTTCGATTTTGCAGGTAAACTCAGAGCCTTTGCTATATCCATGTCTTCTTTGGCATGGACTTTAAAGTGTCTTGAAATTTTGGACTGAGGTTCTCCACACACAAAGCAAAAATTCTGCCATGCTTTGGCAAGTGTTGATGATGTTTGAGTTTCTGAATAGCTGTCAGGAAAGTAAATTTTTTGTGTTGTATCTTGAACTTCTGTGTAGTCCATAGAAATAGGCTCATCTGGTGTCGTTTCATCTGGTGTCGTTTCTACATGTATTTTACATGTAATTGATGCATCAAGTGGACTACTGACTGAGTTTTCACTTTCACTGTCTGTGTCATTATCAGATGCAGAACAGGGGACATATTCCTCTCCAGAGGACCTTTCATCCCCCTCACTTTCATCAGCTGATGCTGATGTATACTGAAGAAACAGTGTAGTAGATTTATAGAATTAAATTTCATATGCATGCATAGAAATTTATTAAATATATTTTAATGTAATTATTTATGGTAATTGCTTACATCATTTCGTAGTTTTTCAAAACATTTTGCATGCCATACTGTGAAGCAACCTGAGAAGTAAAAATCACTTAATCAGTTCAAATGAGATTTTCAAATATGGTAAATGTAATTTGATTATTTCACAATAACAAACTGTTCACCATTCATTGTTGTTGAGAACTGGACTATAATTTAGTGTTATTCAAAATATCTATAAAAAAATCCAGACAATTTAAAAATTACCTATACATTTGACTCCAGACCACTTTAGAGAGGAGAATGGTCCATGGCAAGCAAGACACTTCTCAAAAGAGGACAGTTGTTCAGGTTTTATAGTGTGTTTCTTACAAACTGAAAGAAAGCAGAAAATAAACACTTTCACTTTTGAAATTGATAGATTCAGCTAATGTCCTTAGCTATCCTTGTCAGGATAAATCACACTGAGAGGGTGATTAAACTCAACAAAACTTTATTGAACACTAGGGTGTGTGAACCTTGACTGGTGTCACGATTTGATTAGAATAGGATTATCATGTCAACAATTCGGTTCAATTTAATATCACAGTGCATTGATGGTGTGTTGCATGATTTTGATTACATAAACTGAATTTGCGTTGCATGATTTTGACTACATTTGAAAGAGGGTGGCAAACCAACATGAGGAAAAAAGGTAAAGTGTGGCTCTTACCTGATGTACCTTGAGCAGGCTCATCGGCTTGACTGAATTCTTTAGGGTGCCAATGGGCTGGATCACGCTCTGGAGTGGCCTCATGGGCTGGATCACGCTCTGGAGTGGCCTCATGGGCTGGATCACGCTCTGGAGTGGCCTCATGGGCTCGATGACGCTCTGGAGTGGCCTCATGGGCTGGATCACGCTCTGGAGTGGCCTCATGGGCTCGATCACGCTCTGGAGTGGCCTCATGGGCTCGATCACGCTCTGGAGTGGATTCTGTTGTGTTAATAGAAGTTGTGTTGTGTGATTTTGACTAAATTCAAGAGGGCTGCAAACCAACATCAGGAAAAGAAAATAAGAAAAGCGGTGCTCTTACCTAATGTACATAAAGCGGGCTCATGGGTTGGAGCAGATTCTACAGTATGTTCTTTGGCAGGAACGGGCTCTGGAGCTGATTCATGGGCAGGAGTGGGCTTTGGAGAGGACTGTTTTCAAAATATATTCAAAAGTATATTCTTAATACATAATACCCAGATAGCAGACAGACGTCAATTCAACATTGATTTTTAGTTGTAAAGGTCTGTATCAGTTAGGGGTGTAACGGTACGCGTAATCGTGTTGAACCGTTTGGTACGAGGCTTTCGGTTCGGTGTTACGCATTTTCAAACCGAACGGTTATTTCAAATGTACGCGCGTCGCGAGTAGGAAATTTCTCTGGCATTTCTTTCTTTTTGCTGTATCGAAAACATACCGAACCGTGACACAAGTGTATTGTTTTGAACTGAACCGTGAATTTTGTGAACTGTTACACCCCTAGTATCAGTCATGAACTTTTGTAAACATACCTTGTTTTTTGACGTTGTGTTAACACGCCACGGCAATCCAGTTCCTCCATAATCATATGTGACTTCTTCTTCAAAAAAAATGTCCTTTATTGCAAATAAACATAAATGAGGGAGGCCATCAACTTCAAGTTTTTTCATTTTTGCGTTGGGTTTTGCGTCATCATTGACGCGTCTTCCTAGGGACCCATCATCCATTAAGGCATCAATACTGAAAAGAAGTAAATAATAAAACAATCATATAAATTAATAGGCTACTTCTTACAGTATTTCTGAATCATATGGCTGGTTAAAAATAATCCTCCAATTAATTACAATCTCTTTTTAATAATCTTAATAATAATTCCTAAAACTCCAAGATTATTTATGATAATATAACAGAGAGGAAGATCAACTAAGCAAAGAACTTGTTGCATATATAGGTAAACAGGTATTACAAAAAAGCAGTAACATTTCACTGAAAATGTGCCCAAATAAAATCTTAAATTTATGGTCAACTATTTCACAGATGAAAATACATGGCTTAAAGGAAATTAGAAAAAAAAAGTGTTCTGGTTTTAAAATAAAACTACCCCTTCAGTAGCTAATGCTAAATAGGGGAATAATAAGTAATCAATTCTTCCTTACCCCTCATTTACACTGCAAATGTCTGCGGCGCATTACGGCTGCAACACGGCTACCGGAGCTGATCGCGCCCATTCTAGTCAATGCTTGTGTTTACACCGGGCGCGACGCGGTGCGTTTCAGAAGCTTCCCAGAAGCGGCTCTCCGCACCGCTTCGCTAAAAATAGGCGCCTAGTCTATTTTTGACGGACGCGCGTCCAAGTCGCACTGGTAATACAAAATAAAAGTAAAAAAAAAAAACTCAATTTCAAAATAAAGACGTATATTGGCAATATATCCTAGGAGGTAAAAAAAAGTAAATTTTCAGGGTATTTTTTTATTTATTAAGCACATAAATATGTAAATGTATTTTTAGTATACTTATAGCACACACACACACAAACAAATTTCCAATACATTAAATTATATTTTTTTTCCTCTATGGTGGACATTTAAGTGTATTAACTATGCCGGCAACAGCACAACAAAATAGGACATATCAAAAAACATAACAATAAACACAATTACACCGGACAAAACATAAACATTTAGCCATGGTATCTAGAAACCCCAAAATCAAGAAAAAACACGTCGGGGTCAGGCAAATAACGTGGTCTCACGCATCCAGTCGCTCCGCTTCTGATATGCTCCCGGTGTGAGTTGGCACCGCGTGAAGGACGGAATAAAACCTTGTCGCAGCCGTAATGCGCCGCAGACGTGTGCAGTGTAAATGAGGGGTTAGAAGTAATGCTTTAAACATACTTTAAGAATAAGACTTTGCATGGTCACTAGTACTCACCAGAAATCTATATTG